>NC_077235.1:34586941-35272042 GCF_027887165.1 Monodelphis domestica
TATATTTTAGTCAAACCCTTAATTTTAACCCTTATAGAACCCAAACCCCAAAGGCCGAGAGGATGTAAGAGGGGAAGGTATAAGTCCTCCGTAATAGTCACAAGAACCAAAACCTCAGTTAGCACTTGTGCCCCATATCCTTATTTCCCATGAAAGCAGAGGCCTTGCTAGCAATGTGGGAAGAGTTTTCACCTTACCACTTCCCAAACTGTCTGCCTGCAAGCACTCAGCCAGGTTACCAGTTCCTGTAACAGGTTACCAGACTTGAACCTGGATTTGCATCTTGACTTAGATATTTACAAGCTTTGTATTCCAAGCCAAGTCTCTAAGATGTTGAGTCTTAAGTTTCCACATCTGTAAAATGGGAAAATAATGAACATTGTGGAGAGGATCAAATGAGATCGCATATGTAAATCAATCACATATATAAAGCACTTTCCAAGGAATTCCTATGGACTTAAGGCTGCATGAAAGGAATGAAAACAGTTTAGCCAATAACTCAACACACATTTATTAAGCTGTTACTCTGGGCCAGACATTAGGCTAGCTGCAAAGCCAGTACCTGCCCTCTAGGAGCTCACATTCCGCTAGCTCAAAGAGCATGAATGCTTGTTACTATATCCATAATAAATACAAATGGAATACAAGAGATAGTGAAAGGCCGAGACAAGGATGGAGAACGTGGCAGGTATTGGGCACAATTAATCCAAAAGAACAAATGGGAGATGGAGGACTGTGTAGCCAACAGCCTAGAGATCAGGATAACCCCACTCCAGAGTTTGGGGAGGAAGAAGGCTAAGAAGGGGCCGGGCCATACTAACTCTTAAATGCCAGCTAAGTTCAGGTTTCATCTTTGAGGCAACATGGAGTGAGTGCAGTTTGTTAAACATATAGATAGGAGCTGTGACCATGCCCGAGCTGTTAAAAAATGGCCTTAGCAGCTATGTGAAGACTAGATTGGAATGGAGAGTAACTTAAGGGAAGAAGACTATTATAATAGCCCAGGCAGGAGGTGATGGATGATGTCCCAAATTAGTGTGGTGCCCGTGAATGGTGTGAGGGTGGCTACTCAGTGGAGAAATGTTGTGGAGACGGCATTGGCGTGTGATTGGATACGGGGACTGAGAGGAAGGAGGGGAACATAAACCTGGGTGCTTGGGAGGATGACGGTACCTCAAAGTCAAGTGAGAACTGTGAAAGCCGAGTAGGTGTGTGGAAAAGACAGGAAGTTCACTTTGGGACATGTTGACATACAGATGTTTCTGGGATCTCCAAATGGAAACAATGGCGGGGACTGGAACTTGGGAAATGGACTACTGTAATAGAAAAATCTAGGAATCCTTTACACAGAGAGGCTAAGTGATGCCACGGGATATGTGACGAGTACAACAAGTGAGATACTGTAGAGGAAGAAAAGAGGATTTAGGAAAGAGCTTTGGGAGACACCCACAGACCACAGAGTGGAAGATGGATGATGAATCACCATGAGGAAGGTCAGATACATAGGAAAAGCACGTGCCATCACTCCCTTGCCCCTCTCTCTACCTCAACTCTGGCAGAGTCTCCTTTTCTTATTCTCTTGGAAGGCTAGAGCTGGGTGGGCCCTTAGAGATCATCTAGTCCCGTGCCCTTACTGTCCAGACGAGGACACCGGAACCAGAGGATGAGGAGCTGTGCTAGAGGGGGCAGAAGTCCCAAGAGGTGGCAGCGGGATGGGGCCCCACAGGCCGTCCAACTCCACATCCGGTGCTGACACATGGTGGCTGGCACATAGGAATGTTTCTTGGGTTGGCCTGCAGGAGGCTGACCACCCACATGGTAGCTTTCCAAGCCATGCATGCAAGTTGGGGGCAGAAGGCGAGGCGCCCTCTCTTTCTGCGGCTCTGCACCAATGAGCCCGAAGCTTGCAAACCTCTGTCTGCCTCCCAAAGCCTTGTAGACGCAGGGAGGGAGAGAGTCCCAACTGGAACACACCCGATGGGTGGTGGGCAGCCAGCCGCAGTGGAGGGAGGGAAATGGAGTGGAAATCAGGCAGAGACTTCTCTCCCGAAGAACTGTAGCACTGGCCAGATACGCGGCAGTCAGGGGAAGACTCCCGAGGGAGGCAGGGCTCTATGGGAAGGGAAGGGGAGGCAGGGAGCCTCAGAGGCTCAGGGCCACTGTCCCCCATTTCATCAGAAAGAAGAGAACAAAAGCTCTGAACCATGAGGGCTGTGTCAAAGTGGAAGGGCTGAGTTCCCTGTTCCTGAAGGGCTTTGAGCAGTGACTGGATGGTGACTGGGTGTGGATGGAGCATGGGACACTTCCTGTTCTACTATGGGCTGGAAGGAGGTGGCCTCTGAGGTTCTCTCCAAAAGGGAGAGTGACCAGTGGAGAGGATGGTGGGATCAGAGAAGGGAGGACATGGAGCCAAGCACTTTCATTGGACAGATGAGGGACCCGAGGCTCGAATCGGGGAAATGACTTGGCCACAGTCACACAAGAAGGAGACTGGAGGTCCTGGTTCAAAGGCAGAGCCTCCCCCCAGCCCCACCGCCAATCAGGCAGTCATGACCCTGGGCCACTGGGTTAGGGTGAACCCAAAGTCCTCTCTCGAGAGGGACCACCGCCTTGGGAGGGTCCTGGCCTCCATGGTGGGCAAAAAAGGGCAGAGCATGCTAAAGCAAGACAGATCCACAGAAGGGAGGGCAGCGCCTGAGACCCGGGCAATGGCCCCGTGCCTCCTGTTTCCATGACAGGAGGGACAACTGTCTGTCAGGCCTCCTCAAGAGAAATAGCACCTTGGCTGTCCCCCTCATCTGTGGCTTATTTTGGGAGCCCTGAACTGCTCAGATTACTGCAGGCAGTCCCCTCACCCCTCAATTTCCCCTCCAATCGAAATTCTTCCGAGGCCACTCAGCTGAAACATCTCTTCCTAAAGGTCACCAACAGCCTTTTGGGAGCCAACACCAAGGGGCTATTTTCAGCCCTCCTTCTCTCTGCCCTTTTCTGGAGCTTTGCCTTCCTCCTTGCACCTCGCCCCTCCCCTGCCTTGTGGGACAGGTGCTATCTCGAGCCTTCTCTCAGCCTCCCCTTCCTGCCCCCCACCCCTGCCACGGGAGGCCTCCTCTCCCCCTCCTTTGGCCCAGGCCCACCTCTCTCCCTGCCTTGCACACAGCCTTGCTTCCCATGGCCTTTTTAGTGGCCTCCGTGGGAAGAACCCCACATCTGTGTGTCTGCCTCTGTCTGCCATGTTCTCTTTTGGTCTGCTCGTCTGCTCCCTGGTCCCTCCTCACCACGATGGGCCCCCAGACACCTCCCAGCTGCCCTCCTCCCTGCCTGGCCCCCAAGGCCTCAGCTTTGTCCTCCTGCCCTTTCCTTTCTTCTAGCCACTGCCCTATTGCTGCTTGTCTTCCACTCTTCCCCTGACTACTGCCATCTCTCCTCCCCCCTTCCAGCCATGCCCAGGTCCTCCTCTCTAAGCACACCCTGATCACCAACTTCTCCTCCTCAAAAATCTGCCATTGGCCCAATGGCCCAATTGGTGCCCTGGCTCCCCGCCTCTCCTTCCCCCACTCCATCTTCCCTGGAAGCAGCCAAGGACGTCTTGCCAGGGCCCAGGTCCCTGCCACCAGCCTTCATGGCTTCCCCTGGCCTCGAAGAGAAAGGAGCCATTCCCGAGCCTGGCATTTCAGGCCTCGGGCTGCCATTGCCCTCCGTCTCTTTGGCTGTTCGGTTCTGTCCCGTTTTCAAGGAACGCGCATTTCTGTGGCCCCATTCCTTGCCAGCCTCCTTTCGCAAGCCTCGCCACCTTCACAGACTCTTCAGGCTGAGGTCACACACGCCAGTCTCCTAAAGACTGCCGGGGCTCAACTCTGCATCCCCTGCCTCTGTGCATTTGGCCGAGGAGGGATGCCATGGCTAGAAGGCAGCTTCCTCCTCCCCTCCATGTCTTTGCCTTTCATGGAGGTGACGCTCAGATGGCAGCCGGCCCGTGAAGGCTTCTCTGCCCTCCCTTGTCCCTCAGTGGATCTCCTTGCTCTGCCTCCAGTCCATCCCCAGGAGAGGGTGAGAGAGGGGACCAGACTTTTCTTTGCTCTTTGTGTCTGGCACTGTGCCACGAGGCTTGTGCAGTGGAACTGATTGGAGAGCAAGTGGGCAGGTTTGGGTGGCGACGGTGGATGGGAGGGAAGGTGAGCGGCTGTCCCCTGCCATCTTGGCCAAGGCCGGATGCCCGCCACTGGGCTACGGTGGCCCGGGACTCGAGGAGCACACTGGACTGAGCTCAGGGAGGGAGGGAGCTCTTCCGGCCTTGCTGGGATGAGCCGCCCACCCAGGTCAGGCCCTGGGCTCTCTGCTGGCCTTCCCCTGGGTCTGACGGGCTTGGAGGCCAAAGCGAGGCTCTGTCCGGGCCCCTTTAGAGTCACCAGCCTCATGCCCCCCCTTCCCCTCGCAGACCAGGCCGCCGGACCCCGAAGAAGGGGAGGCACTGTTCCGAGCCTGGCCCAGGGTGGCCGGGCTGGGAGATGAAGAGACGTTCCCAGCATGGGGCTCTGGGGCTGCCTGGTCAGTCCCGGAGAGGACCTCGAGGCGGCCTCTGGTCTCCTTCTCCATTGCAGGAGCTCAGCTCCCTGGAATTCCCCAGGGCCCAGGCAGGGCCAGCTGACTCAGTGATCAGCTTACAGATGCATTCTCTTCATGCGCCCAAGTATCCCAAGCATTGGCAGCAGATGATCCCCTGCTAAATGGAGCCCTTTCCACGGCTGCGGCAGGGCCACAGGCTCCAGTGGACGCCAGCAAAGGCCGGGAGGGCGAGGGGCCCCCCAGCCCTCTGCGCTTTACAGCAGAGGATGGTGGATGCAGGAACTGCCGACAAAGGCCAGAAGGAATCAAGGGTCTGATTCCAGAGAGCAAGTGCTGAGCGGGGTGCCGGGGTCCCCTCGGGGGGCTCTGAGAGAGAGTGGAGCCAGAGAGAGTTCAGGCGCCTGGCGAGCATCCACGGAGGCCCGCTGGGAGGGAGGCTGCATGCTCAAAGCAGAGGCCCTGCCCTCATGGAGCTCACAGTCTGAGGGGAGCCACCCCGCAGAAGCCCAAGCCAGAGGCACTGGAGACCAGGCCTAGAGAAGGTTCAGGCTGAACAGAGACTGGGGGAGGCTTCTGGTAGAAGGCGGGATTCTGGCTGAGACAGGGAGGAAGTGAGGGTGACCGGGAGGCAGAGGAGGCAGAGCGTTCCCGGCTTGCCATCGGCCAGGGAGAGGCGGGAGATGAGGGGGAGCCACTGGGGGACCCCAGGGGCTGAGACAGTCAGAGCTGGGCCCCAGGAAGGTCACTTGGGCAGCTGGGTGGAGGCTGGGCCAGGTGGAGGAGAGACTTAAGTCTCAAAGACCCAGCAGAGGCTCTTGTCAAGGCTGGGACGAAGCTCCCAGGAGCTGGGTGAAGGCAGGCTGTGCCCCTGCTGATGCCCCAGGGCAAACCAGTGCCCCTCCGAGCGCCCTCCTTTGCCCGTCATCCGGGGAGTGGCCCGACGCCCCCAAGGGATGCTTTGAGCTCCCACCCTAGAGACCAGATCGTGGCCGGGATGGGGCACGACTTGGAGAAGCCCAAGAAAGCGAGGCCACGTGACGATAGCGCTCCCCCTTTTCTCCCTCTGCTCTTGCAGAAAGCCTCGGCTGCTCTGCTTTGTCAGGTCCAGAACAAAAATCAGATCAAAGGATCTCTGAAGGAAGGCCCACGGCTCCTACGGGGCTTGGTGGGACCTGAGACACTTCCTAGCTTTGTGACCGAACCTCTGCCTGCCTGCCTCAGTTTCCCCAAGGGGACAAAACGGAGATGATAACAGCAGCTTCTTCTCAGTGTTACTGTGAGCACCAAATGAGATCGCATTTGGGAAGCCCCACAAGAGACACTCATTAAGTGCTTCTCCCCTTCCTTTTCCTTCCCAGCACCCTGTGGCTGTTGAACGAATGGCTGAGTGACTGAATCTGTCTAGTGAGCGGGTGTGCAGCCAGCCCAACTGTGCCTGGGAAGGGTGGTGCCAGCTCACCGAGGAGTTTCCCAGGGGTCCCCCAGAAGGGCGGGGAACAGGCAGAGTGAGGGCACGGGCCGATACCCCGCCTCTCTCGGCAGCGGGGGTCTCCTGGCTGCTTGCTGGCCTGGGAATCTCTTTGGCCTGGGGGGAGTCAGAATAAAGAGAAGGAGGGCACTCCGGGGAGTCTGCCTGGGCCAGAGCTGGCCTCCGCAGAAACCGAGGCAGCTGCCGGACCCCCGAGTCTAATGTGGGGTACGGTCACCCTCCAGGAGAGAACTGGGCCCCCAGAGCCAGCAGCGTCAGTGGCTTCCTGGGGGGCATTCGGTGCCTCCTGGGCTGCAGTCAGGGAGATTTCAGAGGCTCCAATCGGGCCTCAGACCAGCTGGAGGAGGGCACGGGCAACTCAGTGCCCAGGCAGTGGACGTGACTCCCGCCAATTAGGGCTCCCTTGAGATTAAGCACGTGGGAGACGACCAGTGTCAGGGCTGGGTCGGGGCGGCGGCTGGGAGGCCAGCTCGGGCCAGGCCAGAAAGCTCACTGGTCACAGGGCCTTGTGCATGTGTTTAGTGGAATAGGCCCAGTGCCCAGAGGTCAGTGAGCACAAGATGGGCAGGAGATGCAAGTCCTACTGTAAGTCCAGTGGGCAAAAGCTCCATGTCCAGGAATTCTGTGGCAAGAGAAGGGCAAGCTGGGCAGCATGGGCAGAGCAAAGAGCCAAGCCTGGCATCAGGAGAGCCCAGCCACACAGGAAGGAACAGACGGGCAACAAAGCCAGAACGAGTGGGCCAGTTCCAGCCCCTGGACACCTCAAGGAAGCAGGAGGGGCTCTCTGGGCAGAAAAGGAGGCCAACAAAGCAGGCTGAGGGCAGGGCTCAGGGGCTCTGACCAAGGAGGCGCAAGGAAAGCCTGGCAGGAAGCAGCATCTCATCTGGCCAAGCAATGCATGGGGACTAGAGGGAACACTGGTGGGGGGACTAGAGGGAACAGTGGGGGGGGCTACCACCAGGACAGAGGCTGGCTGTTGCTTGGGACCCCCCTCCCTTCCTTGGACCCCCCTCCTGCTGGGGGAGCACAAGCAAGGGCTGGCAGCTGTGAGCTAGGATCCAGAAAGAATTAGGGGCTCTCTGCTCAGCTCTCCAAGGGGGGTTGGAGCAGCTGTTGGGGACACAGTCTGGTCTGGCTGGTGGTGAGAGCAGAAAATCCCCAGCAGACCACATGCCCAATGAATCTGTGACCTCTGGGTGAACCCCCGCTTTCCTGACTTGAAGAGAGAGTCCATGGCGAGCTTGAGAATGGGGCTCTGGCTGACTTTCCCTCTGGGCCAGGGGGAGAGGGGCTGAGTGGTCTGGAGCTGGGATTGGACAAGGCACTCTGGCTTGTGTTGCCCGGGAGCAGGAGAGATGGGCCCCCGGGTCATCTCGTGCTGGGCAGGATGGGCACAGAGTCCCCACCGGTGTGGTGGCGTGGGAAGAACCGTCAATGTGGAGTCGGAGGACCTGAGCTGGAATCCCCTCCTTGCCACTCATTCAACCCGAGGCTCTCGGCCAAGTCTCCGTTTCCCCCCTCCCAGTGCTCTTACAACTTGGTTCCCGCCACAAGTTTACTGACCCCATGGCATGCCTCTTTGCTCCTCTTCCCCCAAGCCCTTCTTCCTCCATTCAAGAAGGGACGTGGCCTCCATGGTGTCTCTCTTCCTTCCCAGCCCTAAAGCAACCATCCTCTGATCCTCTCCCAGTGCCTCATTGCCACCAGACAGCCCGCCTTGGTCCGGAAGGGAAGAGAAGCCCTGAGGGGGTTCCCTGATTTAAGCACCCAAAGAGGGAGTCTATTCAAAGCAAGGCCCAGGAACCTAAGGTTAGGGTTTGGATCCCAGGACATCCCTGGTGGGGGCCACAAGGAAGGAGCAGGTTGAGGGCCTTAGCTGACAGCAGTGTTGGGGAGCTGACCAGAAACTCGAGCGTCCTAGAGCTCAGGCACCCTACGGAGGGCATTCAATGGAGACCATCCCTCTCGGGTGAGCTTTGGCCCATTGGCAGGTGCCACCTGGCCCCCCAGTGCCTGGTCACAGAACCCAGATTACAGGCTGGGGCTTCTAGTGGGGCGTGAGTCTGGAAATGGCTCCGGAAGTCAAAAGGATGGATGCCGGGTTCTCATAGACAATGTTATTAGCGTGGGCAACCGATTCTGCCTAATGTGTCTAAAGGCTGATTGATCGTCCAAAGGACCCCGACGCCATCTTTAATAACAGGGAAATGATTTACACCCAAAGCCCAAAGCTTTCTCGAGTCTATGTAAGATGAATGGGACCAGGAAATACAATAACCAACCACATCCATTTAATTCAAGAGACACAGAGGAAGGCCCTGTACCCCTCCCCACCCCTCGGTATGTTGGGTAGACCTCAGGGAAGGACCAATGGAGAGAGATGGGCACGAGTGGTCCAAGACTGGCAGGCGTGGATGAGTTACACAGTGTGTCGCCATTGGAGGGAGGACTCAAAGGATGAAATGACAGCTCTCTCCCTCCCAGTATACACAGTGTCCCCAAGGTCTTAGGGCTGTTTGAGGCTGTAGAAGGTCCCCCCAGAAACTGGCTATGTCCTGGTGGATGGCCGCGAGCTTCTGCCCCTCACTTAGCGGAATCGGCCTCTAGTGGTACAACCCACCGGACCCCCCAACACACACACACACACACACACATGCAGACTCCCAGGGCCAGAGAGGCCTGGGGAGGAAGGCTGTATGTAGCGCCAAGAGCCAGGGATGGCCCTAGAACAGGAGCTGGGTAGGAGGACTAGGCTAGGGGAGGCTGCTCAAGGCATGAATCAGTGCCATGGGGGGTGGACGGGGGAAGTGTGCTCACAGAGACTTTTGTGCACAGACCAGCCATGCAGGAAGTCACCCAGCCAAGTGGACACCAGCAGCAGCACCCAGTGGGCCAGTCCTGAGGGCCCAGAGGGAAAAGCCTGGTCCTCGGCAGGCCCTGGCAGGGGGAAGCTGTTCTCCGTGACACCCATTTGAGGGAGAAGGGCTCCTTCAGTGCCATCCTGCTCGGGGCTAGAGCTTGGGCAATTACCTCGAAGCTTTTCTCATTTGAACAGCTTAATTATTTCATTAAAGTAAAGCAGGCTGGCAGCAAGAGCCCTTTTCTGGGGGAAATAAACATGCTTGGATGGCCCGGCAGTGAAGGGAGATTGGGGACCGCAGGAGCCGGCAGGGGCTCAGGCCATGACTTGATTAGGATTTCCCATCTCCCCAGCCAGGAGCTGCCTCTGCCTGGAGGGGAGCCAGAAAAGGGAGGGTTTGGGGAGGGGGGGACATGAGAGTTCTTTATGGTGGGGTGGCGGGGGCCAGGGCCAAAGGCTACCATGAGAGGGCAAGGCAGCCAGTGAGGCCTCTCCTCTCAGGTGGCTCCGCCATTCTGCCAGGCATGGCGCCTGAATGGGATCAGAATGTCATCTTGGCAGCCAGTGTCTCTGTCTCTGGTGAGATAGTTCAGGAGGCTAATGGAGGCCTGGGCCCAAGGGTGAGGAGACCTGGGGGACCCCCAAGAGGTCATGGAGCCCCCCTCCAGCTAGAACAGGGCTGGTTCCTAAGTGTTTGGCTGAAATCTCTGAATCCCCTCCCCAGGGCTTCCATGCTTCTCAGTCTTGATTCCTCAGACTTGGTGACTGAGGGTGAGGCCCAGTGGGTGGCAAGGCAGGCGAGTGGAAAAATCCTAGCCCAATGGTTTCCCCTCTTGTCATTTCTCCTCTCCCCTGTCCAGTCCTTGGGAAGGTGCTTTATTAAGCACCCATTGCATTCCAGTTTAGAAATATCATCTCAATTGATCTCATAACAACCATGTGAAGTTTATGTTACTATTATCCCTATTTTCTCATTGGGGAAACTGAGGCAATCAATAATGAATAATGCTTGCCCAGTATCACACAGCTAGTGTCTAGGTGTGACTCTGTACTCAGTTCTTAGTGACCGCAGGTGCAGCACTTCATCCACTGACCCACCCTGCTTCCCCTAGGGAGAAAGTGGAAGGGGGTGGGGCAGAGGAAAGGAAGAGGGTAGCCAATGGGGAGGGCTGCTCTAGCATTTTGCTCCTACTTGGAAGTAAGAGAATGGAGCCCTCTGCCCATTAAGGACTCTGCCTGTCAAGCCACACAATTTTCTTTTCATGGAATCTCTGAGCAAGATGGGATAGGACCTCCATCATCCTTTCTACTCCTTCACTGGAAGTGGCCTGGAATAGTGAGTGCCATGGGAGGAAGATTGGATGGAAGCCAGAGGACATGGAATCAAATTCTGCTTGTCATTCATTAGTTGTGTGATTTTGGGCACTGAGGCAAAGGCCTTAATGTTCTTATGTAGAACAGATGGCCTGAATCCCCTCCTACTCTACACCTCAGCCTCCAGAAACATCTCTGCCACAGTGACTATGAGAGCTCCATTTCTGGGTCTAGGAGGCAACTTCCCAGGGTCCCAGATGCTCTTTCGACATGATCCAAGGGTACCTTTACATCACTCTTCCCTTGCATTGCTTTTTGGGATTGTCCTGATCTCTGCAATGTCTGTCACACTGGGGTTCCTGACCTTCCTGGGCCCTGAGCCTCCATGGCAACTTCAGGTCAGAAATTTACTGCACTCCAGCTGTAACTCCTAGTCTCCCCCTTCTTTCGGGGCCCACAGCAGTTCCTACTTTCCTCTTTCTCTGTGCCCCATAATCCAGACCCCCAAGACACATTCTCCTCAGAGTGATTTACAGGGAACAAGAGAATATACAATAAATGATACAACAGTGAAATAGCCTATTAAAGAAAGCTCTCTAGGCCCACACTAATGGGGTACTTAAAAATCTAAGCCCCCCTCGGCCAATACTGGCCTTAAAACCCTTTGGTTTTTAATATTATAATGCTCTGCTAGGCATCACTCTATTTCTTTCTTCACCTCACCAACTATCCTCCTTGAGACAGGTTCTCTATTCAGTGTCCATTTCCTCTCCTCTGCCTTTCTTCTAAACCCTCTGTAGTCCGACCTCATAACTGAACTGAAACTGTCCCTTTCCAAACCACCAATGATCCCTTCATTGCCAGTTCCAGTCCTCATTCTTCGTGACTTCTGGAAAGCCTTGGACACCAACAATTACCCTCTTCTCCTGGCTACTCTCTGCTTTCTAGGTCTTTGGGACTCTGTTTTCCCCTCGTTCTCCTCCTACCTTTCTGACTGCTCCTTCTCAGTCTCCTTTGCTGATTCTTCACCCAGGCCATGGCCACCAACTATGAGCAACCCCCAAAGCTCAGTCCTAGATCCTCTTCTCTTCCCCTGCTATATAATTTTGCTTAGAGATCTCATCTGTTCCCATGAGTTCCATTATGATCTCTCTGCAGATAGCTCTGAGATATCTGTATCCATCCCTAAGCTCTCTACTGAGCTCTAGTCTTGCCTCACTGACCATCTCATGAATATCTGGATGTCTCACAAGTATCTCATACTTCTAGATCTAAACTTCTCTTTCCCCAGAAACGCTCTCCTCTTCTGAACTTCCCCGATGCTAGAGAGATCACCAGCCCTCACTCAGATACCTCATTGTCTTCCCTGACTCCTCTCTTCCATTCATTTCACAGAGCCCATCCATTGCCAAGACCCATTGTTTCAACCTCCATAGCACCTATCCAGTGTAGCCCCTTCTCACCTCAGGCACTGCCAGGCCCTGGCTGCTCTCTCTGCTTCAGCTCTTTCCAGGCTCCAGTCCATCCTTCATTCCATTAAGTTTCTAGAATCATCTTCCTAAAGCAGTGGTCTGTGTCACTCTCCTTCCCAATAAACTCCAGTAACTCCCATTGCCTCCGGAATCAAATATAAAATCATCTGTTTGGCCTCTAAAGCCCTTCCTCACCTCACCTCTTCCTACCTTTCCAGGCTCCTTCTACCTCACTCTCTCCCACATACTCTTCTCTCTGTCATTCCTGGCTCTACCATCCAAAGCCCAATGAGTGGAGTCAGCTTCCTCATCCACTGGATGGCCATTCCTAGCCTAAAGAGCCCCAGTCCCTTTGATGAAATGCACACATTAATCTCCAAATTCACAACAGACCAGTTCTTCCATTCCTGTCTAGTCTCCCCCACCACCACCGAAGAAATGCAATCTGGCCCCCCCTTATGCCTCTCACCTCCATGTTCAGGATTCTGCCACTGCTTGGCTGTGTCGAGTGACCTCAGACCTTCCTACTTTCCTGGGTCTCCTCTGACAGACCAGATGTCCACTGTGGTCTCTTCCAGTTGCACCTCTATAAGCTATGGCCCATTACTTCATTTTTAGAAACGATTCAACCAGAAAGTTGTAGAATGAACTTCCCTTTCCTCCTAAGAAACTTGTTCTCTTAGAAAAGGAAGGGATCAATTTTTCTAACACTGGATCCAGATACCGGGACAGCTCGAGCAGTCATATTTGGGAAAAAATGCTCCAGTTCTATAGGAGGGGTGAGATTGTTCTAGGCACTGGTTCCAAGGAACCCTGGTGACACCCCATAGGGACTGCTTGTGGAGCTCAGTCTGAGTCCCAAAGCTTATGGAGCTGATTTTTCAACTCGGCTTCAAAAACCCAAGGATTCCCCTTTAGTAGACAGAGCTTCCACTTACAAAATCTGCCACTGAAGGTTCAAAATGTCTCCATCTCCTGCATGATGCCCTGGTCCCAGCCAATGACATTTCCCTGGAAACTTTCTGTAAGCAGATATCAGTTTGATCAATGGAGGTTAGGGCACTGCTCATTTCAGCCACCCAATCAGACCTTTGATTTTAATGAGAAACACCATCTCTCCGGTCCCTAAGCCTTTGAGAACATCCAATCGGTATAGGCTATTGGTTCTTTGATGACAGAGACCATTCAGTCATTCACTTCTTCCTTCCTTCCTTCCTTCTTTCCTTCCTTCCTTCCTTCCTTCCTTCCATAATCACTGAAGCCTGGATTTAGAGTCAAAGGATGTGGCTCAGACACTGACCAGCTGTGTGACCCTGTGGAAGTCATTTCTATTTTCTGGGCTTCTATTTCTTCCTCTGTAAAATGAGGATCCTTGATCCAACAACATCTGAGGTCCTTTCCTGCTCCTATCATCTTCTGCCCACTCTGGGCTAGGGTAGAGTAGTAGAACTGACCTTGGAGTCAGCAGACCAAGGGATAAGTACTTTCTCCATTACCCATTAGTCACGTGACCTAAGTAAATCATTTCACTTCCTGGAGCCTCATGTGTACAATGGGGCTAAGTATGAGGCCCCTGCCCTCACAGAACTCATCATCTAATAGGGGGAAACCTGAGATTTTGGGAAAACAATGTCAAGATAATACGGTAGGATCCAGGCGGTCCATTCCCCCACTTGCAGAGCCCCCCCCCATTCTCAGTGTTGCTTTGTCAATAAGAGCTGTGGGTGGTAATGTTGTGCTTGAAGGCTCCTGAAGGACTCTGACATGGTGCTGCCTCATTTTAGAGTATGGGGGCTCTTACCATGGGGTCCGTGGATAGATTTCCAGGAATCCGTGAACTTGAACAGTGAGAAAATGACATCTTTATTCCCATTAACCTTCCCGCCCTGCCCCCTGCCCAAAATGTGAATCTAAGTACATTTTTAAAAAAGCAATCTCTCTGCAAAGGGGGCCATAAGTCTTAACTGCCCAAAGGCTCGACGACCGAAAAGAAGCTTTCAAAAAAACAGTCCAAAGCCACTAAGGGAGTGTCACTTGGATTCATATGGTCCTCTCTGGGGACTCGAGGTGCCCCTCCAAGGGCCCAACCTCTTTGTCAGTTGCTGCACTCAGGCCGATGTCTAGCTGAGACAAGTTTGGGTCATGTGCCAGTTGCTGAGTAGGGGTTCAGCAGAGGGGAGCCAAGGAGAGAGAAGAAGAAGGGGGCCCCTGGAAGCTGTCTCCAGTCTCCCTCTCCCCACCCCCAACCAATAGCAGCTATGACTCTTCCACAAGAGGAAGGTCATGGCTTGTTTCTATTGGCCAGGGAGAGAAGCTTGGGCCCAGGGGCAACTGCCCTTCTGGCCATTGGCTCTGTTTTAGTGGGACCAGTGACTCTCCTTGGTCCCGGATGAACAGAAGCCCCTGGCTACCTGCTCTTCTGGGTCTATAGGTCAGAGGGTCGAGCTGAAGGGACCTCAGAGGTCCTCAGCCGCTTTGCAGATGAGGAAAATGAGGCTCACAGAGCCTTTCCCAGAGGAAAAAGACCTTGTTTAAGATCACCCAGATTATTTTGTAAGGATAAAGGCTCTTTCCATTGAGCTAATATTTCTTGGGATTTGATTGGACCTGGATTTCCCTGGGGAAGGCTTCCTCACCTTAGCTCTTCAATGCTGCCTTTTCCTCAGAGTCAATGAGGCCTAGGGAGAGGGTAGACAGGCCTTAAGAGAAACCTGAGTGAAGAAGAGGGGCCGAGGCCCAAATGTGGCCTGCTGCCAGGTTCTGCACATCAGGCCACATTTAAAGAAACTTTCTTTTCAAATGTAAAACCCATCCTTAGCTCCTTGGGTTCACCCAAATCTGGTGGGCCTGCTTTGGCCCTCAGCTATGGTTTGCTCACCCCTGAATTAGTCTTTAAAAGAGGCCTAGGGATGCTGAGGGGCCCCCTGCTTTGTCAGAAAAGCAAAAAGAACAAAGTAGGGAACAGGCATGGAAGCCTTGGGTATGAGGTGACCAGAGTCACTCAGAGAGGAAAATCCAGGGAAGGAGGAAGGGGGGCCTTGAAGCCTCAGCTGGGTGGGGAAAACAGACCAGTGACTCAAATGTGTTCCTCTGCTGCCCTCTACTGGTCTTTGCGCCCCATTGCACTGTGGTCTCCTCTGTCCCTGCCCCTCCTCCTTCCTGGCCTCCCCCTCCCTTTTCTTCTCCCATAAGACCTAGAGAATGAATCTGCTCAGCAACAGTCAGCCAACCCTGTTGGTCACTTCAGTGACTCTTCGGGGCCTTTCCACTCAATATACTAGCAGTGCCAGATGCATGACAGCCAAGATTAGGAGGGAGAGACCCTGCAAAACAGCTTCCTGGTGCCCCTTGCGCTCTCTCTCTCTCTCTCTGTCTCTGTCTCTCCCCCCCCCCCCCTTCCTTCTTGGAATCAATACTGGGTGTTGGTTCCAAGGGAGAAGAGTGGTCGGGGCTAGCTGGGAAGTATCTGAGACCACATTTGAACTTGGGACCTCCTGTCTCTGAGCCCCAGCTCTCAACCCACTGAGCCACCCAGCTGCCCCCCCCCCCATTGCTCTCTTAATCAAAATTCCCCAACAGGATGAAAGTGTCAAAGACCTAGATCCTTGGGAAGACAAACATGGGAACCCATTTTGGGGTTCTGGGTATTATGGACTATCCCGACTCTTTCCTTGTTGGGGCCTATCTCGCCTTGGTTTCCATATCATTTGGGGTTCCAGAATATTCCTTCAGTTGGTTACCAGTTATGGCTATGCAGAGCTACTTCTTAGCCAATAAAGTCACTTCCCTGTCATCATATGGCCTAGGATTTAATCCTTTTATTCCCCTTCTTCCATCATTGGGCCAGACCTCGTGGGGAAGGCAAAGCTGAGACAGAACCGTGTGTGGAAGATTGGAGCTTTGCCTCAGATATCCACACAGGTGGTAGCTTCTCCTTTGCAATAATCTCTGGCCTCATACTTTGTGGTGCTGTCCTGGCCCAAGTCCCTCTGAAGATATTGGGGTGAAGTGGGGTGGGGGAAGGCTTCAAGAGAAGGAACAAGAGTAGAATCATTGGCAATGGGATGATGATAAAAGGGATCCTCCTGCATTATCTATCTCTTCTCCAAACATCTCTGCATCCAGAAGTGGCTTGCCCATAAGCAGCCCCTTGTGAGTCACTTTGATGCCACCTCTGGGGCCCTTACACCTTTCCCCACCAACTTCTCCATCTTACCACCTATGTGACCCTTCTCACCTGTAACAGCTCCCGACTCTGGTCCTCGGCACTTTCCTGCTAACATAGCTGCTTCCTTGCCTGTGTGACCCTTTCTCCTCTTTGGGCATCCATCCTGTCCTCTCCAGCTAGCCCGTTTTGTTTCATTTTTTCCCTTTCACCTTTGGTAGTTTAATGGAAATAAAGGTCTCAATTGGGAGTGTGGTTTCAGCTCTTGGACAAACTTGCCCTGTGAACTTTGGCGAGTCATTTGTCCTCAGTTTCTTCATCTGTCAAATCAGGGGAATGGAGCTATTTAAATTCAATAAAAAAGTAGAAAGTGCTCTAATGCCAGGCTATGCCCCAGGCTGGGCACAAAATAACCAACACAAAATTGTCTGCCTTTGAGGAGGTCCGTAGCTTAGAGTTCTCCATTTCTGATATTCCACTAGATCTAAGACCCAAAGGTCAACTAGGTTACTTGTGTTCAACTGGACGACAAGGCAGTGCATGACTCTCCCTTCTCTCATGATGGCAAGTCCAAGTACCCCACTCCTACTCCTCTCTTGTGCCTCCCTCCCCCATTAAATCCTTTCATGTGGATGCCTGAGACAGTCTCAACTACTGGCTGAGTTGTCTCAGGTCTGTCTCCCCCATTGAGGCTGGCCCAATGGAAAAGTATTAACTGAGTGAAATAGCCACAAAATTCTGTGGCCCCGTTATACTCAGTTCTAGTTAGAATTCAGATCTCAAACTCTCTGGCTAGCTTGCTTATACAGTGTAGTTGTAATTACATATTCTTTATCCTGAATAGGTCTTCCTGGTTAATTTTCAGAAACTCCACTTTCTACAAGCCATTTTCTGATCCCCTTGTGCCAGGAACAAAGTGACAACTGCCATGGTAGGCCTGTGATCTGGAAACTCTATGTAAATTTCAAGAAGAGGGCACATCCTGTACTGTACCATGGAACATCCAGGGCCAGGGAGGCCACATTGCCCTCTTATCTCTAGCTGAATCGTTGCTCATCTGTCCATACTCTTCTGTGCTGTACTTGGCTGGGAGCATTAACTACCCATTCTGACCCTTCCATGGAGGACCTCAAGTGACCAATCAATCAAAATCCATGTTAAATGCATGTGATGCTCTGGGGGAAGGAAGATTAGGCTGCGTCTTAAGAGGAAATGACTTTAATGGCTAAAAGATGAACTCTGCACCATGTTAACTGGTAACTCCTGGAAAGAAAACTCTGGAACTCTTAGCAATATGGAAGCTAAGATGAAATGAATCTCCTCATAAGGAAAAATTCTGTATAGTCCATAATAAGCAATGTTTCAGCTCTTGGATATTAGGATATTAATCTTTGACACTTTGCAATATGGCTCAGTGGCACTCAAGAGGTCTCTTCATCGAAGCTCCCTAATGAAATGCAATGTTTTTCCAACCTTTGGCTTTCCTGAGCTGGGCAGGACTCTATCTTGGCATTGCCAGAATACCAGAGGGGAAAACCCCTTGGAGATCACCTAGTTCAACACCTAACATTTTTCAGAGGAAGGGACTGAGGCCCAGAGAGAAGAAGGCCCCAAGCCAGAGTACTGTGCAGCCAAAAGAGCACTGGACTTGGGAGTAAGGAGACCTGGGGTCACAGGTCAGGTAGTTGGGTTCTATGCTCCATGACCCTGAGCAGGTGAGTGGCCCTCTCTAGGCCTCAGTGTTCTCCTGAGGGAGTGGGACTAGGTGATGCTGAAGCTCTCTCCTAGCTCTGATCTTCAGAATCCTCTGCTTTCCCAAGGCTGGCTAGGGGCAGCCCTGGGATTCAGGCACCCAGCTCTGACTGTGAAGCCATGATAACGTTTCTCAGTGCTGTGGCCCAGGACTCCAAGTTCATTTCTCTCCAAGCACTCCAGTGAACTGAATCAAAATACAGAAAAGGGAACTGTGTGGAGAAACAGATAGGGGAGAGGACTCCCTGAGATCACATGGGCCAAAGTGGTCAAGACTGCCATTTGAACTCTGTTCCACCGCTGCCTAACCCAGTGCTCTCAGCTCCAACAGCAGAGGAACGTTCCCACTCTTACAGGAGTGGAAACCCAGGTCCATGGAGGTGGCCTGCTGTGCCCAGGCGCTGCTCAGGGCCAGGACAAGGACTCCTAGCCCAAGACTTGGGATTGGGGCACTTTCCACCGGCCTGTAAAAGCCCCTCTGGATTTGTGAGTGCATGGAGAGCAGGGAAACTAGGAATAGTCAGAAGTGCTGTGCATAACAATGGCCAGCAGGTGGCAGCAGAGGGCAAATTGCGGGACCTAAGCTGCGCGCGCACCCTCGTAGGCATACCTACGTACACGCAAGCAGCACAGGATGCTTAGGTTCACACGTAGGCTTAGCACGCATGGGCACGCACAGGCACGTACACACGCAAGCATAGCACGCACTGGCGCGCACACAAACACCGTCTGGGGCTTGGGGGTCCCTCTAGCCCACTTTCACAAAGGCAAAGCCTTCCCGTCCCTGCCTCTCCTGTACCCTCCAAGCCCCAGCAAATAGCAGCAGCTACACCAGGCAGAACCCACACCTAAAGCCTGGAAACAGTGCAGTATTTACAGTCAAATGTTCTGAGTTCAAATCCCAGCTCTGTGACCTTGGGCAAGTCTCTTCTTCCCTCTGGACCTAAGAGTCAAGAGAAGATAAGACATTCACCAAAGTGTCCCTTCCAAATGTGGAATAGTGTGAATTATGCAAATAAAAGGAAGGACTCAAATGATCAGACCCTTGCCCCAGATTCCCCGGTTGGGCACACGCCCAAGGAGCCCATTGATAGGAAGAAGGGCCTTATACACACTGAAACATTTACCACAACACTTATTGTCATTGACTAGAAACAAAGCAGAAGTCCATGGACCAGGGAATGGCTGAAGAGAGCATGGCACCTGAACGATGGAATTAAGTTACAGTGCTATAAGGAACGACGAATGTGATGAATACAGAGAAGTGTGGTGAAAGCTTCCATGATCTGATGCAGAGTGACATAAGCAGAGCCAAAGAAATAATAGCCACCATGATGACCACCAGAAAACATTCAGAAACAATAGGGCAAGAGGACAAACATACATGGCACTTGGGCAGTACTCAGGACAGACAGACAGAAGACTGCAGAGTCCTAGATATTTACTAGCTGTGTGAACCTGCGCAAACCACTTACCTTGGCCTCAGTTTCCTCAATTGTAAAATGGGGTCATAATAGCACATTCCCCCCTGCCCAAGTTACTGTGAGGATCATAGGAGATAATATTTATTAAGTGCTTAGTACCATGCCCAGCACATAGTAGGCATTTAAGAAATTTTTATTTATATCTCTTCCCAAAGAAGAATGGAGGGTGTGCATGTCTGTGTGTGTAGTTGTTTAGTCATTGTTTAGTCAATTAGTCCTGTCTGACTCTTTGTGACCCCATTTGGGGCTTTCTTGGCAAAGATATATGAATGGTTGGCCATTTCCTTCTCCAAATGAGAGAGAGACAGACAGAGAAGGAGGAGGTGGGGGGATAGACAGACAGAAAGAAAGGGAAGATTAGAGACAGGGTTGTGACCTATCTCAGTCAAACTGGAAGCTAAGCAGCCATTCACAGGCCTAATACCAGGTGACAAAGAAGTTCTGACCTTCTCTGTTTTTATTACTTAGAACTTTTTACCTCTCCTTAGGGACCTCGTATCTGGCCCCTCACCGCAGTGGGGACACCCTATCAGCTTTAGTCCTATTGCACTTTAGAACTCCCAAGCCTAAGTACTTTACCAATGTGAGCTTTACCCAGGAGCAGAGGTACCTGGAGTGGATCGTGATGCCCTGCCAGTGCATATTTTCATACTCTTAAAAATGTGTTGATTGCTTTTTGCCAATCACATTCTCTTCTTCCTCTTTTTCTATGTTCCCTTAAGAAATATTATCAATCATATGGTCTATTAGACATCTTGAATTGGACTCCCCTTGGTATCTCAAACTCAAAATGTCCAAAACAGAACTTACTACTCTTCTCCAAACTCATGCTCCAGTCACTCAGATTCTCAGCTCCTTGACTTCTCTTCCTCACTCCCTCCTCAGACCAGTCGGCAGCCATCATCTTGTTGTCTGGGGGCTCTACAACATCTCTTCCCTCCCATAGCCACCACCATCCTTCAGACCCTGATCTCCTCTGACATGGATTATTGCCATGAGCCACTGTCATTGGTCTTCCTGTGTCCAGTCTTGACCCACTAGAATCCATGTCAAGATGATTTTCCTCAAGTATAGGTTTTATACTATCACCAACCTGCTAAAAGAATTCCACTGGCTTCCTACTATGTCCAACACCCAAGAACTTGGTGGTGGGAAGGAGGCCTACTTGTCACTTTAAGTTGGAACCCACTCTCATCAGGGACAGAGGCATGGAGAGAAGAGTCGATCTTACTGGAAGGGACCTTTTTTGGTACTTTAATTCTTGTCATATTCTTCAGTAACTATCCCGTTGCCTACTGATATACTGAGATAATACTTGGTTAAATAGATAATTGCTGCTAATCACTGGCATTGATAATAATGAGATACAATTGGGAGATATTGGGGGACACAAACCACAAAGGGTATTGACCTGATGCTGGTAGGAACTGAAAAGGGCTACATGTATGATGTATTGCACTTGGAACTGAAAGCTCTCCACAGCCTGGCCCTTTCCTACCTCTCCAATCTTCTTATATTTTCCTCTACAATTCAGCCACACTGACTTACCCACTGTTCTTTGCATCCCTTTACCACCCATCTCCATGCCTTTGCATTGACCATTCCTCATGTATGGAATGCTCTGCCTCCTAACCTCTGATTCTTAGAATCCCTGCTTCCTTTAATCCTCAATTCAATTACCACTTCTTCCCAGAAGCCTTTCCTGGTCTTCCAACCTTGTAGTGGCATCCTGTTAGATGATTTTCCATTTCCTTCAAGCTGCATTTAGCCTTTCTACCTTCTGACTTATGTGGAGCTCCTTGAGGGCAAGCACTAGTTTAGCTTTTTCTTTGTATCCTTAGCTTTTAGCATAGTTCCTGGCACAGTGTAAACATTTTAAAAGCAGTCCTGGAGTGATTGATTGGCCTCAGGATTGACCTCTGGTGTTATCCTGGGCATTTTTGTTTTTTTGCCTCCCATCATCCCTGACATTCAGTTGGTTCATCTGCAAAAAGAGAAGGGTGGGACTAGATGTCCTCTATGGGCCTTTCTGGCTCAAAATCTATGAACCTTAGCTAAAGGTGGGCACTGGTTCTGTCATGACCCTGAGCAAATAAAATGCAGGAAAGAGAACACATGAATGAGGAGGAATCCATTTGGACACTTGGTGACTAACTCTTAACTGACATTAGATCTATGGTGTCAAACTCACATAGAAACAGATCACTGTGGGCTATGTGGTGACTTGGAAAACCTCAAATTAACATTATTTCTATTGTACTGTATATTTATTTATTTTGTTACACATTTCTCAATTACATTTTAATCTAACTGCTGTTTTCGTAGACCATTCTTGTTCTTTGCTCACACCCAAAGCTGGGTGCTACAGTGAATAGAATATAGGACTTGGATCAAAAGTACAAGAAATCAAGCCATTCCCCAACTGACAAATGGTCAAGGGATATGAATAGGCATTTTCAGATGAAGAAATCAAAACTATCAATAAGCACATGAAAAAGTCTTCTAAATCGCCTATAATCAGTCTCTAGACAGGTCAAACTTGATCGGGCTGCTTTATCAGCATCATAGCCTGCTTAATGGAAGGTTCTGGGCCACTAGCCTTGGCTTGTCCTGTCCCATTCCCAAGTGGCTCAGAGTGGAAAGGACATTCTGGAAATTCAGCCACCAGGTTAGGCTTCTGGGGGACGGACAATGTATTCTAAGATAGGAGCATTCAACTTAAAACCAACTTTGGGCACATAATTGGTATCAAACTGATGGTTGGAAGATGGTTTATATTGATCAGTTTCATGGCTCATCAAAAGAACTCGTACCCAACCTGAAATCTCCTATGAAGATGTGTTTCATCTCCATCTATCAGCCCTGATCTCTTACTCTCCAGTCATAGAAAGAGGCATTGCCAATACCTTCTGTACTCCTACATAGGCAGGAGGCCCGAGAAAGGCCACCTGGAAGAGGTGGCAGTTGAACCGAGGATTGGAAGAAGCAGAGGTTGGGAGGCAGAGCATTCCAGGCATGAGGGATGGTAATGAACCAGCAGAAGCCACCTCGCCTCTGCTCTCAGGGTCTTTGGGTCCTGTGATATGTAACAAATTCCAGAGAGCACACCATCCAAAATGTGCTGATAACTGTGAGGTGTAACTTGGAAATTTTGCCAATATGGGAGTGATGCTCTCTGCCTCTCCCCCCTCCCCATTGTCTTCTTCACTGCCTTCCTTCACCATCCCACTCCCTGGCCACAAGTCTCACCATCTGCCTCTGTACCCCTCTTACCACTTATGTCTGCCTTGCTGGGCTCTTTGCCCCCGTGCTCTCTGTGGTCATTAAAGTGCAATCACTGCCCTATTTCCTGCTGCAAATCAATCATGGCCTTGCCTGGTGAGTATCCAAAGAGCTGGATGTGCTTACCCCAGATTCAGAATTTCATGAGTTAGTTATCAGTTTGTGAGCCCTGACAGAGAAATACTCTGTATATTCTAGAGTACATGATATATTTCCAAAGGATCTCAGTCCTTGACATGTTTTATCTGGTTGAATCCCATGTGTGCCATGGAGGTGTGTTACAATGGGTTCCTTCCCAACGGGTGACTTGCCTACTCCATTTGGTACTACTCTAACCTGGCACTGGAACACTGGCAAGACTGTTCGAAATTATTTAGTCCAGCCAACCCGTAAACAGCGAATAAGTAAGTGGCTCTCTTCAGGTGGTTGTATAATCTGCAGCATTATCATGGTTGCCACCACTTCTGAAGTCTAGACGTTGACACCAACAATATATGAAACGCTGATTGATAACCCAGAGGTGTAGGTGCTCGCACTGAATACTTGGCAACCTTTCTCCTAACGACAATTCTACTGGTTCCAGTCATCCCTGTCCCCATCCATTTAGGGAGGAAGAAACTGGCAAAAGGGAGAAAAGGCCCAGACCGCAGAACTAGGAAGTCCAAGGGCACAGGACTTAAGTGGAGTTAGGACATCTGTGTTCCCAGGTCATTTCCCCACTAAGGTCCTCAGTGTTGTCCTCTGTCAAAGGAAGGGGTAGCCCTGTCTGCTAGCTCTGGCTTTCTGTGTGTCGTAACTTCGCGACAAGGGTCCGCTGGTGGGACAGCAGGCACTGGGACGTTCACCCCTTACTTGATCTCTGAGAGGCAGGGAGAGAAGGAAGAAAAGAGAGAGGAACAGAAGGCAGGAAGGAGGGAAAAGGAAAAAGAGAATTAGCTGGCTGTGCTCCTGGATGGGACAGCAGGAAGCCTCTCAAATAAGGCCAGGAGAATTGCAGTACACAACAATGGCCAGCAGGGGGAAGCAGAGTGGTAAATAGCCAAACCCAGGCCATGAGTGTGGGCCTCCACACAAACACACCCTGGGGCTCCCATTTACAAAAGGAAGTCAGTGGGGAACCCGGGTCCTTCTTCCCTGGTGTCCTCTGGGTCTATAACGTAGTACCAGATGGACCAGGCAGAGCCCAGAGCTAAAACCTGGGAAAATGCTGTGTCAGAGCCAAAGGCCTCTAGTTCAAATGCCAGCCCTGCCACCACTTACTATTTGTGTCCTCTCCCCTCTCTGGGCCTCCATTTCCTCATCTGTAAAATGAAGGAGTTGGACTTGATCAGGGGTTCTTAACCTAGGACCCATCGCCTTGTTCTAGATGGAAAGAGACTATTCCAATGCCAGGGGTCTTCCTTGGAATCTGAGGGATTTTACTTTGTGCCCTGAACACCATGCCCTCTGAGAAGGGGCCCACAGGCCCTCAGAGTGCCAGGGGGCCCACCCAGGACCCCCAAAGCCTAAGGGCCTTTAAGGCCCCTCCCAATGCCCAGGAGAACTTTTCTGCACCACAGCAGGAGCCCCCGTCCTCTCAGTCCACAAGCATATCGTAAGCAGCTCCCATGTGCCAGGACCGGGCCCAGCTTCTCCTCAGGCCTGGCAGAGCTCATTTCATCCACCATGCTTTTCAGAAGCATCACTGGCCTCCTCTCCAGGCCCTACACTTTGCTAGCCTGGGTGTGTGTGGCCCTGAACCCGTCGCTACAACTCTCTGGCCTTCTCATCCATAAAATGAGGGGGCTGGACTAGAGGGCCTCCAAGACCTCTTACACCTCTGGGACTATTTTACCAGAATCAGGTTGGGTGGGTGTAGACAGACTCCTAGAACCATGGTGAACCAATACAGGTCATTCATAAATGGGGGAAGGAGTCTTGACTCCTGGGCTAGGACTCTGGGATTCCCCCAACTGTTTCTGAGGCTTCCTTCAGGCACCAACTCCAACAGGAGACCTGACTTCCCCTCAGAACACACTGTATATTTACTTACCTGTTGTTTCCCCTCAATAGAATATAAACTCTGAAGGCCAAGCACTCGGGATTTTTTGGTTTGGTTTTTGGCTCAGAATCCCCAAAGCCTGGGGAATAGAAAGGCCTGCATAAATGTCTGCTCAATTGAATTAAATAAAAGGGGGCAGAGGACCTTGGGGCTCTCCCTCATAGGTATTTTAGACTAAGTAAGCCTCTGGGGCTGTTCCCGTGGCCTTCACACAAGAATGCCAGTATTTCCAGCAAAGGAAACCGTAAATAGCAGCTGCCAGGTGCTGTGGTACAGCTGAAGCCCTTGCTGAGATGGTGGGTAGGCTGGTACAATGGTCAACAAGCTGGTTTGGGAGTCAGAGGGCCTGGGATCCAACCTTGGAGATGAAATCTGAATCTCCTTCAGTTGATCGGGAGCTGTTGCCTGCCCACTTCTTCCCATGGCTTCCCCCCACTCCACTGCTCAGTGTCTACCATTCTTTGTCCTCCCCTTGGCACCTGACCCCCCATCCTCATTACTATCCCAGGTTCTTGCCCTTAGTGTGACTACACTCTTCTCACTCCCCCAGGTCCTCATCCCTGATCTGGCCACACTTTCTCCCCTCTGACCCCTCAATCCTGACTGAACCAGTCCAACTTTACGCCATCCATGACTCTTTGATAAATCCTTTGCTCCTCTTAGTCGACCAACCAGACTTTTTCCCAAGCTCCAACCCTGAATTACTTCCTTAATGTGCTGCCGAATGGAGCTGGGGAAAATCTCCAAACCATGCTTAGTCCACTCTAGAGGGACGTGTCCCAATCTCACCTCATGGGCATGGCCATCCTTTCACGCCTTCCTCGTTGATTCCCTGTCCTCCTGAGCCCAGCAACAATTTCAAACCTTTTCTTCTCCTCTTAGGCCCCTCCACACCACTCCTCCCTACCGGTCCCCGTCCTCTCTTCACAAGACTTTGCCTCAGTGGGTTTGACTGGGTTTGGGGGGTTTGTTTTTTACCAGTAGCACCATGAGATAGAAGGACAGCTCCAGGACTGAGATTTTCAGCTTGTCCAGGGGACAATCAGAGGGTAGTCCATTGAGAGCTGGAAACAGCTTTGCTTTAGAGGTGGTAGGGTCAGGGTCTGCCCCCTGGTTTGATGGATGAGGAAACTAGCCGAGTGAGGCTGGAGGACTTTCTGAGATCGCCCAGGCAGTGAGTGGGAGGCTCAGGATGTGAGCCTGGGTCCCTGACCCCCAATTGGACACCCTGCCCAATGTACCATGTTACTACCCACACCGCCATCCTGTGACTGTGGAAGACCAGAGCCTTCCAAAGACATGCCCTTTTCTTTTCCTTGCCCATGAAACCTGAGGACTAGCTAGATGGCTAAGCTATAGAGCTAAGAGAGCCATGAGAAATGGGAGGGGGCCAGAGCTAGAAGAAAGGGGAAAAGCTTTCTGTAGGCACTGTGCTGAGGGCTTACAAATATTATCTCTCATTTGATCCTCACAATAACCCTCCCAGGTAGGTGTGCTAATTGTCTCCATTTTTACACTTGAGGAAACCAAGGCAAACAGAGGTTAAATGACTTGCTTGCCTAGATGTCACTCAGCTACTAAGTATCTGAGGTCACTATTGAACTCAGGTCTTGGGGACTCCAGGGTGAGCACTCTATCCTTTGGGGTACCTAGCAGCCATGAATAGACAGAGTGGGGCATGGAAGCCATCTGGAGCCCCCAGAGCCATTGACAGCAGGAAACCGAGTCAAAGGACTCCTTTTTTTTTTCTCCTCTACTTTCAATAAACTGAGCTATACACACACAAATTGGAGACAAAGGCTCCCTGTCCTTCCACATCTCCAGGTGGAGAAGGGGGAAATGGGGTGAAAACATCTTCCATGTTCCCCTGGTTGGGGCTGAGACAAGACAAGGGAAAACATTTGACCAAGGGTCCTTTCACAATTTGTAGTTATGCAAAGAAAGTGGGAGAAATGTCCCGGGCCTCTGACCCAGAAATTCTGGGGCTAGAAGCACATGCTCCAAGGACGTCACGGACAGTTATAAAGAAAGGGCCCCGAAACTCCCAAATATTTAGAGAGGCACTTTCTGCAGTAGCAAAGAACTAGAAAAAGAAAACCCAACAAAAATTAGCTGCCCATTGCCGGAGAATAGTAGCTCTAGAAACTGCGACACATGGAGGTGATAGAATGTTCCAGCTCTGTGCTTTATGATGAATGTGATGAATACAGAGAACCCTGGAAAGATTCCTAAGAACCGATGAAAAGCCCACAAAACCACACACACACAATCACACAATGACTACAAACAAATAGAATAACCATAGAGAAATCAAGAAAGAGAGCTGCCCAATGACAAAAGACAAATATGGCCCCAGATAATAGCAATGAGAAGCCACCTTCACATCCCTTCTGTGCAGGGGGCTATGGAGAGAGTCCTCTGTTTAGCTGTTTGAGTCCCTTCCTACTTTTCCAGTCCCCTTGCAATCCCTTCTTTATATATACAATGCAATACAGGCATTCAGGAGTCCTTGCTGTTCCTTGCCCAGAACATTCTACCTCCCATCTTCATGCCTTTGACAGGCTGTTCCCGGGGACCAAAATGTTCCTCCTTCCCAATCTCTGATTGGTAGCATCTCTGGATTTTTCACCACTCAGCTCAAAGTGCCATCTCATTCAGGAGCCTTTTCATGTTCCTCTTACCTGGTAGTGGTATCCCCTTGTGTGACATTTTATCTCCTTCCATTTGTTTTTGTTTGGTTTGGTTTCTTCAAAATAAAACTCTGACCTTCCATCTTAGAATCAAGACTGTATATTGGTTCCAAAGCAGAAGAGTGGTAAGTGCTAAGCAATGGGGGTTAAGTGACTTGCTCAGGGCCACACAGCTAGGGAAGTGTCTAAGACCAGATCTAAACCCAGGTGCTTCCATTTCTAGGCCTGGCTCTCAATCTACTAAGCCACCTACCTGCCCCCCACCTCTTCATTTTTTCCCTGGATTTAGCAGCACATAACACAATGCCTGGCACACAGGTGCTTAAATATACTTGTTAAACCACTGCCTTCTGTCTTAGAATCAATATTCAGTAGAAGTTCCAAGGCAGTAAGAGCTAGGCAATAGGGGTTAACTGACTTGCCCAGGGTCACACAGTTGGAAAGCATGTGAGGTCAAATTTGAACCCAGGTCCTCCCTTTTCCAGGCCTAGCTCTCAATCCACTGAGACACTTAGGTGCCCCATTTCCATCAGTTTTTATCTTATATATTCTTATTTGAACATATTTTCTCCCTGTGGTATTGAGAGCAAGTTCCTTTGATATATATATATATATATATATATATATAATATTATATATATTATATATATATATACATACACATACATACATACACAGCTTTAGGCATGGTGCCTGACACATTGTAAAGGCCTTAAAAATGCTTATAGATTGACTGATTGATTAGCTTCCTGTGTGACCCTGGACAAACCACTTCCAATCCCTGGGGATGGGTTTGCAAATCTGTAAGAGGGAGAGAGTTGGAATTAGATGGCCTCAAGGGCTCAGGCCACTCAAAATCCAAGATCCTCAGCAAACAGGGGTCAATGGCTCTCTCCTAACCCTGAGCAAATCAAAGGAGAGCCGCAAACCCAGAAGAGAAGGACTCCAAAATATCTTACAAGCAAAGCCTCAAAGAATAACAGCTTGGGCACCAGTTCAACTGGAATTCCTGGAAGAAATGAAACAAGGGTTTAAAAAAAGAAATTAAAACTTTTTAGATGAAATGAGAACATTAAAGGGGGGGGAGAGGGAAGAAATGAGAGTTATAGAAGAAAGAATTGGAAAAGGAAAGTAATAGCTTGGCCCAAGAGGTACAAAACCTTCCCTACATTAACTCCGTGAAATTTAGAATGGAACAAATAGAAGCCAATGAGACAACAAGAAATATTAAAATAAAGTCAAATGATTGAAAAAAATAGAAGAAAACATGAGGTATTTCATAGCAAAAACAACTGACATAAAAAACAATCAAGTTGAAACAATAGAAGAATCTCTGAACTATGTGAAAACCATGACCAAAAAAACCCCTCAAGAAATCTCCCCAAAAATCCAGCAGATATCTTTGGGCCAGAGGGCAAAGTGGAAACAGAATCTACTAGTTGTCTCCTGAAATGGTCACCTAGAAAATGAAAACTCTCAGGAACACTATAACCAAATTCCAAAGCTTCCAGGGCAAAGAAAAAATCCTGGGAGCAGCCTGAAAGAAAGAATTCAAGTGCTGAGGAGCCAGTCCGAATCACAAATGAATTAGTGACTACTACTATGAATGAGTGGAAAGCTTGGAATACAATATTCAAGAAGACACACAAAGGGTAGAAACAGTCAAAAATGACTTACCCAGAAAAAATGAGTGTAATCCTATAGGGGAGGAAAATGGATCTTTAATGAAATAGAGTGCTTTCAAGAATTCCTGATGAAAAGACTAGAGATACATAGAAATTCTGAAGTTCAAACACAGCAGTAAAGGGAATAATACAAATAGTAATGAGGTAAAGACAAAGGCACATGCTTAAGGGACTAAATGAGGATAAATGGCTAATGTTCAGATAAGGGGAGGTGATGTTTGTGTCCCCTCTGATCTCTATCATCAGGAGTCCTAGAAGAAGTCTTAGGCATGAGAGTGTTCTCTTAGGTCAGGACTGTCTAAAAGAAGAATGGAAAGAAAGGTGAAAAGGAGGAGAGGAGGGCTGTGGAAATCATCTCATATGATCAGGGTGTGCAAGGAGAAGCCTATTTAAACAAGGAGGAGATGGGAAGAGGGACCAACACTCTAATCTAGCCAAAGGAGGAAAGAATTCTCATGGGTAGTTGGTAAGGTAAGGTAAATTTCCCTTAAGAGAGAAATAAGAAGGAAAGGAGTAAAAAGAGAATTAGAGGGAAGCCCTATTAGGAAGAGACAGCCCTAAGCAACAGAAACTCCAACCAAAGATGCACCAAAATATTTCCAAGTCTTTCTGAGGTGTCTTCTAGAGGACTTCCACCTCTAACTTGCTGGTCTCGTGGTAACAGAGAAGCAGGGAGGGAGGCAGGGAAAGAGGAAGGGAATAAAAGATGGAGATAGGGAGAAAGAAAGGGAGGAACTAGCTATGAGTGTTCCAGGATAGGGTAACAGGAAGCCTCTCAAAATATGGCCAGGAGAATTGCAGTGCTTGATGATGGCCAGCAGGTGGCAACAGAGCTAAATGGCTGAGGGATGGGGGGGCGGGGGGGGGGGGGGGACATAGCTGGCTACCCAGTTGCTAAGGGAAACCTATGAAGAACTCTGGCCCTGCCTCCCTTGTGTCCTCTAAACCCCAGCACACAGCAGCAGCTGTACCAGGCTGAGCCCAGCCTGAAACCCTGGAAAGAGGGCAGTATTTACAGTTTAAGGACCCAAGTTTAAATCTTGGCTTTGCCACTTACTACAGGGGGAACCTTGGGCCTCAGTTTCCACATTTGTAAAATGGAGTTGGAACTGACTAGGTGTTCTTAATATAAGGTCCATGACCATACGCATATAAATATACAAAACTGAGTTCAGCTGTGGACATTGGTCTGTGAGATCCAGTTTGAAGTGTCTGATGGGCAATTGTTCTATATATTTCTCTATCTATATACCCACAGAGAGTAGCTATTATACCATAATTAGTTTCCTTTTTATAACCCTAAATATTTTATCGTATGCATTGAAAAATATGACAGCAGATGGAGCACCAGGCCTGGCATACGGACGACTTGGCTTCAGACACTTCCTCATTGTGTGACCCTGGGCAAGTCACTTAACCCCAATTGTCTGCCCCTTGCCCTTTTGTCATAGAGTTGTTGCTAAGACAGTAAGGATTTTTTTTAAAAAAAAAAAGGGCCTCTGAGGAGGAGCCTGTAGGCTTCATGGAATTCCTTAAGGGGTCTGCCCATGACCCAGAAAAGGCCAGAAACCCTTGGTCCAAATGGTATCCTCCAAGTGGGGATCCTCAGATGCCAGGCTCATTTCTCTAAGCTGTACAAGGCAGCTTCTGGGGTCTTGTCTGTGCCACCTGAGAGGGAAACTCCTGATCAAGCAACGACTATGTGCTGGGCACTGTGTGTGCTGGGGATATTGTATCCCCAGGGAGGACAACAAACAGTCCCTGCTCTCAGGAAGCTCTAAGCCTTAACAGAGGAGACAACATGCACACACAATCTAGGCAGGCTAAAATGGGGGACTTTCAGAGAGAAGGCACTAGAATTACTACAGAGGACCAGGAAAGGTTTCTTGAAGAAGATGTAACTTTAGCAGAGCCCAATAGGCAGCCTAGAAGCAGAGAAGAGGTGGGAGACAGCTCTAGGCACAGGGCACAGCCAGTCAGACAAGGCAGCTTTGTGTCAGGACCCAAAGTATCTGCTGTGAAGAACAATAAGGAGGCCAGTGTTTTTGGATGCCAGAGTATGGAGAAAGGGAGAAATCGAGGCCGACAGAGACTGGAATAGTAGCAGGAGAGCCAGGATGTGCAAAACCAAACGAAGAATTTCCCTTTGATCCTGGCAGTAATACAGTTCTAATGGAATTTAATGAATGGGGGACAACACAGTCAGACCCAAACTTTAGGGTAAACAGTTTGACAGTTAAGTGGAGGAAGAATTGGAGTGGGAAGAGAAGGAGGAAGATGAGCAAGAAACGTATTGCAATAGTCCAGGAGTGAAGTGAGGATGGCTGGTACCAGGGTGACTGCAGTGTGAGAGGGACAGAAGGGTTCAGAAATGAGATATGGTGAAGGTGGGCAGCTGATTGGCTACTGGGGGGGTGAGAGTGAGAAGGATGACATCTTAGTCGGAAGGCTGGGCTCTTGGGAGCATGATGGTACCTGAAACAACAATAGGGAAGTTAGGAAGAGGAGAGCTTTGGAGGGGATGGGGGTCGAGGAGCATGGGGATGACAAATTCCAGTGGAGACACATTGGCTTTAAGGTGTCTGATGGGTAGTTGGACATGTGGGAGAGAGATTCAGGTGACACAATGATATCTGAGAATCATCTGCATCCAGATGATAATTGAAACTACATGAGCTATGTCTTCTATGAAGACATGATCAATATGGTAGTATGCATTGCATGAAAACACTCGTATAACCTATATCAAATGACTTCTTGCCTCTGGGAGGAGAGGGGACAGGGAGGAAGGGAGAAAATCTGAGTCCTAAAATGTCAGAAAACAATTGTCCCAAATTGTTTATACATTTAACTGACAAAAAAGAATTTCTTTTCAAAAATAAAGGAATGAAGCCATGTAAGCTTCAGTTGGATTCACCAACTGAAAGAATGTAGAAGGTCACCTCATACCTCATGAACTGGGAAAAAAGTCAAAAAACGACAACAGTCTACGTTGGAAGGGCTGTGGAAAGACATGGAAGCTAACACATTGTTGGTGGACCAGTGAGCTAGGACAACCACCCTGGAAAGCAATTTGGAAGTATGGAGATAGAATGATTAAAATGTCCATCCCATTTGAACCAGAGACCCATTACTGGATTGTGCTCCAAGAAAGCCGTATATAAGGAGAAAGTTCTTGTATATGCTAAAATATGTATAGCAACACTTTCTGGGATAGTGAAGAATTAAAAATAAAGTAGACACCCACAGACTGGGGAACAAACAAACTGCAAAACACGAAAGCAATGGATACTATTGTGCTACACGAAATGACGCTATCTGATGAATACAGAGAAGCATGGAAAGATCTACGTGAACTGATACAGAGCGAAGTAAACAGAGCCAACCAAATAAAATATACAATGAAGGCAACAATGTAAATGGAAAGAACAATCACACACCAAAAATCAAAAGGGAATGTAAGAAAATCATTACGATCAAACATGACTCTAATGAAGAGACAGAAAAAGAAACCCCCAACCTACCCCTTCACAGAGGCGAGACGTCCACTGGTGCAACACATTACCTCTGTTTTCAAATTTAGTCAATGTGTTTAGCAGTCGAGTTCATTTTTCCTCTTTAAAAACAAATTCTGATTGTTATATGGCACTGCTCTCTGGGAAGGGGAGGGATGCAGAGGATAACTATGATGATTTAAGAAAGATGACATCAAAAAAAAGTACTAAAAATAAAGAAGGAGAAGGAGAAGAGGGCCTAGAACTGAATCTTGGGGTACACTTCCACAGTTATCAGCATAACCTGAGCGAAGATCCAGCAACGAAGGCAGAGGAGGAGTGGTCAGATAGGTAGGAGAAGAACCAGGAGAGAGCAGTGTCACGAAAACCTAGAGAGAAGAGAGTATCGAAAAGAGGGTGAACAATAGCATTAAAGTTTCTAGGGCTGACAAAAGTCATTTAATGAACTATGCTTTTCTGAAGCTAAATGGAACTCTGCACCCTTTTGCAGTCCCTGAGCCTTCAGTGGCCTTGGACAGGTTCCTTTACCAGAACATCACTGCCCTCTTCTCCTGACCCTACACTTTGCTAGTTTGTGTCACCCTGGATCAGTCAGTCACCACGACTCTCTGGGCTTCTCATTGATAAAATGAAGGGGAATGACTAGAGGGCTTCAAAGATCACTTACATCTCTGGGTCTGTGGTACTATGCATTAGCTGGGTGTAGCTAAAACTCACAGGATCATGGGAAATTAATGTAAGTCATTCATGTGCTGGGGGAGCAGAAGACTTGGATCCCGGGCTAGGATTCTCCCTCTTGGATTCCTTAATTGCTTCAAATGCTCCCCTCAAGTACCTCTTCCTACAAGAGGTCTTCCTTCCCCTTCCCTTTATAGTGTTCCTAACTTCCCTCTAAAATTGCTTTCTCTTTACTTACCTGAGGCAAATATATTTCACCAAACCCCACCATAATCTCCCTGAGGACAAGCACTCTATCTTAGGTGGGGGGAAGAAGAGGGGTGTCTGAATCCACAAAGCCTAGCAAAGTGTCTGGTGCATAGACGCCCCTGAATACATGTTTATTGAATGGGATTAAATAGGCAGGAAGGGCAGAGGAAGGGCTAGCGTTGTTGGTGGTGCCCCACGCCACCAACTATGGGCTAAGTGAGCCTCTGGGTGTTCCTGTGGCCCTCGCCTTGAGAACTCCAGTATCTCCAATGAAGGAAACCGTAAAAAGCAGCTGCCAGGAACTGTCCATAGCCGAAGCTCTCACGGAGATGGTGGGGTAGCCTGCTACAAGGATAAACAAGCTGGTCTGGAACTCAGAAGACCTAGGATCAAAGCATGGAGAACCTGCCTTGCCTGTGCAACTTGAGGACTAGCCAGATGGCCACGCGAAGGCCCTAAGCCATGAGAACTGGCAGAAGGCCTCAGAGAGAGTCAGGTCTGGAAGCCACCCTGGGCCCCTGGTACCTTTGACCAGCAAAGAGTTGGACATCAAGACCCACATCTCTCTTTCTCTCTCCTCTCCTTTGACTTAAGGCTTTCCTTTGAGCTACATGATTACAAATGGAGATACCATCTGATTACACTAGGCAATATTGTGCTAACATCTTGCAGGTTTCAGAGACCCCACTGCTGGACGGAATCTCTAAGAAAGTCAAAGAGAAAATGAAAGGACCCAGATTCTTTCAATTGTTTTTATTTTTTTTTTATCTATACCTTCTGTCTTACTATCAGTTTTGAGGCAGAAGAGTGACATGGGCTAGACAGTTGGGGTTAAGTGACTTGCCTAGGGTCACACAGCTAGGAAGTATGTAAGGCCAGATTTGAACCCAGGTCCTCCAAACTCCACATCTGGTGCCCTATCCCCATGCTACCTAATTTTTCCTCCAACTACATTTTAGCAGCTCTTTTTCTAGAATCAAAAAACTGAAAAACAAAAACAAAAACAAAACAGGTGCCCATCAACTGGAAGATAGCTACACAGATGTTGTATAAATGTGAAAGAATGATACTTTGATATAAAAAATGACCAACATGATGACTACAGAGAAGCCTTGCAAGAACTATATGAACTGATGCAGAAAGAAGGTAACAGAGCCACAAAAATAACATACATGATTATTACAAGAAGGTAAACAGAGAGAACAACTACAAAGAAATCAAGAGTGAGCATTGTCAAATTATAAAGAATAAACATGGCCCCAGAGAAGGGCTATGAGAAGACACCAGCTTCTATACACATAAATTCCTTTATTTACCCATTAAAGCTTTTTACAACTGACCTCCTCCAACCTTTCCAGGTCTCCTTCTATTACACACACTTTGTTCCAGCCATACTGGCCTACTTATCTTCTTCTCACACAGGAGACTCCATCTCTCCTCTCTAGGCCTTTGCATTGGCTGTTCCTCATGCCTGGAATTCTCTCTTCAACCTCTGATTCTTAGAACTTTTGCTTCCTTTAACACTCACTTCAAGTGCCACAAAATTGAGGAAGCTTTTCCTGATCTTCCCACCTGGTAGTGGCATCCCATCACAAGGATTTCCATCTACTTCCATCTGTATTTATCCTCTATTTTCTGATTTATATATGTTTTCTCCCCACTTGAATGTAAACCCTTTGAGGGCAGGCACTGACTTTGTTTTTTCTTTCTATCTCCAGCATTTAGCACAGTCAGACTGACAAATGGTGCTCTATTTGTAAAATTCTTCTTCATTAATTAAATCTTAGGCATGTTCTCCACATTCCTAGAGATCAAACTCTTTGTTGGAAAGATGAAGAGGGGCAGAACAAAAAGCCTCTAAGATCTCTTCCAAAATTTCTGATCTTAAGCCAAGACCCCATCAAGTCATCTCAGCCCCAGGGTTTCAGTGCCACCTCTAGTGGCCTCCCACCTTTCCCCTCTAGCCTTTTCTTCTGATAGCCTGTGTGACTCTTCTTACCTGTGAGAGCTCATCTTTTCGGTCCTGGATGCCTTCCAGATACCACTGCTTCTTTCTTGCCCATGTGACCCTGGGCCAATTATCTTCCCTTGATGGGCAGCCATTCTCTCTTCTCCAGGCTCTCCTGTTTCTTCCCCTTCACTAAAAGAAACCAGAATAAAAAAAAAATCAACTGAGAATGAAGTTTCAGCTCTTGGAATAACTTACTTTATGAATTGTGGCAAGTCACCAGCCTCAGTTTCTTCATTCTTCAGATGAGGGAATTCTTTCAACTCCATAAAAACGTATCAAACAACTCTTGCAATTGGATGAAAGATATGACCCTCCCTTCCCTCATGATCCCAAGACATGTGCTAAGCCCTCTCCTCTTCATCAAATCCCCACCTGCCGATGCCTGAGGCAAGGCCTCCATATTCTAGCCACAGTTGTGGCTCAGGTCGGCTTTTCCCAGTGGCTCTGGCCCAAAGGAAATGTATTAACTCTGAGAGATAGGAAATAAGAGTGTTACATCCTCAAGCCTATGGTGAGACAGAGGGTAGTTTTCAAGGCTGACAAAAGAGCTCTGCCCAGGCCCAACTGGTGACTAAATGGAAGAATTCTCCTGGAACTTTTAGCAGTGGGGGCATCGGGATGAGGGGTGTTCTGAGAGGTAGACCATCGGGATCGTCCACGATACGTGACTGACGTGGGTTGCCATGAGTCCTTGACTCCTTCATTATGGGGCGGAAGCCTACTAAGAAGCAATCTCTGGAGGTCATTTAGCAGTGTTGCATTTCCCATGCCAGGAAGTATTCTCATCTGGGATTGCCAGACTATCACAGCTGGAAGGCTCAGTAGACTTCGCTGAGTCTAATGGAAACCAACTAATGCCCAGAAGAGGGAAGGGGCCAGGCCTCAATAGTAGGGAGTCAAAGGGCACCCCCCCATCATGGACTGAGGCGCCACCAAGGGAGGTAATGGGGGGAGCTCATTGCCCCACTTTGGTCTTGAGTCAAACTGCCTGCTAGCCCTGGCCTTCTGTGGGCCTGGATGTCACGGGGTTCCCTGCTGACCCAGCTGGCACCGAGACTTCTAGCTCTAACTGAATAAGACCATAGCCGGGTGGCCAGGATGGAAGCAAGGAGAGAGGGAGGGAAAGAGACTGGCCATGTGTGTTCCTGGATGAGGCAGCAGAAAGCTGGAGAACTGCAGTGTGCCATCATAGCCAGTAGGTGGCAGGCGAGTGCCAAATGGCATGGCTGAGCACACAAACACACCCTAGGTCTTGGAGGCCCCCCCCCCAAGGCAATCAGAGATCCAGCCCACATGCAAAGAGATGGGAAACCTGGGCCCTGCCTCCATTTTGTTGTCCAGGTCCCAGCACAAAGCAGCAACTGCAACAGGCAGAGTGCAGACCAAAACCTGGAAAAGAGTGCCGAGTTTAAGAACCAAAGGACCTGAATTCAAATCCAGCTCTGCTACTTACTACCTTGGTGACTTTAGGTAAGTCTTTCCCCTTCTCTGGGCCTCCATTTCCTCATCTGTAAAATGAAGGAGTTGGACTTGATCAGGGGTTCTTAACCTAGGACCCATCACCTTGTTCTAGATGGAAAGAGACTATTCCAATGCCAGGGGTCTTCCTTGGAATCTGAGGGATTTTACTTTGTGCCCTGAACACCATGCCCTCTGAGAAGGGGCCCACAGGCCCTCAGAGTGTTAGGGGGCCCACCCAAGACCCCCAAAGCCTAAGGGCCTTTAAGGCTCCTCCCAATGCCCAGGAGAACTTCTTTGCACCACAGCAGGAGCCCCCGTCCTCTCAGTCCACAAGCATATCGTAAGCAGCTCCCATGTGCCAGGACTGGGCCCAGCTTCTCCTCAGGCCTGGCAGAGCTCATTTCATCCACCATGCTTTTCAGAAGCATCACTGGCCTCCTCTCCAGGCCCTACACTTTGCTAGCCTGGGTGTGTGTGGCCCTGAACCCGTCGCTACAACTCTCTGGCCTTCTCATCCATAAAATGAGGGGGCTGGACTAGAGGGCCTCCAAGACCCCTTACACCTCTGGGACTATTTTACCAGAATCAGGTTGGGTGGGTGTAGACAGACTCCTAGAACCATGGTAGTCTCAAAAGGTCAACACTGAGGTTAAGGAAGACCACGAAAGAGAAGACAAGAGACAAGGCAAGAATGAGGAGGTAGATCGTGGAAGGAGGCAACCAGTCAGAAAAGAAGGAGGGGAGGGCACAGCAAAGGAATAGATATTTACGTAGCATTTACTATGTGCCAGGCACTGGGCTAAATTCTTTAGAAATGTTATCCCATTGGATCCTCACAACTACTCTGGGCAGTATGTACTGCTACTATCCCCATTTTACAGTTGAGAAAACCGAGGCAAACAGAATTTAGGTGACTTTAAGGGTCATAAAGCTAGAAAGTGTCTAAGGACAGGTTTGAACCCAGGTCTTCCTGACTCCAGGCCCAGTGCTCTATCAACTGGGCTATCTAGCTGCCTTGTAATATATTTTTGTGTCAAAACATGGACAGTGTTGTGTGAGAAGCAGCTAGGAGGTCAATGTCACTGTATTTCAGAGTGGAGAGAGGGGAGTGAGACATAGAGACTAGAATGGTAAGAAAAGACCAGGCTAGGAAGGCCGTTAAAAGCCAGAGGATGCTCTATTTGATAGAGGAGGGAATAGCAATCCACTGGAGTTTCATGAGTAGGCGGTGCCGGTGCCGTGGTCAGAAGGAGCATCAATCTGCCAGCTGAGTGCAGGATACAATGGAGTAGGGAAGGCTTTTGACAGGCACAGCCACAGCCAGGCAGGAGGTGATGAGGGCCTGCACCACGGTAGTGGCTGGCTCCGAAGAGAGAAGAGTGTGGGAGAAATGTGTAAAGGTTTGCAACAGATTGAACGGGGGGAGTAAAAGAAAATACAAGGTGGAGAATGACACCTGGTTGTAAGCCTGGGTGACTAGAATGCTGGTGCTACTCTCAGCAGTACGAGGAAGGCTTTTGGGAAAAAGACCAGCAGGCTCAGTTTTGGTCACGTCAGAATGAAGAGATCTGTGAGGCATCATCCAATTTGAGACACTTTAAGAGACATGAGGCTGGAGGGTTGGACCAACATATGAGAATCCTTTCCACGGAGATGATAGCTGAATCCATGGGAATTCATAAGAGAGACGAGAAGAGGGCCCAACCTAGAGCTCTGAGGGATCCCTGAGGGTCTGACCAGGATTAAGATTCAGTAATGGAGGCAGAGGAGTAGTCAGACAGGGAGGAGGAGAACCACAAGAGAGCAGTATCAAGAAAACCTAGAGAGAAGAGAGGATGGAGAAGAAAAGGATGATTAATGAGTGTCAAAGGCTACAGGAATGTCTCTACCTTTTTTCCAGCAGGACTCCATCCTATCTTTCCTAAACTTTGAAAAGTCTAAAGTTACAGGGGAAACTAGGTAGCTCAGTGGATAGCCAAGTCCTAGGTTCAAATCTGGCCTCAGATACCACCTAGCTGTATGATCCTGGGCAAGTCACTTAACCCCAACTGTCTAACCCTTACTGCTCTTCTGCCTTGGAACAAATACTTAGTATTGATTCTAAGACAGAAGGTAAAAATGAAAAAAAAAAAAGACTGAAACTACCCCCAGAAATAATGAAAGACAATTCCTAGAACCTTATGCTCAAGATTGGTATTCATAACTAAATTCAATATGTTTTTTCAGAAGTTAAATGGGGCAAAGCAACCTCTATCCCCAATCCCTCTGTGGCCCTGGGCAGGTCTCTTCACCTGAGTATCACTGGCCTCCTCTCCTGGTCCCACACTTTGCTACCTTGGGTTACCTTGGACTAGTCACTACAACTCTCTTGGCTTCTAACCTATAAATGAGGAAGGTGGACTAGTAGGCCCTAGAGGTCCCTTATTTAGGTCTGTGGTACCATGCTCCAGCTGGGTGGGGAATCATGGTAAACCATTCATTCACCTTCTGAGGGAGAAGGGTCCTGGCTCCGGGGCTGGGGTTTTCCCCTCTTAGTACCGGTGGGAAGGCTTTAGAATGAGCCAGGGAAGCCAAGTCTGATAGGAGCCCTTCCCCCTCCACTTAGAAGTACTCCTCTCCTCTCCTCCATCTCAAATCACTTTGTTTTCACTTACCTTTAGATACCTATACCACCCGCCCACACACAGACTATAACTGTTTCTTCATCTGAGAATGGGCTTTGATGACCACTAGCCTCCCGTGTAACCCAAGGCAACTCTCTTCCCCACTCTGGGAATCAGATCATCATCTGTAAACAGAAGTAAGTCCTTGGAAATAGTTTCTAACGTCCCTTCTAGAGCTTTCCATGGAGAATATATTCCAAGTAGGAAGAGACAATTTACAAACAACCTGGGCAGGTCATTGGCATTAAGTTTTGGGGTGGGAAATGGTTCCATCCATGAAAACCAGCATGGCAGCAGCAACTCTTAAAAAATCCGGTCTACTGTGATTACATGTCATCTCCATATCCCTGTCAGCCCTGGTCTCTCTCCCACTCTAGTCATGCACTGTATTACCCCTATCGTACACCTATCTCCACCTCAATATCCCATAGGCATAGCAAAACCATTGAGTCCAAAACCAAGTTCTCACCTTCCCACCTTAACCTGCCCTCCTCCAAACTGCCCCTTTTCAGTCAATTAAGAGCTTTGCCACCCACCAGGCTCCCAGCTTCACAGCCTTAAAATCATTCTGAACTCTCCCCTCACCTTCCAAACCATACTGCCAAGTCTTACCATGTGTCATTAGAAGTGCCACATCTCTCTCATGTCCTTCCCAGTCTCTCCCCTCACACAGATGCCACTCTAGTCTGGAGCCCCAATTTGTCTTGTCTGAATTAATATGATGGCTCCATGATGATCCTTTGAGTCTTTCTTCTCTCCAATCCTTCCCCCAAAGTGAATGTAACAAAATATATTCTGACCAAATCATTTTCCTAAGTCTCAGACCTGAACATGCTGCTCTCCTGCTCAAAATCCTTCAGTGGCTCCCCACTGTCTATAGGAGAATACAAACTCCTAACATGTAGGGCTTCCCACATTCTGGTTCCCATGCACTTTGCAAGTTTTATCTCAAACCGTTCCCTTTCATGAACTGCCTGGATGGTCTCAAAAGGCTTTAAATGCCATGGTTTCTCAGTAGCCAATGCGTTTGATCTATGTTTGACACGTTAGCCCAGCATCAGATACCAATTAAAGGCAGGATCCTGTGAGCTCTGGTGTAGGCAGGCCCAAGACAGGGAAAGGGCTGTGTGCTTTGGGACAATGACTTCTGCCTTTTTCCTACTGCAATATAGGACAGACATAAACAGAGACACCTTAGGAACACAGCCAAGGGCATAGGAAGGCCATCAAAGCTGTGGGCAAACCTTAAAGTGCTATATAAATGCCAAGTATTGTCTTTATTGTTGGACAGCCAGGTGGCACACTGCAATGGATGGAGCACCTGGCTCAGAATAAGGAAGACTCATTCTCCTGAGTTCAAATCTGGCTCAGACACTTACTTAGTAGTATGACCCTGCTGACCTCAGTTTCCTCATTTGTAAATTGAGCTGGAGAAGGAAATGGCAAATTACTCCAGGCTAAAAATGACTGAACAACAAAAGTCTAGACAACCACCAAAGCAATAAACAAGGAGTCCTGATTTGTAGCAATTACTGAGAGCTCAATGTGAACATTTAACAATCAGCTCAGGATGGAGCTGGCTTCAGCCCACACACAGCCCTAGGTAAAATATATAGCACAGCACCACTGCTGGTGGTCCTTAGGAGAGAGGAAACATGTGAATACTCTGGCCCTCTCTTCACACACAATCTCTCTGTGTATTGATGGGCAATTCTGTCCAAAGATTAACCAGCCCTATGCTTCCCTTGAATACCCTGGAGAAAATAGCCCTAAGACTAAGTCTCAGCAGAGAGGGGTAATACAATAGAGTTAAAAAAAGAATACTGACTTTAAAGTTATAAGACCTGGATTCTCACGCTTAGTAGGCTTCAGTCATAAAAATGAAGGGTTTGACTTAGATGGCTCTTTGAGATCTATGATCTTGAATCCTGCTCAGAAAGACTTCGGGAAGATCACTTTTCCCCTCTGGGCTCCAGTTTTCTCATCGACAAAAAGAAGGTTTGGACCAAATAACCTCAGAGGTTTCTTCCAGGTCTGAATCGATGGTCTTCAATCATCAGTGGGCCTTACCCTTGTTTCTTAGTAACTGGAACATAATGGCATCCTCTGGGAAGCCTCCAGCCCTAGTCTCTGCCCCTCCTTTCAGTTATCTTTGAAATGTCCTGGGAGGGGTAGGAAAGGCACCCTGGGACTGGAGATGGGTCAAAGGCAGAATATTCAAGTTTTCAGTCACTCAGCTTGGTGTTAATGCCTAAAATGATGGTTTGTGAGTAAGGACTTAGAACAGTGTCCTGGTCACAAAGAGCCTTTCTTGACACCGGACTGCTAAATCCAGAGCAAAAATGAAGAAAAAAAGGAGATGGGGTGGCTCAGTGAATTGAGAGCCAGGCCTAGAGAGAGGAGGTATTGTGTTCAAATGTGGCCTTAGACACTTCCTAGCTGTGTGACCCTGGGCGAGTCCTTTAACCCCCATTGCCTAGCCCTTACTGCTCTTCTGCCTGGAATCAATACATAGTATCAATTCTAAGATGGAAGGTAAAGACTTAAAGAAAAAAAAAAGGAAAAATGAAGAGTGGCTCCAGCTAGATTTCAGTAAGATGACGGACAAAATCAGGCTGGATACTGGTCTGGTTGGATGGCATTACAAATGGTGGAAGGAACAAGTACACATAAACCGTAATGATTAATGGATCAGTGGGAAATGGCTTGATGCTTTCTCCATTAATGACTTGGATGCTTTCCAAATTTCTTGGTGGCACAAAACTGTTAGGGACACATATCATGACAGAACTGGGGATCCAAAAACATTTCAGCAGCCTGGAATGATTGGTGAAATCAAATAATAAAAGATAGAACATAATAATAATAATAATAATAGAGGCAGTTAAGTGGTGAGGTGGATTGAATGGTGGGCAAAGGGCCAGGAAGACCTGAATTTAAATTCAACCTCTGATGCTTGCTAATTATGTGGCCCAGGGGGAAAGTCACTTAACCTTGGTCTGTCTCAGTTTCCTCAACTTTAAAATGGGGATAATAATAGTATGCATTTCACAGTGTGCTTGTGAGAATCAAATGACATGATATTGGTAAAATCATTTAGCCCAAAGTATGTACTTAATAAAGGCTTGTTCTCTTTCAAAAATTTCCCCCCCAGCAAGATAAAATTCAATAGGCATGAAGATAAAGTCCTACACTTGATTAAAAAATAAAATCAACTGTCAAAGTACAGGATAGAAAGCATTTATTAGGGCATAAAATCTCAACCAACAAATGCAGAAATAGCAGACATATTAAATACATCCTTTTACTGACCACAATGCAATAAAAATTATGTTCAGTAAAGGGCCTTTGAAGAAAGGATTAAAAATTAATTGAGACTCAGTTAATCCTAGGAACTGGTAGGTCAAAGAATAAATCATAGAAATAATAGAAAATTTCATCAAAGAAAGTTACAAGGAGACAACATACCAGAAGCTGTTGGGAAGCAGCCAAAGTAGACTTGAAGGGAAATTTTCTATATCTAGCCCCTTTCATCAACAAGAGAAAGATCAATGAATAGGGAAAACAACTAAAAATACTAGAAAATGAAGATTTAAAATTCCCAATGAAACACCAAAATAGAATTTCCAAAAGTCCCTAAACCATTGAACTGATGTATGAAATGAGAAGCTGATTCTAGGAGAAAAAAACAACAACAAAAGAAAACATTATTGATGAGCTATTAGCTAGTCTGCTTTTCAAAATGGAAAGGAAAACAAACCTGCCAACATAAAAAGTAAAAACAAAGAAATCACAACAAATGATTTAGAAGTAAAGGAAAAAAATAGAAACTATTTTCCAGATTACATCACAACAAAATTGGCAATTTAGAGGAAATAAATAGCTACAGAATATAAAATACCCGGATTACCACTATAAGAGATAGAGAAACTTGAAAAAAAAATGTCTTGAATATATCATAAATGAACTAAAGAAAAAAAAACAACTCCAGAACTATCTACCAGTATATTTTATCAAACATTTGAAGAATAATTCCAATATTAACCATCAAGTATTTAAGTGTCTACTAGGCATGAGGCATTCATCTAGGCACAGGGACAAAGAATGAGACAATTCCTATTTGCAAGGAGTTGATATTCTAAGAGAAAACAAGTACATATAGAAATAAATATAATATAAAGTGAGTAAATGTAAATATAAAACAAAATAGGTGTATACATGGTAGCTTTGGATGGAGAGCACTAAGAATTGGGAAGAACAGGAAAGGATTCCTTCAGAAGGGAGTGTCTGAGATTCATTTTACAGTTAGGAAGAAGGGGGTTATATGAGACAGAGATAAGCATAAAGGGATATTCATGGTAAAGACCAAGAGAAGGCCAATCTGGCTGGATCACAGGGTAGGTGAGGAAGTCGCGTTTGTGAAGGCTGGAGAGAAAGGTTGCATAGGGCTCTAAAAGTTAAACAGCCAAATTTGTATTTTATCCTCCAGCGAAGAGGGGGTCACTGGGGTTGGTTGTTAGGGGAGTCACATGGTCAGATTTGTGCGGAAGGAAAATTACTGTGGCAGCAGGAGGGACTAGAGTAGAGGGACAGCACAGGAGACAAAGGGGGATATTGCAAGAATATAGGTGATGGGGGCCTGAACGAAGGTGGTGGCCCATATGAATGAATGAAGAGAAGTGGTAAGTCCTAGTGGTAGTGTAAAAGTAGAAACAGCCACAGTTGACAACTGATTGGATACTGGGAGTGAGGAAAATGGAATAATGCTGAGATTATGAACCTGAGACATTCGAATGAAGGCTAGTGATGCCTTCAACAGAAATTAGCAAGTTTGGAGAAGAGGGGACAGAGGAGAAAAATAACAAACTAGCTATGTGAAAGATATTAGCAAATTTCATTGAAGAGGGAGGAAAAAAGGAAAGATTCTTCAGAGAAAGTGGGGGGCAGGGAGAATGGGAAGGAAGGGGACCCCAAAGCCCACAACTACCTGGGTACAGACTCACTATTCAATTATTCAGCTTGAACGAACAGGAAAACAGTCTGGCAGAAATTAGATTTAGCCTGACACCTCGCATCCTAAATCACAATAACAGTCGCATCATAAACAAACTAGAGGAGCAAGGGAGAAGATACGTTTCACTACTGCAGATAGGAGAAAATATCAGAGAAGCTCAAACTGACCAATTCGCTTACATAATGGAGTTAAAATTGGAAAGGAAACCGTTAACTGGGCTACCCGTTCGCAGCACGTTTGTCCGATAAACATCTCGTATCCTATATATCTCATATATACACATATATGTATATATTTTATCTGCATAAAATATTACCTATTAAACAGTGGCAGAGACAGAGAGTCAGAGCAAGAGAGGGACACATGTATCGAACGGGTGTTAGGAATAAAGAGACTTCCTAAAATGGAGGCACTCATGCCTATTTGAAATGGCTGCGCCCTGAAGAACACATTCTGCAGTCCCCTGACACGTGAGTGGGAGGAGCCTCTTCCCATTGGCTAGCTAATTCAAAATGCCCGCGACTGGACCGTTAACATCCGGGCACTGTCACACGTATACACTGGCGGGCACTCCCTTTATCCCGGCAGCGCCCATGAGGTGACAGGCAGGACAGGTTTAACCTTTCCATATCCATCCGCTGACGGCCCTATATCCATCCGCATCGTGGACACGTGATCCCTCTAGGCCCCGTGACTGTCTCGGCCCCGTGACTGTCCCTTTTAGGCCCCATGATCGGGCCTTCCAGGCCCCATGACTGGCCCTTCCAGACCCCGTGACCAGCCCTTCCAGCCCAGATGATGGTTCTTTCTGGGCCTCATGGTTCCAAAAGTCCCGGGCCTTAGTCTGTTTCATTAATCCTTTTCAGATCTTGGTGCCGGCAGTGGAGTCGCCATGGCCCTGAAACTTCGGAGACGGATTCCCGGCTAGATATCGCTGCCAGCCCAGCAGGTATGCTCTAAGACCCTGGGGTGCCCGAACACAAAGGGGGATGGGGGTGGGGCGGTGGACTCTGAGCTTGGTGGTACTGATGGTATATGAGGGCATAAGGTAGTGTTACGGGAACATTATAGCCATATATATAATAACATATAGTATTGGGGGAACGTTTGTATGTTCCCGCTATATTTTTGGTGTAAATATTCCTTTGTAAAAGGAATGTGACTCATAAGTTAGTTAAATGGAACTGGGATGGAGGGAACCCCTAAATTAGCTTCAGTTAATGTCGAGATTAGATGCCCTCTAAACTCCCTTCAGGGTATTGGAGAACCCTAGGGGAAAGGTAGAATGTAATATTCCTGGCTTTGGGGGATGGGGGTGGGGGGGAGGAACCAGAATAATCACTGATAACATAAGTAACTGATTCAAATTTATAAGAATAAGACACATTCTCCAATAAGTCAAAGGATATGAAGAGAGTTTTCTAAGGAAGAAATGTAAGGCTTTCGGTAGCCATATTTTTTTTAATGCTCCAAATCACCAATAATTGGAGAAATGTGCATTGAAAAAACCCTGAGGTACCACCTCACACTCATCAGATGGTCAAAGGTGATACAAAAAAGATGTTGAAAGGGACAAAGAAAACCAGCACACTGATGCACCATTTGTGGAAGTGGGAATTGGTCCAGCCATTCTGGAAAGCAATTTGGAATGCTCCCCAAACCCCCCCCCCCAAATTTCTAAACCGTGCACACTCTTTGACCCAGCGAAACCACTACAAGGCCGCCCATACCTCTAAAGAAATCAAAGAAAGAGTACAAGGACCTGTAGATACCACGTTGTCTAGAGCGGTTCTTTTTGGGGTGGCAAAGAACTGGAAACTAAGGGGATGCCCATCTACCAGGAAATGGCCGAACAAGTTAGGGTAGGTTTCTGTTATGGGACACTATTCTGCTATAAGAAATGATGAAGGGACAGTTTCAGAGGAACCTGGGAAGTTGTGTGAAATGATACAGAGTGAAGGGAGCCAAAATGGAAGAAGACTAGTTTCTACAGTGCCAACAACATTATAAAGACAAACAATTTTGAAAGTCTTAAGAACTCTGATCAAAGCAATGACTGAGATGACTGGAGGAGGCTTATTTCCCCTCCTGACAGAGGTGAGAGATTCAAGATGGAGTGGAAGAATCCCATTTTCAGATATAGCTCCGTGTGTTTTGGTTGACTCTACACATTTGTTAGCAGGGTTTTTTCTTTTTTTTTTTTTGCAGTGGAAATGGAGATAAAGTTGGTGCAGCCCCCTGCCCTCTCCCTCAAAATAAAACAAAAGGGGAAAAGAAATTGTTGGAACAGGTTTTTAATTCATAGAGGAAAGTGGAAGTAATCACAAACAGGGCAGTTTTGATGCATATGTTGAATTTATTATATACATAAAAAGAAAAACAAGCTATAAGTAATTGGAGTTCCACGGACCATCTGCTTTTTTCTGTTCTACTATGTATTTGGAAACACTCGTTTTATTTGGTGTTTTCAAGTTCAGAATAAAAAACAAAAATCTAAAAATCACGAAATTAAAACAAGAAGAGAAAGTTAACTGGGGAAACAAATCTTTGCTGCAAGTTTATCTGATAAAGGTCTGGTAGCCAACACAAATAAAGCACTAACTCAAGCATATAAGAATGTCAGTCATGTAAGTGGGCAAAGAACTCTATCGGGCAATTCTTAAAGAAAGAAATACAAGCTATCAACAAACCTGGGGAAAATGCTCTAAATCACTAATAATTAGAGAAAAGCCCATTTTGAAAACTCTGACATTCAACCTCACACCTACCAGATGACAAAAAAGGAAAATGACAGTTGTCGGAGAGCCTGAAAGAAAATAGGCACGTTGCTCCACTGTTGGTGGAGCTATGAATTGGTCTGGCCATTAAGAAAAAAACGATTTGAAACTATGCCCCCAAAGCCACTAAACTGCACATACTTTTTGATCCAGTGACATACCTACTAGGCCCCTGCCCCCAAAGAGATCAAAGAGAGAGGGAAAAGTCTTCTATGTACAAAAATATTTATACCAGCAATTTTGTTGCAGCAAAGAACTGGAAACAAAGAGGGTGGCCATCAGTTGGGGAATAGCTGAACAAATTATGGTGTGTTGGGTGTAATGCAATATTATTGTGCTGTAAGAAATGATGAAAGGGACTATTTCTGAGAAACCTGGGAAGACTGATTCAGAGTAAAGTGAACGGTACTAGGAGTTCAATTTATACAGCAACACCACGGCAAAGACAAACAACTAGGAAAGATTTTACAACTGTGATCAGTGGCGGGACCACCAAATAAGATTCCAGGCCTGTTGCCCACCTCTTGATGGACCTAGGGGGCAGAGAACCTGGGGGGAGGATTTGGTTTTTTTTGAACCAATGTGGTCAACATTGGGAATCTCTTCTACTGTGACTATGTTTATTTGGCAGATTGTGTTTTTCGTTCCTCATTGAGAAGAATTTAAAAACAAAATAACATTTATTAAGTGTGCCTGGCACTGTGCTAAGTTTTAGGGATAGAAAGACACATACAAGATGAGAAAGGTGTTTTCTGTCTTTTTCTTTTTTAAGAGCGTGGAGGGCTTTAAAGTGTGCTTACCCCATATCAATGAATGGTATGATATGATAACCAAACTGTTGTAATCTTAGATTACTTAAGACAGGACCCAACACAAGGGAGATAAAGAGTCCTACTATCCTCTACCTTCATCAGATCTCCTAAGACAAAAGATTAAGAGCTAAAATCTGACTCCTGCCTTTTACAGATGACATGGGAAACCAAGGCTTAGAGAGGGGAAATGATGTCCCCAAGTCACATGCATGGTAAGTGGAAGAGACAGAATTTGAGGCCCAGTCTCCTAAATCCCATCCACCAAACCCATGCTGCTTCTCTAGAGTGCTATGTTCGGTTGGGGGGGGGGGGTGTTCGGGGAAAGGACATGGACTAGCCGTGTGACCAGGATGTGGGGGGCTGGGAACTCTGCCTTTGTTTTCTAGTGAATCCAAAGCAGCATAAGGAGAGCTCATTTGGGGTTATTTTTGTACACAGAATGAGTGAATTTTAAAATATACCACCCTATTAAATGAAATTAAATGGATTTATGTTATTTGCTGGGGAGCTGACAAGAGAAACACCATCTCTTTCTTTTCTCATTCGGTGGTTAATCATGGAACTGGAACAAGGATAATTTTGCCTTCTTAGCGGGGGAGAGGGAGGGTCACTCCAAAAGACATTGTTCCAGGCTCCCTTGATGAAAAGCTGTCATCAAAGAGGCCTGGGGGTGTTCTTGGGGACTCTTTAAGACACAAAACTGCCAGGATTGGGGAGCTCTCATTGTTTTGAGCTCTTCCACTTCCCCCCTCCAGGCACACATGTACATGGGAAGGAAGCTTCAAACCTCAGTCTTTAATAAGCTCACAAGACAGTAAATCTTAGTAATGAGAAAACTGCATCTGCTAGACATGACACACTATATGTGTTCTGATAAATTACACTTGAAATTCTCTTTTTGGTGTTCCAAGATGAATTTGTCATGCCCGATTTCCATGGATAATTCAATCCAAGTAGCCTTTATTAAGCACATCACCATTTGATGGACCTCAGTTTCCTGATCTGTAAAATGACAGGGGTGGACTAGATAACCCTTAAAGAGTTAAGCCGTTCCAACTTGAAATCTCTGTTCCCAATTAATTTTTGAAAATATATATTTATTTTTTCATGTGTTTATAATCTTTCCCTCCAACCGCCCCTTTTCCTATGTTGAACAGAAAACAAAAACAAAGCCTATTATCCTACGCATCCATAGTCCAGAGAAGAGATTCCCTCCCACATTGACTGGAAGTGTCCGGCTCTGTATTTTACGACCGTCACCTCTGCGGCAGGCAGGAGGTGAGTGATGTGTTTCATCATCAAGCCTCACAGTATCTATGGATCAGCATTCTCAAGTCTTTCCAAGTGGTTTTTCTCTACAATGTTTCTGCCATTGTCTAAATTGTTCTACTGGTTCTGCTCACTTCACTATTTTATTAGTTCATAGGAGTCGATCCAGTTTCCTCTAAAATTATCCATTTCGTCATATCCTGTGGCAAAGTGTTTTCCGTTATATATAGTGACTTGTTCAGCCATTCCTTTCTTAATTTCCCATCCTGTGCCATCTCAAAAAGAGCTGCTCTAAATATTTTGGTACAGAAAGGTCCTTTCCTTTCTTCAGTCTTCTTCTAGGTACAGGACTAGGGAGTGGTTTACCTGGGCCAAAGGGTAGACACATTGTCTAGGGACAGCTTGGGCATGGTTCTTTGAGGTTCTTTGGCAGCAGTCTGGTGAAGTCTATGGTCCCTTTCTCAGAAAAATGCTTTTAAATCATTGAAAGGAATGCTAAATTTCAATTCAGGGCTAATGAAAAGAAAGGTATGATTTTCCTCCCATTCATTTTGACCGAGGTCCTGAAATAAGTGTGTGGACTCCAGGTTAGGAAGTCTTGCTCGAGAACTTTAAGCTAGATTTTTTTTCTTTATTTTTTTTAACCATTCCAAAAATTCTGTCTCCAGAATGGGCCTTGTTTTTGACCTGTTCTAACTTGGGGCCATGATAAAAAGGGAATTAGGGTTAGAATTACCAGCTGGATACAGGTAAGAAAAAGAGGTCCATTCCCCCCATCTCAACTTTCCCCAGCAGGGACTGGCCTGGCCCCCTTCTTGGACAGTATATCTTTGAAATGCTGTGAAAATGACAGACTCCAAGTGAGTCAGGTGCCCCAGCAGATCTGGCCATTAGCATTGATGCCAATCTGTTACCATTCCAGGAGCTGTGAGGAGATGGTCTTGAGCTTACCACGTCTCCGATATTGGCTTTGTGCTCTCTCAGGACTGTCCAAAGGATAATCAGGAGAGTAAAGGGTCTCAGATCTGCTTAGTTGAAGGGCCTGGGGAGGGGGAAGAGGAGGGGCTAGCTCTCTTCAGATATTTGAAGGGTAGTTTATGGAAGAGGGATTAGGCTAGTCCTGCTTGGCCCCAGAGGGCAGAATAGGGAACTCTGGGTAAAAGCTACAAAGAGGTAAATTTAGGTTTGGTTTAAGAAAAACTACCTGACCATGGGAAACCCATTCCACACTCCCCACCAAGCAGGGGTCAGATGACTACTTATTGGGTATGCTATAGAGGGGATTCTTTCTCTGGTATAGGTTGGACAAGACACTGAATTCGTAGGCCCAGCCCCCCTTCTTTTGGGGACTGTAGCCGAATGTGGCAGTCTGACAAATTAGGACAGTCGGGAAGAGGGATGAGAAGGGGAAATGGACATAGGATGCATGTCTCAGGCCCTCTCCTAGCTAACTGAAATTCCAACCATGCTTCATGGATTCACTTCATAGTGTGAAGTTCGCCACTGGACCTGAGACCAAAGAGAGCGAGATGGTCGGGCTGCCCAAGAGCTATACCAGTTACACAGGAACTTCAACTCCAGACCGTGGTTGGAAGCGAGGGGAGAGAGCCTCTGCTATGGTCTTCATCAGGGACAAAATCACATTCAATCACCTGGGTAAGGCAATTTCATTTTCAGTGCTTTCCTGTTTGTGACCCTCACAATATCCCTGGGAGGGAAGGAAGGAGGGCAGGCGGGCGGAACATTTAGGCCCAGAAAGCTCATTTGCCTATGGTACAAGAGATCTGAGGGTGAGTTTCAGTGTTGGCTCTGCCACTTAGGCAAGAAGCTAAGCTTTCCAGGTGGCCATCTGTAAAATGACTGGGTTGGGCTAGATCAATGAACTCTGAGATCCCTTCTAAAGCCAAGGCTGTGATCCGAAGTGAAACAGCCAGGACTGGACTCTGGTTTCCCAGCTCCACAGGCCTTCCCAGCATATCCATCAGGAATCATCCCTTTGGGGACATGCAAACATCAGGAAGATCACTCAGGCCCTGGCAGCCACATAGATCACCAGGTCAGGCCTGTCCATCCAGAAGTGTGAGCAAAGGAGCATTCCCCATGGCCATTTACCAAGAGCAAATAGGAGGTCTTCCAGGGCTTCTTTGGGCCTCCCAGGAAGGATTCTTAGGAAGGCTCAGCTGCTGGGGGAGGGAGGGAGGGAGAGGGCTTTAAACTGGGGCCATTTACTTTTATTGTCACCCAAGTGGATTTAGATTGAATGAAAAAGCACTTAATTGCTTACAAATGCAAGGAAGCCAGACTTTCTCAGCCCTCAAGGGGCTTGCTTTTTTATGGAGGGAAAGAACTCAAAGAGGAGAGCCCAGAAAGGGGGGGGGGGGGGGTAGCGTTGGGGGGGTGCATTGAGTGGCTAGGCTAGGAAATGATCCTAAAATGACTGGGAGGCCCAGTTGGAGAAGATGAAAGCCCTGGCTAAGGGCTAGTTCCAGTGGGAAGGTTGGAAGCTGTATGGTAATTGCTCTTGAAACAATGAAAAGAATTTAGAAGAAATTCCTTGCCCTTAGGTGAGCTCCCATACTAGATCCAGAATCAACTAGAGCTGCAAAGTCATCTCCCCCAGTTTGGTTAGCCTCAGTTTGAGGCTTAAAGAACAGCCCACTCTAAACAGTCACAGTAGTAATAACTAGCATCTATGTAGCCTTCTGTCTCATCCGTTCTTTAGAATCCTGCAAGGTAGGTGCTATTATCCCCTTTTATAGATGAAGAAACTGATGCATAAGAAGTTAGGTGACTGCTCAAGGTCTTATAGCCAGTAACTGGCAGAATTTCTGCTCAGACCCTCATCTAATGAGGACCCACATCAATCCACAGTTTCTGTAGCAATGGGGAATTTGCTCCTCAAAATGAGGGCAAGGACAGTGGTTTGCCATTATGGCGAGGAAAGTCTAGCAGCAAGAAGCAGAGTGGCTGAAGAGCTGAGCTTGAAGGCAGAAAGCTCTGGCTTCATGGACTGCCTAATTGTATTGAGGTTGGGGTAATGAATATGCATAATTAAGCAAAACAAATCCCTGGTGATCATCTGTCTAGTGCCCTGACCCAGAGTCCCTAGCCTGTGTCAGGAGGTGTGCCACAGGCCTCCATCATTGGGCCTCCACAACCAGGTTGGTCATTGCAGTAATCAAAGTTCTCTTCCCAGTGTTATTGTCACTAGAAATTGGTCATCCGCTTTGGCTCCCTTCACTCTGCATCCCGTCTCTTTATCATTTCATACAGCTCGCACATCTGCCGCACGCAGCTAGTTCAATCATTTTCCAATCGATGGGTTTCCGTCTCCTTGGTTTCCAGTTCTGTACCACCCCAAGAAGGAAGGGCTGCTGTAGACATTGTTGTTACACATAGGGTTTTTTCGTCTTGGCATGTCAGTTGAAACTCTGATAGTAGTTTTAAGCATTTCTGGATGCGGACAGACACAGTCTCCAGGCTGGAGACGACGTGAGAGGAGACTGCAGAAAGGGGCATTCATTCTGCTCCCATAGTCACCTTCTCAGACTGGTTTGGGTTGGCTTTGGAAAGACCATTCTAACAACAGTTACCACCACCATCCCTTTGCAGGAGCAAGGCGGACCCAGGAAAAAGAAAAGGAGTAAGTGAATGTCTCTGATGAGGAGGAAAGGGCCCTGGGGCCCTCCTCTCACAGATCAGTACCCAACCTCAATCTTGGCCTGGAATTTGGAGAAGAATATCCAGGTTAGAATAACCTGGATGCTGGTCGCTGCCTTCCCTCAGTCCAGGAGAAAAAGGGACCCTTCTGGTTAAGGTAAACCCCTCCACTTGTGTCCTTGATCCATCTCATAGCCTCCTGTTTCTCTCCCAGTCTCCAGAGCATCTTTACTGGCCCCCTATTCAAAGGCTCCCAAACCCCATTATCCCCTCAAACCACTAACCTCTACCTGGCTTCCCTTTCACTACCTAACTGTCTCCCTTCACTGCCTCTGCTTCCTCAATTCAAAGGAATTCAAAGATTGTTTATTTATTAAAGCACCTACTAAGGATCAGGAACTATTCTAGGTGTGGGGAAGTAGGAAGGCAAAAATGCAAACAGTCCCTGCCCTCTAGGAGCTTCCTTCCATTCCACAGGGGGCAAGCTAAGGAATTGGAATAGAGGGGGAGAAGCACTAGCACTGGGTAGTCAGGGCTCCTCAGAGGAGATGGCATTTGGCCTAACCTTGGAAGGGAGCTAGGGAGGGACTTCAAAAGGTGGAGGTAGGGAGAGAGAGAGTGCTTCAAAGGTCCCAGAGCCCTATGAGGAATCACAAGCAGTGGGTTTAGCTATAACAACCTGAAACCAGCCTGAATGTAAACTGAGGAGGGAAGACTTGGTGTTTTGTCCTAGGGCTACCTACTAGAGGTCAGTCAGAAGGTATGTTTGGAGGCCACAATCTGTTGAAACTACACTCCCAGAGATCCCCATTTAGTTGGTAAATTCCCTGGCATTTTCTCAGTCTTTATCCTCCCAGACATCTCGGCAACATTCCACACTGTTGAGCAGCCCTTCCTTCTGGCAGCTCCCTCATCCTCCTCCCAATGGAGCCTCTCCTCATAGTCCTTCTCCACTACCACCCCCTTCCCAGCCATGAGCCTGACTACTTCCTCTGAAACCCTGGGGTTAATTATTCATCTCTCGGAGGCAGCTTTTCCCCAAATCACTGGACTCTGGTTTCCAAGCTTCACCTGAATGGCCCAGAAGCAGCTCAGATTGAACCAGTCCCAGAGTAAGCTTCTCCCACCCGTCTGTTAATGGTTACCACTAACTTCCAGTCATCCAAGACAGGGAATGCCAAATCATCTTCCCCCTTCCTTCTCCTTCACAACACCTCCAACCCACTCCCACCCCCAAGCACACCTACACACAGACTCTTATCCAATCTGTTGCCAGATCCTGCAGTTCACCCTCCACAACATGCCTCAGATCCATCCCATGCTTTGTATTTCCATGGCCGCCCTTGACCCTAGCTCAGGCCTCTACACTGCTGACCTGAACTACTGGCAAAGCCACCTAACAGGTCTTCCTGTCTGGATCCCCTTCCTTCTTCTCTTCCATCTTTCATGCAGCTATGAAAATAAGCCAAGACAGGCCAAAAACTAATTAATTCTCTCCTTATATGACAAAAAGAATGGGCCAGAAGATGGATATGGAACTCAGGTTCCCCATCTCTACTTCCATGTTGGGCTCAGGATTGTCTTCTTGTGCTCCATCTGTTTCCTCCTGTCTGAGTGGTCTTTAGGCTCCCACTCAGGTGAGCCACTCATCTCCTCTGGCTTGGGACTCCAACCTAACTGGCCTCTTCAGACTCCAGTGCCACCCCCCTGCAGTTCATCCTCCTATGTCTATCCAAAATCATATTCCAAAGGCAGTGGAAGAAATCAGAGTTGGTACCTTTTATTTTTACATTATACAACTTTCCAAGTATATCCCTCCTCCTTCCCCACCCAGAAAGAGCCATACCTTATAGCAAAGAATTCTTTTAAAAGAAAAAAGAGAAAGAAGCAAAACCTATGAATACATCACCCAAAGTCGGGTAATATGTATAGTATGCAGCAAAAGATTGGGAGGGAATGTTGTCTCCTCGGTGTCTCCTTTGAGAAACCTTTCCTGACTATCTTAATCATTCTTTCTCTCTCCCTTCTCCCTAAATTAACATGAATATTTGCATCCGTGGCCATATTGCCTCTCCCCCAAAAGGTGAATGTGGAGGGAGGGTTTCCTTTTGGTCTTCACGCTAGTACGGTGCTGAATGAATGCGTATTGATTGGATTGGGTTGAAGGAGACCCTCATACTGCATTGTCCAGAGAGTCATCTCGCCTTTGACTTCCTGCCACTGACCTTCATCTAGGTTCTGGCTGCTTCCTGGGACTTTGGCATGATCAGGCTAGAATTTGAGATGCCATGAACCCGAAAGGAAAAATGGAACAGCAATACCTAGACATGGGCACGGCATGCATTGTTGTGTTTACAGGGAGATGTGGAAAGAGAAAATTAGTGAACCTGGAGTTTGGCTCCAGCTCTGACATGATGGCTGTGGCATCTTGGGCAAAAACACTTCTGCTCTGTGTCTGCTTCCACTTCTGTCAAGTGAGACGGGTTGATTGGTGTCTCTAGGGGCCCCCAAGCCCCCTTGATCCTTTAATCATGCCCTCAGTATATTTGCCTGACGAGTAATTTTCATTTTTAATTGTTCTGAACAAAACCCTGCAGTTCTGAAGAACTCATTCCTGTGTGTGAGTTTACGCATTCCATATTCACAAATTCACATATTCTGGCCTGGCACTGAGAATGCCAGGGCAGGAGGTCCAGCCACTTTCTATCAGTTAGATGCGGCCTAAAAAATATTGGTCACATGATTTTGCTCCACAATGGGAGCTTCCTAGGAGGGGAATGGGCTGCCCCAGAAAGAAAGGAGGATCCCTTCTCTGAGATGTCTTCAAGAAAAGCTATGAGGGGATCCTTCAGTTCACTTTCTAAAATACATTTAAGGGGGTAGCTAGGTGGTTTAGTGAATAGAGAGCCAGGCCTAGAGGTCCTGGGTTCAAATGTGGCCTCCAATATTTGCTAGCTGTGTGACTCTTGGCAAATCACAACCCCCATTGCCTAGCCCTTACTTCTCTTCTGCCTTGGAACTAATACTTATTGACAATTTTAAGACAGAAAGTAAGGGTTTAAAAAAGATACATTTAAGTACCTACTATGTGCCAGGCATTGTGTTACGTGCTGGGGCCACAAAGCCAAAAGGCAAATAATCCCTTCCTGGATGTAAACTCTTAACATTCTATTTTTGACCATATTAAATTTAGAAGGACCCTTTTGTCTCTGCTTTTTTAAGTCTTTCATTGAAAAGAGTGCTGCATTCCATTGCAAACTCTTTCCATATCTATTGCTATGATCACGTAGGGGTTTGCTTTTTCCTGTTGTTTATATGACTAATTGTGCTAATTATTTTACTAACATGGAAACCTCTTTGCATCCCTGGAGGAAATCCAACTTGATCACGGTCAGTGGTGGTTTTGGTTTATTGCTGTAATCTCAAGAGCAGTCTAACATACTGAACAGAATGCTGGCCTTCAAGTCCAGAAGACCTGCATTAGGGTTAGCTGTTAAATGTGATGAGCCTCGGTTTCCCCATATGTAAAATGGGATCATAATCCCAATAATACCTGCCTCACAGGGTTGTTGTGATGTTCAAATGATCAGATGTATTTAAAGTGCTTTGCAGTGTAAAAGTTAGTTATTACTGTTAAGATTATCACACGTGTGGGGCAGCTGGGAAGCTCATTGAACTGAGAATCTAGCCTAGAGACAGGAAGTCCTAGGTTCAACTCAGACACTTACGAGCTGTGTGACCCTGGGCAAGTCTCTTAACCCCCATTGCCTAGTCCTTACTGCTCTTCTGCCTTGGAACCAATACACAATATTGATTCTAAGATGGAAGGTAAGGGCTTAAAAAAAGATTTATCACATGTGGGGCAGCTGGGTCGCTCAGCGGATTGAGAGCCAGGCCTAGAGATGGAAGGTCTTGAGTTCCAATGTGGCCTCAGCCACGTCCTAGCTTTGTGACCCTGGGCAAGTCACTTAACCCCCATTGCCTAACCCTTACTGCTCTTCTTCCCTGGAACCAATACACAATATTGATTCTAAAATGGAAGGTGAGGATTAAAAAAAATGACTGTATATTTTAAAATATTTCATAGTTACAGAAAAGGCATTGGCAGAGGAAGTTCACTATCCCTTCAACTGTATTCTAAAAAATTTACCTCAGTATTCACTAGTGAAATGGGCCTTATAGTTCCTTGCTACCTCTTCTCTAACTAACTCCTTTGTGCAGGATTCAGAGAATCCTAGATCTAGACCTGGAATGGATCTTGTAGGCCATCTAGTCCAGCCCCTCTGTTTTATATATGAGGAAACGGAGTCACAGACAGGTTAAGGGACTTATCAAGGTCATACAACTAGTAACAGTCTGGATTTGAGCTCAGAACCAATGCCTCTTGCTACTGCACCACACTGTCCACTTTCCATGGTTCCTGGTGGTGCCCCCTGAGGCCAAGCAGAACAGTTCTCACATCCTTCCTCCCTAGGAAAGCTGTTTGTGCCCTTGAAGACAACTGATAAATACTAGAACTGCGATCTGCTGACTCCTAAGTCCAGTGCCTTTTTGGTGGATTCGATAAACCAGACATGAAAGAGCCAACCAGCAGCCAATTCCACAAGTGCCAATGAGGCAGGCACTTCAAGCAGCCAGCACATGAGTGAGTATGCGATCACATCTCATGCTACCAGGGACAGAGAAACAATGCTCTTCACTTCTGAAGAGAACCCCCCACCACACACACACACACCACAGTCAATCTCTCTCTCTCTCTCTCTCTCTCCCCCCTCTCCAAGTGGGCCAAAGGATGGGGAAACCCCCAAAGCAATTAGCTAAACTGAGCAGTAGTCTTCCCAAGGCCATGTCGCCCAGGCTCAGGTTGCCTTGCTCAGCCCTGTGTTCCTTTGAATTCCTTTGGATTTCTCTCCACTCACCCTTTTTGGCTTTCTTGGATGTGTTGCCTTCCTCACATATAAGCTCCCTGAGGGCAGAGACTGCCTTTCTTTTTCATATTAGTATCATCCCCAATGGGCAGTGTTGGGCCAGGCCAGGTCAGGGCCCTCAAGAAGATTTGCAACAGGCCAGATAGAAATTTCAGTGGATAAAGGGCTGGGCCTGGAATCAGGAAGACTCATCTTTCTGAGATGGAATCTGGCCTCAGATTCTTACTAGCTGGGTGACCCTGGGCAAGTCACTTAACCTTATTTGCCTTTGTTCCTTCATCTTGTCAAATGAGCTGGAGAAGGAAATGCAAACCACTCCAGTTATCTGTCAGGAAGGGGTCAAGGACAGTCAGACATGACTGAAATGACCAAACAGCAGTCATCTCCCCAGGGCTTAGCAGAGTGCCTAGGACTTAGTAGGTGATTCATAAATGTTTCCTTAGCAAGGTGGCCTGCAGAGCATCCACCTAAAAGTTTGCACGTACCCTTCCAGCTCAGATTTCACTGCAAAAATGAAGCCTGTACTTGGTCCTAGAGTTTTCCTGGTCAAACCAATCAACCAAATCCAAAAGGAGGAACTTGCCCAAGATCATCCAGCATGGCCCAAATAGCTAAGTACGGATTACTAGGCCTGAGCAGCCAGCACCTCCCAGCTTCCAGCCAGGCTATTTTGGGCAGCGTTGGGCCAGGCCAGGCCCCTGAAGAAGATTCTCAACAGGGCAGATAGAATTTCTTCGGCAGCATTCGGGGAACAGAGTTTGCAGGGAGCAGAAAGGAGGGATTGGAGGAGAAGCATGCCTGTGGCTGTGAAGCGAAGCCAGGCCCGCCACCTTAGGAAGCCCTTTGCTAAGGACTGCTGTACTGCCTACTTGCCTTATTTTCTCCAGGAACATTAAATTCCTGTTATACACCAGGTACTGTCCTCAGTACCTGGGCTATGGAGATAAAGGAAAGGCAGACCCTTCCCTCAAGGAGCTTATGTTCTAGATTGAGAGAGAGAGAGAGAGACACACACACACACACAGTCAGCAGGCTTTCCTAAAGCACCTACTATGTGCCAGGCCCTGGGGATTCAAAGAAAGGTAAAAGACAGGCCTGTTCTCAAGTTGCTCCTAGACAAGACACACGATAATACTAGATAAATGGGAAATAATGGGGGGGTGGGGGGGGGGGACAGGGACAAGAATTAAGAGAGCAGAAAAGGCTTCTTGCAGAAAACGGGATTTAGAGGGGAGAGAACATTCCAAAGATGCGGACCTGGGGGGAGTGGGGTGAAAATATTCCAAATCCTGAGGATGGACTGTCTTGTTTGGGGAACAGTAATGAAGGCAGTGTCACTGGGGGGGGGGGGGGGCGGCGCATGTTCTGAACATTTGATCATGTGATAAGCTTAAGGGATGACAGGTACATATCACATTGGCCCACTGGTTATTTTCTGTCAGGAGAAATTGAGGAAGGGGAGGGGGCAGCACAACAGATGGACCCTCTGTTGCAAATTTATGAGAGGGCATGGACATGGGTGGGCTTGGAAGGATTACAAGCTGCAGCTATCCTGAGGGAAAAATCTGAGTCAATGAAATGACAGCTCCGTTTTGAGTGTTAAGTAAAGGAGCAGCCACAGAAGATTCTTGAGCAGGTGAGTAATGTGGTCAGACCTGTGCTTCCAGAATAGTACTTAGGAACCAATATAGAAGATAGATTAGAGAGGAGACAGACAGCTATATGCTTCTGGTAAGAGAAGTCCCAAGAATCTATGTACCCAGAAACTAGCAGAGAGCACTGAGGCAGTAGGCTAGAGGTCTGGGATAGAGGAAACCCAGCTCCGTGGCAGTCCCTTCCCCCCTTTAGACTGCTAAAAAATGAGGAAGGCCTCTAAGATCCCTTCCACCTCTGACATGCTAGGATTCTATATCCATAGTGCTAGATTCTTACTGCCCGTGTGTCCTTGGACCAGTCCCTTCCTTCCTTCTCTGTGGCCTCCCTTCTCTATAAAATGAGGGGGTTGGCCTAGACGTAAGCTACTCACTGCCAACTCTGACATTTAGTGAGTCTGGAAGACCAGGCCCTGGAAGTAGCAGTCAGGTGAAGGACTTTTCACCTTGGATGCTGGGAGAGCACTCCCTGTTGGACTCTCCAGTAAGGCTTCTCTTCCCCATCCCTCGGCCTCTGCGGCTGAGGCTGTCTAGCTTACTTGGGGTTCCATGGGAAGGATTCTTGTCATCAGAACGAGAGTTACGCACAACATACCAATGGCTTACTGTATGAGGATTTGGGAATCTGAAAAGCACCTTCTTGGCCTAGAATCAGCCTGGGCAGAACTGGGGTGACTTTGAAAAGGCAATCCCAAGTCATCTCCCAATTGGGATACGCCAGGAGGAAAGCTCAGGGGGCTTGTGGGAAGGGGCTGGGGCCCTTGCCAGGACTTAAGTGAGAATGTCTAAGGGATAAAAGCATCGCAGAGGTTGCCACAAAGATGGGGCCAAGAGGAGGAGGAGAAAAAGACAGGGCAATGCAGTGGGAGCAGGCTATTGCTGAAAAAAGGGAAAACACCCAGGAACTTGGCAGGTCTGGAAAAAGCAGTGCTAGAAGACCTGAGTTCAAGTCTTGCCTCTGACATGAAGACTAGATGACCCTGCCAGGTAACTGGATCTCAGTACCTCTGGCAACTGAGACAAAGGAGGGTTAAACACACACCACCGCAGAGTTGTTTTAGAAACATTAGCAAACTCAACAGGGAAACAAGCAGGGAGCGGAAAAAGGAAGGCAAACCACGGAGATCTAAGGGGGAGGCCCATCAAGGGGGAATGGTGGGACAAATTCTATAGGAATGGAATCTTATTGCGCCATGAGAAAGGGATTTCCGAGAATCCTGGCTTATGGGCACCAATGGGAGCAGAACCAGGGAGCGATTTGTTCAGAGGAAAGAGGCCTCATGTTGCTTGGCTGGGCTTTATTACCAGGCTGGTGTTCTGCCCCCTCTCACTTATAATCTGAGCAAGGAAGGCCGCCTGCCTGGCGGGCTGGTTGTTCCCACTGTTGCCCAAAACAAGGCCAGGCCTCATTGCTCCCATGATTAGAACACAATACAGTTCAAAAGGAATGACAGACAAGCAGGAGAGCTTTGAGAATAACATGTGAGGTTTATTATAAACTTTCAAAAAGCAACTGGCAGGGCTTGGAGCTTCAGTTTGAAACCCAGCCCTGTGTGGCGGGTGTGTTTGGGGAGATCCCCCAAAGCTCATCTGCGTTCAAGTTCAGGAGTTACTACTACTGCTACTACTAACACCGGTTAGCCAGTTAGCTGGTTAGTAGGAACATAGTAAGAGTGACAAATAGCTTTCAGTGCTGGATGCCACAAAGAAGGGACTGGTGGACAGGCCACAGGGAGAGTGTCTGCTGTAAAAACCTCGTTTGAGCCCCCCCATAACCCCAATCCACTCTCCTTCGCAACTTGGGCCCCATCGCCCTCCCAGCTCTCTAGGCTGGCAACCTCACTGGTCCGGCCCTCCAAATGGAAGCCCCCTTCCCAACATCTGGGCCCACTCTCCTCAAATTTGACCCATTACGCTAGGCCCCAGCTCATCCTCCACTCAGCTTCCACCAAGTCACCCCCCCACACACCCCCATCAGTAAACACCTGGGAGAGCATCCAAAAAGGCCCTCCCAACTGGCCCCTCTGCCCTAATTTTACAGTCCCTCCTCTCTCTTCCCTCCCTCCTCCCCCCATCAATGTGACTCCTAATTTTCCTAGTTCCCTAAGAAGACAATACAACCCCCGCCCCCAGGCATTTTCATCCCAGGGTCCTCTCCAAGCTAAAATCTGGCCTATTCCTTCCCCTCAGGGTAGAAGAAACAATAAGAAGTTGCCTAAGGCCCCTGGGCCTCCACCACTTCCCCTCAAAGCTAGGGTTAATCACTATTCAATTACCTAACCAGTTTGGGCCTCAGTTTCTTCAAATGTAAAATGAGTGGGTAGTACTAACCGGCATAACCAATTTCCCTAATCCTTCTGGGCAGTCCTTCAGATGATCAGTAACAGTAATCAATCATCAGCCTAACAAGGATTTGAGCCTCAGTTTCCTCCAGTGTAAAAGGAGTGGGTAGAACTGAATATCAATGGCAGTCAAAGGTTTGCAAAAAGCTTGCCTGGGAACCACAGGTGAGTAGAGCAGTGCAAATACTATTGTTCCCATTTTATGGAGGAAGCTGCTACGGCTTGGAAGGCCACTGGTAAGTGTCAGAGCTAGGATCTGAAGCCTTGTGGCCAGACCGCACCCTTATGGCCCCAAGCCCTCCTCCAATGTGGGAATCATGATGATGCCAAGGACCAAGCACTTCCTGAGGGCAGCCCCCAACCTTTCTAGTCCAGTCTTTCCTGCCAAGTCCTCCGCCAGGGCCTCATAGTGGAGTGAGGGTGCCTACAGTATTCCAAAGACTTCTGTGCCCACCCAAAGAGGACAGAAAAGGAAGAGAGGTTGTTGAGGCATTTGCTAAGTGCAGAAGAGAGCAGAGGAAGCCAGACAAATAAGCAGGACAACGTGGAAATCTCCAGGCTGGATTTCTAGGTTTAAGAAGGACAGAGATGGACAGTTCCCATTGCATGCCTGTTTCTGCCCTAGCTAGATGGAATACCCATTCACTCATTTGGTTCCGGTTCCGAAGAGCCAGGAATTGTTTCTTTTGAGGCCCCAAAGAGCAAAGGCTGATCCCGAGAGGGTGGCCATCAGATGGTGCTTGGCATGGAGGGGCCATGGCAGACTGGTCAAAGCCTAGAGGCAAATGAAGTGAAGGCATGTTTACCAAACAACAGGGGAAAACCAAGCAATTTCTTGTGTGCCAGGCACTGTACTAAGTGAGATTCGAGGTCCAAAGAAGGGCCCAAACAGGAGCTCACAGTCTACTGGGGGAATTGATTGAGAAGGTAAACTTGGACAGCAGGCCATTAGGGGAGAGGGGGGCAGGTAGACCAGGAAAGGCTCCTCTTATACAAGATGGTGGCTGAGATTAGAAGAAGCAGATGTCAAGGGAGGGAGAGCATCCTAGGCAAGGGGGCTGGCCAGTGGAAAGGAACAAGAAGAGATGGGAGGTGGGCCAATATGGCTACATCACAGTGGATAAAGGGAAGGAGCGTATGAACAAAGGTTATGAAAAGTTTGAAGGACTTCCTCTTTGAAAGGCCACAATCGGGCCAACTGTTTGTCAGTGCCCAGGAGGCTTGACATCTTCTAATGGTCCCCCAATCGGACTTTTTCTGGTAGCCTCGACCCAGGTCAAATCCTATCTTGTGCCATCTTAACTCAGAGGACTGTCACGATCTTGCAGAAGACAGGTTTCAAGGTCTTGGGGGGCGGGGGAAGTACACAACAGGAACCTTTGAGCTGTAAGTCCTCAGATGCAAGGTTTTTAAAATGAATGTAGGAAGACTAGAAAAAGGATGATTTTTAATGTGCATTTCAGAAGAAGGCCAAAGGAGCCTAGAAGAACTGGGCAAATTTAGCCCACCAACCCAAGCAAAACATTTTGGGGAATTTCTTGCCTGATCACCCCACTGAAAACATGGGCAACAGTCAAGGCTATACTTGGAGGGGGGAAATGGGCTCTTTCATCCCAAAAGATCCAGAATGCTAAGCAGTCTCATGAAGAATGAAAGCATCTATCAAAATCAAGTCATCTCAATGTCATCATAAAAGGTCACCACCACCACCATCTCAGGGCTGCTAGCCACAAAGGCATACAGTAAGTTGTAAAAATGCAGGAAAGGGGTCAGCTAGGTAGCTCAGTGGCCTGAAAGCCAGGCCTAGAGACTGGAAGATCCTGGGTTCAAATGTGGCCTCAGATACTTCCCAGCTGTGTGACCCTGAACAAATCACTTAACCCCCATTGTCTAACCCTTATTGCTCCTTTGCCTTGGAAGCAACACACTGTATGGATTCTAAAACCGAGGGTAAGGGCTAGAGTTTTTTTAAAAGTGAATCTTTAAACTGAAATGTTCATTTCTTTTTTCTATCCAAAGCCAAAGTCCACCAGCACTTCACTGGCCCCTGGTGGAACTCTCAGATCCAAAGGCCCTACTTCTAAGAATCTGCTCCAGAATACATAGTGTCCTGAGTGTTCCTGGATTGGGGGTTGCTATAGAATTCCATCTCTTTCCTCTCTCCCAGATGAGCAGAATCTTTAACTTCTTTCAAAATGGAGCTGAGGGACCATCTCTTACCTACACAAGCTTTTCCTATCTTCTCTCTCTCTCTCTCTCTCACACACACACACACACGTTATTCCCATCTTGAAATTGCCATTGATCACTATGAACACACTTCCTGTATCCTCCCATCCCAGTTAGACTGCGTTTTGTTTTTGTCTTTGTAGCTGGCATCTAATAGGCCATCAAATTGAATTCAAAAAGCAATCAGAAGTGGTATCTTGGGGCCAGGCACCACATCTCATTTTGGGAGAGAGACAGTTTTGAACTGAAGCCATGGCCCCTTTCTGGACCACTTGGAGTCACTGAGCAACTTGGAGCTGGTCACTTGCCCTCTCTAACGTTTTTCTTTCCACATCTGTAAAATGAGGCAGCTGGTGTATCTAAACTAAGGTTTGGGGATCACCAGGATGAACTGAAGGAAGTGAACACGATGGACTATCACTATGTATGAGAAACTGCCCATTGGACATCTTGAACCCATTTTAACATGTGCAAAACTGAGCATCATCGCCAAACTCTTCTCCTCAGGTCTTCCTTCCTTTCCAACTTCCATATTACTGTTGACACCACACCACCCTCCCAATTCCTAGGCTTCATTCGGGCTTCATTCTCCGTCTCCCAAATTGTTCGATCTGTTGCTATTGATTCTGCCTTCCCATCTTCTCTCAGATGTCTGCTTCTGCCACTAACCTGGTATAGGTTCTTATCTGATCAGTCCTGAATATTCAGTAGGCTCCCTGCCTCCAGTTTCTCCCCACTCCAATCTGTCCTCCATTTCAGCCAACAATGACCTTCCTGAAGTAGGAGGCTGCCACATGACTCCTCAGTTGATTCCATTACCTCCAGGATCACACAGGAAAAACTCCATTTGTCCATCAAAGCCCGTCATAGCCTGCTGTTACACATGCACAGCTTTCCAGTCTGTTTATACTTTGCAATTCTGCAGTTGCTGCTCTTTGAAGTAGACTTCTTTCCTGAGTTCATTTTCACTGGCTGTCTTCTATGCCTAGAAATTTCTGCCTGCCTTCACGTAACAGCTAAAATTCCATCTACCAGAAACCTGTCCCAGCTCTGCCTCGATGCTGCTGCCTTCCCTTGGTTGCTCAACCCTAGTTACTATCTGGATCTTGTTTGTAGGATGTATCCCCGATTACACTGTGAGCTCTTGGGGGTAGGACTGCCTGTGGCCTTGTTGGCTTATCTCCAGTGTGTAGCACAGGTTCTGGCACATAGTAGGTGCTGCGGTAATGACTTTTCAGTTGACTGGCAAAATCCAGATCCTACTCATCTCTAAGATTACTAGAGATTTACCAGATGTTCACAATTCTTGAAAGTCACAAAGCTAATGGTTGAGGCAGAACTTGAACCCAGGCCTTCTGACTGGGAATCTAATTCCTCATTCAGACTACTTGATAGATAAAGCAACTGAGTGTTAGAGAGGCTAAGAAGTCATTTATTCGAAATCAGGCTGCGGTTTCTTACTGTTTTTCTTGTAGGGGAGGGCTTCTCTTTGTTGCCTGTTACAGAGATGATCCAAAGGTTATCCCAAAAGAGAAGTGGCCTGATATTTTTGTGGCCACTAGCCCTCAGAATAGGCTTCCAGAGACCTCTGTAACATGAGACTAGTTGTGGGACCTTTTAATAACAGTTGGCATTTAGATAGCCCTGGAGCATTCATAACACACTATACCTACAGTCTCACCTGAGCCTCATAATACCACATTTTGCAGATCAAGAAACAGAATCTGAATAGTAAAATGACTTGCCTAGGGTCTCACAGACAAGTGTCAGAGGTGAAATCTGAGCCCAGGTCTTTTTGACTCTGGGCCTACCATCCTTAGCCATGATGTCACTGCCTCCACTCACAAGCTCTACATAAATAAAGTTAATAAAAACCACAGGCACAAGAGTTCACAGAAAGACATGGAAATCAAGATGGTTCTGTTAGTACTTTCACAAGATCTCTTTAGGGAACTAGAACTCATCTTCTACCTGCCTGTAAGCTGTATTAAGGTAAGGACAAGTCTTTTCTAAATGCCTGGGACAGGGGGCAGCTGGGTTGATCAGTGGGTTGAGCCAGGCCTAGAGAGAAGGTCCTGGGTTCAAATGTGGCCTATCTGGATGACCCTGGGCAAGTCCCTTCACCCCCATTGCCTAGCCCTTACCACTCATCTGCCTTGGAACCAATACACAGTATTGATTCCAAGAAGGAAGGTACGGGTTAAAAAAATAAATGCCCTGGACAGTGTGCCACAAACAGCCCTTGGGTAAATGCTATTCAAGTCTAGGGAGCCATCAAGCATACTGTCCTCCATGCCTCAAATATTACATTCCTCAGGAGTCCCAGACCAGTTGACCAATCTCACGGTGACGTTCTGTAGTCCTCAGGCAGAGGGTATAGTGGACAAAATGCTGGACTGGGACAGAGATGGGACCCTACCTCACATGATTCCTAGCTGTTTGGCACTGGGCAAGTTCCTTAACTTCCCCAAACTTGTCTATAAAATGAAGATACTAGCAGTGGTCTTACAGCAAAATTATAACTAGCATTTATACAGTGTTTTCAGACATGCAAAGTACACGTCATCCAACTAGGTGCCCATTTTATTATTTATTTTTATATATATTTATTGTCCCCATTTGAAAGATGAGGAGCTGAGGCCAAGCCCACAGAAGGCAGAACTGGGAATAGCAGAAGTCATATAGATGGATATCTCTGGTGGAAATCAAATTTAGTGGTCTCAAAATGGACCAGGCCTTCCCTGAAAGCCAGACGATTATTTGGAGGATGTATCGTGAAGGAGGTTACCATTGGGGCATGCTTAAGCCAAATGCCACTGACACCTCTGCTAATACTAAAATACAGTTCACATTCTAAAAGCTCTCTGAAAGGAACATACATGTGCATGTGTATGTATGGTAAAGGGTGGTTCCTGGACTCAGAGTCACCAGATTTGAGCAGGGGTGGGTTTGGGAGGAAGCATAGCTTCATTTCATACAGACAGCTTCCTGTGGACTGCTGGGGCTCTTGAGTAGAGGCGTTCCCATGGATTTTTTTCTCCTTTTTGAGATTGGGTCTCCAGATCTCACTCAAACTGGAAGTGCAGCAGCCACTCATGAGAGCCCTAGCCTACTTTTTAAATTGTAATCGCCAAGTATCAGCTTTATTTTGTTGTTGATGACCTTCCATTTTGGTCACCACTTTATATTTTGCAGGGCTGGTTCATTTTTGCCAAGCCTACTTATGATGGGCCTGGGGTGGGGGGAATCGTGATCTGCCTCCTGTCCAGCCAGTCGGCCCCTCCTTAGGCTCATCGTCATTTTGATGCTGGATTTAGGAGCTCCTGATCAGCTTCAATCCTATTGCAGCTTAGAACTGGCAAGCATAAGCTCTTAGACAGCTGGGTGGTGCAGTGGCTAAAGGGTAGGGCCTGGAGTCAGAAAGGCCTGAATGCAAACCCAGCTGCAGACATTTGTTAGCTGTGTGACTCTGGGCAAGTTACTTCACTTTGGTTTCCTCACATGTAAGAGAGACATTCAGGACTGTTGTGGGGGGCGAAATGAGAATTTTATAGGCTTGGCCTAATGCCAGTGCCTGGCATTAGTGGGCACAATATGAAGTCTGATTCCCTTCCTCACAAGGGGTCGGCCAGCCTCAACCTCCCCTGTAGCAAGGGTTACCAGCAGGTGCCCCTCCCCACACACACACACACACTGCCAAGGATTGCTTTTTTTAAATCCTTCCTACTTCCAAGAGGACTTGGTGGTTTCTGGTTTGCCAAGCTCTTTTTGTCACCTGTCACAAGACGGATTTGAAGACGCATGATGCCACCCCGACTTTCAAGGCCAATGAGATCATCTCTACAAGGCAAACACATTCCTCAACACATTCTCCCACCTATGAGGATAATGACTTTACAGATGAGGAGACTGAGGCCCAATGAGACAAAGTGGTTTATTTGTTCACAGCACCGCAGCAAGCAGAACCCAAAATGTGATGCCCAGTTCTTGCCAATGAGGCCCATTTTTCAGCCTGTCTGCTCCCATTCCCTCTTAACATTCTGCCCCACTGTTGCCCTGTGCCAGGGTTAGGACCACACACAGTCTACTCCCTTTAGAGTTAACCAGATGGCATAAATGCCCAGGAAGCTGTAGCAGCCCCCGAAGAAAAAGAAGAGTCTTAAGAGTTTAGAAAGATAATTTATTATCTACATGACCTTAGGCAAGTCATTTTTCCTGTTTCCTCAGTTGAAAGATGAGGAGTTGGACTAGATCATCTCAGAGGCCCCTTTCCAGGCCCTAAATCCATGATTCTGTGACTTTCATCTTGCAGGGGAAGACCCTGACCATACAGTGGATTAGTATGAATCGGCAAGTAATCATGTTTTGAAATTCTATTCAGTGTGAAATGCCCAATCACAAAGAGTTCTTATGGTAGAATTGATTCCCAAGCCAGGATCTGCCTCCCTCACTAGGCCATCAAACTCCCCCCCCCCCTTTTGCCCCAGATCTGATCCCTAACCCCTCCCTTATGTCTAGGACATAGCTCCCTTGGATGCTATCCCTAGGGTTTCAGGAACCGGCAGTCAGGACTGCATTGGGAGGCCCCTGGGTCAGATCCGGCACTGAGTCACTCCCACCAGGATCACTGTAGTACATGGTGGCCAACTGTCATTAAATCAACCTATTAGCATTCAACTACACTGTGGACTCAATGGGTGCCTGGGAACCTGACCACCATTTGTCAACTTTGTTTCTGTGGGGAAACGGGCTCAAGCAAAGAACTCCCAGACTGTCTCCAAAATGAAACAGGACCAAGATGAGGCTTTATAAAGCAAGAACTGTGAGATACAGACAGGAAGGAGGGAAATGACAGAGAGGGAAGAAAAAAAGAAGATGGGGGATGATGGACTAGAGTTTGCAGTTGGGCCCCTGGCCAGGCTAGCACCCAGTCTTGAGCCAGAAGGGACCTTAATGACTTCCCCAAGTGGGCCTCTGGGTAAGGGAGCAGCCACCCCAGACCTTTGGGAGAGCTATCATTGTTAAGGTTTTTTTCCTTACACCAAGCTGGAATGGAACTCACAACAAGTTCCACCCATCCCTCCTAGATCTGCCCTCCAGAGCCAAGCAGAACAATGTTAATTCCTCTTGCACATGGCAGCCCAGCTCAATACTCATCTGGTTTGAACTTTCCATAATCTGTAACACCATCACTCGCCCTTTCCTTCTCTCCCAGTGTTCATGGCCCTAATTTCTCTTGCTTTTGCCTCCTGACCACTCCTCAGTCTCCATCTAGGGGCCCCCCACTTGTCACAGGGTGCCTCAAGCTTCTGTCCTAGGCCCCTCTTAGGCATTAGTTCCTTGAGTGATCTCATCAGCTCCCATTGACAGCATCCCTATGTAGATTGCTATCCATACTCTAAGGTCCAGCCATATTGAATGGTCTTCCTCATGCAAATGTTCCTTCTTTGTTCCTTTGCACTGGCAGCCTTCCCCATTCTTGGAATGTATTCCCTTCCTCTCAGAGTGGGAAAGCTTCCTCCAGAAAGTACCATTTGAGCTTTAAGAAAGTCTCCATGTATTTTGCATGTGCCAACTAGGTGTCCTGGAATCAGAAAGACCTGAGTTCAAATCTAACCGCAGACACTTAACTAGCAGTGTGATCCTGGGAAAGTCATTTGGTCTGCCTGCCTCAGTTCCCTCAATTGTAAAATAGGGATAGTAACACCCACCTCCGGAGGTGGTTGTAATGTATTTGTGTTTTGCAAGGACTGTTTTAAGTGTGAGATGATCTCAAAATAGATAGCAGGCCCCAGGAAAAAAAGATCTGGATTCCCTTTCCTCCTCTGACACATAATGGCTATGTAACTCTGGACAAGTCATAGAATTTTTTAGTGCTCTAGGCCACTCCAAGACTAAGCTGCAGAGAAGATGCTAAGCTGCACTGTCAGGCTCACCAGGAAGTTCTCTGTATCTCTATCCAATCTCCATTTTAGAAAAGAGTAAACAAGCTTAGAGGGCAGTCCTCAGTCACAAGGCTAATAAGACTGATGGGAGGCCAGGCTAGCAGATTTCCAATCCATAAATTCCACAAAGGCTTAGGACTTTGTAGGGTTCTGAAAGGCTTCTTCAATTTGTATTTCTATGAGTATGAAGCCCAAGTCCAAGAAAATCTGGTAAGTAATTTCCAGAAGACAAGCTTGGCTTCCTTTTGCCTCCCTCACCCTCTGCTCCTAGCCTCCTACATACACTTCCTTTCCCAGAAGTCCTTTCCTTTCTAGCTCTAAATCTATTATCTTAACTCCTTATTTATCCTCTTCATTTGACAGGGTTAGAAACTGAGGTACAAAGAAGAGACTTACAATGAGATGAGTGTAGATCCCCTTCTCCATCCCGCTCCCAAACCTTCCATGGCATGGCCACTGGCCCATAAAAAGACCTTCATCTCAGATGAGTTTCTCTTCTTCCCTATCCCCAGCTTATCCATCATTCCAAGCTTGCCCTAAAGTAGACCAAGACTTTCTAAATCTTTTATCTCTATACCAAAAGTGATTGAACTAGACAAGTTGGAAGCCCTTCCTGAGATACCTTATGGTACATTAAAAGTCCATTTTAAGGAATTATGGGATTTTGGAGAAAGCTGGTCTGGAGTAAGAAGTCCTGCCTATACCTAAGTAACTGACCCTAAATGGCCTCAGATCTGCATTGGAAATACCGTAAAACAAGAACTACCCTTTTCCCTTTGAGGGGGTATACACAGAGAATTCCTCCCACCCGAGGCCCAGCTCCAGAGTTTGCCCGCTTAAACCTAGAGAGCAAGTCTGATCAGGGGCAGAACACATACGCAAGAGCTCACACACACCCAGGCACACTCTTGTGCCCCCACTCCACCCCCCAAACAAAAATGATTTCTGCATTCTTCAGTTTCTGATCGGTCACCCACCCGCATTGAGCCAGCAGTTGCTTTCAAAGTGTAGGCTTTCCCAGTTGTAGCTTAACTGTACCATCTTCCATTTCATTATGTTGAGTCATAGGCCTCTAAAACCTTAATTATTATGATAACACCTCCCTGCCCCCCAACCAGGAGTCAGGGACTAAAGTCCAGCCTTTCAAGCTTCCCCCCCAGGTCCCCAGCACACTCATTTCACCAGATTTCTTTTTGAGAAGACTGATTAATAAACTTTATTACAGAAAATGAATGCATCCAAGAAGGTCCCTAGATACACTTTTTGACAAAAACATAAACATGGGAGAGACACTTTTGACAACAGTTGCTACATCATCAAGCTCAGGTTTTTTGTTTTTGAGTGTTTGTTCCCCCCCCCCCCAAAAATCGGACTGTTCAGGGAGGAAGGAGGTAAGAGAAGCAGAACAGGGGAGGAAAGAGTATGAGACTAAAGTATTGGGGGTACCCTAAAACAGGTCAGCATGGTAAAAAACAATGAAACAGACCTGGCCCCACCCCAAATCAAGGCCTTACAAACAGCCTCAAGTCTTAAAGGGGTTAGGAGATAAGAATATTCCTCTGATAAGCAAATGTTTTTCCTTAATTCCTAGACTAGCTTTAATTTGGAAGAAATCTAATTGGCAATCCTCCATCCCAATAGCCACAGGAAATTTATCATCCAGTTGGTCTTCAGAACCACTCAACACATTAGCAGTTAACAGTAAGTTAGACAAGATAGAGGGTGGGGGCAGGTGGGGAATGAACCTAACTTGGGCCACATGAGTCGTATTTGGGTGCCCTTTATTAACAAACCCCAGTTCTGCCTCTAGGTTTATAGTTTACAACCTAAAATGACAACTCAAGGTCAAGGGGAGCAGTAGACACAGGATCCAAAGAGAGTTCAAAGGGACAGGGCTTCTGGTTGGTCCAATAACTGATGGGCATGATGCTGACTGAGCACTAAGACTGAGGCACAAATCACAGGGGAGGCTACTGGGCAACCTTCAAACCAGCTACTCCTCAGATGGAAAAGCAGGCCGACCTCATGCCCCATTTCAGAACAGTTGCCCATGAACGTAGCTATCCCTATCCCCTTGGCTTTGTCTACTCCTGAGACTTGGTCCTTGGGATGAGTTTTTAGTGAGGCCTGGGAAATGCAAATGTAAAGATGGAGGCAGAGGGGCCTAGTATCTCTTTAGTCCTAGATGCCACCCCCTGGAGCTCAATGTGAAGGGGGGGGTGGGAATAAGGGAGGTGTTACAGAGAAAGGAGGTCTTTCTCATGGGAGGGAGTTAAAGAATATGCCTCCAACTATGCACTCAGCAGCCAAACCCCTTAATGGTGCTAGGTCTGAATTTAACACATACTGTGTCCTAACTTACAGAGGCTCCACAGGTGACCACATTGGTCAGAATGGCTCATCTCCACAAGACAAAACAACCCTAAGCCTTTGCCAGAATTTAGGATATAGGGAAATACCGTCCCAGTACAAAGGAAAAACCATCAACAAAAGACCATTTGACCAACTTTAGAATAAAAGACCAGCAGGAGAGTAGGGGAGAACAAGACCACAGAAAACAGGCCACACTGCTATTCCCTCACTTAAAACTGGTTTACTGAAAAATGACCACCTGATTACACCTTTAAAAGCTTAAAATCTGTTCTAAAGACCCCTTGAAAAAGGTTTCCTCCACACAAATAGGACGCTTCAGATGAACACTTCCGATCTAAATCCAATCCGTTGGACTGCTGGGCAGTCGGTGCCCTAAACCACGATAAGTTCACTCTTCTAGACACCGACATTCTCTCACCACACACTTAGGTACTTCTGGGCCATCCCTCCCACCTGACACTAACCCTAAACCCCCTGATGAATTTGCCAGCCAACTTGCCAACCGACAGCAGATTGCCCATTGGGTTTAAGAACTAATCACTTGAGCTTTAAATTTACTCTCCATTCACATGACAAGAAAGGAATCCAGACATCACAGACGTGATGGTATCATTTTTATTTTCTACATATCTTTAATGACTAAAAGGAAGTGGGCAATTGGGGGAAGGCATCCCAGTTGAGGGATGTACTTGCTGCAGGATCTCCCTTACAGGACCCAACTACTCCTACCTATATTGATGGGGGGGAGGTGGAGGAAAGAGGTTATGCCACAACTTAGTGGCCAGAATTACCCTTTCTAGATAGAAATGGTGGCTACCTGGGGCTTCCTCCCAGAATCCAGGAGGCTTAAGAAGCTATGCTACCCCTCCTCCTATAAGTTGGTAGAGCTGAAGAGAAGCTTCTAGTGTTTCTCTGGACAAAAACTATACCAAAACTGAGGGGAGGCAGGAAGGAACCCCCAAAAATGAGTTTGAAGCAGTACTAAAAAAACTTAAAAAGGCACATTTTAGTACGAATAGCAATGCACACCCAACTTAACCAGAAGGGGTGGGGTGGGGGAGCCAAAATCCAGTTCAGTGGGAGCAGCCTAAAACCTCATCACCTGCTTTTCAGGATTCTTAAATACTGTAGCTTCCAGACCTGAGAGGCCAGGAATGAATGGTCACCACCCCACTGTCCAAGTAAGCTCAGACTTTCTTAATGCTACTGGGAGATCAATAATCTAAATGAGCAAATAGCTTAAAGCAGATACTCCCTTGAACTCCCATCAAGGCTCAGGTTTGGTTCCTTGGTTTGTTTTTGAAATGGGGGGGGGGGGGGTTAGGGAGAGATAACAAGGAGAAAATATCTGTGGCAACCAGACTTCTGGGGATCCTGGTCTTACAAAGTACTGTTTTGTTTGGGACTTTGAAGTCAGCTTGAAACCCAGAAATTCTGAATGGTGTCAAGAACGGTTTTTAAAAGTGTAATACTGTTTATTTTGCTTCAAAAGACATTTCAGCATTCTAAACATACAAAAAAAAAAACCCAAAACATTCTAAATTTTGTTTAAGGACAGGCTTTTTCTTTTTTTTTCTCTCGCATCATTGGCCTGGCTTTCTGTTTGACTTACTTAAACAAGGAGGAGCTCTACAGTTTTTCCATTTAAAACTACTGCACTTCAACTAAAAAGAAAACCAAAAATCCAGACACTTTTCTCATGCCAGCTGCCCCCCACCCCCCACTTTTGACACCTAAGAATGGGAGCAGGGTGCTATTCCACTATATATACAGAAGGACAACTTTTTAACTAAATGGACACCCATTGCAGTATACCTGCAATCTACCCTCACAGTGTAGGCTTTGGGTTGCAGCTCCCTAGGAAAGGCAGCCAAGCCTCATGCCCCCTCAAGCCTGGACCCCAAGAATCTGGCTAGGGGTGTGGGGTTTTGTTTTTACAAACTAAAGATATGTACAGTTTATAACTCAAATGTCTAGCCAGTAACCATATAGTTAAACACCACCTTACAAATTAAAGAAAAATGCCTGAAACATTTGTAAATGCTTTTACACCAACAACAAAAGTGCACACAGAGTGAGGAGAACACGAGAACGCCTTTTCATTTTTAAAAATGTTTGGAAATATGTACAACTTTGATACAGTTTCTGGGTGCTCCGAGATACCCATGGCCACTTCATGGAAACCAGTTACAATGTCTATCTAGAAGCACTTTAGAGAAGCTATGTGATCAGAAGCCAATTAAGCCTAATGAGGGCAATCAACACCATCACAAAGGAGGTGTTTCATTTATGGTGTTTCCCCTACTCTATGGTATTCACATGGAGACAGAATATGGTACAGTTTCATTCGTCATCTTCTTCATCCTCCTCCTCCTCCTCGTCTTCCTCGTCCTCCTCGTCTTCCTCCTCTACCTTTTTCCGGGCAGCTTTAGCCGCCCCCTTTGCCCCATCGAACTTCCCTTTCGACTTATAATCTGCGACATCCTAGAAGGAGTAGAGAGGGGGCGCCATTGAAATTGACAAGCTCACCACCAGTGGGTCTTACTTTCATCCAAGTGTGTGTGGGTAAGGAGAGCATCCGGCCTGGCCTGGACCTTAGAGGTCAGTGCGGCACATCAGCCCCCAGCCCCAAATGCCCAGGAGCTGAGGGGTGTACCCAAAGTTACATCACAGTGGAGCCAGAGCTAAATTTCAGGCCTTTGGTCCAGGGCTCATTCCACTGTACCAGATCAGTCTGGGGGTGAGATAAAAATGACACTTGTACCCAACAGCCTTTTTTGCCTTGGAGGAAAGGCAGCAAACACTACAATAAACTCATTTGCTTTAGAAAAGGTTATTGAAGGATATCTCCCGTCCTTCTTTGCAGAGGTGGGAACTAAGAGGGTGGAACACTGCATATATAGTCTGTCACACCCGATATGGTAGTCCTGCTGCACTGCCATTTCTTCTTATTCTCTCTCTCTCTCTCTCTCTCTCTCTCTCTCTCTCTGCGAATGGAAGGGGATAGAAATAGAAAGTGGACCTGCCATTTCATTGATATAAGGAACCCCCAGGTGAGGGGGCTCCCTTTACCAAAGCAGCTTGCCACCTCCCCTTCAATTTTTCATCCTTGTAAGAGGTGCCCAGGGTCACAAGACAAGTATGAATAGGAGAAAAGACTTGAACTTGGGCCTTCCTTGCTTCAAGGCCAGCTGCTACTGCTACTGCTACTACTACTGCTACTACTACCGCTACTACTACACCATAATAGTGTTCTCTCATTTTAAAGATAATGGAAAAGACAAGATAGCAATTTTTACAAAGAAAATTGAAGATTTCTCAATACAATGAGATTTCATGAGGGCAGAAGAAGCAGGCAGACTCCCTCCCTTTTCCCTCTTTTAGGGAAGAGTCTCCATGTGTTGCTGTGGCCAACCTCTGGGAATAAGTACACCCCCAGCGCATACTTGGCTAAACTTTTTTGATCACACACATACATATATATATATATACATATACTCACATACACACATACACACAGTACCCCCCTCCCAGCACATTCACGGCACTGTCTTATAGCTAGGAATTTAGTGTAGCCTGCCAGTTGTTATTTTTTGCTCAGATCTCTAATTGAATTCTTGTAAGGAGCTCACAAATATTAAAAGATACTTGACCATAAAACGAATGCCGCTCATGGCTAGCGTACCTAGTAAATCCTTGTACAAAAAAGGGGAGAGGAACGGAAGGAAGAAGGAATCCCACAAAATCTAAATGCAAGTCTCCATTACAGATCTTACGATCGAGGTCAACCATACAGTGACTGTTTATGGCTTCAGTGAACTACTGATGATACAAGGCAAGCGACAGGATTGCATTCTTTAAAAGCGTTGAAGGAACCTTAAAGGTCCCCAGTCCAACCCCCCTCGTTTTACGGATGAGGTTAACTGACTTGCCCAGGATCACATATCAGTTAAGTGTCTAAGGTTGGATTTGACTCAGGTCTTCCTGACTCCAAGTCTAATCGACACCCTATCCACTACGCCAAAACCACTAAGGTAGACCAAGTCAATTCCAATTTTATATCATAGGAATTTGTGTCATAGAATTGTTTCCCTCCTATCAGCAGATACAGTCGTGCCCAGTGTGTTGGAGGGTTCTGTGGGGTTTGAAGGGGACAGAGGAGGGTCACTAGGGAGTGGCAATGATATTTTTTAAGTTGTTTTTTTTTCTTTTGAGTGTCAGAAGGAAAAAAAAAAGATAATGATTGGCCCTCAGAACTATTCTCCCAAACACACAAAACTCCAATTACACAAGATAACCAGTGAAGACTCAGGCACTATCCAGATAAGATCTACAGCAAGCAGCAAGATACCTCTTCGCACAAATTGAAGGGGCTTCCATCCGGAGTTTCTTGACATAAATTTTTTCCTCTTTTTTGGCCCTCAGCTGTGATCTCACAGGTGGCAGGGCACTTCTTCCAGAGATGAAGGCTGGCAACTTACCTGTAGGTTCTAGTCTTAGATAGTTGCCCGGGGGTGGGGGTGGGAGGGGTATGCACTGAGAGATCAGGTGATTGGCTCAGGGTCACACAGCTAGAATGTGTCAGGCAGGACTTGAACTCAGGTCTTCCTGACTCCAAGGCCAGCCCTTCTCCTCTACACCCCAAGTGAATAGCCCAAGCTCTCCCTGGGCCTGCACGTGTAGCTTCTTACCTTCTCATATTTCTCCTTCAGTTTGGCTGCCTTATTATTATAAGGTTGCTTCTCGTTGTCACTGAGATTGTTCCACATTTCACCAAGCTTCTTTGCCACATCCCCAATGGATATGCCAGGGTTTGTAGACTTGATCTTGGGACGAAACTCTGAACAGAAGAGGAAGAAGCCAGACCTTGGAGAAAAAGTCAGCAAGTTTAGATCAGTATTCATGAGAGCTTGAGCTTATAAATTAAAAAAAAAAAAAGTCCTGAGGGCTCCACAGTTATTGAAACTCTTTAAGGGGGTCTCAGGGCTAGCTTCTTTTTTTGTGAACATTTACTCGTGCCAGAATTCTGAAAAGGTTCCCTGTACCAGATTGTTGCCCAAAAGAACTCCCAGAGAAAGTTAACCAATTTCCTTTGTAAATAATTTAGTTCTGTGTTAAATTTTCTTTATAATTGGCTCATAAACAAGAAGACATGCCACTACAGGGGTTGGGAGGGAGCAGGGACCCTCAATTTCACTGAATTTTTCTCTCCTTTAAAAAAATATTTTAATTCTTTACTATGGCATCATGATCAAAAACAGCGCCCTTGGGAGAGGGAAGATAGAGGGGGTAGAGTGGAACAAAAAATCTCTTTAGAAAATTTGGCTTAAGCTGATAGACATCTCTGTAGAATCATATTTAAAGATAGGAAGGTGAGCAGTCTAATCCCATCTCATAGACTCAAAAAGTTTAAGAGGCCCAGAAAGTGACTTGGAGAAAGCTCCAGAAGTACTCAATCATTTCAGGGCCTATTGTGTACCAAGGGATTTAAAGACAAAGCAAAAAGAAGGTCCTGGGCTTCCAAATCCAGACACCAAAGTTCCCAGCTACTCACCTAAGCTACCTGTGGCCAATACACTACAGGCCCTGGAGTTTAAGTCAGGCTATTTTTTTTATTTTTAAACATAAGAAAAGCAAGAAAACAGGTCTTCAAAAGCTCATTGTAAGCCAGGTATAGAGCACAGGAATTTGCACACAGGAAGCCCCTCAAGTTCCAAGGCTTATGAACTATGTGAGCCTCATTTTGTTAGAGAAGAGGGGGTTGGTCCAGCTCTAAGTATACATAATCCGTGCAGATTTCTTATCCATTAATACAATGCAATTTTAGAAAGAAAAAAAAAAGCCACCTTAAGAATTGTGATAAACATAGGAGTCTCCAAAATGACTTACGGGGGCCTTTTGGGTGCATTAGGATCCTTCTTCTTCTTGCCACCTTTTGCTGGTCCGTAGTCCTTCATTTCTCTATCATATCGTACCTTATCAGCTTTTGCCATCTCATCAAACTTGGATTTCTCTTTCCCGGACATAGTCTGAAAAGAAACAAGGCATGTTCAAAGGCCAGACAACCATTTGGAGGTGCTCTAGTCAGTCAACAAGCATTCATTAAGCCCTTTACTATAGTGAAGTCTCTAGCACTGGGTCAAAAACAAAACAAACCAAACCAACTCAAAATACTTGAGGGATTGAAATCACAGATTTGGAATTGGAAGAACTCTTCAAGGTATTCTGGTCCAAGTTCTAATTTCATAGGGAAGGAAAGAAGTTGAGGAAGAGAAATTATTCACCCAAGATTTATATATAGTTAAATGGCAAAACTGAACTCAGATCCTCTGACTCTATAAATTATAAAACCAGCCTCTTCCTTCCAGGAAACAGTTGAAGAAGACCTAGGGAATGGGATTAAATATTCAAATAATTTCCTCAGCAAAATTTCCTGATGTTGCTGGGTAATATGCTTGTTAAATTCAGATCTTATAGGCGAAAAGTTAATTCTCAAAGGGACACCAAGTAGTCTTGACTAGAACTAAGCTCAATGAAGTATACCCTCTGGTTTGGGAAGACTGTTTCAAGTCCTACTTCAAAGCAGAGTGCCCCTGGTTAAGTCACTAAACTCAATGGCTCCCCTCCCCTTAATTCAAAGTGACAGAGGAATTAATTTATCCTGAATCTAGGGAGAATTTCAAAACCCAGAAAATATATCCTATGGAAGAATATATTTAGTTTAAATAACATTTTTTTTTAGGAAAACAATACAATAAGGTACCTTCCACCTCTCGGAGCACTTTTTAGAAAATTCTGCGAAGTTAACAGGAACCTCTGGGTTCTTCTTCTTATGCTCTTCCCGGCAAGTTTGCACAAAGAAGGCATAAGCAGACATCTTGCCCTTCGGTTTCTTGGGGTCACCTTTAGCCATGGTGAACTCTGGAAAAGATGTTTGAGAGCATGAATGATTGCTGATGAGAGAGAATTACAGACACCTACTACAGAAAAGGTGAGCCAATTCTTTCGATTGCCAAGAAGAAAAAATTCCAGGGAAGGCAGCAGTCCTGAAAATCAAAGAAATGAGCCCACCAGCCCATCCGAATGGGTTAGAATGGGGAACCTAGAAAGCACTACTGACAACAGCTTGTCATACACAGAGCATCGCTGCTGGCATGGATGGTGATAGCTGGAACTCCTACCCTGGCCGGCAAAGTTTCTAAAGATTGGTGCCCGAGAAAGAGAAAATCGGATCCGGTGGATGTGTGTGTGTGTCATCACCCACAAACATCCACCCTGGCAGGCTGATCTGACTTCAAGAATCTCCTCCCTAGCTTATTAACAACAGATAGCATCCATTTGGGCTTTAGAAATAAAATAATTAAACCAATGAATAAATAAAACTTTCTAAAACAACTCCCTCCCTCCCCATCGCTTCGAAATGGTCCAGATGAAAGCAAAATTTGAAGTTAATGCCAAAAAGCATTTCATCTTTTAAGAAATTCTCCGCAAGAGGACTTATTTGTAAAAGGCGGCAAGCATCCCCGTTAGTCACGTTATCTAAAGGGATAAAAGTTATTTAAAAGGCTGGTTTGCCGAGGAGCCATCGACATGCCCCCCACACCTCATTAAAGTAAAATAAACATTTTCCTAGCTTATACCTCTCCAAAGTTTTCTTTAAAAAAATATTAGCCCACCCCCTCAACTCAAATCCATTTCCCCTGCCCCCCAAGGTCACCACATACAAATAAACAATTCCTATTAGTGCACAGTATGGGGGGGCCCTTTGTGGGGTCCCTCCTGCACCAGCTCGGGGCTGCCTGCTCCCCGGCTTGGATGTGCCCTGACCCAGTAACAGGAAACTCTATTTGGAAGGTAAAAGGAAAAAAAAGAGAAAGAAAGAAAGAAAAAAAAGACAGGTCACCAAGACACCAATAATTCATCTTCCATTTTGTGAAATGCTCCTTGATGAAAGAAAGTCCCCCTGAAATCCTTCCCTCTACTCTCCTGGGGTATTCTTACCCCAAGGAAAGCCGCCTGAAAGGAGGGCCGGGGTGCGAGCTCTCGCCCGATGCCCTTACTGAGGAAGCAGAAAGGCTCAGTGCTATTGAAGGATGGAGAGAAGTGGGAGCTGCTGTTCTGGCCCCAGCAGCAGTAGCAGCAGCAGCAGCAACTCCAGCTCCATTCGCTAAAATGGCTTCTCTGCCTGTGCAAGGCTCAGGCTCAGGCAGCAGAGGCTGCTATTCCTAACAAAGCCACAAGCTCGCACCCCCAGCGGCTGGTGGCTGGCTCCGGGGCGCCAGCGTTGGGGATCCCCAGCACTCTGGGGCCCCCCAAGAGCCAGGACCCCAGAGGAGGCGCCCCTCCAGCCCCCTGGGCGGGTTTGCTGCAGTGGGGATGAGGGGCTCCAGGGACAGAGGCTGGTTTGCAGGGTGCCCCCCTCCCCTCCAGCCTAGCGCAATACTCTGTATAACAAAGACTCCAGTTCAGCCATTACACTCTTCCGCGCCAGGGGGAAGGGAGAAAAAAGTGAAATTCGCCCCCCAAATCGCCCCAAAGACTCCACAAGGGCTCAAGACCAGCAGAGAAAGGGCTCCAAGAGGGGGAGAGAAGAAATGGGGGCCCCATCGGGCCGCTGAAAGGTCTTTTCTCCCCCTCTAGCCCTGCACACATCTACACACAGACAGCGAGCCACTACACTGCCCCCCCACTCCTATTGCTGCCTGCTTTCTCCCAACGCCAGCCATGTTAATGTCCAACAGTACAAGGAGAGAGCGCAAGGGGGGACCTCGCAGAGGGGCCACCGTAGGGTTTAGGGCTTTCCACCAAGACAGAAGGATGGGGGAAGGAGTGAGCCAGAGAAGGAGAATCTGGGTGTGCCTCGAGGAGCTTTCCCTGGGGAGGCGAGGAACCTGGGCTCAGGGAGAGGGGACCCCCCCCCCGGTTGTCCCTTTTTCGCCCCCCCACTCGCCCCGACAGCGCGCAAGCTTTAGCCTGTCAGATGCTCCAGTAGCGACAGCCATGTTAATGCAGAAGGCTTGGTAAAAGAGTCCCCCCAACCCCCCAGCACTGCGCACGGCTGACTGGAGCGAACAGTGAAGTTTCCTCCCTCGGCCCACCGGCCAGCAGACCGCCCACCCTGGGGACCGAGCGCCCCAGCCCAAGCTCCAGCTTCGAGTGTCCACACAATGCCGTCCGCACTGCGCCCCGGGGGAAGGGCCGGGGGGGGGGCAGCCGGCTCAGGGCAGCCACTCTCCCCAAATAGCTCGTCCTACCCCCCACCCCGAAAAAGAAGGCATGCAAAGAGTTAGTCACGGTGGAAGGGACTGCACCAGCCATATTACTAGAGGCAGAGAAATAACTCCGAAACGCTGCTCTAGACCGCACTGACCGGGGGGAAAAGGGAGGGGGGGGGGCGCGGATAAAAACTGCAACGGCATCCCTTCCTCCCCGCCCCGTACCCCCAAACCGAGCCTGTTAGAGAACACTCCGCAAAGAGACTCCAAGCCCTGCCTTCCCAGCGAAGCTGCCCGTCCGGTGCTGGCAAAGCCTAGGCTGAGCCCGGGGCGCTGGGGAAAACCGCTGCTACAGCTGTTGGAAAACAGCTGGATCGCAGAGCTTTCCCCAGAAATCGCCTCAGACTGCCAGGGCATCGGCCAAGGGCGGGGGACCGGAGAAAAGCGGGGAGGGGGGGGGGGCAGAAAGAAGCTGTGAGAAGCCCGGAAAATGGGAATAATAATTTTAAAAGTTTAAACACCTGGATTGCTTCTCGCCGGTCAGAGAAGAAAGGTAGAAAGGAGAGCCTAGGAAGGGACAGGAGGAAAGTGGCAAAGCGGGGTGAGAAAGCAACAGAGAGGAGAAAAAAGGAAAAGAGGGCAAAGGAAGGGGAGAGGGTGGGAGGGGAAGAGAGGAGGGATCGATGCAAGGCTGGCCGCAAAGTTGTACAGAAGAAGCGGGGCCCGCGAGGCGATAGGCGGCAGAAGCGGCTGGGGCGGCGGTGACCGCGGCGGTGGTGGTGGTGGTGGCGGTGGTGGTGGCGGCGGCGGCGGCGGCGGCGGCGGCGGTGGCGGTGGCGGCGGGAGCGGGCTGTGTGGAACGTACCTGTATTGTTCGCTAGTCTGGGCAGCGCAGGGCACGACGCTCGGCTAAGCACTCCCCCAACCTCGCGCTAGCTGACTCCACGAGAGCCGCCTGATTGGCTAGCGGGCTCCGCCGTTTAAAACAGCCTCCTCGCCTGGCCATTGGCCGCAACCCTTATGCATATTAATAAGGCGGAGGCACTGATTGGGTCCGGCCACTTGGGTCATTCATTCAAACAGAACAACCCGCCTGGGATGGAGACTAAGATGGTGATGATCAGAAAGAAAGCCTTACTGTAACCTAAGTTAGTGGGAGGGAAGAGACGTGGCGGCCGCTCCCCCGGCCTGCTTGACATCGCTGGTCGCTAGCTCAGGGGCCCTTTCTCTGTTTCGCCTGGGGCCATTCGGACCTGTGGCAAGCAGCGTGTCCCGAGAGTACCAGTCCTGGCTTCGCTCTGCAGAGCTCACAACGAAGAGCCACGCTCTGATCAGCGAAAAGTTTTCTTGTCATTCCAACACATTCATCTCACTCCTCTTACCTTCGCCGCGGTTCAGATCTGGCGCCACTTAGGGGCACGAAACGGTGAGATCTGATCCCTGGGCTCCCGGACTGCTCCACTCAGACACGCACGAGATTCTTGCACCAAGATCTACCTCCTCCCAGAAGACCCGGGCGAAGGCACCGAAATGCCTTGGGAGCCCCCGGTATTGCTTGAACGACCCCGAAGATGAAGCACTGATTGTCCTGGCTCCTACTGATTTCCAATGTCTTCAGAACCAAAACCCCCGTGGCATCCAGGAGGGGTGATTTCTTTCAAAAGAAAAGGAAGAGACATTGGGAGAGTAGCTAAAAGGAGAGAGAATGTGAGGAGAGAGATGGGGGGCAAGGCTTATTATTCCCCACACTCGAAGAAACCCCCTTTCTATAGAACAGTGCAAAGCTCAATTAGTGTTTTCAGTGGAAAGAAGACCCACAGAAAAGCGTGCCAGATTCTCAATCGGGAAACTGAGACTGAGTTTAGGATGTCCAAAAGGACAGATGGGGGTGGTGGGGTGGAGGTAGAGCTAATCAGTCCTTACTCTGGACCCTTGGGTTCCATCTACTGACAAAGGCCCCTTGTCCCACCCCCACACCCCATCCAAGCAGATTCCTGGAGGTATTGCGTTCTGAGGGAATAGTGAAAAGGCATTGATCCCAGGAACAGACTAAGACATTACCCCGAGCTGACTGACAGGCACCTCAGGCAAGTAGGGATGCTCCAAGGAGTCACCGTTTCAAAATATGGGAACTTCAGAAGAAGACAGCATTTCTGGAGGTTCTACACTTCCCTCTGCTCAGAGCAAAGTGATTTCCAGCCAAGTTGACCTGTGTGTGGTTCCCCCAACTGAATCTCTTACCGCTGTATCTTTGCTCAATCCATCCCTAATGCCTATAATGCCATTGTTCTGAGAATCTCTGGTTTCTCTGAAGGTCCAGTTTCCATGCCATCTCCTAGGGAAGCTTTTCAGATTCCCTTCTTTTTCTTTTTCTTTTTTTTTAACACTTACCTTCTGTCTTGGAGACAATACTGTGTATTGGTTCCAAGGCAGAAGAGTGGTAAGGGCTAGGCAATGGAGGTTAAGTGACTTGCCCAGGGTCACACAGCTGGGAAGTGTCTGAGATCAGATTCAAATTTGAACCCAGAACCTCCTGTCTCTAGGCCTGGCTCTCAATTCACTGAGCTACCGAACTACCCAGCTACCCCCTTCAGATTCCCTTCTTGATTAACACTTATTTTCTCCTCCTCCAACAGTCATGTCCATATATATACACATATGTGTGTGTCTATATATGTTTCTGTGTTTACCTGTTGTATCTCACTCCCCATTAAAACAGAAGCCTCCAGAGAGCAGATGGTGGTTTTCTATTTTGCCTTTATGTCCCCAGTGCTTAGTACATGTTATTGTTCAATTGTGTCTGACTCTTTTTGCCCCCATTTGGGGTTTTCTTGGCAGAGATACTGGAATGGTTTGCCATTTCTTTCTCCAACTCGTATTATAGATGAAGGAACTGAGGCAGAGTTAAGTGACTTGCTTAGGGTCCCACAGCTAGGTCAAATTTGAATTCAGCTCTTTCTAACTCCAGGCACTCTATCCACTTGCCATCACCTGTCTATCCTGCAGAGCACATAGTTGGTTCTTAATAAGATCTAATTAAACTGAATATTGGGACTCTTGCTCATTCTCGTGAGTCATGCCAATTTGAAGCATTACAGGAAACACATGCAGGTACTTGAGGTCCAGCTACTCCACCAAAGGCATCTCCACCAAAACCTTCTACTGGTGAGTCAAGACTTGACAGACAAAACATAACAACAGGCTGGGAAGCCCAAATCAGCTTGGGAGCCAATCAGAAAAACCCCCTGCAAATTTGGGTCTCCAATGGGAATCCTAACAACTCCGATGAGACAAAGGGGGTCTTGTTAGATAAGAGATGATTGCAAAACAAAACAAAACATCATGGAGGCAGAAAATGCTATTTACAGAGGTTTCCAGTCCCTATCAGGTTCAAAGAAGAAGAAAGCTTTGTGGAAGCCTGATTGCCTTCTAGGGGCTTCCAAATTTTGCCCTAATTCAATTTTATACTTTCCCTCAGTGAAGGTGAAGGACATCAGGTCCCTTTCACCATTGGTGGGTGCACTCCAATTCCTGAAGGTACAGGTAGTCTCCCTTTTGCAAAAGAGTTCTCCCTGAAAGGGATATCTGATTTCTAACTCAAAGCATTTAAAATGTACTAAGGGAGCCTGCAATTACAACAATTCTATAGTAAGTAGCAGAGGAGCCTTTCTTTTTTTAGGATACTAAATTTCTCCTTTTCTGGTTCCTAAGGTTAGACTGCAAAATCCAAGGAATACAAATAACAGAGACATTTACAATATCCTTCCCCTTAGGGGATGTCAGTAAATCTGTGGGTAGCTGTCCAGGAATCCGGACTCACAGGATAAGAAAGAATGACTATACTAGCCCTCTGGGAATGTTTCTTCCTCCCACCCTCAAGCCCCCGGGAGGAGAGGGAGGTAGATTATTGGAAGGATCTAGCCACCTGTTAACTAGGAAGAGGTTCAAGACAGTTTGTAAGAGGACTGAGAGAGCGGTAGAAGCCAGAATACCTTCATGGAATCGCTGGTGAGGTGGAATGGGCTGGGGGAAGACTCCTATCCCTTTGGACAGGGAGAACAGGGCTGGATCTCGTCCTCAAGGAACTAGGTAAGGAGTCACAGAAAGAACGCAGTGGAACTAGGATATAAAGTACTCATCTAGTTACTAGCCCCTAGGTTCCAAGTTAAAAAAAAAGACTAACAATAGCAAAGCTTCTGAGTTATCCCTAGTCCCTATATCTCCCCTGCCCCAGGACTTGATTGGTCCCATGACAGGGATGGGGCTAATTATTTCTAGCTGAGTTACCAAAGGGCCATGGAGCTGAGCTGGGCAAGTCATTAAAGGGATAGGGTTTGGGGCAGGGAGGTGGCCCAGTGGATAAAGAGCAAAGCTTAGAGACAGAAGATCCTGGGTTCAAATCTAACCTCTGATACTACCTAGCTATGTGACCCTGGGCAAGTCACTTAACCCCTATTGCCTAGCCCTTCCTACTCTTCTGCCTTGGAATCAATACTTAGAAGTGATTCTAAGGCAGAAGGTTAGGGTTAAAAAATAATAATAAAGTGATAGAATTCCAGAGAGTTTTAGAAATGTTGCTCAAGAACTTTTTAAGTACAACCCTGCTCAATACAATGATCAGCTCTGATTCCAGAGAACTCTCTAATGGAACATACTATCTAATCTCCCTATCCATGATGTATTCAACATGCAGAAGGAGACTTACATTTTTGGACATGAGAATTTGTTTGAATTTATGCATGTTTATTACAAGGGCTTTTTCTTTTTCCATTGGGGAAGGGCAGGTGTGAGGTTTAGAAATTTAATTATTAATTGAAAATAAATAAGATTGAAAATTTTAAAAAGAAATACTAGTCAAGAACAGATTTAAAACTGGGGGAGGAGGTAGGCAAAAGATCATTGGAGCAGGAGATGAGCCCTGTCACCAATCTTCTACAAATCCCTTCCTCTCTCTTGGCCTCAGTTCCCTCATCTGTAAAATTAGTATGGTAGACTAGTAGATGACCTCTGAGATCCCTTCAAGGGTTGAAAAAATTATTCCATAATGCTATAATTCTAGTATCTCAGAAGCAACTTTATAATCATTGTTCAGTCATTTCTGACTTTCATGACCCCACTTGGGATTTTCTTGGCAGTCCTTTGCCATTTCCTATTCCAGCTCATTTGACAGATGAGAAAACTGAGGCCAACAGGGTTAAGTGACTGGCCCAGGGTCACACAGCCAGTAAATATCTGAGGCCAGATTTGAACTTATGAAGATGAGTCTTCCTGATTCCAAGCCCAGTGCTCTATATCAGAGGTCCCTCAGCTCATGGGATGGAACCCCATGAAAACTGGCAACACCTGAAAGAAATCTGTTTTCTCCTTCTAGGATCCTGGCTGAGGTCACTTGTATTTTCAGAATACTCAGACTTTTCTCTCTCATTTTTTCCCCCACACACCTCCTCCCCTTTTGAAGCTCTGAGTTGTTTCCCTTTTATTCATTATCCTGAATAATTCCTTTCCCCTTCTATCTCCCTCCTCCTTTGATCTCTTTGGCTCCCTCTTCTATTCTGTCTCCCTCTCCCAACTCCCCACCCATGGAAACTCATCGAATTCTATTACAGGGTTCCCTTGTCTGGATCTTGAAGGATACCCCAGTTGACTAGCTGGGAGGACCAGAGAATGTCTCCCGGGATCCTATTAGCATCCCTCAGGGAGTCTAAGCTCCCCCTAGGCCAGGGCAGTGGTAGTTACCTTTATCTCCCCAGCACTAGGAAATATTTTCATTCAATTTCATTTAATAAGCTTATATTAAGTGCCTACCATCAGCTGGGGAAGGAATAGAAAAACAAAAGAACAAAAGGCTTCCCTGCTCCAAGAATTTAGTTAGTAGAACTCTTCCTTTCTCCCCCTCCCCTAATCCTTTGTAATGCCTTCAGTTCTTCATCCCTGTCTCTGTTCCAGGCTGGGCTATGAAGCTGCCTGAGTGGTTCTTTTGCTCTTCCTCTAAGGTCCCCCCTTCCTGCCTTATCCTCCAGGGTGCCCAGGGCTCTCCTGGGGAACGAGGGCCATAACATCATGGTCTTTATTGGTTTCTTTGAGCCTTCTGGTTCATTTCCTGGGCTTTGGCTTCCTGCTTGGGGGCAGGAAGGGTCTCTGGAGACTTCCCTAGTTCTCCCCAGTGACTGCCCCTGAAGCCAATCATCCAGCTAGTTCTATCTTTCTTTGTGCCCCGTATATGACAAGCTATTAATATATGTTTAATGGCAGGCTGACATTGAGCACTTCTCATCCACATTCTTAGGTGCTGGGGCCAAAAGGAGATTGGATTCCACTGGAGAAAAGTGATATGTCCACAGGTTAGTTATTATAAAGTCATTTCTCTAGCTCCAAGGACTAGTGAGGTATAGCAGTGATACAGTGCTGGGTCTGAAGGCAGGGAGATCTGAGTTCAATGACTAGCTATGTGATATGACCCTGGGCAAGTCACTTCACCCTGTTTGCCTCAGTTTCCTCATCTGTAAAAATGAGCTGGAGAAGGAAATGGCAAACCACTTTAGTATCTTGGCCAAGAAGACTCCAAATGGGGTCAAGAAGAGTCAGACATGACTGACCAACAAAAATTGCTTGGAGGGGGAAGCTGGGTAGCTCAGTAGATGGAGAGCCAGCCCTAGAGAGAGGAGGCCCTGGGTTCAGATGTGACCTCAGACACTTCCTAGCTGTGTGACCCAAGTCATTTGACCCCCATTGCCTAGCCCTTACTCCTCTTCTGCCTTGGAACCAATACAGTATTGATTCTAAGACAGAAGGTGAGGGGGTAAAAAAGTTCTTGGGTGGGAGGACACTAAGATTGGAAGACTGGAGAGAAGGGACCAAGTTAGGCCTCTTGTAGGAGATGGTTTGGCCAGTCTTGGGATCACTAAAAGAACTAGGGATTTGAAGAGAGAGAAGGAAGAGCATTCCAGACATGAGGTGCAGTAGCCTATGCAAAGGTCTGGAGACCAGAGATGATGCATCATGTAGCGTGAGTAGCCAGGAAGCCGTACTGGCTGGACCACAAAACAAAGGGGGAATACAAATGAACACCCAATAAGCCTGGGAGAGTAGGCTGGAGCCCAATTGGGAAGGGCCTTAAATGTCAAACAGATGTTTGTATTTCATGCTACAAGCCATAGGGATCCATGGCAACTTCCTGAGCAAGAAGGAGCCTGGTCAGGCCTGAGTTGTCTGTCAGACAGCTTCTGTGTAGGATGATGGAGAGGAAAGAATGGAGACTGAAAACAGGAAACCCAATGGGGGAACTTGGAGGCCTCCACCAGCCTCTCTGTTGATCAGATCAGAAGACCCAGGCTCAAGGATTGATTCCACCCCCTTTTTAGCCCTTTAAAGCTTTTTAGCTTTGAGCCTTTGCCTCAACTCCGAGTCTTAGTTTCCCAAAAGGCACCAATCAATAGAGTAATTTTTATTTCATATTTACTTCTTTCATAATAAAACGACAGGGGCTTTCTCAAAAGAGGAGAATGGGTAACAAATGGAGCAACAGTATCCAAGTTCCACACTGTATACTTTGCAAGGCTACATCCTGTACCTCGGGGGTTACAATATATGTACATCCAGCTCTTGTAGCTTCTCAAACTTTCTTGTAACAAGTGAAAAATGTTAAAAAAAAAAGGAAAGACTGTAACAAGTCACTCCTTGAGAAGGCATTAAGCACAGTAGACTAGAACTGGAGGAGAAAGGCTACTGGTGGTGTAGTGGTTAGACCGCTGAGCCTGGAGGCAGGAAGATATGAGGTCAAACCTGACCTCAGACACTTACTAGTGTGAGACCCCAGCAAGTCACTTAACCTCTGTTTGCCTCAGTTCTTCCAACTGTGAAATTGGTATGATTGTTTTATAAACCCTTACCTTCTGTCTTGGAGTCAATACTGTGTGTTGGCTCCAAGGCAGAAGAGTGGTAAGAGCTAGGCAATGGGGGTCAAGTGACTTGCCCAGGGTCACACAGCTGGGAAGTGTTTGAGTTCAGATTTGAACCCAGGACCTCCTGTCTCTAGGTCTTGACCCCCAGGTCACGGTAAGGGTTTAAAAATAATCAAAATTCAAATGGACAGGGCTTCATGAGTCTGAGAGGACTTGAAAGGTTTAATCCAGCCTTTTCATCTTGCAGATGAGATGAGTAAATTGAGGCTTAGAGAAAAGAAATGACTTATTCAAGATCACAGTAGCAGAGACAGGACTAGGATTAGAAGCCAGGCCTCCTAGAATCCCCAGTCCAGAGACTGATTTTGCTGTAATACGCTGATTCCCCAACATTTGTTCAGTCATTTCAATTGTATTTGATTCTTCGTGACCCCATTTGTGGTTTTCTTGGCAAAGGTACTGCAATGGTTTGCCATTTCCTTCTCCAGCTGATTTCACAGGAAACTGAAGCAAGCAGAGTTAAGTGACTGGTACAAGGTCACAGCTAGTAAGCATCTGAGGCCAGATTTGAACTCAGGAAGACAAGTCGTCCTGACTCCAGGCCCAGGATGTGTCTTTGATCCTCTTGTGTGGGCATTTCCATAGTCGGGCTATTTATAACAAATCAGAGCATCATATCTGGAATCTCAACACCTGACATGCAGGGCTGAATGGAACCTACTTTTCCTCTCTAGACCCCTGTTTCCTCACCTATAAAACGAAGAAGGGTCCAGTAAGAGGAGCTGATTTCTAAGCACCCTTCCAGCTCTCGCATTCTCCTCTATTCTACCTTGTCTCCCAAAGCTGGGAGAATTATGGAGAGAGGAGAAAACATGGGCAGAGAACTTGGGGAAAACATGTTTTTGGTCAACATATGTCCTCTATTCCAGGGAACCTCAAGTCCAGGCTCCCAAAAGAAGCATCAGAGCCTTGCTTCCCCTTTCATCTGACTGTCCATGGCCCATTAAATGTGCTCTAATCTCCTGGATCCTCACCACCCATGGAAATTGAGGAGGTCCTGCCGTATGTACTCTGTCACTCGAATCCATGTCCTGCTTTGACTGTTCACCTGGCTTCTGACCCATGGCTTCCTGGGACCCTCCAACTCCCCACAAGCCTACGGCTGGCCTGGTGCCTTCTCTGACCTCCTGCACAATGTGTAAGCCCCTCACTTTTGCTTCCCCCTCAGTCTGTTCTAACCTGCTGCTGCCCAGACCTGGTATGGCACATGTGAAAGACACAGCTCTCCAGGCGAGTTGGTATAGCATTTAATATCAATCTGAGTGTGGTCTGAATTCATCATGGGCCCACTTTCACTCTGACCTGGCCTGGGTAATTCAAATGACCCGATAGGCTGGAATTTCCACTTCTGGTCCCTTCCTGCCTAACTCAGTTAGCAAGGGCTTAACGCATTTCTGTTTGCTTGAATTTTGGTGACATTTCCCCTAAAAACAAAGATCAGTGACCTACTTGTTTTTGGCTTTGTTTTTTTAACCCTTACTTGAAGACAGAAGAGCAAGGGCTAAGCAAATGCGGTCAAGTGACTTGCCCAGGGTCACATAGCTAGGAAGTATCTGAGGCTAGACTTGAAACTAGGTCCTCTGGACACCAGGCCTGGTGCCCCACTTAGTTTCTTACTCAACCGTGGCCTCTTCCCTTCTCTGTATCTTCCCTTTTCACGCACGCTCTTTCTCTCCCTCTTCCTCTCTATCTACCTCTCCTTCTCTCTCTCTCTCTCTCTCTCTCTCTCTCTCTCTCTCTCTCTCTCTCTCCCTCTCCTTTTCCCTCTCCCTTTCCCTCTCCTTATCTTCTCTCTCTTTCTCTTTTTCTGTCTGCCTCTCCTTCTCCCTTTATCTTTCTATCTGTCTCTCTCTCCCTCCCTCTCCCCCTCTCTGTGTCTCTCTGTCTCTGTGTTTGTGTGTCTGTCTCCCTCTCCCTCTTCATCTTCCTCTCTCTCTCTCTCTCTCTCTCTCTCTCTCTCTCTCTCTCTCTCTCTCTCTCTCTCTCTCTCTCTCTCTCTCTCTCTCCTCTCCCCCTCTCTGTGTCTCTGTGTTTGTGTGTCTGTCTCCCTCTTCCTCTTCCTTTCTCTCTCTTCATCTTCCTCTCTCTCTCTCTCTCTCATTCCCATGAACCTTTCTTTCTACTAAGAGAGAGTCATGGTTATTTGCTGAAGCATGGCTCATCTAGTCCTCATCTCCATTTCCGGAAGAGTTGGAGCCCAATTGTATTAATCACTCCTAGTTGGTTGTCCCTTCCCAGAGCACAACCTCCTTCCTTTCTACCTCATCAGTGGCAGGAGATAGACATGAGGAAACCTCAGTCCCTGCCCTCAAGGAGACTCCATTCTGTGGGGGGAAGACAGCCAGTGTGCAAATCAGGAAGTAGACACATGATCAATTGAGGCTGGAGAGAAAGAATGCTGGGACCTAGAAAAATCACAAAAGGCCTCCCAGGTGAGACACTTTGGAACTAAGCCCCTGATTTAAGGGGCCCAAATGAGGCAGAAGGGCGTTCCTGGTCTGGGGGATGACCTATGCCTACAATGGTGGGATGGGGAACACTGTGGAAGCCAATGTACCTGGATCCGAAAGTGGGAGAGGGGGAAGAAGGTGCTGGCAGCCATCCTAGGTGGGAGCCGGATCTTCAAAAGATTTAACTGTGGGACTAAAGAGTGAGTTGCATTCTAGCGGCACCCTTAAGCAGGGCAGTGATGTGGTCAAATCTGAGCTGCAGATAGCCGAGAGAAGATGGATGAGGCCAGTTGAATTAGGAAACCGGGTTAGATGATGGTCATTGCTCAGGGAGGAATTGTGAGGAATTGTTCAGGAAGGAATCAACTGTTCCCTCCCTCCCTCCCTGTCTAGCTGAAATCTGCTCCCATTAGCCAGTTGCTGCTTGCACTTGAGTAGGACTTTATTTTATTTTATATTTTTATAGGCAATGGAGGTTAAGTGACTTGCCCAGGGTCACCCAGCTGGGACATGTCTGAGGCCAGATTTGAACCTAGGACCTCCTGGCTCTCAATCCACTGAGCTACCTGGCTGCCCACTTGAGTAGGACTTTAAAGTTGATGAAACATGTAAAATCTATGATCTCATTCAAGTCTCACAACTACCCTATGAGGTAGGTGTTGTTCAGTTGTTTTTAAGTCACATCCAACTCTTCGTGACCCCATCTGGGGTGTTCTTGGCAAAGATGCCAGTGTCTGGGGGCAGATGGGTGGCTCAGTGGATTGAGAGTCAGGCCCAGAATTGGGAGGTCCTGGATTCAAATCTGACCTCAGACATTTCTAAGCCGTGTGACCCTGGGCAAGTCACTTCACCTCCATTGCCTAGACCTTACCACTCTTCTGCCTTGGAACCAATACACAGTATTGATTAGAAGATGGAAGGTGAGGGTTTAAAAGAAAAAAAGATATTGGTGTCTTCCTAACTCAAAGGAAGAGAAGATTCAGCTAAATAGCCATCGTGCCATCTAGCTGCCCTAGAACAGCAGGGGTTTAAGGGCCAGAGTGAGTTTCAAAGGTCTCTTCTCTTACTGGACTCTGGGCTATATGGGGGAATATTAATTAAGCACAGATCCCTTCCAGCTCTCAATCCTACAAACTGGAAGGCAAAATTCCTGTATTTAGGTAGCAAGGGAAGAAATCACCTTTGGGCAACTGAGAGTTGGAGAGATACAGAGATTCTAATCTTACATTTATTCCCTCTTCCTCTTCCCCCGCTCCTGAACAATCTAGGGATGTTCCTGTGGGTAGAGGAGTACAAGGACTCTGGCTTGGAGATCAAAAGGCAGAATAATGAATTCTGCCTCTAATATACTGAAACAAAATAAAAGAATAATGGGGCCAGCTAGGAATGTCATTTAATTAGCCAAGCAATCTCAAAAAATCACAGTTGAATGATCACCCAAAGCTTGGCACAACTAAAATTCATACCTAGCCTTTAAAGAATGTGAGTCAAGAAATAACACCCACATTTGGGGATTTTCTCCTCCCACACACATACCCTATACCCAGACCTTCCTGAAAGCGTTGGATCCCATCGTAAAGAGTCAGCTACCAAGGACAAAATGATTTACTTGGTCATATTGCCGGAGAGGGACATTTTTTAATGGATAAAAGTTTCTTAAAATTGTCTAGGAGGAAAATAAGTTCTATAAATACATAATATTCTTTTATATTTAATTATTTTATATTTTATATATAAATATGTATTTATATATAAATATAAATAAATATATTATATTTATAATAGTTTAATAATTTAATAAATGAATAAAATAGATGTATGTATATAATATTATATGTACATATATAATAATTCCAGTTGCATTTCTGATTGGGTTTGTGTGTGGTGTGAAAAGTTTAAGTGCTTTGTTTTGTTTTTTTAATCGATACTTTTTAAAAATTATATACTTAGTAGCCACCACTGCCACTACCACCAAACATTTAACTAAACAAATGTATAAAAAAGATTATGTGCAAGACCACAAACTTGACACTGTTTCCAACTTGTTTAAAAAAGATGTAAATTCTCTACGTGGGCTAATATCAACATCCTGTGCTCTTGAGTTTCCTTTAGGTTTCTTTTCCTTGGATACTTTTTCTCTTGATTTTGTTGCCACTATTTTGTTGCCGCTATTTTGTTGCCGTAATCATGGGATGTATTGTTCTTTCTCTCTTTTAATCTCTTCATTCTTTTCTTTAGATTTACATTATTTGTCATTTCGATAACAAAATAGAACATTCCGATATCATAATCTCTGCAGCCATTTTTTCCGTTCCTTACATTTGTATTATTTCCAAAATTTTAAGTACTTTGAAACCCTTCTTTCACATATCTAAGGATGTCAGACAAAGGCAGCTTGGGACCTTTGCTGCAGCAACCATCCATTTCATGATGGTGGAGGTATCGCCCAGTATGAGTACTTGCCACCCAATAACCCTTCTCTTACCATTGGGCATCTGTGTGAGCTATATGTATGTTACAGCTCTATGGTCCATGCCTGGATTCAGGGAAGGACCACTCCCACTAGACACAAGACCCAAGATCTAAAGAGTGGAGCTGCCATTTGAGCCCCGAAAGGTGTGAACCTTCTCTGAGGTCAGAGCTTGAAAAGTAGCTGCTCTTATATTTAAACAAGATTTTTCCCCCAATAAAGTGCTTTTTTAAAACATTGTTTTATTTGACTCACAGCAATCCTGGGAAGTAGGTGCTATTTTCACCATTTTACAGATGAAAAAACAGAGCCTCAGTGGTCAGATGACTCACCCATGGTCACACAACCAGAAAATGCCTGAGTAACTTAGTAGGAAATCCAAGAGAGGGCATGGCTTTGGAAATAGGAAGACAAGTTAGTAGAATTTCCTTGCTCCTAGGATCTTTGAGCTGTGTGACCCAGCCACTTATCATGAAGCTGGAAGGGCTTAAAAGGCATTGTCACTTGTCCAATCTTTCCTGTCCTTGGTGATTATCTTGCCCCACATCTCCAGCAGTTTGGCAGGATGGCCTTGCTATATATTCCCTTTTGTTTTGTTATTTTTAATTTAATTTAATTTTTTTAAACCCTTATCTAACCATCTTGGAATCAATACTGTGTATTGGTTCCAAGGCAGAGGAGCAGTGAGGGCTGGGCAATGGGGGTTAAGTGACTTGCCCAGGGTCACACAGCTGGGAAGTGTCTGAGGCCAGGTTTGAACCCGGGACTTCCGGTCTCTAGGCTTGCTCTCAGTCCACTGAGTCACCCAGCTGCCCCCCCCCCCATATTCCCTTTTGGAGGTGTGTGACAGCACCTAAAGCCAATACTCAAGCTTCTCTGCCTCGTTGCAGCCTGTCTCTAGGCCATTGGCATCACCAAGGCCAGCCAATGGCTGCTTCTCCTGCTTTCAGTGTAGAGCTTCATGCCTACTGCCCAGAACTGCTGCCATCACACCCCATACATAGCTCAGCTGAACTGGCTCCCTTGCTGTGCTAAGAGTCACAGCGCTCATCTATGGGGGACATAGGCTTCAGGAAATGATGGTGGTTGTCATGGAGCCTCCATAGCCCCCAGCCTCTTGGGTTTGAAGAAGACATAGGCCCAGACGCCAGCCTAGAACAAAGAGGCGGGAAAGTCAAATTCCATAGAAAGAACAGAACTGGCCTTAACAGCCAGCTGGTGGATGCCAACTAGTTGCTTCAGGTTAATTGACCAGGCTAAAAAGGGGAAGACCAAGAAGTCCAGTGAAGAATAGATGCACAGGAGAGCTGAAACCTAGGAAAGGGACTTCCGCAGCTAGGGAGCCGCCATCGAGGGCAAGATCTCAAAGGGGACCGGAGCCTGAGCTCGACGAGGAGTCTGAAGTACATGGGAGGGTTCTTTAGGGGCCAGAGCAGGGAGTGCCATCTCTGAGCAGGTGCTCCCAGTCAGAGAAAAGCTGAGCAAGCAAGTTCTCAGTGGGGGCTTGATTGGAATGCTAGCAGTCTTGTCCACCAAAACCCTCCTGGCTTGGGGGAGCTTGGTCCCATTACCCAGACCTGAGAACCTCTGAGGAAGCTTGAAAAACAGGAGGAGAGAGCTATGGAAGCTCAAGGCCCAGCTCCGTGGACTTCTACCACTCACTCTGAGCTATGTCACAACTCTGTAACTTCTGATTATCTGGGGGGGGGGGATCCTTAGAAAATTGAAAAGTTGGGGGGCAGCTGGGTAGCTGAGTGAATGGAGAGCCAGGCCTAGAGACAGGACGTCCTGGGTTCAAATCTGGCCTCAGATACTTCCTGGCTGTGTGACCCTGGGCAAGTCACTTGACCCCCATTGCCTAGCCCTTACCACTCTTCTGCCTTGGAGCTGATACACAGTATTGATTCTAAGGTGGATGGTAAGGGTTTAAAAAAAAAATTGGAAGGTGGGCTGAGTGCCAAGGAGAGCTGGGTGCAGGAGCTCTCCTAGAACAGAAGGTTGTAGGGGCATGAGTAAATGTAGCAATGAATACTCAATTGGACTTGGGCTCAGTTTCTGTTTCTGCCACTTGTTAGGGAGGTAGCTTTGGGTGAGTCACCACCTTTCATGGGACAAGGAAGCCCAATAGAGGTCAGCCAGCTAGTGAGAAGAAGAGTTCAGACCAGAGTAGAGGCCTCCATGCCTTTTCCCCACTATATCATACCATGTCTTTGTCCTCAAGAGGAAATGAGTTGCCATTGGAGATGGGGAAGGAGGGAAGACCATGGCCACTCCAGGTGTGTGTCATGGCTTTCTTGACCGGCTACCGTTAATGAGAGCAGCTCATCAAAGCCCATTCTGCAGTTGGATGAGAACCTGGACCCCTTAGATTCCAGAGAGCCCTTGTGCCTATTGGAAGGGTCAGAGGGAAGGGTGCATCATCTAATTTGTTTCTTGGTTAATGGCTTGGTCTGGGGAAATTAGAAAAACCCTGAAGAATGCCATCCAATTCCATTTGTCCAGCATTTATGAAGTTATGCATTCCATCCACACCTCTCGAGCTTGACTCTTATCAGTGTTCCCCCATAAATCCTTCACAAGGAGGATTCAATTTAATTCAGTGTGATGGGGACCTTGCACAAGGTCTCCTTGCATTATGTGGATTCCAGTGGAGGCCTCAGGCCATCCTTTGGTTTACCCCTCACTTGGGCTGATTACTAGACCACTTCCTTTCCCAACTGCACATTTCCTGGGCAGAACAAAACAAAACAAAACTTTTAAAAATACAAATCATTGTAATGTGTTACAGCCTACTTCTACCCATTGCCCATCTCTAGTGCCCTTTGAGTGAGTACAATTTTTATTTATTAACTTTTTTTTTTCATTTAAAATTTTTATTTTTTAAAAATATTTTTCCATGTTCATATGATTCATTTTCTTTCTCTCTCTCCTCCCAGGGTCAACAAGCAATTCCACTGGGTTGTACAAATGTTATCACTTGATACCTATTTCCATATTATTCATTTCTGCAGTTGAGTAATCTTTAAATTTTAAGTAAAGTTAAAAATTTTAATTTTAAATATGTTTTTCTTCTGTGTGTTTCTACTCCCACAGTTCTTTCTCTCAACATGGATAGTGTTCCTTCTCATAAGTCGCTTGGGATTGTCCTGGATCATTGCATTGCTGCCAGTAGAAAAGTCCATTACATTGCATCATTCCACAATGTTTTGTTTTCTGTGTACAATGTTCTCTTGGTTCTGCTCATTTCACTCTGCATCAGTTCATTGAGATTCTTCCAGTTCATATAAAAAGCCTCCAGATTATCATTCCTTATAGCATAATAGTATTGCATCACCATCATATATGTGGGTTTAAAATTAATATACAATAACTCAAGTATTATATTTATAAGATTTATTAATAATAAATAAAATAAAACTTACACCTAATTCAGCTTGGGTCACAAGAGAAGAGTGCGAGGGAGGAGTCACAGCAAACTTAAATACAATCACTGAAATGTGAGGTTGAAGGAAAAGGGAAAAGGATTCTAGGTAATATAGAAAGGAATTTCCGGTAATGTAGTTTTAAGGGGTTTAAGAACTTCCAACTCTACATATAACACAATCACAATTTTTATTTGTTGCACATTGTGGGGATCCAGGTTAAGTCTCTTGGGAGTGGAAATCAATTCATCCATTGCCCTTGGATCTCTAGTGAATTCCAAGTATATGGTAGGTACTTAATAAATGCTCATTGATTGTATCTCTTGAATAATATTAGTATTGGAGGCAGCTGGGTGGCTCAGTGGATTGAGAGCCAGGCCTAGAGACAGGAGGTCCTAGGTTCAAATTTGACCTCAGACACCCTGGGCAAGTCATTTAACCCTCATTGCTGAGCCCTTAGCACTCTTCTGCCTTGGAGCCAATACACAGTATTGATTCCAAGATGGAAGGTGAGGGTTTAAAAAAAAAAGATGGGGGGTTATTTTAGGGGAAAACAGGGTTGTTAAAGGTATTATGTGGCTTTCCCAAGATCAATTTGTTCCTCTCTCTTTCTCCTATTCTATTCCAAGCCCAGGTCTTTTTCCATGACCGGTATTAGTCCAAGATTCATGGATCATCCATCCCATGGCATTTCAAGAATCTCCTCCCACAATGCATCTTCCACGAATATGTCAACTCATGTGAGTACTTGAAAGATACAACGAAAGAGAACTATGGCCCTCTGTTAGCAATCCAGGCCCAAAACAGGGAAAGGCATTCTCCCCAAAAGTATTTGCCAACATCAAGGAGGATATCCAGTACAAAGTCAACCCATCAACAAACATTGAGTAAGCTTCTACCATATGTCAAGAGCTGGGAGTCAGACTGATAAAAGGTACCCTGGAGATGGAGGGGTTCTCTGGACGTTTCAAGCTCCAAACCACTGCAGGGCCTCCTGAATTAGATAGATCCTTAATCCCGAATCCAGCCCTGTAAAAAGCAAGTGCCTGAAGATTGCATACCTAGGAAATAGAAAATTCCTGAAGCTGAGTAAGAGAGCTATTACTTAAGGTAGAATCTCGAGGTCTAGGTTCTCCATCCTTTCGGATTCTCAATGTCTTTGTAGTCTTTGGCTCTTTGAGGGCTAGAACTCAAAGAAGAAACGACCTCGAGTCTTCTTACTTTCCCAATTCAACTGCTGTGCCTCCCCAGTTGTGGGAACAATGACTCTTAAAGGAGGATGAGTCAAAGCCCCCCCCCCCATCTTTCCTACAGAGAGGATCCTAGGAGCTGATCTAGTCCAGTCACTTCTTTTTTGTAGCTAGAGAGTCAAAGAGAGTTGGGGGAGGAACTAAAGCTCAGAGAAGAGAAAGGACTTGTCCAAGGTCACACATTTGTCCATTGAGTCAATGGCTGAACACTCCTTGTCCTACTCTTTCATTTTCCCTTGTCTGATTTGACTCAACCATTGTCTCCTAAACAAGAGACTAAGAAATCTGTATCACTGTGATTAATTCTATACCTCACATCAGTTTGTTTCAAGCAAGGGCTGCCAACTATGTCAAATGTGGCCAAGTTCCTATGAAATATTGGTTTGCAAGGCACACAGGCTATTAAAGCATCCTGAGAGCTTGAAGGCCATTGCATTATTCTTTCCCTTTCTCTCCACCCCTTGGCCTTGAGTGGTGTTGGCTTCCTGAAACCCCTGTGTGTGTACTCTCAAATTTAAATGACTTCTGGGATACTCAGCAATATAGATTACCCCCCCCCAAAATAAAGGGGGGGGCCAGAAAAAAAGAAATGGGTTTTTTTCTCCCTTGAAACTGGATTATTTTAGTGCTGAAGGTCAGGCCTGCTGGGAGGCCTTTTATAAAAAAGCAAAACAAAACTATCCACTGAACTTTTGTGAACAAGAGTAGACTGAGGAATGGCAACCGAGCTCTCTCGGTGGAGATAAGGGCTTCCCTTCTCCAGCCCCTGCTCTGGTATATAGTCCCCAACAAGAAACCTGAAGCATGAAGCTGGGCCCAGGAGAGAGCAAAGGGAGCAGAGCCTGGAGCTTAATGGTACTAAATGGCCTGCCCTGGGACAGCTATCTGAGAATGGAGGAGACAGAGGCAAACACTGGTAATTCATGCGATTCTCAATAGTACTTTCCACACTCTTGCTTTATTCCAACGTTCTCCCAGGGTGACTTGGAGGACATCTTGTTTGGCTTTTCTTGGGGTAGAAGCCATCTTGCCTGGGAGTTGCTGACCAGAGAGAACCCCAGGTTTCTAAGGACTGGTAAATGTGGAAGAGCTGGGAGATGTCCTGGGCCAGAGGCCTAGTTGAGCCTTTCCAGCTTCCAGACCTTGACCCTTTCTCCTTCCGGGTCTCTGGTGGCTTATTCCTCCAAAGGGGACGGCAGTACGCACTGCTGCCTTTGGCCCGTAATTGGTGGAGAAATGCTGCCCAACCCTTAAAACCTTTGAGAAGGGAGATGGGTCTTTGGTGGGGACTCCGTGGGTCATTTGGAGACAAGAGTAGCAGCACTGTCTTCATAACTCAAAAGGCTTTGAATGTAAAACCCAGTGGAATTGTTCATTGATTATGGGGGGGGGGGTGGAGAAGGGGAGGGAAAGAACTCAAATCATGCAACCATGGAAAAATATTCTAAATGAATTAAACAAATATTTTTAAAAAGCCATGATCAAGTTTACATTCTACTGGGGGAGGAGAATCTATGCAAAGTAATGGAGAAGGTGGGTGGAACTGATCTAAGAAAGCTGGGACAAAGTTAACAATCTAGTATGGAGATAGGACAATAGATCCAAGGGTGGGGTGAGGAGGAAGGGGGCATGAGGGAAGTACAATTTGAATTGGGCTTGAAAGGAGGAGTAAGATTTGAACCTGTGAAGGAGGGGGTAAGGCATTCCAGACAAAGGCTTGGAGGTAGGAAAGTACTTTACTCCCCACTCCACCCACTACCTGCCTCTATTTGGGAAGATCCAAAGTATAATCCCCTTTAGTGATAGCAGAGAGTACTTGGAGGGCTGCCTGGGCAAACAGAAGAGGGAGCTTAGAACTCTGCCTAGTTCCGAGCCAAATGCTGGTGCTGTTTCCCATTCTCTGCTCCTCAGTGTTCTTCCGCTAGAGGAAATGTCTGGAAGGTAAGAGATGAGGCCTGGTACTAGGGTCAGGTTGTCATTCTGATGACACATCCATGATTTGGGCTGTCAGCAGCCCAAGCACCAAGAGAGGCAGGAGCTAGTCTTTGAGGAGGCTCTGAAAGGTGATGACTCTTCTGACTCCTTCTGGCCAATTTAGCTTCAAATCATTTTCTTGGCTACAGGCTATGGGGCCCAGACTCCTCCCTGCCCCCTTAGAAGCCTCAGGGCATGGAAGGTGGTCCTCCCGGCCCAACCTCCCAAAAGATATCCAAGGAAAGATCAGCCTGCTTCTTGGTGTGGCCAGAGGCCCAGAGCAGGGGTTCCTGGGAAACACCCCAAACTTTTGGAGGGATCACAGAGACTTTGGAGTTACTCTTCCAGCTCCTTCCAGGTTTCTCCCAGGGGTCTTAGGGGCCCCTCTTGGGGTGTGGAGATGGCCTTCTGATACTATAACTCCTAAAGCCTCCACCTAGAGGTTTTCTCTAATCATTGCCAGGCAGAATGAACTTTTAGGAAGAGATATTTGGGAAGGTAACATATAGTAGGGACACCGCCCCCCCCAAAGTCTGTAACACTCTCCCAGAAGTGCAGACAGAAGCCAGGAGAAAATGGGCTCAGGCTTAGAGGACCTGTGACAAAGCAGGTGACTCACTTCCCCCAGAAGGTCTCTTTGTTGGTATCTTTATTTATTTATTAACCCAGACCTTCCATCTTAGCATCAATACTGTGTATTGGTTCTAAGGCAGAAGAATGCTAAGGGCTCCGCAATGAGGGTTAAATGACTTGCCCAGGGTCACACAGCTAGGAAGTATCTGAGGTCAGATTTGAACCCAGGACCTCCCTCTCTGGGACTGGCTCTCAATCCACTGAACCACCCAATTGTCTCCTAGATCTAATTAAAAAAAAAATTTTTTTTTTAAATTTTAAACCCTTACCTTCCATCTTGCAACCTCTACTGGTTCCAAGGCAGAAGAGCAGTAAGGGCTAGGCAATGGGGGTCAAGTGACTAGCCCAGGGTCACACAGCTGGGAAGCATCTGAGGCCACATTTGAACTATAGGCCTGGTTCTCAATCCACTGAGCCATCCAGCTGCCCCCTGCTGACATCTTTGAGACATATCCCCTGCTGGTGGAGCACTTTGCTGGGCTTCTCAGGAGAGTCCTACAATGAATGATCTTTGCTCAGGGCATCTAGTTTGGTTGTTCCTGGGATGCTTTGGAGGTGCCAGTGGGAAATCCAAATCCTCTAGGCTTCTGGAGTTCAAAGGTCATCCTCTGATCAAGGTGGGGAAAGGAAGGTGCTCCCCCTTTCCCTACTCCAAATCATTTCCTCTCAGAGGCTTTGCGGTAACTTCCTTGTTCTTCCAGTTGCCTGACATTCGAATCCTGAGCTCAGGACAGGCCTGGTTGTTTTTTGCTGAGAAGCCCAACAGGCTGGAACAGGGTATCTAGTAGTGAAGCATTTGTGGTTGGTTGATTCAGGGGACTGTTCTCCCCTGATAAAGGCATCAGGACTAGAGTATTTGATTAGCCACTTTAAGGGGGATGAGGCGATTGGCTGATTGCCTCCACTGACCCTCCTCCTGTCCTTCCACTGAAATCAGATTTCTAGATCATTTCTCTCCCCATCAAGAGCAGGAAAGGTGCTATAGGATCCAAGTATCTCAGTCGGATTTTTCTGCAGCAGACCCCCAGGGGTGGGGGCTGCCAAAGAATGAGGGATGTCCCATGGTGTATCTCTAAGGCTCGGAAGGAAGGGAGAGGCTGAAGGAAGAGTTAATAATACAGAAACCATGCTTGATGGCCAGCCACTGTTGAATTTCTGTGTCCTCGAGGCCCTTTCTCCCTACCACCTCTTGTTTTAGTCCTCACTCTTGTGACCTTAAAAAAGTACAAGTTACCCCCCTTGGACTGCTCAGCAAATGCCATCTGTAGTTATCTGATGCTGTACAGAGGAGAAAATCCCAGAGGCCAGTCATTGGCAAGGTATTGGATGGGATGCAATAAAGAGCCATGACAAGGTTTGGAGGAGTGGGAAGCTAGAGTCTCGTCCCAGGGTGCCAAAACTTAGGGGGTGCTAACAGCATCTGTTTTGGCCTTCTGGAGTTAAAATAAACATCTGGGTCTTTTCCCCCCCCCCCACCTTCTTATATGTGTCTAGATCTCATAAGATCAGTGTGAAAGAACTCTGGGGGTACAAATTCCCTCCACAGACACAGATTCATAGCTTACTTGTAGTTTCTGGTCATGGAGAATCATCGGAGACTATGAGGGACCTTCCCATTGTCACATGGTTCCTATATTTCAAAGGCAGAACTTGAACCCAGATGCTCTGATCTAGAATACCCTTGGGTCTTGTTGTTGTTGAGTAGGTTCGATTGTGTCCAATCAATCTTTGTAAGGCTATTTGGGTTTTTCCTTATACTGGAATGGTTTACGGTTTCCTTCTCCAGCTTATTCTATGGATGAGGAAACTGAGACAAAAGGAGGCAAAATTTCCTGCTCAGCTAGTGTCTGAGGAGAGATTTGAACTTGGAAAGATGAGTCTTGCTGATTCTAAGCTCATTTCTCTAACCACTGGGCCACCTAACTGCGCCTAACCTGAATCTGGTTGGCTGGAATAATTAGTTAAAGTATGAAACTAACCAGTAGCAAGTCTCCTCTTGCCCCATTGGCAGCGCCTCAGGTGGCTCTTCTTTGCTACCTCCCACATTCATTATCTCTGTCACATGGGGAGGAGTGGTGGAGGCTCATAGAACCTCTAAGGTGCCTTGGAGGAATCTACACATCTATGACTAGTGTCCAGGCCAGGGGCTTAAAGGCGCAAATCCAAGAGCACAGTCTGGGAAATCTTAGTCCAGCTGCCAATCCCAGCATGCCCGATAGCCACCAACACCCCAGAGAGAACAGAGGCCTTCTGGACTGGCGCTGATTCGAGGTATTGCGTTAACAACTGTACTTTCCCCACAGGAGGCCCCGGGACTACTTACAGGATTTATCAATTCCAAGCTTTCCAGGAGACCCAGCACAAAAGCCAGAAGGCACGTGAGCTCACCACTTACACGTCTTCCTCCGTCTCTTAATGCTACATTTATCACACTCGTGAAAACAACACGGAGAAAATTGCTCTCAACTCTTCCCCAAGTTTCTGCCCACTTAGCAATCTCTCAATACCGATTTCCTGAGAGTCTTCTCCCGACCCCACAAATCACCCAACCTCACTTTGGTACATGAGGGCTGCTCTGTACGTGCATCTTCTGAATTACTGGAGACTAGAGATTCTGGGAGGATCGATAGGCCTCACTCACACATAAGTGGCACGATGTTTCCAGGAGCACAGAATATCGGCTCGGCTCCGAAGGGGCTCCTACTGATAACTTTGTCTGAGAGTCTCATTTTCCAAGTGGGGAAACTAAGGCCCACACAACTGGTAGAGGTCTTGAGATGAGGGAGGCTTAGCGTCCCCACACAAACAGGCCTGTATGGCTTGGATGCAGCGCTGGGCTGGGGAAAGAAGGCCCAGGCCTCTGAGGGAGTCCATTCCCTTGTGGGCTAGTTCTAATTGGGAAGCCTAAATTGGCTTCTTTGCAAATGAGTTGTCTGGGGCCAAGCAGAACAACTCTGTTAGCCCTTTAAATACCTGAACAGGTGATCAGGTGTCTCCCCAAACCCTCCTCAGGATAAGCAGAGCTGCTTGTTTTTTAACCCCTCACCTTCCATCTTGGAATCAATCCTGGGTATTGATTCCAAGGCAGAAGAGTGGTAAGGGCTAGACAATGGGGGTCAAGTGACTTGCCCAGGGTCACATAGCTGGGAAGTGTATGAGGCCAGATTTGGACCTGGGATCTCTCTAGGTCTGACTCTCAATCCACTGAACTACCCAGCTCCCAGCTGCCCCCCAGAGCTGCTTGTTTTTTTTAATAAATTGTCAGATGATCAATAAAATGTCAGATGGGAGATCTTAGGCTCCTTTACCAGTCCTTTGTTAACTGGTTCCAGCTGTGACTGGGAGGCTGGTTCCTCCATAGGTCAGGAGACAATAGACCGGGTTGGACTCAGAGTAGATGTGTGTTCCAGTCCAGTCTCTGCAACTTTCTCCCTGTGTGACCTCGGACAGGTCCCTTGCATTTTTTCCAGTGTGAAAGAAAGGGGTTACTTCAGAAGATCTGAGGCTCCTTCTGAGCCACCCCCCAAGGCCTAAGAATCTGGAAGTAAATTGCCCCCAGTTTCTGCTCTCTCCCCCACCCTGACATCCCCGGGCCAGCTAGTGAGGCCCCCTGGAGTTAAAAGGAAACATTCTGCCCAGGGCTGGATGGGAGAGACCTGGAGAGCCTCTTTCAGGATGCTGGAGCCTTGTCCCTGACCCCAGAGCAGGGTGAAGAAGGGATACTGTATTTCATCCCCCAGATAAGCCCAGCAGCAACATTCACAATGGCCTTCCTGTCTGGGAAAGTTCATCAGGTAGCCATCAGAGGCACTGGGCCTGATCTAATGGGCTCAGCTAGAACACACAGGAGACTTGAAAGGGCTCTGGTCTGGCTCCTTGTGCCAACCCTTTGTCTGCCCTTCCTCTCCCTTCCTCTCCCTCTCCCACCGCCCACCTCCTCCCCCTCTTTCCCTTCCTTCTCCCCTCCTTCTCTTAGAAGAGAGGAAGCTCAGTCTTTTGGTCCAGTGGCTCTGGGCAGGGCATGGGCACGAGCATGAGGTAAAAGATGGAAAGACCAGATCCAAGCCCTGACACTACTGCTGCCACGCAAGGCCCTTAGTGGGCAGGGGATGAGTTCTTCAGTGGGGGTATTATCTTTCTAGTTCTCAGAGGGCCAGGTCTGAGAGAGGATCACAGGGGCTGGAACAGACCTTAGAGGTGAGTCTCCAACTCCCTCATTTGACAGAGGAGGAAACTGAGGCTCGGAGAGGCTGATTGATTTGCCTTGGGTTTGAACGCGGTCTCTCAGGCTTCCTGGCTAGGTGACCATGGGCAAATGGCTCTACCTCACTGATTTTCAGTTTATTCACCTGAAGAAAGCAGGGATTGGGGGAATAACATCATAAAGAGAAACAGAAGCGCTTTGATCAGTGCAATGACCAACCCCGGCTCCAGGAGGTAGATGATGAAAGCCCTTCTCACCTCCTGATCCAAAGGCGGTGGACTTGGCACTGAATGAGGTATACATTTTTGGATATGTCCAATCCAGTGAAGGAATTCATTTTGCTTGACTATGTATCTTTGTTCCAAGGGTTTTCCTTTTCTTTTCTAATGAGAGAGATGCTTGTCAGAAAATGTAATTTCAAAAAGGAAGAGGGAGTTGGAACTGATGACCTCGAAGGCCTCTTCCAGTTCCCAATCCAGTGAATCCAACCTGGGCCAGCTGCTTTAGCTCTGAGCCTCAGTGACCGCCTATGTCGAATGGGGAATGATGATTCTAACACTTAGCTAGGGTAGGTTGCTGTGGGTGGTCAAGTGACATCATTCATGCCATGATGGATCCTACTCATGATAGCCCCTGGCATTATCCCCATCGCCATGCCTCTTCCTTCCTGGTTCCCATGGGGCTAGGGCCCAGGCCCTACTCCTTCCTACCCAAGCAGTTGTCAGCAGGAACTCGGGCTTTCAGCAACTGATCAGCTCAGACTACCAGGGGACTGTGACATAGAGCCTGCCTCTCTCTGCTTCCTAGTACTGATCCGCCAAATCCAGGAGGTCACAAGAGGATTCTCCTCTGTCCTCACAGACGACCATCGATTTTGAGTCGGAGAGGGTCTTCGAGGCCAGGCCGTTTATTCCAATGGACTCCTTGGAGGGTGAGAGACCTGAGGCCCAGAGAAAAGCAACTGGCTTAAGATTCCACGGTAAATTGCCAAGACAGAATTAAGACCCTGGACCCTGGATTATGGAGCCAACACTCTACGCCAGGGGTCCTTAACCTGGCATCCATGAACTTGGCTTAAAAAAAATTGATAACTGTATTTCAGTATGATTTTCTTTGTAATGCAATGTCTTTTATTTGATGTCTTTAAGATATTCTACAGAGGAGGGTCCATAGAGGAGTCCAGGATGGTGCGATAAGAGCTAAGAATCCTAGCCGTACATTGAGTCACGCATGGGGCCTGTCGTGAGTGTACCCTGCTTGTGCTGCCACTAGGAGTTCTCCCTCTGCATCCCATCCCCACTCAGGCACCTTGGTGACCCCAAAGACTCTAGTGGGGAATGGCACACCAACCTGCAAGCCTGGTATTTCCTGCTTTCTCCCTGTAGCAGGGCTTCCAGTCAGCTTGCCCAGACTTAGTTCCAGGAATGTTGCAGGCTAGAGAGCTGGGAGGGGCACCAAAGTGGAAACTTGTGGGGGGAATGGGCTCTCTTACATGGGTTTGCAGGGAGGGGGCCCAAGCTTTCTTTCCAATAATACAGAAGTCATCCTTCCTGCTGTGGAGGCTGGCCAGGTGGCAATCTTCTTCCTTTGGAAGATGCTCCAGCCTTATGGCCCTACCCATGAGGGATGCTTCTCATTCCTTCCCCTTGTACCACAGGGTGTTTTCAATCTGACACTGGATCTCCATGTGCTCCCATGTCACATTCCTGGGGAGTTCTCGATGCATCATCCTGAAAGAGTAAGTCCCCCTTATAGGAATATTCCTTCCAGAAAGTTCCTAAAGCCCTGGACTCTGGAAAGAAAGGCAACATTGTCCACATCAAAAGCAACCAGCCACCAATATGTCAACTACACCTAGAACCAAGTCAGACAGTCCACAAACATGTGCTTGGGGTGCGGGTTGGGAGTGAGATGGTAGAGGATACAAAGCTGAAATACCCATTTTGTAGAACCCTGTGCTAAGCACTGGGAAAGACAGGAAGGACGGGTAAGACTCAAAGCCTGCCTTCCAGAAATGTGCACTGTGCTGAAGGGTACAGTGGATAGATAGATAATTTATTAAGCTCTGTGTGCCAGGCACAGTGCCAAGTGCTGGAATACACAGACAAGTACTATAAAAGGAAAAAGAAAGAGGGAGTGAATGTGAACAACTGAGGATAAGAGAAAAGGCTTCCTGGAGGAGGTGGTACCTAAGCTGGGCCTCCAAAGCGGGGAGATGGAGGGTCAAGTTTAGGACCTGGCCTAGTAGTCCACTTGATGACAGGCAATCCAATCATATGAGAGAAGGCTGGAAAAGGAAGGAGGCTGGCCAACTGTGGAGAGACTTGGATGCCAGGCTAAAGTGAGGTCGGTTGAATGACCTTTTGGATATGATCAAACAATTGGAGGATGGGGGGAAATGTTTTATCTGATTGTACATGCAAAGTCTTTATCAGATCGGAGGGGAGGGGGAGGAGGGAGAGAATTTGGAATTCAGAATGATGCTAAAATTGATTTTACATGTAATTGGGGAAAATATTATTTAAAAAAAAAAACAATTGGAGATTGGGAAGATGGTGGCCACTAATGGAGATTGTCTGCAATACAAACCCATCTAACCCTGTCTCCCAACATTCTCCCATTCTGCCTCCTCCACAGCTCAAACTCCCAAACTCCCTCCTGAGACAGCATTGGTTCCTTCAGGGCAGTAAGAAGCTAACTATTACCTGGGTATCCACAACATCATGTACCAGTGGGAAAAGCCACCCCTTTTTAACATAGCCATCTCTGTCCCCCAGATCCCCTTATGGCTACAATAGACCACTCTTGGAGAGGTGATTTGCATTCTGGGGCAGTTGACTGGTAAGAGCTCCCCTCCCCACCTTCCCATCCCCTTTTCATTTTGGGTGGGACATAGTGAGTGGCACAGTATGAGCCGCCATGAGTTGGTTGTGATTTATTTTTATATTTGAATACTTTGCCTTCCCTCCTCCCCCAACTCTTTTCCAAACTCACCCTTCTTTCAAATTTCCCTATTGTTGTCTTTCTCCCGCTCCCCACCCACAAACCCTTACTGTCTGACTTAGTAACAACCCCAAGACAGAAGGGCGAGGGTTTGGCAAATGGGGTTAAGTGATTTGCCCAGGGTCATAGATCTAGGAAGGGTTTGAGGTTAGATTTGAATTCAGGCCTGGCACTCTATCCCCGGAACCACCTAGCTGCCTCTTATGCCCTTTTCTTTTTTTCCCTACTATCAAAAGCACTTCTGTTCTCCCAGTTTCTCAGGTTTGCATCTTTGATTCTTCATTTACCCACATATCACATGTCCAGGCATTTCTACCTAGACAATAATATTAATAATATAATTTATATGGTGCCTACTCTGTGCTGGGCATTGTGCTAAGATTGTCATTATGACCCTGGGAGGGAGGTGCTATTATTATCACTGTTTTACAGTTGAGAAAACTGAAGCAGACAGAGGTTAAGTGACTTGCACAAAGTCATCTAGCTAATGTTTGAGGTCAGATTTGAATTTGGGTCTTCCTCACCCTAGGTTTGAACTCTTTCCTCTGCCCCTTGCATCTGTTGCTTCCTCTCTATTAACACTGATGCTGCCCTGCAGCAGGCCCTCATCACCTCTCATCTGAACTCCAGTGTCTCATTACTCCACTCCGTCATCCCATTAGGGGCCAGCCTGCTCAGGTCTGACCGTGTCACTCCCCTAGGTGGGGGCCCCTCTATTCATCTCTCCCTTTGATCAGTTTCTCCTTTTGTAAGTTTTATAATGTTCAGAATTGTTAGTCCAGGATAGCCTGGATAGATCATAGACAAGGAAACAGATACACATTGGGGTGGGGGCGGGGGTGGGGTCCAAACTTTCTTATTGATATGAGCTTGGAATGGAGGTTTCGAGATCACTCTTTAGGCAATGGAGAATGGAAAGGCTCCGGAGAGCACAGGAAGATCTATGCCTTTAAGAGGATGCTGTTGGCAGGACAGGATGCTTATCCAGCAGCAATAATGTCCTGCCTGAGGAGATGCTGTCCCAGGGTGACCCAGAGCATTTCCCCAAATGCCACTATGGGATTTCTCTGATGTGTCCACATTCAATTCATTTCACCCTGTAGGTGTCCAGAGGAGGTGAAGCCAACTGCCGAGCCAGAGCACTTACCCAAGTGGTAGAGTCACAAAGAAGAAGAAGGAGGCACTGGGGCCAGGGTAGCAAGGGGAACTGCCAAACCAGGGTTGGGCGGCCTGGCACCTGTTCCCCCACCTAGCTCAGTTCCTTTCAATGGGGACTTAATGAGTTCCTGTCGTGCACCAGGCCCTGGACTGAGTTAGGGGGTACCAAGACCAGGGAAGAGCTTCCAAGGCAGGATGCAGCAATACAAAGGCATTTGGGGGCAGAGCACAGCATGCCAGCTTCGGCGGGGAAGATGAGGCAGCGTTTGGGCTGAACCTTAACCAAAAAGAGAGAGAGACAGAGACAGAGACACTGAGAGGCTCTCAGAGACAGGAGCGGGAAGAAGGAGGGAGGGATGAAGGGAGCTCCTGCATTCCAGGAATGGGAAGCAGATTGTACAAATTACTGCACAGAGGAGAGAGATGGAGGGGCAAGTCTGGCTGGAATGTGAAATGAATGAAGGCGAGTGACATTTACCGCTCAGTTCAAGTTGGCAAAATTCTGTATAGGCAGCATCCCATTTGAGCCTTACAACAACCTTGGGAAGAAGCTGCCGTGGGCACTTTTTAAAATTATAAAGATATTTTGTTTTACCAATTATGTGTAATAATCCACATAAGTTTTCCAATGTTCTATGATCCAAATTGCCACTGGCATTATTATCCCCATTTTATGAATGAAGAAACTGAGGCACAGATAGATTAAATGACTTACCCATAGTCATAGAACAAAGAGATCACCAGAGGATGGATTTTTATCCATTTGAGTAGAACTCTTCCACAATGTCAGATCTGATGTTCTTTTCATTATTCCATACCACCTCTCACAGTAATCAGTCCTTTAAAAGGCACTGCATTGGGGGCAGCTGTGTGACTCAGTGGATTGAGAGCCAGGCCTAGAGACGGGAAGTCCTAGGTTCAAGTCTGGCCTCAGACACTTCCTAGCTGTAGGACCCTGGGCAAGTCACTTAACTCCTATTACCTCACCTTTACCACTCTTCTGCCTTAGAACTGATATACAGTATTGATTCTAAGACGGAAGGTGAGGGTTTGAAAAAATAAAATAAAGGGCACCACATTTGGCTTCAGAGGGCTGGGATCTAAATCCTAGCTCTGCCTGGGGACATTGATCAAACCACTGACTCTTTCTTGCCTCAGTTTCTCCATCTGTAAAATGAGGGGTATGTGGTTGGAGGATCCTTTCAACTCTCAGTATCTAAGCCTTTGATTCTCTGATCTTTTGTCTCACAGAACTTTGGCCACAGGTCAAAAAAGCCTTTGGACAGAGTGATTCTCAGCAGCCTTTCAGAACTGCCTCGAGCCGGCTCCCTCCCATGCCAATCTCTCCTCCTGTTGGTCAGACTTGTTCCTTTTTATAGCTCTCCATCATTCTAGGCTAAGAGCAGAGACGGCTACCTCTGCCTGCAGATGATGAGCTTGAGACGTTCTCCCATAAACCCAGCTTCTCCTGGAGACTCCGCACAGAGGTCAGAGAGCAGGGGAGGCAGGAGAGATGATTTCTGGAGGCCCCAGTTTGATGTCTTTTAAATCTGTGCTGAAAAGATGCCTTTGCTATAACTGCTGGGATGTGGCCAAATTCAGTCCTGGAGAAAGTATTCATTTCTTTCAAAGTCGCTCGTTTCCTTGGACTGTGGGCACCTGGCAGGAGGGGCTCAAGAGGGTTTGCCAGAAAAAAATGATCTCTGTCACAGCACAGAAGAATAATTAGCAAATGCCCGAAACCCAGGGGAATGCACAAAAGACTCCAAAGCCATCAGGACGTCTTTGTTCCCATCAAGAGGGAAGGAAGAGATGCTTTCAAAAAGTGAGCACATTTTAAGGAAGGCGCGCTTATGGTAGAATTGTCTGTGCTTGTGGATGTTTACATTTTCCCTGGATGTTTACTATGTTAGAAAAAATGTTCCAAAGAAATCAAATAATAATTGAGTGCAGTAAGTGTTTCCTAAGTCCTTGTTATATGCCAGGCTAAGTACAGAGGATACAAAGATGGAAAATAAACAGGCTCTGGCCTTTAAGAAACTTACATTGTGGGGGCAGCTGGGTGGCTCAGTGGATTGAGAGCCAGGCCTAGAGACGGGAGGTCCTGGATTCAAATCTGACCTTAGGCACTTCCTAGCTGTGTGACCCTGGGCAAGTCATTTCACCCCATTGCCTAGCCCTTACTCCTCTTCTGCCTTGGAACCAATACATAGGATTGATTTCAAGACAATGTAAGGATTTAAAAAAACAAAAGAAAAAGAACTTACATTGTGTCCAGGAAAACAACATATACACAGAAATAAATATAAAACATGTATAAAGTAATTTGGGTGGGGAAATACTACCAAGTGAGGGGATCGGGAAAGGTTTTGTGTACAAGACAGACTTGATCTGCCTCTAGAGAGGAGCTAGGGGTTCCAAAAGACCAAAGTGAGCAAGAAGAACATTCCGGGCATAGGAGATGGCCTGTGAAAAGGCATGGAGTCTGGAGAGATCACAATGTATGGAAAACAGCCGGCAGGCCCATTTTAGGTAAGATGTTAAGTGTGTGAAGGAGGAGAATATGGGCTGGATCAGGAAACATAGGCTCGAGTCAGACTGTGAAAGGCTTTAAAGGCCAAACAGAGTGGTTTGCATTTTATTCTTGAGACAATGGGGTGCCAAGGATGCTTCTGGAACACTGATGTGGTTTGATCAAAGTTGGGCTTTGGGATATCCTTTCTGCAGCTGTGCCCAAGACGGATTCCAGAGGGGAGACACTGGAAGCATGGAGACCACCTAGGAGGCCATCTAGACCAGACAAGGTGATGAGGACCTGTCCTGGGGTGGGTGTGATGTCGGGAGAAATGGAGACTGAGAGGAGCTAGAATCAATCCAGTTTTCTTCTTAAATATGGGGTGCAGTTGGTGAAAGTGAAGAAGCCAAGATGACTCCTACGTTGTCACCTGGATGTCAGGAAAGACAAAAACAGGAAAGTGAGGTGGAGGGGGTACGTTTTTATTTGGGGGGGGAAGATGAGTTTGGTTCTGGATATGCCATTTTTCAAAAACCCTCACCTTCCATCTTAGAATCAATATTGTGTGGTAAGGGCTAGGCAATGGGGATCAAGGGACTTGCCCAGAGTCACATAGCTGGGAAGTGTCTGAGGCCACATTTGAACCCAGGACCTCCCATCTTTAGGCCTGGCTCTCAATTCACTGAGCCACCCAGCTGCCCCTTTGGATATGTCATTTTGGAGGGGCCTCCAAGTACAGATGTCCAGACACCTAGCAAGTGGTTAGCCACTGCTGCAGGACCAAAACTCTGTACCAATTTACAGTATTTTACAATGGTTGCCAAGCCTGTTGTCAGAATGAGAATGCAGTGGCTCTTGCTAAGCCCTTCTGCTTTCATTAAAGGCATTTGGGCTCTTTGCAAATGTCATTGTATTTGTATTGCTACAAAGCAAAGCAAAGGTCTCCAAGTGGGCACAGTGTGAAAATGGACTCATTAGCAAGTCTGAAATTGGGAATTTTTCTTTAAAGGAAAAATGACTGTGTTCCTTCTCTGGACCGCTCACCTTCCTACAGGACCTTTGGGTTTGCAAAGTGCTTTCCTTATTTGCCAGGCAAAATCCTGCCAGGATTGTCCACAGTTTACAAATGAGGAACTGACTCAGAGAGTTTATGTGATCTGTCTAGGCCAGTGTTGGTGAAGTATTGGCTTGTGTGCCAGGCCAGCACAGGGAGCTGCTCTGTTCCCCCTCTCCCCAACACCTGAGGACATTTTTGTATGCCTGCCCCTCTGTCCAGGAACTCAAAGCAAGTACTTCCTCCACTCTCTAAGGTAATTCTGAGGGTGGGGGGCGAAGAGGGGGGGCTTATAGGCAGCTTCAAGTTGTAGTTTTGGCATGCAGACTTGAAAATGTTCACCAACACTGGTCTGGGCTCACATAGGTAGGAAGTGTCAGAGATGGGATTTAAACCCCACTTGTCAGATTCCAAGTTGAATGCTCTTTTAACTTTACTTCAGAGTAGCTAAAAGCTTTCGATTCATTACATGTAAGTCTACCTGGTGACTAATAAAGTCTTTCCCTGAAGAGGTCCTGAAGGGACTTGCTTTGATGGGTAAGAATAATTCGTGAGAAGTACTTCAGTCTGTATATAAATGATCTGCAAGTAGTCAAAGGGATGGTTCTCCTATGCAATTTAAACATTTCCCCTGTAATCCTACAGTAGTGTGCAGCATCTCTGAAGAAAGGTTTTGTTCTACAAAGGTAAACTTCAGCCTAGTCCCTGGAGGATTTTCAATGAATTTCAAATGAGTGGGATGTCAGTGAATGAGCTTTTATTGTATTCTGGGGAAAGTTGCCTGAATGTTCAGCCTCCTAGAAATCTTTTTTTTTTTAATCCTTATTTCTGTCTTAGAATGAATATTGTGTATTGGTTCTAAGGCAGGAGAGTGGTCAGGGCTGGGCCATGAGGGATAAGTGACTTGCCCAGGGTCACACAGCTAGGAAGCGTCTGAGGTCACATTTGAACCCAGGACCTCCCGTCTCTAGGCCTGGCTCTCAATCCACTGAGCCACCCAGCTGCCCCCTAGAAACTTATTGTTAAACTTAATGTTATAGCAAAGGAATTTTTCTCTGTGAAAAGGAGTGGTCTTCTGAACAGATCAGTACCAGGTAAAAGGATGGGCACATTTCCTCTGCTTTGTTTGGGTGGCCTAAACTGATGAGACATTAGAGGTTATTCTACTGTCTCCATTACTGGCTGTGTCAGTCCTAATTTAGGATTTGAACATTTCAAGAGATCCTGGTTTTCATGATGAAGAATAAAATGAAGGCCTTAGGATGTCGGGAAAGAGTGCGGGGTTTGGCGTTGGAGGACTTGGGTTCTCCGAACTGTTATCAGCAGGTTTTGGGAAAAATTACCTAACCGTTTGGGTCTCAGTTGTCTCCCCTGAAAAATGAATGAGTTGAACTAGATATTCTTGAGGAGGTATTCCAACTCTAAATCTATGTGTGATCTCTCTCTTTTTAAAAATCCCTTACTTTCCATCTTAGTAAGAGAAGGGCAAGGAATAGGAAGACAGGGTTAAGTTGACTTTCCCAGGGTCACACAGCTAGGAAATGTCCTGCTAGCTGTCCCTATGCACGATCTTATGATTTCTTTCCTTATCTGCCCTTAACATGTCACATGTATGTCAAAACATTTAATATCTAGGGCCACAACACTCTTGTTTGAGCTTTCAATAGTCTTATGAAGTAGTTGGGGCAAGGAAGATTATCTCTACTTGATAGAGGGGGAACTGAGGCTCAGAGAGACTTGTCCTATGAGGAAGCAGTTAACTAGTGAGGAAAAAGTGAGCAAGTAATTTTCCGTTACAACAAACATCAAGAGACTATCTAAATGGTTCTAATGTGTTAGGATTTGATTGTAGATAACAGCAGGCAAAAGAAATAGACTGGAGGGCAGCTAGGTGGCATGGTGGATGGAAGGCTAGGTCTGGAGTCAGGAGAATCTTTGTTCAAATCTGATCTCAGACACGTCTTAGCTGTGTGTCCCTGGGCAAGTCACTTAACTCTGCTTGCCTAAGCCCTTGCCCTTCTGTCTTAGAGTTGTTACTAAGATAAAATGTAAAAAGTAAAGAAAAGAAAAGACCACCCAGCCCACTGAGTTGACTTCATGTTGTGAATTTATGACCAAACATGGGTAAGACTCACAAAGGATGAGCAGGCCATTATTGGGTTGTAATCTACTCCATTAGAGGAGATACCATATTAGTTCGATCCTAGATGCACTGGAATTTGGGAGTATGGAACACTAATTATTAATGGCTACAGAAGACAGCAGCATGACTTGAATTCTATCAATGCGTGAGATAACTTCTTGTCATTGACTTCCTTATGATGAAAGTCCATTACTGTTATTTCTGGGTCAAAGGGTATGAGAATTTTAGATACTGTACTTTTGTGGCATAGTTTCAAATTGTTTCCCTGAATAATTGAACTAATTCATTGCTCCACCTGTCATATAGTCAGATGCCAGTCTTCTCACAGCCCCTCCAACATTGACCATTTCTACTTTTTTATCTTTGATGGGGATTAAGTGCCATCTTAGGGTTTTCAGTTGCATATTTCTTATTAGTGATTCAGAAATTTTTTTTGTTTCCATTGATAGTTTGCCTTTCTTTTTAATATTAAGTTTATTTGACTAATTAATTTAGAAAAATTTCCATGGTTACATGAATCATGTTCTTTCCCTCTCCTCTTCTCACTCCCTTCCCATAGCCAACGAGCAATTCCACTGGGTTTTACATGAAGTCATTGATCAAGACCTATTTCCAAAATATTAATATTTGCACTAGGGTGATTGTTTAGAATCTATATCCCCAATCATGTCCCCATCAACCCATGTGATCAAACAGTTTGTGTGTGTGTGTGTGTGTGTGTGTGTGTGTGTGTGTGTTTCTTCTCCCACAGTTCTTTCTCTGGATGTGGATAGTGTTCTTTCTCGTAAATCCCTCCAAGTTGTTTGGATCAATGCATTGCCACTAATGGAGAAGCCCATTATATTTGATTGTGCCACAGTATATCAGTCTCTGTGTACAATGTTTTCCTGGTTCTGCTCCTTTCGCTCTGCATCACTTCCTGGAGGTTGTTCCAGTCTCCATGGAATTCCTCCACTTTATTATTCCTTTTAGCACAATAGTATTCCATCACCAACATATACCACAATTTGCTCAGCCATTCCCCAATCAAAGGGCATCCCCTCATTTTCCAATTTTTGGCCACCACGAAGAGCGCAGCTATGAATATTCTTCTACAAGTCTTTTTCCTTATTATCTCTTTGGGGCACAAACCCAGCAGTGCTATGACTGGATCAAAGGGCAGGCAGTTTTTTAAAGCCTTTTGGGCTAAATTGCCTTCTAGATGCTTTTCGTCTTTTGAAAACAGTTGGTATTCTTCAACCATTTGTTTATTTTTGGGGGAATGAGTTTTAATCATATATTTATATCACTTCCATGTTAGCATGAATATCAATTTGATAGCTCAGAGACTAAAAAATATTTTGGTGATTATTGAACATTAGCTTATTAAGTTAAATTATTTCTGATTTTTTCCTTGTGTCTAGTCTATGCCACTGATTGATTTCTTAGAATCTCTAACCAGTACCAAACAGTTTGGATGATTATTGTTGTGTGATACAGTTTGAGGTCCAGAAGTGCCATTCCTTCTTCATTCCTATTTCATTGTTTCTCTTGAAATTCTTAGCTTTTTGTTGCTATGTTTAATTTTGCTATCATTTTGTCTAGCTGTATAAAATAATCCTTTAATAGTTTGGTATAGTAGTAAATCCACAAATTAATTTTAGTAGTCTTATTAATTAAAATTTATTGGATTGGTTCAACCATGAACTTATTTGTCTTTATCTCTTTAAAGAGTGATTTATCATTATAAATATGTATATAATATATAAACATATATTTGTCTGTATGTTAGTTAGTTTGTTCCCAGATATTTTATGCAGATTGTGATTTTGAATAGAATTTCCTTCTATCTCTACCTGTAATGTACAGAAAGGATAAGAATTTTTATCAATTTATTTTATATCCTGCTACTTTATTAAAATAATTTATTGTCTTGATTATTTTTTTTCTTTAAATCTCTGGGATTCTCTAACCAAAAAAAGTTTTATCGTCTTATTGCAAAGAAATATAACTGTTTTCCTTTTTTTCTTCTGCTTATTTATTTAGGCAGTTTCTTTTTCTTTTTTTTTAATTTAATGTAATTTAATTTTTTAAATAATATTTTATTTGCTCATTTCCAAGCATTATTCATTAAAGACAAAGATCATTTTCTTTTCCTCCCCCCCCCCCCAAGCCGACGCGTGATTCCACTGGGTGTCACGGCAGTTTCTTTTTCTTATCTTAAAGATCTAGTTAGCTTTTTTAGTAGTATATCAAATTGCATATTAAAATGGAAGGCAAAATGGTATAGAAGATAGATGGAAGATTTCAGAGGCAGAAAGACCTAAATTCCAGTCCTACCTCTTTTACATACTGACGGTATGATCTAGGCAAATCATTTAACCTTTTGGTGTTTTAGGACCTAGAGGCTAGGAGTTTCCTCATCCAGGAGTTCCCTACACCATTGAACTTACATAGCTATTCCCCATCTCTATTGAATTGTGGAGGAAACGTTGGACATTCTTGCTTTATCCAGATGTTATTGAGAAAGTTTCTATTACTTATTTTTTACAGATCATGTTCACTCTTGACTTCAGATAGATATTTTACGTGTAGAAGGGTTCTTTTATTCCTTTGCTTTTTATGTGTTTTAATATAAATGGGTTTTGTATTTTTTCAAAGGCTTTTTGTATATCCATTGATATCATGAGATTTTTACTTTGCAGTAAATATATGTCTTATGTTTTCCTAGTTTTCAGTCATTCTTGCATTCTGATATAATTCCAATCTGGTCCTAGTAATATTTTGAATCTATTGCTATAGTTTCTGGGTTAATATTTTTTTGAACGGTCAGTAACTTTATTTTTTCTATTGAAAAACTTTTTTTCAGTTTCATGTAGAAACAATTTTTGACAATTGTTTTTTGATATTTTAGAATTTAGATTCACCTTACCCCCTGTGGTGAATAGTCTGATATAGGTTATACTCATTCTTTTCTACAATAGATTCATCCATATTGTTTATATCAGTAGAGAAAACATATCACACATACAATAGAAATCTCATGAAGGAAATAAAAGGGAAGACGGCATGCTTTGATCTGCACTCAGACTTCAACAGTTCTTTCTTAGTTGTGGAGAGCATTTTCATCATGAATCCCTTGTGGTTATCTTGGAAACTTGCTTTGCTAATAATGGTTTAGTCCTTCACGGTTGATCATTATACAATATTTCTGTTACTGTATTTATTGTTCTCCTGGTTCTGCTCACTTCACTTTGCATCAGTTCATATATGTCTTTCCAGGTTTTTCCAAACTCACTGTGTTCATTGTTTCTTATGGTGCAATAGTATTCCATTATATAGGTTAATATTTTATTCAATAGTTTTACATCAGTTTTCACTAGTGGTATTTGGCAAGTAACACTAGACCTAGTTCAAACATTCTTTCCTCATCCTCCTTTTTTTACACACCCCTCCCCCCAGCCAGAGGTAGTCTGTGCCACTTGTGAGCATCCGTGGCCCTGTGTTTCCCACTATCATGTCTCTCCCCACCCTCCCACCCCCCACCTTAGGGCAGTCCTGTGTGTCCACATCTCACGTCTCTCCTAGCCAGACTTGAAGCTCCTATAAAAGGAAGTGATATGTAATGAAAGACAGATATATAATTAGGGAAATTTGCTGCTATGCCACTACTACAGGGTCTGGGCTAAGAGAAAAACCCAGAGCTGAAGGCTAGAGTGTTCTAGAGTCTATGGCAGTCCAACAAGGAAAATATTGAATACACACTTTCTCTGATCCCTGCCACATGCCCCAGTGGTCTCCAGAAGCAATCTGTCCTTGTCTACTCCTTTGAGTTCAAAGGCTTCCTAGGCCTGGTAAAACTGGAAAGGGATATCACTAGTTTAACCCTCTCTGTATTTATAACAAGCTGAGATGTAGAGAAACAAGGGACTTGCTCAAGGCCACAGCACTGAAATTTGGACACTTTTTCACTTTAGAGTGCTTTGTAACAGGTCTTGTTCAATGACACACGTAAAACCCAGTGGAATTGCTCTTTGCCTATGGGAGGGGAAGGAAAGAAGGTGAATCATGGAACCATGGAAAAATAGTCTAAATGAATTAATTAAAGAAATAAACTTAATTAGAGTGATTTCTATCATTGCTTTTTGAGTACCTGTATTATCCCTACAACTTGATTATCAACTCCGTGAGGGCAGGGACCAGGGTATGTTCACTATGTCTCTTCCGGTCCCCATCACAGGTCCTCAAACCAAAGAATTCACCAGTGAATGAGTTGCTTTTTTTTGGTTTGTTTTACCTTTTTGTCAAGTGGAGGGGGAAGTGGGAATGAGAGAAAATTAATTTTTGTTAAATAAAAAGCATAAAGTAAAAAACAATCACCACGTGAAGCTCGTTGCTCTCTCTGTAGACGATGCTTTCTGGGCTCTCTTTATTCCTTCAGTTTCTTTTTCTTGTTTTATAGCTATAGCTAGCATTTGTAGTACTATATCAAGCTGTATGTCCAAATAAAAGGTAAAATGGCATAGTAGATAAATGGAAGACTTCAGAGATGGAAAGCCCTGGGGTCTCATCCTGCCTCTGTGTGAGAGCATCCCTTTCAGTTTGGCGGGCTTGGGGATTGCATCATTATAGTTGTTTGTCCTGCGTTTTTCTGAAGAGGACCAAGGACATCATGGGGTGATGTCTTGACTTGTTTGTGAATTGGATTTAAGTGAGATAGAGTTGTTCACCTAAGTCCAAGGGCAAGACAAAAGTCAGGACAACTGATGATGGCTGGGGATGCAGTGGATGACTCTGGTGTCTTCAATGTCTGACCAAGTTCTAGGGGCTCCAGAGCGCCTGCCTCAGCCCCTTGGAACAAATTGTTCTAATCCATCCAATTAGCCTTCAGCTTGGGGAAGTCTTCACAGGGCTGGGGTAGACCCCCCTTTAACTCTTTGATGGGTTAGTGGCTCATCAGTTGCCCTCATCTTCATGGTTTAGCCTGCCTGCTTTGAAGGTTTACTGGGATGTGGCCGCTGCACATGCTACAGCTTCTTGGAGCCACAGGTGGGAATCGGGTAAAATGTAAACATCAAAGGTGGGTGAGCAGCCCTGAAAAGGCCTCTGCAAGTCTTCACGCCAGAGGTGCTTGTCTTTCCAGAATACTCTGGACACCCTTATGAGGGCCTTCCAGATATATTCTAAGACCTATTGGGGATGGCAGTCTCCCACCCCAACCTAGTTGCCCTCCCCCAGAAACACCCTAAAAAATAGTGAGAGTGGAAGCAGAAGCGACTGCCACAACCACTGGGGGGCAGACTACTGCCACATACAACTTCCAGGGGCTTCTCACTTCTGGCTGGACTTCCGGTGCTTCTAGGGCAGACCTCTAAGCTGTTCATGGAGCAGAGCTCCAGCACTTTGGGGGTGACTGCTGATAATTGAAACCATGGGAAATAAAACCATAGATAAGGAGTTTCTTTTAAAACCCCAGGGAGTCCCTGAGTGCTTCGGGAAAGAAGCCTTGTGATTTGGTAGCAAGCCTTCTGGCCCTGGAGTCAACCAAGACATCCTTCACATCTTACCTCCACCAGGGGTAAGTCATTTCACTTCCTTGGGCCTCAAACTCCTCATCTGCAAAATGGGGATGATTATATTTGTACTATCTCCTTCTTAGGACTTTTGTGAGGACAATACATTTCTAAATATAAGTATATTATAAAATATCCTACAAATGTGACCAGTTCATTGAATATTAAGTATCTCCTAGGTACGGGAAACAGCTTATACCCTTGAGGAGCTTACGCTATCCTGAGACTAATATATATATACAGAGATAAGTAAATATAGAATATACTCAAAAGAATTTTGAGGGGGTCCCTTTGGAGGAGGGGGATTTGAATTGAGCCTAAAAGGTAACTAGGAGTTCCAGAAGCCAGAGGCACAGAAGAGAGGCTTGTGCAGATAAAGGCACAGAGTTGGGAGATGGCTATAGCAGGGACGGCACGAGGGAGAATGATGTGAAATCAATCTAGAAAGGGAAATCAGAATGGAGCTTTATTTATTTATTTTATTTAGAATATTTTTCCATGGTTACAGGATTCATGTTCTTTCCCTTCCTTCCTTCTCTCTTCCCCCCACCCCCTCCCGGAGCCAATGCCCAATTCCACTGGGTTTTACATGTGTCATTGAGCCAAACCTATTTCCATATTGTTAATATTTGCATCGGGGTGATCATTTAGAGTCTACATCCTCAATCATATCCCCATCAACCCTTGTAATAGACCAGTTGTTTTTCTTCTGGGTTTCTACTCCCACAGTTCTTTATTTTTAATTGAAAAATTTTATTTAGTTAATTCATTTAGAATATTTTTCCATGGTTACATGATTCATGTTCTTTCCCTGCCCTCCTCCCACCCCACTCCCATAGCCAATGCCCAATTCCACTGGGTTTTGCATGTGTCATTGACCAAAGTCTATTTCCATGCTATTCATGTATTTAGGTACAGTTGGGTTTTTTTTAAACCCTTACCTTCCATCTTGGAATCAGTCCTCTGTATTGGTTCCAAGGCAGAAGAGTGGTAAGGGCTAGGCAATGGGGGTCAAATGACTTGTCCAGGGTCACACAGCTAGGAAGTGTCTGAAGCCGATTTGAACCCAGGACCTCCCATCTCTAGGCCTGACTCTCAATCTACTGAGCCACTCAGCTGCCCCCTAGATAGTTTTTAGTAATTGCTTTCTGACATTTTGCTATCCCTGTTCTCTTCTTCCTTCCCGTTTCCCTTCCCTGACAGCAGGTAATGTGATATAGCTTCTACATGTCCAATCCCTCTTTTAATTCCCTGGGTCAGAAAGTTCTCCTTAACTGAGGAGCCTCCTCCATTTCAGAAGGAGGAAGGAAGAGCTGGGCTGACAGGATACTTTGAAGCTAAATCTGCATTATTAACATTTTCTCCATCACTTTCTTAAGTCTAGACAATCATTAGAGCCAGAAATCAAGCCCTGAGCTGTCTCATTTGCTGATTTCCCAGCAGTAAATGGGGACTGAAAACTGAACAGTGGCTCATCGCCAGCTGTATCTTGCCCTGCTGAATGAAGGCCACTTACTGTATTCAGTCTTAGCTCCATTTTTCTCCTGTTCCTGGATCCACTAAGCTTAAACTGAGTAACTCCTGGCCACAGAGTAATCCCAAGTGTGGCCTTTCCTTATCCTTTTCAAAATCATAAGATGACAGCACTGGAAAAGATCTTGTCACCCAGGGTGTTTTCAATCCCTTTTTGGGTCTCACACTCCTTTGGCAGTGCTGTGGAGCCTCAGGATCCTTTTCTGAATAATGGTTTTAGATACATAAAATAAAATTCAGAGTGCTACCAAGGAAACAAATCATACTGAAATCAAGATGTAAATTTTTTTCTCCCAGGCCAGTTCATGGACCACCTGAAATCTATCTTTATAGAGCATCTTATCCAACACACTCTTACTTTCATTGACCTAGAGGTGGAAGGGACATTGGAAATCATCTTGTCCAACCCTTTCATTTTGCAGATGGAGGAACTGAAGCCCAGAAATGATGCAATGACTTTTCCAAGGTCATACAGATAATAGATGGCAGAGGCAGGATTTTAACTCATGGCATCAAACCTGGTATTTTCTACTGTACTATGCATTTCCACATTGTGCATAAATGGAAACTGAGGCCTAGAGAGGAGAAAGGACTTATCTAAAGTCACACAGTTAGTGGGGGAAAGCTGGGACCAGAAGTAGAGCTCTTGCACCCATGCCATACTGCATTAGGCCTGTGCAAGCCTTTTCATAGGTAGGAGACAATGCAGTGGGAAGGGTGTTTGGATTCAGAGGATTATTCAGGAAAGTGACTTGGATGGACTGGCACCCAGAGGCCCAAATTTTCCCCATTTTTTTCTTCACTCCCCATTTCTAGCCATACCTTGTTTCCCTCCCAATCTGATCCACTTCCTGAATTCTTTTTTTTTTTAAATTTTTAAATTTAAATATTTTCCATGGTTACATGATTCATGTTCTCCCCCCCCCCCCCTTTTCCCTCCCTCCTCCCAGAGCTGTCAAGCAATTCCACTGGGTTATACATGTATTATCACTTGATACCCATTTCCACATTACTCATTTTTTGTAATAGAGAAACCTTTTAAAACCAAAACCCTATATCCAATACCCATGTAAACAAGTGAAAAATCAAATGTTTTCCTTCTGTGTTTCTACTCCCACAGTTTTTTCTCTCAATGTGGATAATATTCTTTCTCATGAGTCAATTACATTTGATCGTCCCACCGTGTTTCAGTCTCTGTGTAGAATGTTTTCTTGTTTCTGCTCATTTCACTCTGTATTAGTTCATGGAGGTCTTTTCAGCTGGTCTGGAAATCAAGCAGTTTGTCCTTCCTTATTGCACAGTAGTATTCCATCACCAACATATACCACAATTTGTTCAGCCATTCTCCAATTGAAGGGCATTCCCTCATTTTCCAATTTTTGGCCACCACAAAGAGCGCAGCTATGAGTATTCTTGTATAAGTCTTTTTCCTTATTATCTCTTTGGGGTACAAACCCAGCAGTGCTATGGCTGGATCAAAGGGCAGACAGTCTTTTAGCTCCCTTTGGGCATATTTCCAAATTGCCATCCAGAATGGTTGGATTAATTCACAATGCATTAATGTCCCAATTTTGCCACATCCCTCCAGCATTCATTACTTTCTTTTGCTGTCATGTTAGCCAATCTGCTAGGTGTGAGGTGATATCTCAGAGTTGTTTGATTTGCATTTCTCTGATTATAAGAGATTTAGAGCACTTTTTCATGTGCTTATTGATAGTTTTAATTTCTTTATTTGAAAATTGCCTATTCATGTCCCTTGCCCATTTATCAATTGGGGAATGGCTTGATTTTTTTGAACAATTGATTTAGTTTCTTATATATTTGAGAAATTAGACCTTTGTCAAAGGTTTTTGTTATGAATGATTATTTCCTAATTTGTTGCTTCCCTTCTAATTTTGGTTGCATTGGTTTTGTTTGTACAAAACCTTTTTAATTTAATGTAGTCAAAATTATTCATTTTACATTTTGTAATATTCCCTGCCTCTTGCTTGGTCTTAAATTCCTTCCTTTCCCATAGATCTGACAGGTATACTATTCTATGTTCACCTAATTTATTTATGATTTCACTCTTTATATTTAAGTCATTTATTCACTTCCTGAATTCTTGATGGATAAAACAGTGTTGTCTCCTCAGAGTTATTTTCTTTGAGGAGAAAAATTTCGGGGGAGACGTTAGCTGTCTCACAATCAATATATGCTTGATAAAGGGTTAGACCTCACTAAAATGCCCAGCAATTCCATTTGCCATGTAGTCAACAAGATATAGGAAACTTCAGACTGCAGGTCTCCTGAACTAGCTGATGTTTTGACAGCAGAGTGTGAAGGGCTTTTGGGTATGCATAGCCTGCAATTAAGAGACAACTGGTAGCTCTGAGCTTCCTGTTCCTGCTGCCCATACTAGGAGGGGACACCCTGAGAGAGGAGGAGGGTCATTGGTTGGGTTTCTTCCTTGCTTTTCAGGAAATGTCTAGTTTCCAAGAAGCCTTTCTTCTGGGCATTCTTGTTGCCTGCTGCTTCTCATGCCACAAAAAGTTCAAAAGACCCAACCCAGTCCAGACACTGTCTTCCTTTTGTCACTTCCTTTAGAAACTGCTTTCTGCTGCAAACCTGGTGTTTTCTCTTGTATTATGCTATTCCACATTGCACAGAAGTGGATACTGAGGCCTAGAGGGGGAAAGAACTTGTCAAAGGTCACCCAGCTAGTCAATTAGGGGAAATCTTGCACCAGAAGCAGTGTTCTTGAACGGTAGTATGTGGATATGATATTCATATACTACTGATAGCCAGAGAGGCAGGTAATACACATCAGTTGCCCAAATGATCAAAGAAAATTTGAAAAGATCCCCTTCCAACCTCCTCATTTTACTCAGAGTCTTGTGCCATTTAGGCCCCTGATATGACAGACCAGATTTTCCTTGGAGGGTGTGTGTGTCTTTTTCTCTCTCTGATGATCTTTGTGGCTCACATTACCTTCATAGGAACATGGGAACATGTTTATTTTACTTGTCTCTCTAAGAGTCTTTAGGTCTGCTGCAAGAATTCAGTCTAAGATGGTGAATATAGAACAGATTTTATTGAATATCACAGCAAGAAAAACTTAAAACAGATAACTGGCTCATATCCAGGCTTCTACTGTCTTGCTCACTCTGGAGGTCATGGGTCCTACTTTCTTTCTAGATCTCTCTCTAGTCCATGCACTCATGATCCCTGAAAGGGTTCATGTTGCTCCTTGGGACATGTGATTCCCTGCTGAACCAACTCTTTTTCCTTTATTGGGGATGTGTAGATGGTCTGGCCTCCAGGTTGGCATCTCCCTCTCCTTCCATGGTTCCATTTGACACTATTTCTTCAGTGCATGTGGTCCTTCCCTGTAGAGGTTGTAGGAATTGTCAACGTGGAAGATAGAAGTCCCCAAATTTGTAGCTTAGAGGGATTTGGTCATCCCCAGTTTATTTAGTTTGGAGGTAGAAACCCCAGGTTTGACCTTGTCACATGAGAATTTCCTCCCTGAGGGAAAGTCCTACTTTGCTGGTCTCAGACTAACAATAGACTTTAAGATGTTAAGTGCCTCTTTGGTCCCAATGGTTTTTCCCCCTAGGCTAAAGTCCTTTACCTTGGTGGCCTGGCCCTGGGCTGGGTCATTCCCTTTTGTGTCCATTGCAAAGCATCTGCCCTACTAGCTCAGTTGGTAGGGTGTGAGACTCTTGATCTCAGGGTCTTGGGTTTGAGCCCCACATTGTCTGGGAGTTGTCATCTAGTATGGTGGCACTCCCAGGGGTCAGTGTCCAGAGCGGCCAGAGTTCAATCCTTGGACTCTGAGCAGTCAGGTGGTGCACAACTCTGTGTTGAGGCCTACTATTGCATTGAACTCCTTTCCCTTAGTTAAAGAAATGATTTCGACTATTTAATAGTTCTGTGTTTTTTCCCCAGTCAACATTTTGGAGGTCCTACCGAGATCCGAAGTCCCAGCTTCCTGAGCTGCTCTGCTAATGAGGACCCCAAGACTTGAGGTACCCACACAACTCATTTGGGGTTGAGTCAGGAGTCCAGTTAGCAGGGGGGCCAGGTAAGTGGCTCTGGGAGGAAGGACTCATTCTCCTGTATTTGGGAGTGACTCTATCCTTGGAAGGAGGGTGTGACATACTGGGAGAGGCTTCTGGAGACAAGGAGAGTCATTTGACATCTTAAAGTCTATTGTTAGTCTGAGAGCAGTGAAGTAGGACTTTCTTTGCCTCAGGGAGGAAACTCTTGTGACAAGGTCAAACCTGGCGTTTCTACCTCCAAACTAAATAACCTGGGGATCACCAAGTCCCTCTAAGCCACAAGTTTGGGGACTTCTAGATTCCCCGTTGACAGAATGTAGAAATCTTTCTTGAGGCCCATGAGCAGCCATGTTTATCCTTTGAAGGACCAAGTCATAAGGGGCCAACTCAAGCATGAGTACTCATTAATTGGGCAATGAGGACTCAGGAAAAAAGACTACATGTCCCTCTCAAGAAAGGGGACTCATATGACCCTCCTGGATGTATGTCTGGGAATACTGATGGGGAAAACCATGGTCCATAAAGCAAAGAAGACCTGCCAAAGGTTACACGGCAACCTTCCTCACAGAGCCAGGACTAGAACTTGGGTCTTCTGACTACTAGCCCAGAGCTCTACCCATTATGTTTACCTCTCCAAAGGCAGATCTCCTAGCAAAGTGCCCAGGGATGTAGGTCACTGTCATTCCTCATTCTCCTAGGCAAAGGGCAGGTGGGTTCGACAGGGCAATGGCCGTTGGCATTCGAAGCCCTTTATTACCCTTCCTCCTTTCCAGTCTTCTTATGAGTTACTCTCCTCCATAAACTGTCATCCAGCGACACTGGCCTTCTTGTTATTACACACCTAGACACATACACAGACACGGATACATGCTCTCTGACGTTTAATCTCCAGATTCTAGGCATTTTTGCTTGCTGTCTCCTCATGCTTGGAACTCTCTCCCTCCTCATCTCTGCTGACTTAGCTGAAGTCCCACCTTCTGCAAGAAGCCTTTCTCAGGCCTCCTCGATGGATCTCCATGTGTTCCCTCTGTGATTATATATTATTATTATTTTATCACACTTATGCCTTATTTGTACGTAGTCATTTCCATGTCAGGTCATCCCGGTAAAGCAGCTATGGGCCACAGCAGATAGAGCTCTGGGCCTGGAGTCAGGAAGATCTGAGTTCTAATCCAATCTCAGAGACTAGCTGTGTGACCCTGGGCAAATCAATCTGGGGTTCCTTAACTTTAAAATGGGTATAATAATGGCACCTCTCTCCCACGGTTGTTGTAAGGATTAAATGAGACAATGTAAGGTGCATGGTACCATGCTTGGCACATGGTAGGCGTTTATAGGTGTTTCTTTCCTTCCTTTCTTTGTATATATACATGGCTAGGCATGTGGTATCCAGCACGTAGTAGGCCCTTTATTGATACTTGTTAACTTGGCTTGAGCTAGATGGCTTGGCCTCTTCTTTCCTGATGCAGAAGTTCCCCTTGATACCTCCTTCAACTCAATATATTACCTTTTTGTTTACAGTCTCTTTGGGCAATTTTCCTTGGCTTATCTCCAAGCCAATTTGAATTAATTCTTTAAGCATGACCCTGTGAGTCACCGAATTAAATGTCTTCCAGATATTACAAGTTGCCACGTACTCTGCATTTGAGCCATTCATCTGAAATAACAGCAAAACACCCTGTGTGCTGCCATCGTCCTTAGTGGTGAGCTCAATACATACTCATTGATCAAGACGACAATGAACTTCAGTTGGCATTCTGGGTCCTTCAGGAGCGTGGGCCAGGGATTACTCATGGCTCTATTATTCTTCCGAATGGTGTCACCCAGATTCTGTCTGGGGGACAGACCTCTGGGCCAATGAATACCAGATTCTATGCTGGGTTCCCAGGGGACATGACTCTATTAAAGATTAGAGACTAGGACAATATAACCTCAGGACACAGAACTTTCCAATAATTAGACTTGCACAGAAATGGAGTGCGTTGTCTTAAGATGAAAGAAGCTCTCTATAACTGGTTGTATTTAGGCAAAGGGTCAGTGGCTGTGCATCGAGGGGGATGAACCAGGGTTAGATGATCTCAAAGCAGGGCGTGTTGGTGAATATTTAACAATCAGCTCTCTGAAAATATATACAACTTTTTTTTAAACCCTTAACTCCTGTCTTAGAATTAATACTAAGTATAGGTTCTAAGGTAAGAGAGTGATAAGGGCTATGCAATTGGGATTAAGTGACTTGCCCAGGGTAACATGCTAGGAAGTGACTGAAGCCAAATTTGAACCCGGGTCTTCCCAACTCCAGTCCTGGTGCTTTATCCTCCAGGTTACCTATCTGCCCCTGAACCATCTTCCAATCTTAACTAAAGGTCCATCTGTGCCATGAAGCAGGCTCTTTGTGAGTTGACTCCTCTTCTGACTCTTGGTGTTTTTATTTCCTGTCCTATCTGGACTGAAGTGAATCCAGTCTTAGGCAATTAGGTTGTGCTTGGGTTCCAAAGTATTCTGTGAACCCCCTGAGTCCAGGTGCCTTTTCTTAGACTTTATCTTCTCTCCCCACCATGGGTAAATGATCCTTGTCTCCCAGGCCCGGAAATATAGTGGGCTTTAATAGTTTTACCTGTTGGTCCATTGTTGAATGAAGTACAAATTAGGTGGCAGCTGGGTAGCTCAGTGGATTGAGAGCCAGGCCTAGATATGGGAGGTCCTAGGTTCAAATCTGACCTCAGACACTTCCTAGCTCTTCCACCTTAGGACCAATAAATAGTATTGATTCTAAGGTGGAAGGTAAGGGTTTAAAAAGAAATTACCATCATTTTGCTCATGTAGGTATAATTGGATCAATCAGAACAATAGCTAGGAACCAGGCAGTTGCCTTTTTATTATTTTTTTAAACCCTTATCTTCTGTTTGGTTCCAAGGAGAAGAGCAGGAAGAACTAGGCAATGGCGGTTAAGTGACTAGCCCAGGTTCACAGTTTCTGAGGCCAGATCTGATCCCAGGATCTCCTGTCAATTTAGATCATTATTCCTTGGTTACAAGAATCATATTCTTTCCCTCCCCTCCCCCCACCCCTTCCTGTAGCCAGCTCTCAATTCCACTGGGTCTTACAAGTGTCCTTGATCAGAACCCATTTCCATGTTGTTGGTGTTTGCATTAGGATGTTCATTTAGAGTCTACATCCCCAAACATATCCCCCTCGACCCATGTAATCAAGCAGTTGTTTTTCTTCGGTGTTTTTACTCCCACAGTGTTTCCTCTGGATGTGGATAGTGTTTCTTCTCCTAGAGTCCTCCAAATTGTTCTGCATCATTGCATTGCCACTAATGGAGAAGTCCATGACATTCGATTGTGCCACAGTGTATCAGTCTCTGTGTACAATGTTCTCCTGGTTCTGCTCCTTTCGCTCTGCATCAGTTCCTGGAGGTTGTTCCAGTCTCCATGGAATTCCTCCATTTCATTACTACTTTTAGCACAATAGTATTCCATCACCAACAGATCCCACAATTTGTTCAGCCATTCCCCAATTGAAGGGCATCCCCTCATTTTCCAGTTTTTTACCACCACAAAGAGCGCAGCTATGAATATTCTTATACAAGTCTTTTCCTTTATTATCTCTTTGGGGTACAAACCCAGCAGTGCTATGGCTGGATCAAAGGGCAGACAGTATTTTAGCGCCCTTTGGGCATAGCTCCAAATTGCCATCCAGAATGGTTGGATCAATTCACAACTCCACCAGCACTGCATTAATGTCCCTACTTTGCCACATCCCCTCCAGCATTCATTACTTTCCTTTACTGTCATGTTAGCCAATCTGCTAGGTGTGAGGTGATAACTCAGAGTTAATTTGATTTGCATTTCTCTGATTATAAGAGATTTAGAACACTTTTTCACGTGCTTATTAATAGTTTTGATTTCTTTGGCTGAGAACTGCCTATTCATGTCCCTTGCCCATTTATCAATTGGAGAATGGCTTGATTTTTTATACAATTGATTTAGCTTTTTATAAATTTGAGTAATTAGACCTTTGTCAGAGGTTTTTGTTATGAATGATTATTTCCTAATTTGTTGCTTTCCTTCTAATTTTGGTTGCATTGGTTTTGTTTGTACCAAAACTTTTTAATTTAATGTAATCAAAATTATTAATTTTATATTTTGTGATTTTTTTCTAACTCTTGTTTGGTCTTAAAATCTTTCCTTTCCCATAAATCTGACATGTATACTATTCTGTGTTTACCCAATTTATAGTTTCCTTTTTTATATTCAAGTCATTCACCCATTCTGAGTTTATCTTGGTGTAGGGTGTGAGATGTTGATCCAACCCCAATCTCTCCCACACTGTCTTCCAATTTCCCCAGCAGTTTTTATCAAATAGTGGATTTTTGTTCCAAAATCTGGGATCTTTGGGTTTATCATAGACTGTCCTGCTGAGGTCATTTACCCCAAGTCTATTCCACTGATCCTCCTTTCTGTCTCTTAGCCAGTACCATATTGTTTTGATGACCACTGCTTTATAGTATAGTTTGAGATCTGGGACTGCAAGGCCACCTTTCTTTGCATTTATTTTCATTATTTCCCTGGATATCCTTGATCCTTTGTTCTTCCAAATGAACTTTGTTATGGTTTTTTTCTAATTCAGTAAAAAAGTTTTTTGGCAGGTCAATGGGTATGGCACTAAATAAGTAAATTAATTTGGGTAGGACGGTCATTTCTATTATATTAGCTTGTCCTAGGGTAAGGATATTCTGAAGGCATCTTTCATAGACTAGGTAGGTCCCATCTGCACCAAACTGGGGGCTAGAGGACCAAAGAGTAAGGCTGACATCATAGAATAGGGATAAAGGAAAGTCCAGAGAATAGGTCCCTCTATTTTTCCCCATCAGTCTAGCATGGGAGAGCCTGGCCTCATATGTTTCTATTCAGGAGTTCAATAAACAGTGAGATCTGCAATGTGCTGGGAATCATGGAAGTGGATGGGGGAGACAAAAGACAACAAAAGTGAAGATTCTGCCCCCAAAGCACAGCAGAGTTTAATGGGGAGATGAGTAAGTCCACATACTTAACTGGAATGCTATTTAGAATATATTAAATGCACAGTAGAAGAGCTCTCAGAGTCTCTCAGAGCAAGGTGAGAACATTGTGGGGGGGGGGGTGTGGTGGGAGGAATTGAGAATCAGAAAAGGCTTCATGGAGGGAGGAGAATGTGAGCTGGGCCTCCAAGGTTCAATAGGAAAAGGCATTCCAGGCAGAGGAAAGGATCTCAGTATGTGAAGACAGAAGTAGAATGTGGCAATCATAAGAGGCAGTGGGATCTGAAGCTATCATTAATTATTAATAACAATAGCTCACATTTGCATAGCACTTGAAGGCTGGCTTACCAAATGCTCTCTCTCAAAACAGAGAACTGGGTTCACATCCAGGGACTTCCTGCCTCTTTGGGAAGACATTGACAAACTGGAGAGATGCCCAGGGAAAAGAACAACAAAGAGAGGTTTGCTGGGTCTGGAATGCACTCCCTCCTCCCCACTCCCTCTTCGAATCCCAAGATTTCTCCAAAAATGCAGCTTGGGTGTTACCTCTGATGGGCCTTTCCTGATTTTCCGTCCCCTCCCATACACTAACACAGGCTCTCCTTTGAAATCACTTTGGGTAGACTTTATATTATCTCTGTATACAGTGTCTCCTCAAGTAGAATGTAAGCTCCTTGAAGGCTCAGACTTTTTATTTTTGTTTTTAATAGATGTTTGGTAAGTGTTTGTTGAATTAAGGTTGTGGAGAGATAGATTTAATGTAAAGAATGACTTTTGAAGAGGTGTCTAAATATGGGAGGGGTTATTTGAAAGGGTAGTGAGATTCTTCTCAGTGGAAGGCTTTTGAGTTTGTACAGGGGATTCTTGTTTTTTTTTTTATATTTAATTTTATTTAATTAATTTAGAATATTTCTCTATGGTTACAAGATTCATGTTCTTTCCCTTCCCTCCCCCAACCCCCTCCCATAGCCAATGCAGAATTCCACTGGGTTTTACATGTGTCACTGAACAAGACCCATTTCCATATTATTGATAATAATTGCACGAGGGTGATCTTTTAGACTCTGTTTCCCCAATCATATCCCCACCAACCCATTTGATCAAGCAGTTGTTTTTCTTCCGTATTTCTAGTTCCACAGTTCTTTCTCTGGATGTGGATAGCATCTTTATCATAAGTCCCTCAGAATTGTCCTGGGTCATTGCATTGCTGCTAGTAGAGAAGTCCATTACATTTGATTGTGCCACAGTGTATCAGTCTCTGCATACAATGTTCTCCTGGTTCTGCTCCTTTCACTTTGTGTCAATTCCTGGAAGTTGTTCCAGTTTGCATGGAATTCCTCCAGTTTATTGTTCTACAGGGGATTCTTGTATAGGTCAGAGCTGGACTAGATGGTCTCTCGGGACCCTCATTTCCTGAGGGCCCACTGACTTCCTGACCTTACATACCTCCTATAGACAAGGGATATGTGGAGGGGGATGTGGAGGGTCCCGCTCTCTTTTTGGCCCTGTCAGTGAGCATGGCAGTGGTGAGTGGTGATTTTGAAATGGCTAATGAGCCATGGGCACGTGGTCTTTATTTAATAAATCCCTTAAAATATAGCATTTTAATATTTGAGATCTAATTTTAATTTTTACACATGACTTTAAGATGCTGGGGTTCTGAGGATGGATGGTGAAGCAATTGGAAATCATGACAGATGAGGGATGGTCAAAGGAAGTAGGCAAATTCATCCGGGAGAAGATTTTGGGGGGAGACAGAAAAGCTGTAATGTGTGAGTAGGATTAGACTCATTCTATGTAGCTCTGGAAGGCAAGATTATACAAATAAGGCATCAGAGAAATCATTGCACATGTGAGAAATAGCATGATTCAAGGTGGAGGTGAGAATGTCTTTGGGATATCTAGTTCAGTTGTATCAAAGGGAAATAGTAAAGAAAAAGCCCGTGCTTGATGTTCATGTTATTACCTTGTTATTGAACCTTCCTCGACTTCATTTTGTTCACGGTAATCTCTGAAGAATCACCACTAAATTGAACCTAAGGGGATCCCTACAGGCCATGTATTGGCTTCGAAAGTCCCATGTCATTATCTATGTTCTATTGTAGTTTTGTTTATTTTGTTAACTATTTCCCCAGTATAGTTTTGAATCTGGTTCAGGAGCACTGGGGAACGTTGCCAGATGATCGGGCTTGTGGGCCTCATGTTGACACCTCTGGACTAGAGGACATCCAATGTCCCTTCCAGCTCTGCTTCCATGATTTTATGCTGAGATGATTTCTTCCCCTGAAGGCAGAAACTGGTTCATCTGAAGCTGATTCTGGCCAAACTGGAAGGACGGGCAAAAACCCACAACACTCCATGGTACTAAAGATTACAGATGGTCCAAGACTCTTGTTAATCGTGGGCTGCTTTTATCTCTTGTATGATCTGCCTGCTCCTTGAATTCTTGCTTTGGGATCCTGGTCCCAGTCCCATCCTCTGTGTCTGGAACCCCCTGTACATATGTCTGTACGATCCCACCTGGTGATTCTGGGCCCTTTCTCAGCAGAGTCCTTCCAGTTCAGCGGCCTCCTTCTTCTCTCCAGCCTTCCCCGGGCCATGGGCAGGCAGGAAGAGCAGTGCATTCACTAAATGGGAAGAGAAAAGACTATTTTGCCCAGAATAATACAGAGTTAATTATATGCTAATATCACATCCCTAATTTGCTTTTGTCAACTGGAGGAAAATTGTCCTGGGCTCATTAAATTGGACTCCAGAAGTCAGTCGTTCAGAGTTCAAATGAGTCCCCCCAAAAGCTTAGAACGTGGCCCGGTCTTGATGTTCCCAAACTACCTTGTTATTGAATGTTCCTTGACCTAATTCTTTTCACAGGAATCTCTTTGAAGAATCACCAACCTTCTAATTAGGACATTTCAGCATCAGGATTCATTTTTGTAAGTACAATATGTAAGTCTTTCTTCATTCTCAGGGTGTCTGCACCTAGCACTGTGCGTGTAACTAAGGGCTCAGGAGGCAAGTGGCCTCCACAACAGGGTGACTCTCTTGGTTTGAGTCACTGCATTCAGGGCCTGTCCTTGGAAGCGGTTTCTTCTGTAACCCAGGTGGCAATGCCCTCCAGCTCTTGTTTACCTGCACGCAAACTGCCACTGGTGCCAAACCCAGATGAAAGAGAAACCTGCCCCGATTCCTGTTTGGGGACAAGAATGGCATTGACCATTAGCCTTTTTGTTGATAGCTTGTAATTTCTGCCCAGGGTGGGGATGAGAGAGGTGGTGATGTGGAGCGCTAGACTTGGACACTCAACGCCTTGGGTTGAATTGGGCCTCTAGCGTTTACCCTCCCGGTGACCCAGGGCAAGTCACCAATCTCTTTGAGTTGGTCTTCTCATTTGCTAAATAGGGAAAATCAATTCTTCCCTGTCTACCTCATGGAACTGTTAGGAATGATGCGATGAGATAGAAAACAATATATACATCCTTTGTTTTTTTTTTAAACCCTTACCTTCTGTCTTGGAGTCAATACTGTGTATTGGCTCCAAGGCAGAAGAGTGGTAAGGGCTAGGCAATGGGGGTCAAGTGACTTGCCCAGGGTCACACAGCTAGGAAGTGGCTGAGGCCGGATTTGAACCTAGGACCTCCCATCTCTAGGCCTGGTTCTCAATCCACTGAGCTACCCAGCTGCCCCCCATCCTTTGTTTTTTAAACCCTTACTTTCTGTTCTAGTGACAACTGTGGGACAGAAGGGCAAAGGCTAGGCAATCAGGGTTAAGTGATTTACTCAGGGCCATATGCCTAGGAAGTGTATGAGGTTAGATTTGAACCCAGGTCCTTCCAACTCCAGGCCTGGTGCTCTATCCATCATGCTACTTAGCTGTTTGGAGTAAAATATGAATCTTAAGTAAAACAGAAAGTCTTTATCAAGTGCCTACTATGTGCTGGGTACTATGCTAGATGCTGGGGACATAAAGACCAAAAAAAAAAAAAAAGAAAAGAAAAGAAAAGAAAAAGAAAGAAACAATCTCTGCCCTCTAGGAGTTTATTTTCTGACAGACAAGGTCATTTGGGAGGGTGGAGGGTGGCATTAGCAGCTGGCTGGATCAGGAAAGGTCTGTGGCACTGGAGCCAAGCTATGAAGGTAACAAGAGATTCTAAGAGGGAAAAGTGAGAAGGGAGAAGTTCTTGGCATGGGCACAACTTGGTTAAGGCAGAGGCAGAATAGTATGTGTGAGGAGTAACAAGAAGGCCAGTCTGCCTGGATCAAAGAATTCATGAAGAGGAGTAATATATCAAGCTAGAAAGGCATGCCAGAAACAGGTTTGGGGAGGACTTTTGAGGCCAGACACAGGAATTTGCATCTGATCCTAGAGCTTTGAAGGAGACCATGGAGTTTATTGAGCAGAGGAATGAGTGCCATGTTTGGAACTTTGCTTTAGGACAATCACTTTGACTGCTACTTGGAGGATGCAATGGAGTGGGGAGAGAGACATGAGGACACGAGGACGGGAGGGCGACTAAGAGATCATTGCAATAATCCAGAGAGTTTGAGTCCAAAGAGTTCTTAAAAGGAAAATTGCAAACAATTAACGACCATAAGGAAGAATGTTCTTCCAGTGCAAATCACTCATCATAAAATAAATGTGATTCCAACCAATCCTGAGATTTTATCTCATGCCTATTAGTTTGGCAAAGTAGATGCCCATCAACTATGGAATGGGTAAATAAATGGTGATATGTGAGTGTCAGACAAAATCCACATGCTGAGAGAAACAACAAATATAGAGAAGTATGAAAAGATTTTATGTGAACTGATGCAAAGGGAAGCAAGTAGACCCAAGAGGACAATAAATATAATAACCAGGGCACTTTCTTTCTCCATCCCACTCCTTTGCAGAGGTGCATGTGGGCAAAGAGGTTGGGAGTCCATTGATAGGTGTGGCTTATGTTACATAGTAGGTCAGTCTTTTTAGGGAATTAGAAGATGGTGGAGGCAACCTTCTAGAGGGGATGAGATCAAGGGAAAGAAGGGGATTGATTTTGGTGGAGAGAAGTTCTACCTAAGAAGAAAGGCGAGAATGATGGGAGTTGAGAGCAAGGTGTAAAGATTAAAATTTAGGGGAGACTGAGGCAGGTAGAAATTAGTTTCTCTCTGCAAGGAGTATTATATTTTTTTAGAGGTTTATTGAAGATTAAGGATTAAAGAAAATACAGGATAAGAAACACGTGGTGCCTAGGCCACAGAGGCCTAGACAAGACCTCACCTATATTATGGAAAGAGCCACGTCTGCTCCAAAACGGAAGTCCAAAAAAAGATACAAAAACCTTTGCAATCAGGTTAAATCCTTTCCAGGTGAGATTAGAAGGCATTCTGGGGAAGTGGAGCAAGGGCTTGTGGGGATTGAAGTCCAGAGTTCGAGTCTATTTTTTACAAAGGGAGAAGAGGGAGCTCAAGTCAAATGGCTTCTTTTCTCTCAAGGTCCTCAGCTTTCACAGTGAGAAGAGGGAGAAGTGTGGGAAATTTAAGAGAAGAGGTCTGGAGCAAGGGAATGAGATAGAGAGGCTATTATGGAGGAGTAGGAAGGTCACCTTGCTAACAGTGAGGCCCAGCTGATCATCCATAACAAATTTGCAGTGGGCCCAATCTGTTTCTGAACTTGCTCTAGCTCCATTCAGAAGTCCATGAATGTGCTGGTAGAGGAGGCTAGTTGTGGGGATAATATAGTGCTGGGGTCTGACAAGATGAGTATAGGACAAAGGGCAAGGGATTGAAGAGCAGAAGATAGCATGATATTGAAATGATCAACTAATTATGAAGTCCCATTGAGAAGGGGGTATAGTGAAGCCAGAGCCTGGTTGATGGTGAGGGTGAGCACTGAGGGCTTTGTGGAAGGAACACGTGAGGATGAAGAATAGCTTTAGGCATGGAAGGAGATGGAAAAATAGGAGGGATAGGGTAAGTACAAGGCAAAGTCTTCAGCCATGTTGGTGGGAAGAGGGACAAGTGTGGGAATTCCATCTCTCCCTATATTCCATCTCTCTTCATTATATTTTCAGAGATAATGATGGGAAGTTCTACTCAGAGAAAGAGAGTCTCGATGAGGGAAATCTGAAGCTTCAGAATTCTTGATTGGATTGTGGAAATGGAACAAGACAATTGAGGCGGCAGTGGAATTGAGGGTCTGGACATCACTATGAGTGACTATAAAGAAATTCTTTGGCTTAAAGTGCTATAGAATTTGGAGCTGGATGGGACTTAAGATTCCACAACCTTCATTTTCTTGGATTTTTTGTTTCATTGATGGCTCTTATTTCTGCACCCTAGACATTCCCTGAGATATACCGCTTCATTGCCCCCAATCCTTTGAAGCGTCCCTTGAAACAAACAAACTACACGCTATATCACTCAACTCCATCTGAGCGCACATCAAATATCTGACACCACTTCCCTGCCTCTCTGTAGGGAGGAGAGAAGCTTGTTTCACCATCTGCTCAATGGTCATTGCAATCAGTTGGAGTTAAACTACCTCTCAGGGTTGTTTTTGTTTATATGATTATCTGCTCACTTCACTCTGAATCAGTTGATATTTAATTTCCTCCTATTCATTGATTTGATTCTTTTGGCCCACTTTGGACCAAATTACCTTTCCTTCAGCCATTCCCCGTTGATGGGCACCTACTCTGTTTCCAGTTCTTTGCTTAGTGGAGGATGTTGCTCAATATTTTGGAATATAGGGGCCTCTCGTTCTGTCAATGACCTCCTTTGGGATATATGCCCAGCTGTGGAATCCCTGGGCCAAAGGGTAGGAACAGTTTAATAACATTTATTTTTGTGCCTAGTTTTCTTTTTTAAAATTTAATTTAAGTTTTATTATCATGCAAAACACACTTCCATACTGGTTGTTGTTATATACATAAGCACAACCCCAATATAAAACCGTAAATACACTGATGTGAAAGATAGTCTGCTTTGATCTGCATCCATCCGACTCCAACGATTCTGTCTCTGGAGGTGGATAGCCTCCCCCATCATAAGTTTATCAGGATTGTCCCAGATCATGTGCCTAGTTTCAGAATGCCAGACCCTTCATTTAATTTTATTTTTTATTATTATTTAAAACACCCTTACCTTCTGATTTAGAATCAATACTATGTATTGGTTCCAAGGCAGAAGACCAGTTAGGGCTAGGCAATGGGAGTTAAGTGACTTGTCCAGGATCACACAGCTAGGGAAGTGTCTGAGGCCAAATTTGAACCCAGGATCTCTAGGCCTTGCTCTGAATTCACTGAGCCACCCAACTGCCCCTGAGTCCCTTTATTTTTTATTTTTTAAACCCTTACCTTCTGTCTTGGAGTCAATACAGTGTATTGGCTCCAAGGCAGAAGAGTGGTAAGGGCTAGGCAATGGGGGTCAAGTGACTTGCCCAGGGTCACACGGCTGGGAAGTGTCTGAGGCCAGGTTTGAACCCATGACCTCCTATCTCTAGGCCTTGCTCTCAATTCACTGAGCTGCCCAGCTGCCCCTGAGTCCCTTTATTTTACAGATGAATAAAGAAAGGCTAATTTACTTGCCCAAGAACATATAGGAAAACTGGACTACAGTCCTGGCTCTATTACCAACTGACTGTGTGACTTTGGGTAAGTCTCTACTAATTCCTTGAATATCAGTTGCCCTCTCTGTACAATGAAGGACTAGATCAGAGGTGTCAAGCACAGAGCCCACGGGCCACTTGTAGCTTACAACATTCCCAACTGGGCCTGAGCCAAATCAAAATGTAATTGGAGTAGGGGCAGGGCAGCTGGATAGCTCAGTGGATACAGAACCAGGCCTAGAGACAGGAGGTCCTGGGTTCAAGTCTGATACCTCAGATTCTTCCTAACTGTGTGACCCTGGGCAAGTCATTGATCCCCCATTACCTGGCCTTTACCACTTTTCTGCCTTGGAACCAAGACACAGTATTGATTCTAAGATTTAAGGTGAGGGCTTAAAAACATGTAATTGGGAAATATTAACAAAATAATCAAAATACATCGGCACTTGTAGTTTTCTAAGCCAGTATGTGAACTGCAGGGATCCTAATTTATGGCTTAGTGGCTTCTGTTTCTATTTGAGTTTGACACTGCTGGACTAGATGATCTCCATTGTCCATCCATTCTTGCCAGTAAACATCCTGCTGGCTGGTCTCATGAATGTTAAATGAAAGGTAGCAATGTTGGTCTTCTGGGCCTACCAAGCATGAATTTCTCTGCTCAAGTCAACAAAGAAGGATCTCTCAGGTGGAAGGCTTTGTAATATGGACCAGAAAAAGAGAAATCTCTGATTCATGGCCTATTTACCATTGAACTCGGATTCTGAGGTGGGCAACCCAGACTAATTAGACTCCTGCACCCCTAGTCCGAGATTGGTATTCAGAGACTGTTGGAAGAAAGATTAGAGATCATTAAATACTACCCCCTTGACTTTGCCGGAAGGTCCTAAGGCTTCACTTTGTCTGCTTGCCAGTAGCAGAGCCAAGATTGGAAGCCACACTTCTCTTCCCACAGTGCTCTGCTGCTTCTGACTTAAACCCCAAATGTCCAAAGGCAAACCTGTAGCTTCAGGCAAAGCACACTTATTTATTCATTTTTTTAAGGCACCTTGGAGCACTGCAGACCACTTGCAATGTCTGCTTTAGGGAAATAACAACAGTAATGTAGGATTAGCATTTCTATGATCTCACCAGCTGATATTTTCAGCTAGCTGCACGGCACACAGATGACATAGCAGACACTTTTCAACCCAGTCTTCATTAACGGAGATCTTAATATTGTAATATTGTAAACAAAGGGAAGAGGGCTCATTTTTAATATTATCATTCTACTTTAGAATGAGATATTGCATTTATATCCACAAAGTCCTACTAAAGTGTCTCATATGGCTTGGAGGTGACCCTGGGTTCTGGAAGGCCTTGTCAATCCAGCCTCATGTCTGGCATCTTCTATCATGCCATAAAGGTTTTGAGTAGTGTCCTGCCTTCTGAGGCCTTTCCTGATTCCTCCAGTTAGTATTTCTATCTTACTCCTTCCGTTGAGTACCTTGTGCCTTGAGCTCAGGGCCTATTTCATTTTTGTCTGTATCACTAATATCTAGTGCAGTGCCTTTCACATAGAAGGTACTTAACAAATGCCTATTGAATGATTTTTTTTTTGTCCTTGAAAAGTCTGTTTTGATCTTAGTTGTATTTCCTTGACATGATTTCTTCAGGAAGCTGGTTGTGTTAATCCTTATCTTTTAGGCTTGAAGTTCATGTCATGGATTGTTAAATCGTGGATTCTTTCTCGTTGATGTTGTATGGATTCTTTTGATTTATAGTTCACCAATTTTGGGAAATAACATTTGAAAATTTGTAGAAATAATTTGTTCAGATCTTTTGAGTTTCCCAGGTTCTCTCAAATGAATGTAATGGAATATTATTGTCAGTAATCCTAAGGTTGCTATGTCTTGCTTGACCTACCCTCCAGCTCCGTCACTTGGGTATGTGTTTTCCAGTAGCCAAAATAATGCAAGTAAGTAACAAAGCCAGGATTTGAACCAAGATCTTCTGAGTCTGAAGCAAGCTATAGCAGACCATTTCCTTTTGTTCTTGTTTTCAAAATCCCAGTTATCTACCCTTATAGCTTTCAGTGCAAGCAGTATATTCATGCTACCTCCTATAGCAGGCACTCCATTTTGATCATTCTTACTCCTCCTCAGTTCTTTCCCAACCCAGTTTACCAATCATTCAGGCCAGTGGTTTCAAATTCAAATTGAAATAGGTGCCAATAAGCCCCGGGGTGCTACATATTAATTAAAAACCATATATTAACATCTACATTTTATTGTATTATTATTTTGTTTCCAATTACATTAAAAAAAAAAAACCCTTTCAATCTTAGTAACACGACAGAAGGTCAAAGGCTAGAGAATTGGGGCTAAGTGACTTGCCCAGGGTGACACAGCTAGAAATCAAATTTGAGCTCAGGTTCTCTTGACTCCAGGCCTGGCTTTCTATCCATTGTGCCACCTAGTTGCTCCTCCCAATTACATTTTATCTGGCTAGGGCCATAATCTGGAGTGTTGGGGGCTGCATGTTGCCTGGGCCAAGTGTTTAATACTTCTGACCCAGGTGCCATTCCAAGATTTTCTCTCTCTCTCTCTCTCTCTCTCTCTCTCTCTCTCTCTCTCTCTCTCTCTCTCTCCCCCTCCCCCCTTTTCTTCTCCCTCCTCCCTCCCTTTCCCTCTCCTTCTCCCTCTTTCTCTCCCCTTCCCCCTTCCTTCTTAGAATTGATCCTAATTATTGGTTTCAAGACAGAAGAGCAGTAAGTGCAAGGTAATAAGGGTTAAGTGACTTGTTTGGGGTCACACCACTAGGAAAAGTCTGAGGCCAGCTTTGAACCCAGGAATTCCTGTCTCTCTATCCACTAAGCCACCTAGGTTCCCCTCGTGTTCTCTTGTTAATACATTGCTCCACAGTTTCACTTCCATGCTTGAATAGAAATCTGAGTCTCTCCCCTTTGGATATATTCTTTGCAGCTCTCCTCATTCTATTTCTCACTCCCCTCATAGCAATACTTTTATTTATTTTTAAAAAACCCTTATACCCATCTTAAAATCAATACTATGTATTGGTTCTAAGGCAGAAGAGTGATAAGGGCTAGGCAATGGGGGTGAAATGACTTGCCCAGGGTCACATAGCTGGGAAGTGTCTGGGGCCAGATTTGAACCTAGGACCTCTCTAGGCTCTCTATTCACTGAGCCACTCAGCTGTCCCCCCCGCCCCATAGGAATATTAACCTGGATTTGTACAGGGTGTTCCTAATGGCCAAGAGGAGTTTAAAACATTACAAATTTAAGTTTTAGAGGAGAAAGAAAAATAATTTGTAAAATGCAGCAGAGAAGTAATTTATTCAAGTTTTAGCACGTTTCATTTTAAAATAATTATATTTCAGTATGTCTGCTGCCATTATGTATGTAAGAATATGGATTTTTTCTAGGTCAATGAACTCATCTGAATTTGTGTTACAGTATTGATCACAATAGTTATGAGTACTAAGTTTGTTCAAAGAGCAAAGTTTTGATGAGCACATTGGAGTTTTAACATGTCCCTACAGTTGTATATTTTCTTATTTTAAAATTTAAATTTATTTGTTATATTAAAACATCATTAACTTCCTCCCTCCTGCCCCCCATTAGAAAAGGCATCATGTGACAAAAAGATGAATGTGTATATAAAACTATGTCTTATTTCTATTTATCAGTTCTTTCTCTGGAGGACATACACAAGTCATTCTTGAAACAATATTTCTTTTGCTATAAATGTTCTCTTGGTTCTGCTTGTTTCATTCTTCCTAATTTTGTGTAGGTCTTTCCATGTTTTTCCAAAATGAACCGTTCATCATTTCTTAGGACACAGTAGTTTTCCATCATAATCAGATGCCACAGCTTGTTTAGCCATTCCCCAGTTCTTTGCCATCACAAAGAGAGCTGCTATAAATATTTTAGAACATAGAAGTTCTTTTTCTTTTCCCCTGATTTTCTTAGGAAACAAACCTAATAGGGGCATTGCTGAGTCAAAAGGTGTACACACTTTTATAACTCTGAGCTTAATTCCAGATCATTCTCCAAAGTGGGTGGATCAGTTCCAAGTTACACCTACTGTATATTCGGGTCCCATTTTTCCATATCCCCTCCGACATTTGTCATTTTGCCCTTTTATCATTTTGATAGGTATGAGACAACAGCTCAGAGTTGTTTTGATTTGCATTTCTCTAATCCATAACGATTTAGAGCAGTTTTCTGTAGAGTAGTATGTAACTTTGATTTCTTTATCCAAAAACTCTCTTCATATCATTTGACCATTTATCAATTGGGGAATGGCTCATATTCTTGTATTTTTTACAAAGTTCTCTATATATTTTAGATAGGAAATTTCTATCTCAGAAATTGTCTATAAAAATTTCCCCCTAACAATGCTTCCCTTCTAACCTTGGCTACATTAGTTTTATTTGCATAAAACCTCTTTAATGTAATATCTTCAAAATTCTCCATTTTACATCTCACTATGCTTTCTATCGCTTGTTTATTTATAAATTCTTCTCCTATCCATAAATCTAATAGTTAATATGTCTCCTGTTCTTCTAATTTGCTTATGATATCTCCTTTTATGCCTGTGTCACATATCCATTTTGATCTTATCTTGGTATATGGTGTAAGATATTAGTCTGTATCAAGTTTCTGCCAAAAGACTTTTCAGTTTTCCTAATAATTTTGACCAAATAGGGAATTTTCCCCCTATAAGTTAGAATTTCCAATATAATTAAAATGACAATCTTACCTCAACTAATCTACTTATTCAAAGCCATCCCAATTAAATGACCATAAAATTATTTTATTGAATTAGAAAAAAATTATTGGGAAAAAAAGGCCAAGAATATCAAAGGAAATAATGAAAAAGTATAAAGAAAGGAAGTTTAGCAGTACCAGATTTTGAACTATATTAAAAAGCATCAAAACTAATGGTAAAGGCTAAGAAACAGAAAAGTAGATCAGTGGACTGGAACAGACATACAACAAACAGTTGTAAAAGATTTTAGTAACCGTGTACATTTCCTTCTAATTGTTGTTAAAGAATTACATTTTGGGGGCAGCTGGGTGGCTCAGTGGATTGAGATCCAGGCCTACAGATAGTAGGTCCTGGGTTCAAATGTGACCTCACACACTTCCTGGCTGTGTGACCCTGGGCAAGTCACTTCACCCCCATTGCCTAGCCCTTACCATTCTTCTGTCTTAGGATCAATACACAGTATTGATTCTAAGATTGAAGGTGAGGGTTAAAAAAAAAATAAAAGAATCAGTACTGTATTGGTTCCAAGGCAGAAGAGTGGTAAGGGCTAGGCAATGGGGGTGAAGTGACTTGCCCAGCACCTCACACAGCTAGGAAGAGTCTGAGGTGAGATTGAAACCCAGGACCTCCCAAGTATGGGCCTGACTCTCAATCCACTGAGCCACCCAGCTGCCCCCTATGGTATTGATTCTAAGATGGACGATAAGGGTTTAAAAAAAAATAGAATTACATTTGGCTAGCCAGAGAAGACTACCCACTTTGTCTTCTACTGAAACCAATATAACAGTGAATAGAGAGCCAGAAGATTTGAGTTCAAGTTTAGCCTCTTGCTTATACTGGCTGGGCATGTCACCCTTTTAGTGTTCTAGGCCAATGGTGTCAAACTGAAATAGAAAACAGGCCACTAAATTGTATATTAAGGATCCCTGGGGGTGGGGGGGACACATAGTAACTTGAAATACACTTATTAACATTATCTATGATCTGTTGCATTTTTATTGATTTTGTTTAGTATTTCCCAATTGCATTAAAAAAAAAAAAACAAAAAACTCTTCCCATCTGTCTTAGAATTCTATTGAGTCCAAGTATTGAGTCCAAGGCAGAAGAGTGGTAAGGGCTAGGCATTTGGGTTTAAGTTACTTGCCTAGGGTCACATAGCTAAGAAGTATCTGTCTGAGGTCACATTTGAATTCAGGACCTCTCATCTCTAGGCCTGACTTTCTCTCCACTGAGCCACCTAGCTCTCCCTATTATTATTATTATCATAATAGTTATTATTATTTTAAAATCCTTATTTTCTGTCTTAGTATAAATTCTAAAATAGAAGAGCAGTAAGGGCCAGGCAATTGGGCTTAAATGACTTGCTCAAGGTCACATAGCTTAGAAGTTTCTGGGGCCAAATTTTAACCCAAGTACTCCTTCCTGGCATTCTAGCCATTATGCTACCTAGCCAACTTGTAGCAACTTCCTTCTAAAAGGCATTTATGGCAGCTAGGTGGCTGAATGGATTGAAAACTGGGCCCAGAGATGGGAGGTCCTGGGTTCAAATATGACCTCAGACACTTCCTAGCTGTGTGATCCTGCCATTGCCTAGCCTTTACCACTCTTCTGCCTTAGCATCAATACACAGTATCGATTTTAAGACAGAAGGTAAGGGTTTAAAAAGAAATAGCAATAAAAAATAAAAGGCATTCTCTATACCTGTAATGGCAAACCTAAGGCACGCATTCCAAAGAGGGCAGGCAGAGCACTCTCTGTGGGCACACATGTTTTCCCCTGCAAGAGTTCATTACTAGAAATACAGAGCAACTTAGGGGGGAGTTCCTCCCTTCCCCCTATCCACTGCCCCCACCCCTTTGCCCAGCAGCCCAATGGGAGTTCTTACTTGCCTCCCCCTCTCCATGTACCCAAGGATATTCCTCACTCCCCCCCCCCCCCTCTGCCAAGCAGTCCAACAGGAGTACTTTTTCCCTCTACTGTGTGGGATAAGGCAGCAGGCAGGTGTGACACTTGGTTGGGGGTGGGGGTGGGTGGGCGGGATATGGTACACATTCTCTAAAAGGTTTGCTATCACAGCTCTATACCAATGAAACCAGCAGTTCAGTCCCTGCCAGTATCTATCTTTTCCAGGGCATGTTATCTGGAAAAAAAGAAAAAAGAGAATAAATTCACTTCTTTTTTCATAAATATAAACTTGCCTATTGCCACCAAACCACTGCCTTGGCTCTTTCTTGGCTCCCTTTTATGTGCTGTCATCCCCTATTAGAATGTAAACTCCATGAAGGCAATGATTGTCTTGGCTGTTTGTATTTAGATCTCCAATGCTCACTACAGTTCCTATCAGAAACTGGAAGTCATTAATGTCTCTGATGTACTGTACTGATTTCTTTCCTAGAGAATTGAAGGTATTAGGATTTAAAACTGTACACAGTCTTTGGTCTTTTAAGAGACCCCATGTGGCACTTCAAGCTTTGAAGTGCAATTTTGCAACAAGCTTATAAGATAGGGAGTCCAAGTATGGTTATCCCCATTGTACAGATGAGGAAATAAAGTCTCCAGGAGGTTATAAGCTTTAGGTCATTGGTGTATGGGCAAGAAGAAGAAGAAAACATTGTACAGGATATTCTTGACTCATGGAGACAAGAGGGCTAGGCTCAACAGTTCTGGCCTGAGAAGAGAATCCGAATGTGTCACTTGGAACTGGTAGAGGCCTTCCACCAAGTCATGAGCCTTTAGGCTTAAGGAAGCATTCTTCTCTAGAAATAGTGTACCAGGCCTTACTGTTGTAAGGGATGAACAAGAGATGGGGAGTGTTTACTCGGGGCCATGTAGAGCATTACAAGAGTTGGGGCAAGCCAAGAGGCCTCCCCAAGAAAAAGGCTTAAGCTTCAGTGAAGTAGCTTGAAGAGCTCCCTAAACTCTTGGCATTTTGATTTCCTAATCTCCAGTAGAGTCACTTAGCTTAGAGGAGTACTCTCAGCGAAGGGTTTACCCCTGCCCCCCCCCCCCCCCCCCCAGCCCTTTAGATCCCAGTAAACCTCAAATACTCTGGCAATTTACCTACCCAATTAGGTTTGGGATTTGAGGATTATGTCTGCTCTTGGCAGGCCTTGGGCTTCCTCTTCCCTTCCTCAAGCAAGGATTACCCAAGCTGTCAGTCTCTATCTGGGGATTTCCCCGGCTCCTGCTTTATGCCTGAACTGGTTTTATTAATTCTTCTTATAAACTCCTCAAACAGAAAAAAGAAAAAAGAAGGCAAGCCGGCAAACACGTCGATATAATATAGCTCCGACATGTAGAGTATTTCGAGGTTTGTAAAGGTGGACACCACATGCAAGGAATATTCTCCCCATTTTCCAAGGAAGGCAACAAGTTCAGGGGGGTCGAGACTTGACCAAGGTGGCACAGTTAGTGATTGGCAAAAACTAAGTCCTTTAAGTAGTAGTAGATCCAGGTTTCAAATCCAGGGTTGCTGAGTTTTTATTTCAATGTTTGGTCAGTTGTAGCCCATCTTGCCTTTCTCCTTCACCTTTTGGGTTCTGGATTCTAACAGGCCAAGAATATAGGGGATTCTATTGAGTTTTGCAAATTGGTCAGTGTATGGAAGGCTGTGAGAGATGAGTCAGGTCTTGAAAGTAATATTCTGAGGACAGAACATTTTGGTGCTGAACTTGGTGATTTTTCACCTGATCCCTTAATGGGTGGAGAGGGAAGGGTCACTATGTGAGGGACACATATTAGAGCAGCAGTACCACCTGCTGGATAGAGTGCTGGCCTTGGAGTCAGGAAAGCTGGGGTTTGGGATCCAGCTTTAAAACATATATTAGAGGCTTTTAAAAAAATTACTCCAGACACAGAGTAACCTGTGTTAACCCCTCAGGGATCTAGCCAATTCTCAGAGACTACAAGTTACCAAAACTTGCTGCTCCCTCTTTATGGTGAAGTGAACTAGTGGCTTTGCCCTTTAAGTGTTCTTAGTGTCTTTTGTTTTAACACTATAGTATAATCTTCTATTCCCCCACTACCTGAGACAGAGCTACTATGTCCAAGAAAAACATTTAAGCCCAAATGACAGAGACCTTGTATGAATGACTCCCTCCCACACCTAGACTCCCTTCCCCTGCACTGAAGGAGAGGAGAGAGATTTTCTTATTGTGATGGGAGCTCTTCCACTGGCAGTTTCCCTCTAGTTATTAGAGAATCATTGATTTAGAGTTGGAAGACACTTCAGAGATCATCCAGTTCAACCCCCTCATTTTGCAGATGAGGACCTGAAGCCCTGTATTCAGGAGCCAAACGTTAGGCCCTGTTCTTCTGGGGGTCAGGAGCCACAGCTTGGAAAAGGCTGCAGAGAAAATTGAGCTGAGACACATGCAGTCCTTGCCAAGCTTCTATGCAGATTTCCTAGGAACTCGGCTGAGCCAAAGAAAGAACTTGAGAGAGCAGCCCATCCCATTCTGAAAATATCAAGGCAAAAGCAAATTTTGCCCTAGCTGGGTGACACACAGTCCTTCAGAGGAAGACTAGGTGTTCTGCATTTCAATTTTGGAGCCAAAGGAATCATTTTCATGATAATGAGGCCTTGAACAAGAGAAAAGTCCTGACTCTATCTCATGCAGCAAGCATTTTTTATGTGTCTGCTATTTGCCAGGTCCTGGGCCAGTTGCTGAGTGAACAAAGTAAAAAATGAAATAGCTCCTGCCCTCAAGGAGCTTATATCTAAATGGGGTGGGGAAGGTGGCAAATGCATGCTTGTAGATAAATACCAAAAGTGTGTAAAATAAATACAGTCATTTGGGATGCCATTGAGCACTAAAAATGATGGTGGAGGGGTGGGGAATGATTTGAAAAGACCTCTTGTAAACATGGCATTTGAGTTTAGCTTTGAAAAAAGAGGGTTTTCCAGAGGTGGAGGTGAGAGGGATGGACCAAGCTATGAAGGTTGGAGAGGGGATGTAGTAAGTATATGGAGAATTGCATGAAGTATGGTTTGGCTGGAATGTAGAATGAGGGAGGGGTGTAATGGGAAATTAGTCTGGAAAGATAGGTCAGAACCAGATTGCAAAGGATTTGAAATGTCACATAGAAAAGTTTGTATTTTACCTTAGAGGCAACTGGAAAGAAATACTAAAGTTTCTTGAGCAGGGTCATGACATAATTAGACATGCTTTAGGAATATACAGTACTTAGGTATTTAGATCTCCAGATACAGCTATATTTTGGCCCATATCTTCTAGTTGTATGTTTTTACTTCCCTTTATAGGGAGCAAATCAATTCTCTGCCCCAATGGATTTGATTGTTCTTCCCTTTTTGAGTCAATTTCAATACACGTAAGAGTTGAGTATTTCCTGTCTTCAATCTCTTTACCCTTCCAGTGTATCGATGTTCTCCCCCACTCCCGCCATGCACTTCTTTATGAAGTATAAATTTACCCCATTTTGTTTCTTTTCCCATTTCTCTTAGTATTATCCTCTTTTATTTTTACATCTAGTTTTATATGTATATATATTTACGAATACATATATCTATATACATATTTATGTCTTGACATTTCATCCTATACAGTTTATCACTGTTCCCTCTAAGTATAATTCTTCTAGCTACCCAGGGGATAATAACAATTTTTAAGGGTTACCAATATCCTCTTTTCTTGTAGGGATACATATCATTTTAACTTATCAGGTCCCTTAAAATTTTTTTTTGTTCATTATTGTTGTTGTTTCCCCCCCCCCTTTCTTAATTACCTTTTGGTGATTCTTTTGAGTTCTATGTTTGGGCATTAAATTTTCTGTTCAGGTCTGGTCTTTTCTTTATGAATTCTTGGAAGTCTTCTATTTTATTAAATGACCATACTTTCCCCTGCAAGGATATAGTCAATTTTGCTGGGTAGTTGATTCTTGGTTGTAGACCTAGTTCCCTTGCTTTCTGGAATATCATATTCCATGCCTTCAGTGTAGATGCAGCCAGATCCTGTGTTATCTTAACTGTGGTTCTATGGTATCTGAATGACTTCTTCTTAGCAGCTTGTAATATTTTTTCGTTGGTCTGATAGTTCTTGAATTTGGCTATAACATTCCTGGGTGTTGTCAGTTGGGGATTAAGTACAGGAGGTGATCTGTGGATTCTTTCAATCTTCACTTTTCCCTCTTATTCTAGAATATTGGGATTAGTTTTCTTGGATAATTTCCTGTAGTATGACGTCCAGGCTTTTTCTTTTGTCATGATTCCTTCCTGTAGACCAATGATTCTTAGGTTATGTCTCCTGGACCTGTTTTCTAAATCTTCCATTTTGTGGATGAGGTATTTCATATTTTCCTCAAGTTTTTCATTCTTTTGATTTTGTTTTATAGTGTCCTGCTGCCTTGTAAAGTCGTTTGTTTCTAGTTGTTGTATTCTAGTTTTTAAAGACTGAATTTCATCCCTGACTTTTGGTCATCCTTCTCTTCTCTGATCTAATTTTCTTTGGAGGTCATCTTTCATCTTCTTTGCCTCATCTTTAATTTTCTTTGCCACATCTTTCATCTCCTTTGCCTCATTTTCAAGCTGATTAATTTGACTTTCAAGACACTATTTTCTGTTTCCACATGATTCATTTTGCTTTTTAAGTTCTTTCCTCAGTTGTCTTCAGTCTCTCTTAAATGTTTTTTAAATTGTATTTTGATTTCTTCCAAAGCTTGTATCCAATTTACTGGGGTTTCTTTTTGTTTGGTATTCCTTGATCCTCCTTTGTTCTATTTATTCTTTGTTCATTACCTGGATAGAAGCTGTCAATTATAATTTCTTTTTCTATTGTTTACTCATATTTCCTCCTTCTTTCCCCCTGTAGTTGCTTGTAGTCTTGCTCCTCTCATTTTGTGCTAGATCTGTGAGTTTGGGCTGTTCTGTCCTGAAAGGGCTTCTTTTCTGTTCTGCTGTTTGGTCTGATCTTTCCTAGCTGATAGCAGAAGTTGAGAAGGAGCTGGGCTTCCTGCCCTATTGTCAAGGTTGTTGCCTGTAGTTTGTTGCAGCCTTTGCCCCTTGGAACTCAGTCAGCGAGGCTCTCAGATCAGTCTGTGGGGAAGGGGTGTTGGAGCTTGAGCTTTTCTGCCCTCTGAAGGCTTCTTATCTGTCCTTATTGATGATATTGTGCCAGGGTGGAGTTGATCTGCAAAGCTGGCTGTGTCCTGAGGCCAAAACCTCCAGAAGGGTGGGGGGAATGGAGTGTTTCAGCTGAGGCTGGGCTGCCTGTGCCAAGCTTCTCCTCCAGTTGCCTCCACGCCACTTGTGTTCTATACCCTGAGCCTGGCACAGCTTTGCCCACAAGGTACTCCCTCCAGACTAGTGCCTTTGCCTGCCCAGAGATTGCAGTCATCACTGGAGGCTCAGCACTGTAGGTTGGGGGGGGGTGTCCTGGGACTTTCTTCTTTCCCCTTAATCCCATGTGTTCTAGAATTCAGATTTTTTTTTGGGGGGGTATACCTTTTAAGTTGGGTCCAGGAGGAGGGTTCCCTAGCTCTGTTCTGTTGTTAGATTTGGTTTTCAATCCCCTGGAAGAGCTGTGTTTTTGATTGGTGAGGAAGGGTTTATGGAGGTCTGAATTTTTGCTACCTCTAAGCTGCCATCTTGACTCCCTAGTTGTGTTTTTTAAAAAAAATATTGTTGCTATGTTGTATGGAACTAATGACTATAGAAATGTTAGTTTCCAACTCACTAACTTAAAAAAAATCTTTTCTCTTTTCCCATCTTCTTACTGTTGAATGCTATACAGTTAATGGTGGAAGAGACCTTAAAGAGCATCTACTGCAATCCTTATTTTGTGGATGAGAAAACTGAGGCACACAGAGAGGAAGCAACTTGGCCAAGGCCACACAGCTAGCTGGTGAAAGAGGCAGAACTAGAATCCAGGCCAGTATACTTTTATCCTCCCATTCTGCCTACCATTCCTATCTCTGTTTTAGAGAAAGTTACCACAGCTACCAATAACTATGAGAGAGAAGGAAATGCCAAAGAGAAAATCAAGATTAGGAACTTGGTGTATTGGATCAATGGTGGTGGTACAGTCATAGATGAAGTCAGAGCAGGCTTATTTTGGAACACGTGTTGAGGGTGCCAATAAGAGAGGCTGAGATGTGTAGGCAACTGGGGGAATTTGCTTTGGAATTTAGAAGTGAAGTAAGGACTGGAGATAGAAATTAGAGGGTCACCTGCAGATAGGTGGTAATTGAATCAGTTGGGATATAAATTAAATTGGCCAGACAGAGGAGAGAAGAAGGGGCCGATGGGAAGACAGGCATGTTAATTTGCTGCTGGTGTAGTTGAGAAATGGTTGGAACATTCTAAAAAACAATTTGGAATGATGCAAGAATTGTTCCTACCCTTTAACCTAAAGAAAAGACCAATAGGTACCAAATATGTTCATAGTAAAACAGTTTATGATAAAACAGGAAAGAAAATATTGGCTCAAGGACTGAGGGATGGTTGGACAAATTGGGATATAGGAATGTAAGGGCATATTGCTGTGCCATAAGGAATGAAGAATTCAGACAAACATGGGGAGACTTATAAGAAGGAATGGGGGAGGGAAGGAAGCTGAGCCAAAAAAACAGTTTTCACAATGACCTTAGCCATGTAAACAAAGGCAAAGGGACCAGACAAGGAAACTCTGGCCAAATACACCAGTGGATGTTAGTACTACACTGTCAAAGTTAAAGGACCCAGTGCTACTTTCTGTAAACAAAGGATACTTTCTCTAGGGGAAAATGTATCTTAACTGTGTTTATTTATGTGCTTGAAAAGCAAGCTGTATCAGAAACAAAATACATAGATACATTTTAAGAAAAAGAAAGGAAAAGCAAGGACTGAGCCCTAAGGATCATCTATGCAATGATTAGTTGGCAAGAAGATGAGGGAGCCAACCATCTGAACTAAAAGGAGCAATTAGAAGTGGGAGTAAGACCAGGAGAATGTGGTGTCATTGAAGATGAGAAAGGAGGGACTAACTAGCAGGAGTCTGTGGCCAAAGGTGGGATGACCTAGAAAGGGTCCAGAGGAGAGACCTGGACTATTTGTAGGTAGTTGGGAAGAAGCCTCTCTGGCCCTCAGCTTTCTTATCTGTAAAATAAAGGAGCTGTAACAGGTGACAACTCAGGATTCACCAGGGTGAAAGGTGCAGAGGCCCACTTAAAACTTTCTAGTAATTTAGAGCTGTCCCAAAGTGCAACGGGCCGACGCTTGGGGAGGCAGAGGGTGTTACAACAAGGCTGTAGCCATCAGGACCCCCTGTTCCTGGGATGCCCTTTTCCCCTAGTCCAGCCCACTCTAGGGCCCCAGGGGGCTGGGATGTGGATGGGAGGACGGCGCCCCCAGACCGAGAGAGACAAAGACTGTACCACATTCCCTTACTCTTTTTTTTCTTCCTCTTCCTCCTCCTCCTCCTCCTCCCACCACCCCCTACCCCGGCCCCACCTTAGACTCTCTGCGGCTGCAGCAAAGTCATACAGTTGGGTCGGGCGCCGCCCACCGCCTTCTTTTCCAATCACGGCAGCCTCGGCCCGGGCTCCAGTTCCTGCCCACTCGCTGCCGCGCTGCGGCGCCAGCCCAGCATTGCTCTCCTCATTCTTGGGAGTCCGCGTCCCTCCCTCTCCTGGCCCGCTCCGCCTCGTGCCACCCACTCTCGAGGCCTGCCCCGCCCCTCCACGGGCTCCGGCCGCGCCCCGCGCGTGCATTTAGGCTGGTGCGTGCGCGTTCTTGTGCGACGGCTGTTTCGGCCGGGAATCTCGTCACCCCCGGCTGCTGCCGCCGCCGCCGCCGCCGCCGCCCGCGCCTCCCCCTCCTCTTTGGGAGTGGACTCTCCTCGCTCTCCTGAGTCCTAGCGCGCCTCCTGCCCCCTCCTCCGACCACCCCTCGCCACTTGCTCTCCCGCCATGCTCTCGGGAGGCTCCGCATGCTGGTTAGCCTTGGTTCTTACCTCGGCGCTTCTGCTACACGGAGGTAAGGCTGCCTTGCGGCCGGATCGGGGGATGGGAGGAGAGGGGGAAGAGAATGGGAGAGAGAGAGAGTGAGGCTCCCCCTCCCCCAGCCGCCCTGCCTGTGCTACGTCGGCTTCGCAGGTGGGAGCCGGGAAGGTGCTGGGTGGGGGGGGGAGGGGAAGGTTCGGGGCAGCTGGGACCTCTTGGGAGAGCTTCCCTTTCCAGCTGCGGACATTCCTACTAAGCCCAAGCCGAGGCTCTGATCGAGGGCTGGTAGGCGACCGACCAGACCCAAGCCAGACTAGGTTAGCCCGGAGGGAGGGAAGGAATGAATTAGATAGCTCCAGCCGAGGAGGTTGGCGGCCGGAGCTGTGCGTGAATTCGCACCTGGGAGATTGCAGGGAGGGTGGGGACAAGGAGCCGCCTTAGCCTGACCCCTGAAAGTTTGCCCTGAGTGGGATACCCAGGACTTTTGTCCGTCTCCTAAAAGTTTTTCGGGCTCTACCACGCTGCCCTGCTAGCAGGCCTGAATGCACTGGAAGGGGCGGGGAGCTTGGAAGCCTTGCTTTGAGCATCATGGTCTTTCTCAGCTGAAGAGGAAGGACCTGAACGGGCCGTGCTCTCTATGAAGGCAAATGGTGTTGCTAATTAGTAATTGGGGGCACTTGTCTCAGCAGAATCTGGTACTGTACAGCCGATGCCCTGGTGACTAAACTGTGCTCTTGTCCTGGAGCTAAAGCCTTGTCGGTTCTCTTTCGTGCTACATAGGTGCGATTGCAGCCGTTGCGTTGAGAGGGGAGACACTGGCATGAAAGATATTGGAGACTGGATGAACATAGGGGAACCCCAGCTTTTTTCTGCCCAATCAACCGTCCACATTTTAGATACACACATTCTATAGAAGAAGAGGCTGATGACTTGTGATTAACAAATCCTAAACTGACATCCACAACCGTTCAGTTTGGGAGGTAGAGAACCGGGAACTTTCCATATGGTTCTCTTAGGCTAGTTGCCAGAAGAAGAGGTTCATGGGTTTAGAGATGGAAATGACCTTAGAGGTCATTTGGTTCAATCTCATCATTTTAATGATGAAGAAACTAAGAGAAGTGATTTTTCCAAGGTCACATTGGTAAGTAGTAAGTGGCATAGTAAAGGATTCAGATCTAGGTTCCCTGACTCCATATAGATTCCCTTTCTGCCTCTGCAGAAAAATACTTATCATTTCTTGCTCTTTTTTCTTAAACCCTTATTTTCTTAGTAACAACTCTTAGGACAGAGGGGCAAGGACCAGGCAAAAGAAGTTACTGGACTTGCCCAGGGTCTCATGGCTAAGAAATGTCTGAGACCATATTTAGGATTTTTTGGTTATTGTTGTTTTTTCCTATTCTTTTTTAGTTAACTTTAATTTTTTCCTGTCTTTTAACACTATATTTAAATTTCTTTTGCCCTGAGAAAATACATTAAACTTTTTTTCTTATGTAAATGAGACATTTCTCACTTTTTGCATATGTAGATATCCATATTTGGTATCTCTGTTATTCTCTGAGACCATTTTTGAACCCAGGTTCAGAACCTCCCCAAAGATCAACTTCAGGCCTGTTATTCTATCCACCGTACCCCCTCACTGCCCCCTGCCCCCCATTTCTTGCCTTTTCTTGCCTTTTTACCCACTGTGGGAATCACAGTTTTCCTGATTGTAGGCCATGATATAAAGTCTATCAGAGTGGTTTTAGGTACATAAAAGATTTATATATAAAATGTACATAAAAGCTTAATAAATATTTGTTGGGTCAAATGATCTTGAATATTTTGTCTAGCTCTATGGATCTAGCATTGTAAATTGGCTTAACTTGGCAAAGACCTCAGCCTACCATGAAAATTATCCAGAAGTCTGTGTTATTTTGCCTTTGAGGAATTTCATGTCTTGGTCTAATTTTCAGAGGAATTCCAATAGAACTCAGTTTTCAAGTGATCACCGAAGTCAATCAGTCACAAAGAGAGTATCTGTGAAGGATTTGAAATCCTCTCAGTGCATGGAAACTAGGCTTTAGGGTTTAAGACTTCAAAGGGGAGGAAAAACCATTCTTTTTTGGTCTATAATTATGGATAGTTATGATCAGTTCACTGTGTTATAGTAGTTCTGGAAATTCTCTGAGGACAGATTTCCAAAACCCTAAGCAAACCCAGGGACAGGTTCTAGGCAGGATTCTGGAAGCTATAGTATGGATTGCATCCTTTATTGCATATTTTGCAGGAATGAAGTGTTTTCTTATGAAGGAGCTATCTGGAAAGCTGAGGATTTACAATCTTTTTTAAGATCTAAAATTTTAACTCCTTGGGGTAGACATTTCTAAAATGTATGACACACTCCTTTGCTTTCTTAAATAGAGTATGTATGTTTCAATACTTTAAAAGTTATGGGATTTCATTAATGCAGATTATAACCCTTTCATGTTTTGGTCCTTTATATAAAACTGGATCTTCATTTCCCTGCTTGCTTTTTAAAAAAGTACATAATTTTTAAAAAGTATATGATCAATTCTAAATATTGCTTTCAAAACTGCCTTGCTTAGGAGCAGCTAGGTGACTCAGTGGAAGGGGATTCAGGCTCAGAGATGGGAGGTCCTGGATTCAAATGTGGCCTTAGACACTTCCTAGCTGCGTGACTCTGGGCAAGTCACAACCCCAATTGTCTGGTCCTTTACTGCTTTTCTGCCTTGAAACCTCTACTCAGTATAGTTAGCACTCCATCTCCCTCCCTACCCCCTCGATTAAAAACTTACAGAGGAAAAAAACTTTGCAAGATTTAAGCATAGTTAAACAAAATGAATCTATATAGTGCCCATGTCTCTGTGTGGCTCTGTACTTCTCTGTCAGTAAGTGGGTGATATGCTTCATCATTAGTCTTCTGGAGGCATGGTTGGTCATGGATCAGCATTTTTACTTACAATGCTGCTCTCCTTTACATATGGGCTTTTTTGTCTCTATGCCTTAGTTCAGAGGTGTCAGACTTTCCAACCAGATGAAAATGTAATTGGGAAATATTTAACAAAATAAAGCTATGATAGATCATAGATAATGCTAATATGTGGTCTTCTAAGTCAATATACAGCCCATAGGGATCTTTATGTCCAGTCTAATGGTCTCCTTTTCTATTTGAGTTTGACAACACTGCCTTGGTCTATTCTCCATGCCTGGAATGTTTTACCTTCCCTTTTTCCTCTTACCTGTCCTTCGAGAATCTGCTCACATTCCACCTTCTCCGTGTCTTCCGTGATAACTCTAGTCAGATATGCCTTTTCCTGCCTTAGTTGGGCTGCAGCATTTTGTTTGTGCTTTCTTTTTATATCACTTTGTATTGTAGCTATTTTATGTGTGATGTCTCCTCTGCTCTAATGTATTCTACAGAAGGGCTATATACCTTTGTGTTTCTCCCTAATGTGTGGCAGGTGCTTCTCAAGTCTAGGTACTTAATGTTTTTGGAAGAGGATTCTTTGGTAGTCTAAGCTCTTGTCACTTTTGTCTTGGATTTCATACTCTTGGCTTTGCAAACCAGGGAACTGAACAATTCACAAATTTGATATATTAATATAGTGACTGGAAGTCTTATGATTTGTAAGTCATCTTTAGCATGGAGAGTATTTTTGGTGGGGGGAAAGGGCACCATGGCCACCCTATACCACTGCCTTTTGGGGTAAAAAAAATAATTGATCCTCTTGTCACTGATCTTCCAGTGTTGTGTCTCTTTGAGCTAAATGCCTTGGTCCTTGCACAACAGAGGATACTGGATGTCGCTTAAAATGGTTTTAAAAAATTGATAGAAAAAATAATGGCACAGAAAATGTATATGACAGTCTTTCCCTGTCTCCAGCTTGCCTCGTTGCTGAAAGGAGGCACATGTGCTCTGTTATCTGTCTTTTAGGACCAAAATTAGCTAGTAGGATTATTCAGAGTAAGACTTTTTTCATGTTCTTTTCATTTGCCTTACTAGAATCATAATGTTTGTCATTGTTTTGGTTCTAATTGTACTTTATATCAGTGGTTCAGACAAATCTTGCCATGTTTCTCCTAGTTTACTTTGAGTAAGCATCAGCTGTGAGCCAGGCATTGTGTTAGGTCTTGGGGAATTTTTCTTTTGGACCTATAATTTCATGGAGAGGTCTTGGTGGGGGACTTTCCCTACCAATGCAGATGGGTACGTTCATGAAACTAAAAGTGTAGGAGTTTTCTGGAGACACTGAGTGGTGATTTGCTTGTTTCTCAGCCTACTATGCCATGCTGCATCTCTGGGCTTGTGAGTTTTCAAAGACAAAGAAGTTCCTGATCTCAAAGAACTTACATTCTATTTGGGGTGTGTGTGTGTGAATACATGTACACATACAAAATACATGCAAATTTAATTAGGGGTGGGGTAGTAACACTAACAACCAAAAGAATCAGGGAAGCCTCTGTAGGAAATGGTGCTTGAGTTCCTCTTTGAAGGGAGCTGGCGGGTTCCAAAAGGTGAAGGGAAGGAAGGAGTTCCATTTCTAGCATTGGCCACAGTCTGTGCAAAGCTATGAAGCAGGGGATTGAATCACATGTACAGGACCTAATTAGACAGAAGCATAGAGTTCTTGGGGAGAATAATTTTATCAGCCTGGAGCCAAATTGTGAAGGGCTTAAAATGTTCAAGAAGGGAGTTTCCGTTTTCTCCTAGTTGCTGGTAGGAGGGAGCCATTAGAATGTTTTGAGCAGAAAAAATAACCTGTTTAGACTCATGCTTTAGGAATATCAATTTGGCAGCCTTTGAAAAGGGAAAAGATTGGATTCAGAGGGATCAGTTAAATGATATAAATTATATAAATCAGTTAAATTATGTAAATAGCTAACTGAGGGGTGATGAACCACTTGAATTGGGGTTGTTGGTTCTGTGAGTGTAGAAAAGCAGTTGGATTCGACACATGCTAAGGTAGAATCAAGAGAATTGGATTGTGATATTGGTGGGGGTTGGTGAGAATAGAGTGCTCCCCCCATTCACTTAATATTTTCTTTGAATATATTTCATGTTTTCTCATATGTGCCCATGTTATTTTTTCCCAGTAGAGTGTAGCTCCTTTAGGGTAGGGATTAAGTGGTTTTTTTATCTGTCTCCCTAAGCACAAGGTACTTAATGTTTCTTGAATGAATAAAGAGTATCCTGTCCTCAACAGAGTTAGAGAATTGGGGGTGGGGGGCTAGGTTTAGAGGGAAAGATAATTTGATCTGTTTGGACATGTTGAGTCTGAAATTCTTATGGGACATTTAGGTAGAGCTATCCAGCAGGAAGTTAGAGATGTGGGACTGGAGCTCAGGAGAGAGAGGCTAGATGTAGACGTCTGGGCATTCTCTACAAATGCCTTATAGTCCTTATTTTTTCTACATAGAGCACAATTTGTTCAGCCATTTCCCAAAGAATTTGTACCGACATGTATTCCCCTTTACCCCAGTTCTCTGCTACCACAAATGGCATTGTTATGGATACATATACTGGTGTGTTCGCGCACACACACATTTTAGTTCTCTGGAGTTGAATCTAACCTTTTTTCTTGTACATCAGAGCTATTGGTAGGAACTTCAGTCAGTAAGTAGTTAGAATATAATACCTTGGGGGGCTGTGGAGGTATATATAGCTATCTTCCTAAATGGCTGTGCTCTGAATTTGTCATCTTTTTATGCTTGACTTGCCTCCTTTGCTTTCACCTTTTGCTTCTGTGGACTGAGAAATCTGATTGAGCAAGTCCTCCCACATCTCTGGACCTCATTTCTTCATCTGCACAATGAAGAGGTTGGATCGAGATCTTCTAAGATCCCTTCCTGCTCTTAATTTATGATTCTATAATAAAGATTGTTCAAAGCGTATATACGGGAGAACATTGTACACAGAAATAGTAATATTGTATGATGATCAACTCTCAAAGACTTGGTAACTTTCAACTATACAATGAGCTGGGAGAGTTCTGAAGGACTTGGGACAAAGAATGCTCTCCACTTCCAGAGCAAGAACTGTTGGAGTCAGACACAGATCAAAGCTTACTGTTTTTCACTTTAGCTTATTTACAGTTTTATTTTGGGGTTTTGGTTTTATATGAATATTCTCTTATAGCAATGACCAATATGGAATGGTTTTGCATGATAATACATCTATAATCCAGATCAGATTGCTTACTATCTCTGGGGGAGGGGGGGCGCGGAGGGAAGGGAAGAGAGAAGGGAGGGAGACAATTTGGATCTCATAATTTTGGAAAATGTATGTTGAAAATTGTGATTATTGTGTTACTAACAGTGGGAATGGACTTGTCCTAGGCTGCCTCATGTTTTTCTTCTGGTTGTCCCTTTGGTGCCCCAAAGTCCCTGTTTGGGAGTTGACTGATGGGTTAGGAGATCAGTGTCTTTAGCCTGAGCAACAATTTCTGTGCCTTGAGGTAGCATTGTGTAGTGGAAAGTGTGCTGACCTTGGAGTCAGGTGATCTGACTTGGAGTTTTAGCTAAAACCATCCTAGCTCTGTGAACAGGCCAAGTAGCAACCTCTCTGAGCCTTAATGTCCACATTTGTCCTTTCTTTGTCTCACCTACTTTACTTGATTATTGGGAGTAAAGTGCTTTGTAGGTCTTAAACTTCTACAGAAATGTGAGCTGGCGAGTAGTAGGTTCATTTTGCATTGTGGGGTTGGTTGGTACATGCATTAATTTGTTTGGGTCACCTGTTATGTTATTCCAAAGACACAATTCCATCTTCAGGAAATGTACATTCTAAAGAGATGAACCAGCCTGAGTCTTTGGCATCTCTCTGTAGCTTTAGTTTGAATTACCTTTCTAAATTATAGGCTCCATCTCTATGAAAAGAATAATTCTCATGTAACATTGACTAGGATGCAAGTAATACCAAGTCCCAGTAAGGACTCATTGTCATCATCACTCTTGGCATGGTGGAATAGTGTAAGAGACAGAATTTGGGTTTCAGAGTTGTAATTTTGCTGACTAGCTATTTCATCAAAATGCTTGTGAAGATCAAACTGCACTAGCTCACAGCTGGCATTTATATAGCAACTTAAGACTTTGATTTTTGATATGCTATTTGACTGCTTTTAAAGTGCTTTCCTCACAGCAACTCTATGATGTAGGTAGTATGAGTAGTAATACCTATATTTTACACTAAAACTAAGAGACTTAAATTATTTGGGGCCTGGTGATGTGGTTTGTGTTGGTTTTCTGATTAATTCCATTGCTCTTTCTCTTACACAGGCTCATAGCTATAGATCTGGAAGGTACCTTAGTGGTCATCTAATCCACCCTTCTAGGGAATCCAGGTGTCGTAGTGGATAGAGTGTCAGACCTCTGATGTAAGGAAGCCTCTTTCTCAGTTCAAATCTGGCCTCAGATTTTTACCAGCTTTGTGACCCTGGGCAAGTCTCATCTGTTTGCCTCATCTGTAAAATGAACTGGAGAAGGAAATGGCAAACTACTTCAGGATTTTTACCAAGAAAACCTCAAATGGGGTCATTAAGAGTCAGGCAGTAAGTCCAACCATCTCATTTAACAAATGAGGAAGTTGGGGCTCAGAGAGACTAAGTGACTTACCTGAAGACAATAGTCAGTAGGGGGCAGAGCTAGGATTCATCGTCGTTGGGGAAATACTTTGGCTGTAGCAATAAAAGGGATTATTCTTAAATTAATGTACTTGTTCTGTGTTGTACTTGATTATCATAATAACTCCCAAACTGGCCGGCTTACTTCTAATTTAGCCCTTATCTAATCTAGCCTTCTCTTTCTCAAATGGATCTATGATCTAATCTGTTTAGGAATTCCCTCTAGCTATCCATGCCTGCTCATTCCGTGTGACTCCTCCATGCCCTCCTGAAAGTTTGCCACAGGAGTCTTACCCGCTGTGCTCGAGATCTTCCTCTTTTCCCAAATCATGAGGCTATCAGAGTACTCTGGCTGTCCACCTGTCATCCTTCACCTTTTCATTGTGATCAGCTCATTATCTTTTTTTGTCATACAGTTCCTTGATGACATCATTTACTCTTGCTCTTCTTTAGAATTCCTTGTTAGATATATGTTGCTGTTTACTCACCTTCTCCTTTATATGAAAGTTCATCTTTAGTTCCCTGGAGACAAAACTGAAAAGATGGACCTTTGCTGTTGTGGGGAACTTGGGTAAAAGTGCTGTGCAATTTCCTGAAAGCAATCCATTCCTCCTTTCTTTTTCTAATCTGAGCCAAGCTCATTTATACTGTTTGTCATGTATATTTAAATAAACTATATAGCATGCCCATACAGATGCATGTTGATTAATTAATTTATTTAGAATATTTTTCCATGGCTACATGATTCACGTTTTTTCCCTCACCCTTCCCTCTCCCCTTCCTGAGCTGATGAGCAATTCCCCTGGGTTATACGTGTATCATAGATGCATATTGAAACCTGAGCAACTGATGATTTTTTATTCATTGAGTCTTTCCTGTGTGAGTGGATAGGCCAAACTTCTTTGAGTTATTACAGAGCCTCCTGGAAGAGATCTGCATGGTTTTGGGCTTGGTGTGATCAATACAATGTCATCTCTAAACAGGAGCATCTGGAGGAATTCACCATCCAATGGGAATCCTTCCTTGACCTGGACTCTGCACTGGAGCTTCTTCATCATAGTGGCAAATAATTTTGGTGAGCATACATCTCCCTGTTTTATGACCTGAGTGATGTTTCCTTTCAGAGGATTATTGGTCAGGGGTGTTACACTTTCCCCTAGCATCCTGAATGATCTTGATATGTGGATGGGGAGACACCTTATGTTAAAGGAGTCTTTAAGCTGGATGTTTTGTTGTATGGAGTTGGATGCTTTTTTGCAATAAGCACAACAATATCTTTTATTCTCTGCATCTTTCAGTCAATTATGGTTTACTATTGAATACCACTTGCAAAACCCTACTTTTTCTCTTAATACCCTGATTGAGAATGCCTTCAATTTATGTAAAGGGGACCCTAAAAAATTTTGTGTACATGGGAGGGTAGGCAAACAGGTTGGTAGTTATGGATGCTTTCTTGTTCATTCTTTTTGAGTATTAATAAGGTTTGAGATTTTTTCCCAAGCCGTTACTATCTTTGTCTTCTTCAGATAACTTGCATATTTGTCCCTTAGTGCTCTCACAATTGCATGATCTCCTCTTTGTGTACTTGATCCAATCCAGTTTCTTCCATCTTTGTTCTTTTTAGTATTGTTTTTATTTCCTCTGTATGTACCCCAGGGACTGGTGTACAAAGTGTTCAGGGAAGACTAGTACTTCTGGTGTGAGGGCTTGCCACCCATCCTCTTTTGGTGTCTACCTTTGACCCAGCCTTAGAAACTGTAGCATTCACAGTGGCCACACTGCAGTAAACCATTTCAGCAGATGGGCTAAATCAGGTTGAGGGGAACTGACAGATCCCAAACTGATGGCTGAGTGAGGGGGATGTCTATCCCGTATGTGAAGACTTCTCCAGGTAGAAGGAGAGGATAGAAATAATTTATTCCAGCAGCCATGAAGGTGATGAAAGTAGGCACTGTGGAATACTTAAGAGTTTGCTCAGACATTGAAGAAGCCAAGGTCATTCACTGCATCCTGACTTTTGTCTTGCATTGGACTTGGACAACTGTGGAAGAGAGAGTGAGGCTGACAACATCGTTCAACTGTACCTCACTCAAATCCAATTTGTGTGGGAATCAAAAGACACCAGGGATGTCATTTTGATCCTCTTTCAGCTTGAAGGACAGCAACCAACCCCACCTAGGAGACTGTGATAATAAACTTCTCGAACTAACTTTTTAAAATATCTTTTCTATTTTCCTTTTCTTTGTAGTCTTTCCATTTTTATCCTTGAATGCCCTATTGATTATGACTTTGCTTAGTTGGAGTTCTTGCCAAAACTTTCTTTATACTGGTTTTACCCTATATTATTTCTCTTTGTGCTATGAGAAAATACTATTTATAATCATCTACCATCTTTGTAAGATTTTTCAGATGTTTACATTCTAATATGTTATTGCCTTTGGGTAGCCATCTCTCCATTTGGCGAGTAAATCAAATGTTTGCTGACTAAGATACATTTTGGAGGCTCTTTGGATTTTTATTGTAATGATTAATATGTATTGATTTAGCTTCTGTAAGAGATTTATCATAGATGTCATTTCTATTATCTATTTCTTGTTTCTAATTTTTTTTTATAGGAATACATATCATTTTAACAGATTGGGTCTCTTAAAAATGTTTATTTTTTAAAATTTTTTTTTTGTTTTTCTTTTTTCCCCTCTTAATTACCTTTTGATGATTCTCTTGAGTTCTGTGCTTGGGCATCAGATTTTCTGTTCAGGTCTGGTCTTTTCTTTACAAATGCTTGGAATTCTATTTTGTTAAATGACCATACTTTCCCCTGTAAGAATATAGTCAGCTTTGCTGGGTAATTGATTCTTGGTTGTAGACCTAGTTCCCTTGCTTTCTGGAATATCATATTCCATGCCTTTCGGTCCTTCAGGGTAGATGCAGCCAGATCTTGTGTTATCCTCACTGTGGTTCCATGGTATCTGAATGACTTCTTCTTAGCAGCTTGTAATATTTTTTACTTGGTCTTATAGTTCTTGAATTTGGCTATAACATTCCTGGGTGTTGTCAGTTGGGGATTAAGTACAGGAGGTGATCTGTGGATTCTTTCAATCTTCACTTTTCCCCTCTTATTCTAGAATATTGGGATTAGTTTTCTTGGATAATTTCCTGTAGTATGACGTCCAGGCTTTTTCTTTTGTCATGTTCTTCTGGTAGGTAGACCAATGATTCTTAAGTTGTTTCTCCTGGAACAATTTTCTAAATCTTCTGTTTTGTGAATGAGGTGCTTCATATTTTCCTCAATTTTTTCATTCTTTTGATTTTGTTTTACAGTGTCTTGCTGCCTTGTAAAGTCGTTTGTTTCTAGTTGTTGTATTCTGGTTCTTAAAGAGTGTATTTCACCCCTGGCTTTTTGGTCATTCTCCTTCTGGTCTGATTTTCTTTGGTGGTCATCTGTCATCTCCTTTGCCTCATCTTTCATCTCCTTTGCCTCATTTTCAAGCTGGTTGGTTTTGGCTTTCAAGAGACTATTTTCTTATTTTAGTTCAAGTGCCTCTGTTTCCAGATGACTTATCTTAGTTTTTAAGTTCTTTTCCCAGTTGTCTTCAGCCTCTCTTAATTGTGTTTTGAATTGTATTTTGAGTTCTTCCAGGGCCTGTATCCAATTCACTGTTTTTTTTTTTCTTCTTGGAGTTCCCTCATCCTTTTCTATTCTGTTTGCTCTTTGTTCATTGCCTGGATAGAAGCTATCTATTGTAATTTCTTTTTCTGTTGTTTGTCATATTTACCCCTTCTTTACTCCCTGCTGTTGCCTTAGCTCTTGCTCTTCTCATTTTTTTTTGTGGTTTTGGGCTTTTCTTTCTGCCTTCACCCTTGGAGTTTGTCTGTAAATCTATCAGTGCAGTCTGTGGGGGAGGGTTGTTGGAGGTTGAGCTTCTCTGTCCTCTGAAGACTTTTGATGTGATTAAGTCCAGCTGGGTTGGGCTGGATGTGCCCTGAGACCAAAACCTGGGTGGAGGGTCAATATGGAGTGTCTCTGCTGCTGCAACTATTCCTCCTGCTCTGTGCTCTGAGTTTCTTCTCTAACTGCTTCCCCACTGCCTGTGTTGGATGTTCTGAGCCTGGTACAGCTTTGCCTGCAAGGTACTCCCTCCAGACCAGCACCTTTGCCTGCGTAGAGGTTCTAGCTGCCACTGGAGGCTTAGCTCTCTAGGTGGGGGAGGGGTCCCGGGACCTTCCTTCGTCCTTCCCCTTAAACCAGAGTGTTCTTGAATTCCAGCTTTTGGGGGTGTACCTTTTAAGTTGAGTCCAACAGGAGGGTTCCTTGGCCCTCTCTTGTTGTTAGGTTTGATTTTCAGTCCCCTAGGAGCATTTAGTTTGTAATTGGTAAGGAAGGGTTTTCAGAGGTCTGAACTTTTGCTGCCTCTGTGCCATCTTGACTCTGCCCCCTCCTGTTTCTAATTCTTAATAACTTGTTTAAATAATTTAGGGTTAAATCTTCTTAATTTTACTACATATTTTTCTTATTGTTGATTATAAATTCTTTTTTGTCCCCTAAAAACTCTTTCTATCATAGTAACAACTCTTTAAGACAGGAGGGCAAGGGCTAGGCAAATGGGGTTAAGTGATTTGTCTAGGGTCACACAGCTAGAAAGTGTCTAAGCCCAGATTTTAACCCAGGTCCTCCAGACTTCAGGCCTGGTGTTCTGTCCACTCTGCTACCTAGCTGCCTTTTTGTTGATAAATTTTGATTCTAGATCTGACAAATCAGTGGTCTGACTATGAACACATAGCTGACCCAGAGATAATTCTTATTTCAATAAGAAGCCTTTTCCAGTCTGTTAAAATGTAGTCTGTTTTTCATAATTTTTTTTGTGCTCATTGTGTTTCAGTGCCCACCAATTCATTTTCCCCCTTAATTACATGTAAATTTAAAAAATATTTATAGTAAAAAATTATGAGTTCCAAATTTTCTTCCTCTCTCTTCTCTCTAATCTCCTTGAGAAGGCAAGCAATTTGGTATAGATTATACTTGTACGGTGATGCAGAGCATTTCCATATTAGTCATGTTGCAAAAGACAACTCAGATAAAAAAATTTCAAGAAAAATAAAGTTTAAAAAACATGCCTTGGATCTGCATTTAGTCTCCTACCAGTTCTTTTCCTGGAAGTGGATTGCATTTTTTCATTGTAAGTCCTTTGGAATTGTCTTGGATCATTGTATTGCTATGAATAGCACTTTCTCCCTCCTCATAGCCTGAATATCTATCTGGCCAGATAGCTTAGTAGATCAATAGATAAATGGATTCTCAGATAGAGAAATAGAGACAGGTCGGGAGAGAGAAGAACACAGATTTATAGGGAGCATAGGAAAGAACAAACACAAACAGATGGATAGATAAGGAAAGTAATATAGATAGGCAACAACAGAGAGCAGATGGCAGAGAGAACGGATGACCCAGAAACATATACTGAAAGAAAGAAAGAAGAGATGCAAGATAGAAGGAGAGGGAGATAGAGGGGCAAGAGGTAGGGAATGCATGTATGGAGGGGCAGAGATTTGGGAATGGGAAGATGACCAGACGTAGAGGGCCTAAAAATGTATGTTATTTATTTTGAGCCTTATCACCTCTCCATCAAGAGATGCTTAGGACGCTTTATCTGTCTTCTAGAATCATAGTTGACCATTACATGGATAAGAATTCCCAAGTCTTTTAAAGTTGCTTTTCTTTATAATATTATTGCATGAATTGTTCTCTTGGTTGCATTCATTTTACCCTGTATCAGTTCTTACAGATCTTCTCCTGTTTCTTTGAAAACATTCATTTCAGGATTTCTTGTAGCTCAGTGTTCCATTTGTGTAATTAATTTCTGTACCCTAGAACTCCAATTCCCAGCATCCCATGTTCCTTCTCACATTATAGGCTGATGTGGGGAGGATATAAATTTGGTGTAGCCTGGCATCTCACTCTCTTCCTATGATCCCATTTGGTGGAGGTGGTGTGAGGTGAATAGCAGGAGAATCTACTCACATGGCCTTATATTTTGTTAGATAATTATCTTTTTATACCTTTACTTCAAGTGATCATTAATAAACTTTATAAAATATAATACTTGGAGTATTGGACATTCATTTAAATCCTACAGATTACATTCATATACTATAATTTGTTCAGCCGTTCCTCAGTTGGAAGACTGCCTCCTAGTTCTAGATCTCTTTAACTATGTAAAAAAAGCTATTCTAATTTGTACACATGGATGCTTTTCTTCTTTCTTTGATCCTTTCTGGGTATAGTCCTATTAGTGATATTACTAGTCAATTTGAGTATAGTTTCAAATTGCTTTCCAGAATGGCTAGACTTAATTCATAACTCCAACAACTGTATATTCTTGGGGTGCAGCTGGGTAGCCCAGTGGATTGAGAGCCACGCCTAGAGATGGGAGGTCCTGGGTTCAAATGTGGCCTCAGATACCTTCTAGCTGTATGACCCTGAGCAAGTCACTTAATCCCCATTGCCTAGCCCTTACGGCTCTTCTGCCTTGGAACCACTATACAGTATTAATTCTAAGATAGAATGTAAGGGTTTAAAAAAATTAAAGAAACAACAGTTTATTAATGTTCTTGTTTTCCCTAACCCCCTAAATTTGTCATTTCCATTTTTGTCAATCAGATGAATGTTAGGTAGGACATTTCTCTAATTATTAGTTATTTGGAGCAAATCTCAACCAGTTCATATTGTTGTTGATAGCTTGTATTTCTATATTCAAACTGGCTTCTTTGTAGCCTTTGATTCTCAAGCAGTGATTCTTTTTTTTTTTTTAACCCTTACCTTCCATCTTGGAATTAGTATTGTGTATTGGTTCCAAGGCAGAGAAAGTGGTAAGAGGTAGGCAATGAGGGTGAAGTGACTTGTCCAGGGTCTCACAGCTAGGAAATATCTGAGGCTATCAAGCAGTGATTTTTCTTCTTAGAATTGAATTGGTTCCTTATATATTTGGAAATGAGACCTTTATCAGAGAAACTTGTTATAAAGATTTTTCCTAGTTAATTGTTCTCCTTTTAATTTTAACCACACTGTTTTGTTTGTGCAAAACCTATTTATTTTTTACTTATATGTTAAAAATACTTCAAGTATTTTGACTTCTGGGTTCTTCTTGGCCCTCTAATTGGTTTATGATGTTACATTTATGTCCAAGTCATATATCCACGTGGAGTTTATTTTGGTATGGAGTATGAAATATTTGTCTATACTGTACCTAATTTCTATCAAATTGCTTTTTAGTTTTTCCCAGCAATTTTTGTCAAATAGTGAGTCCTTACCTCAGTGGTTGGGGTCTTCCTGTGTTTGTTTCTTTATGATGTATTCCCAATCTTTTCCTATGGGCAATCTGTCTTTTTTGACCAGTACTAAATTGTTTTGATGATTGTTGTTTTGTAGTATAGTTTGAGATCTGGTAGTGCTAAGCCCCCTTCTTTCCCATTTTCCCAGGATTTCTCTTGGGATCCTTGACATTTTGTTCTTCTAGAGAATTTTCATTCTTTTTTTAAGTGGGATTTCTTGTTTTACACATGAAGAAAGCAAAGCCTAGAAATGGGTGGTGAGTTTGTCTTAAGGTCACATGGGATAATAAGAGGTCTCAAGTCACCCACGTGCCTAGACTTTAAATTTAATCCTTTTCTTTAAAAAAATTTATATTGAATTATTTTTCTTTACATTGTTATCTCTTACCAGTGGGTCTCTCTCTCACTCAGTAGAATCTTCACTTGTAACTTTGGCTAAATCAGATCAGAACCATGCAAGCAGTTCCTTCTCTAGAAATACTGATGCCAGAGCCCATGGTCAGGTTGCCTATTGAATCAACTTTTAAGGCACTTGGTAGCCCAGAGTAGAGGCTGGTCCTGGAGTCAGAAAGACCTGCCTTCTAATTTGAACTCAGACAGTTACTTAGCTGTTTGACATTGGACAAGTCACTTAAAACTCTGTCTGCTTCTGTTTCTTCTGCTGTAAAATCTGGCCTTATCATAGCACCTACCTCCCAGGGTTGTTATGAGGATCCAGTGTTGGTAAAGCACTTAGCACAGTGCCTGGCATGTAGTAAGCGCTATATAAACCCTAGTTAGAATCATCATCATCATGATGCTAGAAATATTTTTGTACAAATGGGGTATGTATTTTATCTTCATCCCTGATCTCTTTGCTGATTCTACTTCCTTTTCCAGTTTACCATGTTGCTTGTAAATCATACGTTTTTCCTTCAGAGAACTGACAGCCTCATCTTTCAGAAATTGTGGTATTCTGTGTTGCTTACCTGTGTTTTCCATCTCTTGCAGCTTTTAGGCTGGAATTGTGCTCAGAGAATGTACACTTATTTTAGAATTAGCCTAGGCTAAATGGGGTTACAAAACAAAATCTGTTCTGTTCCTCTTCCTCCTTCCTCCCCAGGCATTAAAAAGCCAAATAGAAGTGATTTATTTTAACTGGTGTTTTTTACCCCACCCCCATCCCCCCTTTCTCTTTCCCTCTTCTGGATTTCCTAGTAGGGAACAACCTTTATTTAATCTGAAATTCTTCCCTTAAATTTTTTTTATTGCTTTTAGAAGATGTTACTGCCATTCTGTCATTTCTCAATTACTCCAAACTCTTAATATTGTGCTCTTATTATTTTTATTTTTAATTAAAAAAAAAAACCCTCACCTTCCGCCTTAGAATCAATACTGTGTATTTGTTCCAAGGCAGAAGAATGGTAAGGGCTAGGCAATGGGTGAAGTGAGTTGCCCAGGGTCACACAGCTGGGAAGTGTGTGAGGCCAGATTTGAACCCAGGACCTCCTGGCTCTAGGCCTGGCTCTCAATCCACTGAGCTACCCCCTGTTCTCCTTTTAAAGAAAGGCACACAGTTAAGAAACACAAACTGAAACATTGACCCTTCTAATAGTATATTCCACATTGTGTACTCATGCCACCATATTTTCACTAAGAGGAAGGAGATATATGTTTAATCATCAGTCCTCTGGAGTCAAGATTTATTATTGTGCTAATCTGAGCTCTTTTAGTGTTATTTCACTTTACATTATTGTGGTCATTATGTATGTTTTTCTTTTGGTTCTGTTTACTTGAAATTAGTTCATACAACTGATTTGAAGGTTGGTTTTTGTAATGATTAAATTCTCTGGAATCTGTATATCTTTATTAGTAAAAGTTAGGGAGGGGGAGAGAAAGAGAGATCCCTAGACTGTCCTAACTAAAGAATGCTAACGAATGTGGCCACTTCAGTGCTTCCCTGGCCACTGCTCACGGGAAGTGTTTATGAGAGAAAAAGACCTCTAACTGCTTATATGAAGATTAGATTTTAATGTTACCAGTAGTCCTGAGATAATCATAATTGTAATTCTTAGAAAGTTAGCATAAGTCATGAATTTAGCAGGCTTTTGGGAATATTCTGGTATAAGTATTAAGGTTTTGGATTACGGAAATAACTGCCTTTGCAAGGCCTTAGTGCCAGCCCTACCCTTCAATGTTGCTATATCAGGCACCCTAACTTGTGATTCATTATATGTCAGGTTGCCTGACCTTTAGTTCAGAACCTGGTACCACTCACTCTTAGCCCAGGCATCTCTGCTTCTCCCTTTCCATCAAGTGATTCTTAAGTAATGAAGATGGTCAAAAGATGTATTTTGCCAAATAAGGATGCTTCCTAGTTGACCTAACCTATGGACAAATAAGGAGTGCTTCCTAGCTGGATCCAACCAATGCTGGCTGTACCAGTGATGGCAAACCTTTTGGAAACTGTGTGCTGTGCCCTGGCCACTCTACCCCACACAGGGGAGGGGGAAAGTGCTCCTATTGGGACGTTGGGCAGATGGGTGGGTAAAGTGAAAAAACATCATCAGACATGGTGGAAAGGGGAAGGGAGCAGCTCCACTCCTGAGTTCCTCTGGCTTTTTAGTAACAAACTCTGGGGGTGGGTGGCATGTATGCCCACAGAGAGAGCTCTGTGTGCCATCTTTGGCACCTATGCCATAGGTTTATCATCACTGACACTGTCCTATGCCAAATATATTTTAAACCTGTTTCCAGGACCTGATTTAAGACTTTATCTAAAAATACCCTTGGATTTTGGATTTTGATGACCTTTTGTCCCTAAATTTACAAAGTTGGGAGTGGAATCCAGGGAGCTAGCTAGTGATATCTCCTTCTATATGCTGTTTTTTCTATTCTATTAACACCTATTGCTTCTCTTTTACTTCTATGGGGTTTTCCCTTGTTTTATTAATGTTATTATCATCATTATCCAGAGTTCTTGAATTAAATGCCAGCAGAACCCAAGTTCTGGTAGCTCCTTGTAGAGCTGGATAGGCTTCAGGTTCTATTCCAATGATGGTATTTATTGTGTATCTAAGGTCCAGCCTATTTAAGTTAAAAAATAATCATCACAAGAAGGTTAGCCACCAGAGAATAGTTTAAAAAACACACCAAAAATCCAAAGTAACTCATGAAGAACCAGCCATGTATTAAGATGTGGTATAGTTTGTGGTCTGCAGTGGTACCCACACTGATGAATTCCCAGATGATTTAAAGTTCTGTTATCATAGCTGACATTTATAGAGGGCTTTATGGTTGACAAAGAGCTTTGCATACATTACCTCATTTGATCCTCACAAAAGCCTGTGAAAGTAAGATGGTGTCATTACCATCTCCTAGCCTTTTCTCCCAGAGAGTTTTCCCCCTGGCTTCTATCCCTGCCTTCTCCATTCCATATGATTTATTGTTACACAGTTGTTAAAGCATTCTGATCATTATTATACTTTGTGAAAGTCTATTGCTTGTAGCTTTCTCTAAGTTCTTTCATGGACATCATTTCATTAGAGCCTCAGTTAGTCCTGGAGGTAGATTGATTTATTGATAATGAAGAGGCTGAGGCTCAGGGAGATATTTGCTGGTAGACTCTAGCTGTAAGAACTTCTAGCCTGGTGCTGTACAGAGCCAATGTCTTTGCCTCTAAGGCTCATTGCTTACTCATTCCTCTTCCTCCCCTTTCTGTGAGAGGTTCTTGGAGGAGAATCAACAGAAGGGAATGATCAGGGAATTCGGGTGCAGATACTGCTAATTTGGGCAGGTGAATGATTCCTAATGGGATAGGATGGATGGAGAGAGCCTTGAGTTTTCCTTATATAGATAAAGCTATGTTATTTTTGAGAGCATCAGATTTTCAATGTTTTTTCACCTACAAAAGAGATGACAGATCCCCATTCTTTCCTTGGATAGAGTTCATGAAGCTATTTTAGGGTAACTTTACCTTAGTAATTAAAGTAAAAAGGATTATTTTCTTAGTGTTTTTTGATGGATTTTCCTAGCCCTTCATGTAAAGATCAGGCAGCTGCATCCCAGATACCCACTTTTTGTGTGTGCAATGTCTGGAACAGAAGAAAGCAAACAGCAGAAGAGAAGAAAGGCTCCATATCCATGGTTGGTAGTTAGCTCTGTTTCAGAATTTTTGGGTGGCTGAAAAATGGAAAAACAATTTGTACAAAGAAAGATCCTAGGGACCTGGGTTCTAGTCCTGGTTCTGCTGCTGTGTGATTTTGGTTAAATCTCTTTTTATGTCTGGTTCTGGGCTTCAGTCTCCTCCCTAAAATGAAGGGATTAGACTTATTTAGTAATAGGATCATAGATTTAGAATTGGAAGGGACCTTGGAGATTACCTGGTTTCTCTCCCCTTTCTCCCTTGTCCCCTCTATTTTTACAGATAAGGAGGATGAGGCCCAGAGAGGGAAAGAAACTTGCCTAAGGTCACATAGCTAGTAAGTAGTAGAGACAGACTCTCTGATACCAAATTTTGTGCTCTTTCCATAGCATCACACTGCCTAATAATGATGCCCTCATTTTTTCTTTATAAGGTGCTTTCTTTACAGCCATCCTGTGGGGAGAGTAATTCAAGTATTATCATTACCATTTTGCTCAAGTGAAAATTGAGAGTCAGAGAGGTTCAGTGCTTTCTCAAAGGCAGATGGAATAGGTCCTCTCCTGAGGGGTTGAGTCCTCCTTCAGTGCTATTTCTACTCTACCTCAATACCCTGAAAGTCCCTTTCAGCTCTTAAAGTGGCTGAATGATGGATAAAGGGATGCATGTTGTTGGTGCTTAAAAATAACAATACTAAAAAAATCATTTGCCCTCAGTCTGGTTTAGTTCATTTGCCCAGGTGATTTTACCATGGTGTGGCTGTTGTGCATGAAATTACTTCTTGCAACCACAGATAAGAGAGTTGGGGGAAAGGTAGACCCCAAAGGTGGAGAAGTTGCCCTGAAAAGGCTTAGGTAAGAGGTATTAGTCCCTCCTTGAACACCCTATAAACCCTTGTTAAAGTGGTTAACTTGCTGGTCTCAGACCTGTGATTGAGTTAGGGGGATGTATACCCCCAGTGTGTGAAGACTTCCCCCAGTAGAATGGGCCTCCACCCCCTGGGAAAACCATCTCAGTAGATGGGTCAAACCAAGTTGAGAATAACTGACAGTTTTGAATGTTTACTTGGTTACTTCAACTGAGTGTCATTAGCTAGTCAGGCCTACTAGCATAAAGGGAGAAAAAATAAATCAAATCAAGAACCCTCACCTTCTCTGGCCCTAAGAAACCTAAAAATGCCAGACACAATCACTATCCATTCAGATCAAAACACCATTGAGCTTAGGTTATATTCCTTTAGTGTGGTTCTTCCTTTCAAAAAGGACCAATGATATCACAAGATGAGCATGGCCAAGGGGGTACCCTCTACTAACTACACCACCACTTCTCAGAGGAGGTAAAAAACATCATACAACATCTGGCCCTGAGATGCTCTGACAGATTTCTGCAGCCAGAAGTTGCCCACTATCTGGCTAGATCCATTCAGAGAGGATTGCCCTTCCTGGTCCTATTCCAGCTAGGATGGGATCAGGGCCAGAATTCTCTGTCATTCTGTCCTATTGAGAAGAAAAGAAAAAAAAAACTTATTATATCTATATCTATGTCTATGTCTATATTTATATCTAGATAGAGAGAGAGAGAGATAGTGATAGTGATAGTTGTGACGCTTATGTGGATTGGTTAGATGAGTGGATAGAGAGGCAGGCCTGGAGATGGAATGTCCTGGGTTCAAATGTGGCCTCAGACACTTCCTTTTTGAGTGACTATGGGCAAGTCATTTAGCTCCTTTGTCTCATTTCCTCATCTGCAAAATTTATTTTATTTATTTCTTATTTTTTATCCATATACTTAAAATTGCTTTTAAAAATATTTTATTTATTTAAAAATAGTATTTTGCACATGCAAGAAAAATATAATAAGAGTTATGAAATTATAGCTTACAATTATTGACACACTCTGTCAGCTAAGAAAATATAGAATAGGATCATGAAAACATACATTTGCTATAATGTCAATGCATGCCCCAAAAGCTTGAGGCTATAAAAATGATGCCACTAATTGTTTAAAAAAAATTAAGGGACTTTGCTTAATGAGTCTGTCTGATTCCAGGACAAGATATACAAAAGAGCCATTGCACAGGGCCAAAGAAAACAATCCAGGAAGGATTGATGCACTTCTAAGCCAATACAAAGGCCTTGAACCTAGTGTGAAGACTCAAGGTTGCGACACAACATACATTAAGACATAGGCCTTCCTTGTATCCACACTCTTTGTGAAAAGACTTACAGACAAGTATCCCAAACCTATAATCTAGTCTCTTCTCTGTCTTTCATAGTGTGGCAAACTTTCTGTAGTCCTGGCTACTGACTGGGTAAATGCTTACTTGCTTATATCATTTTAACTGGGCCCTGATTCAAGGACCTGTTATAGATCAATAATTGCTAGATGCATTGACAAAAAACCAGTTGCGGGCAGTCCCCTTTGGCATGGAAGTATACATACAAATAAATGTTCAATGAACCACACGCAAAGTTCATTCTTGATCTTCTCGTGCAGCTTGTGGTCTGGAGGCACCTTCATGGTGTTTTCTCCAAACAGTTCAGTTTCTGGCTTCAGAGAGGTAGCCTATTTCTTAACCTAAAATTCTTCTCAAAAGGAATTTAAACTTTGCAATTTAAAATAATATTTTTACATTCCCCCCTTGAAGAGGGTGATTGAAAAACACAGGGATCATTTAGGGATGCATGGCTGAGTTATTAGGTATATGAATCAATTGTCAAGAGAAATTAAAAAGACATCAGAAAAATCCAAATAAAAAAGATTTCTGTATGAAAATATAGACTATCAAAGTCTTATGTGTAAAAGTTTTTACACATAAGACTTTGATAGTCTTAACAACTTAATACTACAAACTCTGCCTATGAATCATTCTTCTATCTACTATGTTAATGAAAACAATTTTAAGAGTTATAGATATCATTTTTCAAATAAGAATATAATCAATTTGATCATACTGAAGCCCTTACATTTCCTCCCCCTCTTTCTTGTTTACCTTTTTATGGTTCTCTTGAATTTTGTATTTGGACATCAAAATTTCCATTTAGTTCTAGTCTTTTCTTTAGAAATACTTGGAAATCTTCTATTTTGTTAAATGTCTATACTTTCCTCTGATCATATATAGTCAATTTTGATGCGTAAGTGATGGTTGTAGACCCAATTCTCTTGCCTTCCTGAATATCATATTCCAAGTCTTGTGATCCTTTAGTGTGACAGCTGCCAGATCCTGTGTGTAATCTTGTCTGAGACTCCTTGATATCTGAATTGTCTCTTTTTGGCCTCTTGCTCCTTGGCCTGAAAGCTCTTGAATTTGGCTGGGTGTTTGTCTTTTGGGGATTTAATATAAGGGGTGATTTATAGATTCATTCAATATCTATTTTGCCCTCTTGTTCAAGAATATCAGGACGGTTTTCTTGGATAATTTCTTGTAATATGATATCAAGGCTTTTATTTTGTTTCAGGCTTTCAGGTAGAGCAATAATTCTCAAATTATCTCTCCTGAATCTGTTTTCCAGGTCAGTTATCTTTTCAATGAAATATTTCATGTTTCCTTCTATTTTCTAATTCTTTAGATTTTTCTTTATTAATTCTTGCTGTCTTGTAAGATTATCTTCAACTTGCTCAATTCTAGTCTTTAAAGACTGATTTTCAGCTATGATCTTTTGATTTTCTTTTTTTTGGTTTTGTCTATCCTGCGTTTCATGGCTTCTGGCAGGTCAATTCTGGTCTCCAATTTGCTCATTACTTCATTTGATTTCTCTGTCTCTTTTTCCATATGGGCAATTTTGTCTTTTAAGCTGTCATTTTCTTTTCATATTACTTTTATTTCTTTTTCCCATTTTTATTTGATCTTTCTTACTTGGTTCTTGAGCTCGTTTTTGAGTTCCATGAGAGCTCGTGACCAGTTTCCCTTTTTTTGGTGGTGGTGGTGGTGGGGGATTTTGGATGTGTTTGGTTCTTTGTCACTCTCTGCTATTGCTTCTATATTTTTCCCTTTGTCTCCATAGAAATTATCTGGGATCAAGATCTTTTTTTTGCTGCTGCTTATTGTTTTTGCCTCTAGTGGATTGGGGTTCCTGCATGTTGATTGTTTTCTTAGCTTCTGCTTGCAGGGTTTTGCCTTGGTTGTGTGAATTTTAAAACTATTCCACCCTAATCAGACCATTCTGTAGATGATCTAATTTAGCTATTTCCTGATCAATAACAATGGAGATACTTGGAATAACAGAATCAGGTCTTGGAAAACCCACATTCTCCACCCTACTCAATTTAACAAGATTTTGAAAGGTATGCATCAAACTCAAGATTTAATTATCTGAGGACATGACCTCCAACAGACATGAGCAATAAAGGGATAGACCTCTGGGCTGTCCTACGTCAAGCTAAGTCCTCATTGGTATGGATGAGATGCAGAAAAGTGATGTAAAAATGTCCATATAAGGCACGTTGCGGGCTGCTTCTCTCTCTTTCCCTGGAGAAACGACTCTAATGCGTGCTAAGCATTCTGACATCTTGGAGTGTTGGGTGGTGAGTTTGCCTTGGAGCCGATTTCAGGTTCGGGCATCTTAGCTAAGCCTCTTTGGAGGTCAAGCTGATTCTTTCCTCCTTCATACTCAAAACCTTACTTTCTAGATCTCCTATCTTCCTGCCTGGTACTAGCCCCTTCATTCCTCTTTCTTCTTAAAATCTTCTCTACTATATCAATTAAATCACCATAATATTTGGCAGCTGACTTAGGTATTTTATTATTTGGGATTTCCTTTGATGACCACTTAAATTTAGATTTTTTTCAGTCTCAACCATAATTTCACCCTTTACAATTGTATCTTCCCTTCCCAGTCAGAAATTGGAATGTGGACAGGTAGATCTGTGATGTTGTTTGTGTAGATCCCTTTAAAGAGTTTTGCCCTGAGGCTGTTTTTCCAGCTCCTCCTGCCTTGGCTGTGGCCAGTCTTGCTTATTCCCAAGCTCTGCTGCCCATGCTCTGTGCGCCTCATCTTCAGGTCTCATCTTGATGCCAAGGCCTTGCACCTCCCTCAGGGGTAAATCTGTGGTGCCCTCAGCCAGCCCTAAAGAATTTAAATATTTCCCCAGTCCTTGCTCCGATTCTGCCATAGTAGGTGGTGTGGTGGAGGGGTGATCAACTTGAGCTTTGATAACTGCAATTTCACCCCCTTATCGTATGGGAGTCCCCAAACATTGCTTACCTTTAAGGCTTCCCCCAGTCAGAGAGCCTCTTTACTCATCTGATTTTGATTTCTGTCTTTTTGAGTCATTTTGTAATGATTGGTTGGAAGGAGATTCAGAAGGTTCCTGCTACCACACCGCCATCTTAGTTCTCTGCCCCAATCTGTAAAATTAACTGGAAAAGGAAATGACAAACCACTCCAGGAACTTTGTCAAGAAAACTCCAAATGGAATTACAAAGAGTTGAACTTGATTGAAGTGAATGAATAACAACAAATGTAATTTTAGAAATGGGGGGCATCTAGGTGGTTCAGTGGTTAAGGCCCTGGAGTCAGAAAAAACAGAATTCAAATCTGGTTTTGAACACTTAACTAGCTGTGTGACCCTGGAAAAGTCACTTAACTTGAGCCTCATCTGAAGAAGGAAATGACAAAACACTATAATCTCTTTGCTAAGAAAACCCCATGGGTAGTATGGTCTACAGGGTTACAAAGAGATGGAACTGAACAACAAACAATAATTTCGTGAAACAAAACCCAAATAAATCCAGTAGAGCCTTGCCTAACCTCTCAGTGTTTTCATATCAAGGAGAGAAGCATTTTTGCAGTTGGCTCAGGTGGAATCAAGGATGCACAGAAAAGAAATATTCCTATAAATTTATATGTGTATATGTACATTTACTCTCACACTCACATGCTGTTACAGTATCTGTTTCATTGTTACAGGCTGTAGCCTTCTTTATAAAGTGCATTTATCTCCCCAATCCTCAACTCTATCTGTTCCAAATCCCACCCTAGCACTTTGGTTCTGGCTAAAGTCAGAAGAAGACTGTGTCAGAGTCGGGGACATGAATTCATTGGTGAGTTTGTAGTACTGTTTAGGGGATGCTGTTTCAATGTCTTCCCAGCTCTTAAGTTTCACTATTTTGACAGTATTTTAGCTTTTTACCTTGGTGACATGATACTAGGCTGTTGGTGATAGTCATGCAATACATTTCCTTTGGGGTGTTTTCATGGCTCTCCCTGGCACAAATATCCACTGGTCAATTTCCTTATGTCAAAAGAATGGGGACAAATTGAGGAGAATGATAGTTGTAGCCAACAGTGCCTGTGATGATAAAGTGAACTTATCTAAAGACAAAGAATGAATGGAAAAGTATTGAGCTTTTGTTTTGTGTCAAGACTTGTGCTAAGTGATGGAGATACAAATAGAACAAGTAGTGGTTCCTGCTCCCAAGGAATTATTATTCTAATTGGGGATATATCATGTAGAAAAGAATTCAGGTGCCAGGTAGATAGAAAGGCCTGGAAGTATCAAGGGTGCTGTGGGAGGTCATAGCACAAATGTCAGAGATCCTTAGGGTCCATTAGTAGGTCAGATGATAAGGTCCAGGGGTCTGGAGAGCAGATGTTGAGACCTGATTGTATAAAAATGGAGGTTTGAACCCTAGACTTCAATCCCTAGAAGTCCTTTGTACTTCCCAGAATTCCCTATTATCTCACCTGAGTCTCCACATGGGTGAGATCACAACTTAGTATTTAATGGGCTCTCTGCCTCCCAAGACTCTTTCTTCTTCTACTTGTACATTGCAACATGTAGTAAGTAGGCTGTGAATGGGCTAATTAGCCCTAGGCACGTGGTTTATTATTTCGTATCCTTGATTTCTAATAATCTTTAATAAACCTCATAAAATATAATATTTTTATTACTAGAGACTAATTTAACTTTTACAATTGCCCTCTTTTTTCATTGGAATGCTTGGTTGTATTGACTCCCAGTTTATCTGGGTAATGTGAACCTCTAGTTCAGGGGAGGGATAAAGGTCTGGCCCTTCCCTGACTTCTTCCCCTGCTGTCTCATAGTATCTCAATGTTCTTGGGAGTCATAGGAGGCAAAAAGTTGGTCATACAAACAGTAGACAAGAGGAGAAGTTAATATATTGTTTAGAATTTCCGGTGGTTTGTCAAGATAGACTTGTCATAGAATTTCTGCTGGGAGAGACCTTAGATGCCATATGTTCTAAGCTGTATCTCATTATAAATCCTTTTATTTTATTTTTTTTAATTTATTAATTTTAAAGTATTTTTCCATGATTCCATGATTCATTTTGTCTCCCTCTCCTCCTCCCTCCTGCCTTCTAGAACTGACAAGCAATTCTACCGGTTTATACATGTATTATCACTCAAAACCCATTTCTATATTACTCATTTTTGTCATACAGTAATCTTTTAAAACCAAAACCCCAAATCCTATATCCATATAAACAAGTGATAAATCACATGTTTTTCTTAGTGTTTCTACTCCCACAGTTGTACCTCCAGATGTGGATAGCATTATTTCTCGTAAGTATGAATCCCTTTAGCATCCATAAGCAGTGGTTCACCTCTAATTTTATTTTTCATAATCATATCCTCTTTAAACCTTTCCTTTTCAAGCTAAACACTTGCAGTTTCACTACTAACTCTCATAGTACTAGACGTGGGCTAGTTTGTCATTCCACTGCATCAGTGGTCTTCTGCTGAAGTGAGTACAATTTGCTATCAGTCAATTGTGGGCTAACAAGGGTAGTGACAATTGTACTAGCACCTGCCTAATTTAGGACATTGAACTAGAGAACAGAACTCTCAAGGGGTATGTGTGCCTGCCTCTGTGTGTGTGTGTGTGTGTGTGTGTGTGAATGTGAATCAAATCAAATAAACCCTAGTTCTTTCTTTGAATCACTGTAGTAAAAGGTAAGGATTTTTTGGTCTGAAGCTCCTCCTGGACATTTTTATCACTGAGTTCTAAACTATAGAAGAAAATTGCACCATTTGATGAAGTGGCTGGTCTTAGGCCCAGGAACCTGTTTTATGAATTATTGCCAAGTGAAATGAGCAAGTTACACAATAACAACAACATTATAAAGATAAACAACTTTGAAACATTTAAGAATGCTTAATGTCCATCTATAATTCCAAGGAACTGGAAATATTGCTTGAAAATCTCCTCCTGATGAGAGAAGTGAGGAACTCCAGATAGAGGATGAGACATTTTTGGACATGGCCTATGTAGAATTTGTTTGTTAGAGAGCACATTTTTTTCTTTTTCTTTTTCTTTTTTTTTTAAAGTTGTGGGAGATAAGGGAGTAGGAATGAGGGCCCCCCAAGAAAAGAACCTTAAAAATTCCAAAAGGAAGCACAAAAAAGGCAGGACAGCTTTAAAAGTTAAATATTTAATTCATTATATATTTGCAAAATCCTCCTGTTCTGACATGGAAGCACTCATTTTATTTGGTGTTTAAATTTCAAGTAAAGACCAATAAAATGATGAAAAATCCACAGGCCATCTCAGTAGTCATCTAAACTGTATTGTGGACTGAAGTGGTTTTTCTGTTTGAATAGATCAAACCGAAAAGGAAAATCAAAAGATCTTAGCTGAAAACGAGTTATTAAAAACTAGAATTGGGCAAGTAGAAGCCAATGACAAGACAGCAAGAATTAATAAAGCAAAGTCAAAAGAATGACAAATTAGAAGGGAACACAAAATATCTCATTGAGAGGGTGGTTGACCTTGAAAATAGATCTCGGAGAGACAGTTTCAGAATCTTAGGCCTACCTGAAAACTTGGAAACAAACAGAAACCTTGACACCATACTACAAGAAATCATCCAAGAAAAATCTGCTCTGAAGTTCTGCAACAAGAGGGCAAAATAGACATTGAAAGAGTCTATAGATCATCCACTACACTAAATCCTCAAAAGACAACCCCCCGGAATGTAATTGCCAAATTCCAGAGCATCCAACCTAAGGAGAAAATATTACAAGAAGCCAGAAAGAGACAATTCAGATATCAAGGAGCACCAATCAGGATTACACATGATCTGGCAGCCTCCACACTAAAAGACCACAAGGCTTAGAATATGATATTCAGAAAGGCAAGAGAATAGGGTCTATAACCAAGGATCACCTACCCATCAAAATTGATTATATACTTCCAGGGGAAAAGTATTGACATTCAACATAATGGAAGACTTCCAAATATTTGTAAAGAAAAGACCAGAACTAAACAGAAAATTTGACATCGAAATATAAAAACCAAGAGAAACATGAAAACGTAAATAAGAAATAGAGGGGTCTTATTTTTTGTTCTCTAAGGGCCTCAATAAAGCCAAATTGTTTATATTCCTATATGGAAAAATGGTATTTGTACTCACTTATAGTAGTTAGAAGAATTATCCATAGGTAGAGATTGGGGTACTAAGTGTTTTAAAATCATATATAAAAAAGGAAGAAACAAGGTGGGGGGAAATGGCACCAAGAGAAACTTGAAGGAATAAGGAAATTAAGATAATTTATACTACACAAAGAGGCCCACTAGAGTGGAAGGGGAAGGATACAACTATAGGAAGGAGATGAAGAGAGTACTAAAAGGTAATACTCAAACCTTACTCTCAGTGGAATCAATTCTCAGAGGTAAGAGCATCTAGATCCATTGGAGTATCGAACTCTATCTTATCTTATAGGGAAGTTGAGAGGGGTAAACTCAGGGGGGGAGTGGGGAAAGGAGTTAAAAAATGGGGGACCCCCAAAGAGATAATAAGGAAAAAGACTTGTACAAGAATATTCATAGCCGCACTCTTTGTGGTGGCCAAAAATTGGAAAATGAGGGGGTGCCCTTCAACTGGGGAATGGCTGAACAAATTGTGGTATATGTTGGTGATGGAATACTATTGTGCTAAAAGGAATAATAAAGTGGAGGAATTCCATGGAGACTGGAACAATCTTCAGGAAGTGATGCAGAGTGAGAGGAGCAGAACCAGGAGAACATTGTACACAGAGACTGACACATTGTGGTACAAGAGAACATAATGGACTTCTCCAGTAATGGCTTTACAATGTCCCTGAACAATCTGCAACGATCTACGAGAAAAAAACAAACAAACTATCCTCAAGCAGAGGACAAACTGAGGGAGTAAAAACACCGAGGAAAAGCAACTGCTTGACTACAGAGGTTGAGGGGACATGATCGAGGAGAGACGCTAAATGAGTACCCTAATGCAAATACCAACAACAAGGAAATGGGTTCAGAGCAAGGACACATGTGATACCCAGAAGAATAGCATGTTGGCTAGGGAAGGGGGGGGAGGGGGAAGGAAAAGAAAATGATCTGTTTCCAATGAATAATGCATGAAAATGACCAAATAAAATAATGTTTAGAAAAAAAGGGGGGGTATATAGAGGGGGAAGGGAATTTAATAGGCCCTAAAAAATAAAAAGAGAATAAAAAGGGAGAAAGAGGAAAGGGAAGGTGGGGAAGGAAGCAATAAAAGGGGGGAGAGTGTGTGGGGTAGCTTAAAAAGAAGGCAAAAGAAAAATAAGAGAGGAATAAGAAGGGAGGGGGAGAAAGAAAAGTAAAATTAAGTGTGGGGATTAGGGGGACTGATTTAAAAACAACATTTGTGTAGAAGGAAATAATGAAAGGAAAGGGCTGGACAAGGAAAGAATATCAAAATGTTGGGGAATACACAGGTAGTAATCATAACTTTGTGAATGGGATGAACTCACCCATAAAGTGGAAGCAAATAGCAGTTGATTAGAAACCAAAATCCTACCATATGTTGTCTATGAGAAACACACATGAGGAAGGTAGATACTTATAGGGTAAAAGTAAGAGGATGGAGCCAAATCTATTGGCCATCAACTGAAGAAAAGAAGGCAGGAGACTCAATTATGATATATGACAAAGCCAAAGTAAAAATAGATCTTAAAAGAGATAGGGAAGGTAATTATATCATGATAAAAGGTAGTATAGACAATGAGGAAATATCAGTATTCAACATGTATGCACCAAATGGCATAACATCCAAATTTCTCAAAGAGAAACTAGTGGAGTTGAAGGAGGAAATAGATAATAAAAATATACTAGTGGGAGACCTGAACCTTCCTCTATCAAATCTAGGTAAATCAAACAATAAATAAGAAAGAGGTAAGAGAAGTGAATGAAATCTTAGAAAAATTAGAGTTAGTAGATAAGTGGAGATAAATAAATAAGGACAAAAAGGAATATACTTTCTTTTTAGCAGCACATGGTACATTCACAAAGATTGACCATGTACTAGGGCATAAAAACATTGTAAACAAGTGCAAAAGTGCAAAAATAATGCAACCTTTTCAGTTCACAATACAATAAAAATAATAATTGGTAAGGGTACATGGAGAGGCAAATCAAAAAGTAATTGGAAATTAAATATGATTCTCCAAAATCCGTTAGTTAAAGAACAAATCACAGAAATAATTAACAATTTCATTGAAGAAAATGACAATGATGAGACATACTTTCAAAATCTATGGGATGCAGCCAAAACAGTACTTAGGGGGAAATTTATATCCTTGAGTTCTTATATTAACAAATTGGAGAGGGCAGAGGTCAATGAATTGGGCATGCAAATTAAAAAACTAGAAAGTGAACAAATTAAAATCCCCAGATGAAAACTAAATTAGAGATCCTAAAAATCAAAGAAATTAATAAAATTGAAAGTAATAGAACTATTTAATTAATAAATAAGATCAGAAGCTGTTAGACCAGAAGAAAGCCAAATTCCCAGTATCTACGATGAAAAGGAAGATGTCTCCTCTAATGACATGGAAATTAAGGTAATCATTAAAAACTATTTTGCCCAATTATATGGCAATAAATATGGCAGTCTAGGTGATTCGGATGAATATTTACAAAAATATAAATTGTCTAGATTAACAGAAGAAGAAATGGAATACTTCAATAACCCTATATAGGAAAAAAAAATTGAACAAGCTATCAAAGAACTCCCTAAGAATAAATCCCCAGTGCCTGAAGGATTCACAAGTGAATTCTATCAAACATTCAAAGAACAACTAATCCCAATAGTATACAAATGATTCAACATAATAAGCACAGGAGTTCTACCAAATTTTTTTTATGACACAGATATGGTACTCATTCCATCATCAGGTAGATCAAAAACTGATAGAGAAAACTATAGACCAATCTCCTTAATGAACATAGATTCCAAAATCTTTAATAGAATACTAGCAAAGACACCAGCAAGTCATCACAAGGGTTATTCATTATGATCAGGTAGGACTTATACCAGGAATGCATGGATGCTTCAATATCAGGAAAACCATGCACATAATTGACCATATCAACAAGCAAACCAACGAAAATCACATGATCATCTCAATAGGTGCAGAAAAAGCCTTTGAAAAAATACAACACTCATTTCTATGGAAAACACTAGAAAGTATAGGAATAGAAGGGCCTTTCCTACGAATAATAAGCAGTATACGTTTAAAACAGTCAGCAAGCATCTTCTACAATGGGGATAAATTAGAAGCATTCCCAATAAGATCAGGAGTGAAACAAGGATGTCAATTATCACCTTTATTATTTATCATTGTACTAGAAACACTAACAGAAGTAATCAGAGAAGAAAAAGAAATTGGAAGTATGCTATGTTTGGGGATCGCTCGCTAACTTTTCATGTAGTTCTGTGCATAAAGTCTTTGCAATTTCTCATTGGATTTCTTCACCATTATTCCATCTTGTGAGTATTTCAGGTACTTCAAGGGATAGGTATAAAGTTGATGGGCAGCCTGCCTTTGCTCAGGTAGTCATCTTGGCTAGAGATCCTAGCTTTACTTCTGTTCCTTTTCTTGAACTCTGTGTTTTAGGCAATCTAGATGACTAACCATTCCTAAAAGTAAAATGGCATTCCACTCCCTCTTTGTGTTCCTATAGGTCATCCCTCATTACTAGAGTACACTTTCTTTTCATCTCTTCCTCTCAGAATCTTTAAAGCCTCTCCCTGCTTCCCTCTTTTCTTTTTCCTTTGCATATAGTCCCTGTTTTGTAAAGTATTTAAGGCCTTACTTAGAGCCATGCAGTCTTTAGTATGGTAGGCATGTGCTATAAGAGGATGTTTTCTCTGATGATCTGTGTTGTCCACAGTGATGCCTTTGGTTTTCAATTGGTGGAGGTAGTAGTATTTTGAATATTTTTGTTTCTTTCATAGCTTACATTGAACTAAAAAGAGGATACAAAGATGGTCTTAGATCAGCCTCTCAGATCTTGTAGAATCTGAAAGCTGGTACTCTTAACACTTTCTTTCATTGCTGAATGGAGCTAGTACTTTTACCCTTAACTTAGTGCATGGCATGAAGCAAGTAATAAACTTCCATTTTCCTCCTCTGTAAAATGAGGGAGTTGGACTAGATGATTATGAATGTCTCACACCTACAAATCTATAAACATTGTTGAGGTATGCTCTATAAAAAGAATTTTTAAAAAACTTTTCCTTTCCACCAACCTATGCAAATGAAGTTCAGTACTGGCTACATCTCACAATTTTTTTTACTTTCATTAAATGGAGTTTGATACAATTCACTGTGACTCTCTTGCAAAGGAATGAAAAGTAATGTTCCATAGAGCAGCTAGGTTGCTCAGTGGTTAGAGAACCATGCCTTGAGATGGGAGGTTCAGGGTTCAAATATGACTTCAGATACTTTCTAGTTGTGTGACCTTGGACAAATCAATTAACCCCAATTGCCTAGCCCTTACCAGTCTTCATTCTTGGGGCAGATACTTAGTATTGATTCTGAGAGAAGGTAGGGGTTTAAAAAAAGAAAGAAGGAAAGAAAGAAATGCCCTTCCCCTACCCCCCCCCCCCCCCCCGACCAAGTGCTGTGCCCTTCCCTTTACTCCCCCACTGAGTGCCGTGTGTAACCCCCCCCCCCCAAAAGGAAGCACTCCCGTTGGGCTGCTGAGTAGAGGGGTGAGTGAAGCGAGGAAATGTCTTCAGCAAGTGTAGAGAGGGGGATGGATGTGGCCCAAGCACTCTGCTCCCCTCCAGCTCTGTTTTCTGAGTCTCTCACCTTACCCCCTATGTGCTCCATTGGGCTGCTGCATGGAGGGGTGGGGAATGTGAAAAAGTGTCATCAGGCATGGTAGAGAGGGGGAGGGGAGTAGCTCTACTCAAGGCCCTCTACCTTTCTAGTAATAAACTCTGGGTGGGGCTCCCAAAGAGAGCACTCTGCCTGCCATCTTTGGCATCTGTGCCATAGGTTCACCATCTCTGTGCCCCACTATGACCTCACTCTGTCTTTCTCTGGGCACTAGTTTCTATGTTTATTAACCAAAGATGTTGGAATAAATGGGTTAAAAACCTACATTTTCTCTATAAGATAGGAATCCTGTCTTGCAACTTCATATAGACACCTAAACAAGTATCCTAAGCAGGGACCTGAATGGGCTTTGGAATGGTTCTAGTCTAATTTTGCAAAAATTAACCAGCTTTCAAATCAGGTTACATTCAGAAGTCCCATTATAATACTGGTGCTGACAGACAAGACTATTAATGCCTATGTTGTAAGCTAATTGTTTTTCTAGACTTGGTGTATATGATTATTATGTTTCATGGTACTTGGATTGACATGTGGTGTGTCTATAAATAGCACCATCACACTTATCCAGAAGACATGTATTTAGCAGTCTTACTTGTTCAAAACACAGCTAAAGATACTGAAGAAAAAAAAGGTACTTGAGTAACTAAGATACATGTCAGAAAGTTGTCTGGACTTTTTGTTTATAGGACAGGCTCTTCTTTCGTCTGTTTACTCTTGGTTTACTTACATTTCTAATGAACTTGAGGATGTGAGTTCTAAATCAGGAAAATTAAAAGGGTGGTGGGTGGTAGGTAGAGTCCCCTTAGTGGTAGGTACATTTACATTGAAAGAAGTGATAGCCAATAGGCTCATGACAAAGAAGACAGAAGTAATATTAAAACATAGGAACTTCAAATCTCTCACTATCTGCGAACATTTAGTGCAGGGAAAAGGAGTCACATCCAAATAGGTATTGAGGACATGGCTGTATTTTAGCTCAGTATAATAATGAATATCCTCAATGAATTCAGGTCACATCAGGAAAAAGAATGTATCAGGGTAATGAAAGAACTGACAAATTTGCTTTGCTGAGCCAGTGTTGATGAACTTTGAAAATTAGAGAGATTAGGAAAGGTTCTGCAAAACTAGATAAAGGCAAGTGTCCTGATTTCAAAAGGGAAAAGTCAAGTCTATAGACTGTAGGCCAATGTACATGACTTGATTTCTGGAAATGTTCTCTTCTTAAAAGGATGGAGCGTTTAGAAAGGGGAAGCAATGAGCCAGTGTGTCTTCATAAAGAGCATATCATTAAATTCATTTTCACCATTTATCAAATATCTACTATGTTATGCCAGAATAACTTCATTTCTTTCTCTCTTCTTTTGCACAAGGCAAGCAGTGATATTTTGTGTCATGGATCTGTTTGGAAGTCTGTGGTTCCCTTCTCAAAAAGTTTTTAAATGGGTAAAATAAACTACATAGTATCAGAAAGGAGATAGATTGTACTGAAATAACAATTCTCACAATTTTTTATAATGCTCTCAGCGAGGGAGGAGGTGAGAGAACATATATTTATTAAGGACCTGTTATGTGCCAGGCACAGAGCTAAGGGGTTTACAAATGTTATTTCTTTTGATCGTTGGTTAAAAATTACTGCCATAGATGTACCAAGGTGTTTGGCAAACATCTCATGTAGAGAGATGTGGGCTAGGTAATAGTATCGTTAGGTCGATTTGGGCTGAGTGACTAGCAAGAAAAAGTAGTCATTCATGATTTGATGCCAACTTGAGAGATTTCTAGAATGCTCTCGGGATCTTTGCTTGACCTTGTGTTCTTCAACATTTTTATTGATCCTTTGGCAAGAAGCATCAATGGCACAAACACATATTTTCACGTGAAAGAAAGCTGGAACTGATATGTAATATTGTACATAAATGAGTTATGTTCTGAAGTAATGTTGATAGGCTAGAATGATGAACTTTCTCTAATAAGATCAAATGAAATAGTGATAAATGCAAAAATCACATCCCAGAATTGAGAGGAAAGGTTGAACAGTTGTTTTGTTGAAAACATTTGAAGCTGGCTCCATCCTGCCTTTCCAATTTACTTATCCCTTACTCACTTCCACGTATTCTTCAGTTCAGTGACATTAATCTTTTTGTTCCAGTTTGCTTCATTTTTTCACTGGTTGTCCCTCATTCCTAGAAAGAAACCCCACTTATCTCTGCCTCTTGGTTTCTGTGGCTTCCCTCAAGGCTTAGGTAAAATATCCAGCCTTCTGCTAGAAACCCTTCCTCACTCCCCTTAATCTAGTACTTTCCTTCTATGATTATCTCCAGTTTATCCTGTTAATATCTTGTTTATACATACTTGTTGGCATGCTGTTTCCCCCTTATAGACTGTGAACTACTTGGGAGCAGGGGCTGTCAAAAAAAAACAAACTGTTGAGGCAGTTAAAAAAACATGTTATAATCTTAGCTTAAACCAACTGACACATAATATTTAGAATGGTAGAGGTGAGTGAAAGCCCCTCTATTTAAGAAAAAAACCTTATCTTCCATTTTATTTATTTTTATTTTTTTTCCTAACCCCTGTTAATTTTGTGTTTTCTTGTATTATCTTCCATTTTAGAATCAATACTGCATATTGGTTCCAAGGCAGAAGAGCAGTAAGGGCTGGGCAATGGGGGTTGAGTGATCTGCCCAGAGTCACACAGCTAGGAAGTCTCTGAGGGTAGATTTGAACCCAGGACTTTCCCTCTCTAGACCTGTCTCTCTATCTGCTGAGCCACCCAGCTGCCCTGAAAGCTCCACTATTTTACAGCTTGGTCAAGCTACATCTGGAATACTGTGTTTAGGTCAAAGACATTGAAAAACTATAGCACATTCAAGGAGGGTGACTAGACTGCTGTAGAAACTAGATCATACTATATGAGTGAGCTATTGAAGAAACAAGGGATATTCGAGGAGAGAACATTCATGACTGGTAATCTATTTTAAGGTAAATATTTATTGATAAGACTTAATTTTAAAATGTTTATATGTTTTTAACATAGTGTTCTTTTTGACTTTCCCTGCCATACCTCATCCACTGAGAAAGCAAACAATATATCAACTGTACAAGTGAAATCATGTAATACATTATTTCCATGTTAGCCATATTTTTAAAAAAGTAAGAGAAATAAAGAAAATTATACTTTAATTTGCACTCAGAGTTCATCAGTTCTCTGAAAATGTAGCACTTTGAGCCTAGTTCCAGATTGTTTTCCAGAATGGCTAGACCCTCAACATTTCATTAATGTACCTATTTTCCTTCATTCCCTCTAACATTTGTCGTTTCTGATAGGTGTGAAGTGGTACCATAGTGTTGTTTAAATTTGCCTTTCAGAAGTGATTTAGAGTGTTCTTTCATATGACTATAAAAGATAAATTTGATTTCTTCTTCTGAAAACTACCTGTTTATATCCTTTGACCATTTATCAATTGGGGAATGGCTTTTATACATTTTACTCCATTCTGTACTCAGTATATATTTGAGAAATGAAGCCTTTATTAGAGAAAATTCCTGTAAAATGTGTTGATATTCAGTCTATGACACCTTTTAGTAGAATATATTTCCCTTGTTCTCTTCCAGTTAGGTTTAATTTTGCTTTGACTTTGTCTGAGATCGTGATTGCCACCCTTACTCTCTTCACTTCAGCTAAAGCATAATTGACTTTGCTTTAGCCTTTCATTTCAACTTTGTATGTATCTTTCTGTCCCAAATGTGTCTCCTGTATATATCATATTGTTGGATTCTTGTTTTTAATCTTTTCTGCTATTTCTTTCCATTCTGTAGGTTACCTTATTCTGTTCTCATTTATTTATAATCACTAACAGTGCTTATCCCTCCATCCCATTTTCCTCTGTTTATCTTTCTTTCTTTTTATCTTGTTCCTTCTCAGAAGTAGTGTGTCTTGCTTCCAACTATTATTCTCTCAATCTATTTTTCCTGTTGTCCCCTACCCCAACCCCCAGACCCCTGTCTTTTATCCCCTTTCCCTCCTATGTTCCTGTTTGGTAAGGTAGATTTCTATACACAGCTGAGAGAGAGTGAGTGTGTGTATGTATGTATCCATGTATGTATGTGTGTTCTCTTCCTTCTTTGGACCAATTCCCATGAGTGAGATTCAAGCATTGCCTACTTCACTCTTCCCATTTCCCCCTTCACTATAAATGCTCCTTTTTTTTCTCACTTATTTTATGTATTTTTAAAAGTTTTTTTTAATTTCATTTTTTATCACCTACTTTATATTAGAAAAATTTCTTCATCCTGTCTTTCTCTTGGATAATCTTATATATTCAGGGCAACTAGGTGGCTCAGGGGATTGAGAGCCAGGCATGGAGACAGAAGGCCCTGGGTTCTAATAATGCATTGGTATGCCTGCTTTTCCCACAACTCCTACAATATTAATTATTTCTGCCATTTGTCATGTTTGTAATTTGTTGGAACCCTCACAGTTGTTTTGATTTTCATTTCACTTATTAGTGCTTTGGAATGTTTTTAAATATAATTATTAATGGTTTACAATTCTTGTTAGAATCATTTGTTGAAATTTTTTACCATCCTTTATCCATCAGGAAATGGCTTTTCATTTTTTATATTTCTGCTAGTTGCATATATGTCTTGTATATCAGGGCCATATCAGAGACATTTGATATGTAGATTAAAAAAAATCAGTTAGCCACTTCCTTTCCTCTAGTTGTATTTTATCAGGGCAAAAAGCTTTTCAGCTTTACCAAATAGAACTCATTTGTCTTTTGTAATTTCCTTTAACCCTTTTTTTGATTGAGAATTTACCATTTAGCTATAGCTGTATAAGGTATCTCAGATGATTGCTTTCTAATTTCTTTGTGGTGTGACCTTTTTATTTTTTAATTTAATTTTTATTTTGTTATGAATTTCACAGACTTCAACAGACATGAACATTTCCATGCACAAAATCCCCCTCAAAGAAATCCAGAAAAAGAGGATTCTCTGTGAAACCACGGATCGCAATTGCGTAGGTTTTTTTTGTTTTTGTTTTTTTTACTATAACAAGCTTACTGTGTATTTTCCAAAGCTATCTTCCCTCAGTCAATTGATCAATCAACAAGAATTTATTGAGCTTCTATGTAGCAGGTCATATCCTAGGCACCGAGATTATAAGACTGAAGGATGAAGCTATCCCTGCTCCGATGAACTTCTAGTCTCATGAGAGAGACAAATCCATGTAAAATATATATACAACATAAATATGAAGTTTATAAAGACATATACACACATATGCAAAAAAAGTAGTTTGGGAAGATCAGTAAAGACTTCACTCAGAGCTTGTTGCTTCAGCTTGTCGGTAGCAAAATTCTCTCTCCATTATGTCACTTTTTTAAACATCATCTCTCAGTGACCTGGAAATCAAAGACCACTGAATAAAATCAGGTATAGATAAGCCCTTAGAGAAAGGAAGTTAAAGAACCAAGGAACCAATGAGATAGGAAACTGATTCCACAGGCACTGCCTCCTTGGGAGGCCTAAGGAAATTAAGAAACTATGGTTGGTTCCTGAAATGTGACGTATGAGAGCTAGTGGGTGGAGAAAAGAGATTATAAGTGGAGAACAGGTAGTCTTTAGGGTCTTCTGGCTGGACCGCAGAGAGCTAAAGGAACCCTTGTCGTTGTTTAGCCACAGACCCATCGTGGTGGCCAATAGATTATAGAAAGCTAAGTATCTCTACTTTTCTCCTATCTTTCTCTTTCTTTACTACTCCTATTACTTTGATTTAATAAAGTTATTAAGCCACTATCAGCTTCATGATTTTAATTATTACAAGCTGTACGTTGAATGAAGATAGGGATTCTATGAAGAGGAAGGGTAAGGAACGATTTCATTCCAGACACTGTTCAGCTGTCTTGACATCCTTTATGTTTTATCTTGTGGGTATTTGAAAGTTTCATTGTCTCTTTTCTTTTTTTTAATTTTTATTTCACCATCACCAAACCAGAATTATACCCCATTTACCCTATACTCCCTCGAGAGGCCCTTCCTTGTAACAATAATTATTTAAGCAAAAGATCATATATTGGCTGCATTTGAAAATGTATGTCTTCTTCTGAACCTGGGATCCATCAGCTTTCAGGAGGTAAGTAGAACATATGTCCTCTGAAATCATGATTGGTAACTGCATTGAGCAGAATTCTGAAGTCATTCAAAGTTGTTTGTCTTTATAATGTTGTTAAATACATTTTCCTCATGGGTCTACTCATTTCATTCTGCCTCTGCTCATATGAATCTTCCCATATTTCTCTGAAAATGCCACTTTCATAATTTCCTACAATACTGTAGCATTTAATTTCATTCATATGCCATAATTTGTGTAGTCAAAACCCATTTGAAAGGCGTCTCCTAGGTTTTCAGTTTCTTTGATGCTGTGAAAAGAGTATTTATTTACATTTTTGTACATAAGAGTGTTTTTCCTCTTTAATCTTTGTCGTACAGAATTTGTAAGAATATGCACTGTTTAATAACTTTTTGACATAGTTCCAAATTGCTTTTCAGAATAAATTATAAAAAATAAATGAAAATGACAGATTTTCATATTTTCCAACAGTGTATTAATGGACCTGTCTTCCTATGCCCCTCCAACAATTATTTTCCTGTTTTGTCAACTTTATCAATCTGAACAGATGAGGTCAATGGAACTTCACTGAGAGCTTTAATTTGAATATTTTTTATTAGTAGTTTGTGAGGATTTTTTTTTTATTTGAAGTCATGTTTATTTTCTGTTTCTATGCACATTTTTTAAGGTAATTAAACTTTTTTGACTTTTTTTTTAGAGGTTTATAATGAAACTCACCATTTTTACCAAAAGTAAATTCAAGACTTAAAGTGTTGCACAGTTCTAAAATAAACAAAGGCTTGAATTGAATATAAACTTTGGAAACATTTTACAAGAGAAACCATCTTTGCAACAGTTTTAAAAGTTTATATTTACAAATTTTACAAAAATACAAAATGAATGCAAATCCATAAAGCATTGTCTTTTCTTGGGCATTTTTTAATATGGTCATTTATCATATGGACTTCTTTTCTTGAGAACTGCTTATTTATATCCTTTGACCTTTCATCTATTGTTGAATATTTCTTGTTCTTTTATATTTGAATTAATTCCCTATAAATCTTGTATCTAAGAACTTTATTAGAGAAATTTGCTGCAAAGATTTTTTCCCCATTTAATTCTTCTTTAGCCTTAACTCCATTGTTTTTATTTGCTGCAAACCTTTTCAGTTTTGTGTAATCAAAGGTGTCGACTTTATTTCCTTGTGGCCTTCTGTATCCCTTATTTGGTCAAAAATTCTTCCCTCATCCATATTTGTGAAAGGTCTTTTGTTTCTTTGCTCCTCTAATTTATGACATGATTCTTTATATGTAAAACTTGTGTACATCTGGAGTTTATTATTGTATATGATGTGAAATGGTGTTCTGAGCCTACTTTAAGCTAGATTGTTTTCCAATTTTCCCAGCAGTTTTTATTGAATAGTGAGTCCTTACCCTAGATGGGTGGGGTAGCTTGGTGGTACAGTGGATAGAGTACAAGGCCTTGAATCAGGAAGATTCTTCCTGACGTTCTACTTGGCCTTAGCTATATTACCCTGGGCAAGTCCCTTGGTCTGGTTTTCCTGAATTTCCTCATCTATAAAATGATCTGGAGAAGGAAATGGGAAACCACTTCAGTATCTTTGCCATGAAAAGCCCAAATGGGTTCACAAAGAGTCAGACTTGACTGAAAAATAACACATTAGTAGTTGAGGTCCTTGGTTTTTTGAGCACTGTTTGCTTCTAGATCTTGAGTATCTCCTCTTTTTCCCTGAGCAACTTTTGTACATTTGTACATCTTCCTCTGATTTCTTGGTAATATAGCCTGATACTGTATACTACTTTTTTTGATGAAAGAGAATTTCATTGTGAAGATTGGCCTGGCTGTGAGATTGGTGAACTGATCCTGTCATGTTTGTACTGTGAAATCTTTTGTGGATTCTTAATGCCACCAAGTAAAGATCAGACTGCTTTGCCTGCTCTTCCAAGCACCTCTTGAACTAGTATTAACCTGCTGTTTCATCTTTATTTTATATTCCTTTCATGCACTGGATTTTTAGTCGAAACTTCATCCTACAAACATGCTCTGTGTGTCTATACTCTGCTCATCACATTTCTTCTGTCTAGAATGGGCTACTCTCTCTCCTGTTTCACTTGCTCTATTCTTCCCTGGGCAAGTTACTTACCTCTGTTTGCCTTAGTTTCCTTGACTGTAAAATATAATAAAATAACACAGTAATACCAACTTCCAGGGTTCTAGGGAGAATCAAATAAGATAATGTTTGCCAAAAGTGCTTAGTATAGTTCTTGGTGCCTAGTAGGTGCTATAGAAATGTTTATTCCCTTTCTCTCTTCCTTTAAAGATCAACTCAAATACCTTCTCTTTCAGGAAACCTTCTCTCTTCTCACTGGGTAACAGCTTTTCCTCCTTTGATTCTTCCCTTGTACTTTATTTTGCCATTCATTAATAAAGAATTTAATATAATATTATGAATGTAATGTAACAGAGATCTTGAGTTTTTGCTGTTTTAGCAGAGTTAATGGCATGAGGAATTGTATTTGCGGCTCAACCCCCCTCTGTTATTTCTGTTGCTTTACTGAGGTCCGTGCCTCAGGGCAATTTGCATTTCCTGGCCTTTTGCCATATTGTAGCTCTCTCCCTCACTTATTGCAAAACACCATATTAGAAAATGCTAAGATTTTTACCACCTTAGGAGCACCTTTTAACTGTTTTTCTGACCTCAACTTCTATTTTCCTCAATCCCGTTCTAGCTCTTGCTGATATATTTCCCCCCTCCATCATGAGTGTTGCATAGTGTTTATGGTCATACCTAATAGTCCTTAAATGATTCTAATTTTTCACTTGAGGTGAAACTATTACAAAAGATATGTTCCAGCCATGGAATTGTGATTGGTTTTGCTCATTGATCTCCATTAGATGACTGCTTTCAGGATTTTCTGGTAATATCTTCAATCTGTATAGCAATCCTTGTCTGAGTAATGTATAATTTATGTAAAATCCAAGATTAAAAAAATTTTTTAGAGACATTTCAGGAAAAAATGCTCATGAACTGTTTGGAGAAAGTGCCATAAAGAAACCTACACTGCATCAGAAGATCCAGAATGAACTTTGGGATATAATTGATTGAGTTGAAGGGAGTTGAACACATTTATTCTGAATGTAAACTCTTATGCCAAAGGGGACTGCCCCCAATTGGCTTTTTGTCAATGCGCCTAGCAAATACTGGTTTTGTTCTCTCTCTTTTATTTCTCTCTTATCTCCAACTCTTGTAGTTTCCTCTTAGGTAGTGCAACATTGTATGCACCTTTAGCTGGAAGATCTTTAGAGGTATAAGCAAATTATGTTAAATAATTCATTGGGGAGACTAATCTCCCAAAGAATCACAAGGGGGAATTGTGAAGCTAGGATTAACTCTACCCGTGTCTATTTTTAGCTAATCAAATCAAGAACTTAAAGCACCCCTATTTACCATTAAGTATGAGAGTTCATAAGTCACTTACTAGTACTAGTAAGTGACAACTCCAAAGGCCACTGCCCCCCCAACCCCCCCTTGCCGGCAGTGCTAGGCAAATTGAAAGACTGTGTGAAGAGTGAATCATACTCTCTTTGTTTATCAATCAGCAACTTTTAAAGTTAATCAGTCAAAAACTTAAGTACCCCTACTTAGTTCTTTACCAATCACTAAGTATGAGAGTTCACAAGTCACTTGCTAGAGTGTGTGACAAATCCTAAGGTCACTGCATACACACACACACACACACACACCCTTTCCACAGTGCTAGGCAAATTGAAAGACTGTGATTGGTTCCAGTAAAGTGGGGGGGGCGGGGGGGGTGATAGGAAGTGATGTAGAGAAAACTGCTTTAAAAAGGCCATCTCGAGAATTCAGTGATTCTTTTTGTTTTGGCGAGCCAGACTGGAGGAGGAGACCTTTTCTCTGGATCCTAATCATCTTGCTGGGTGAATAGCTGGCTTTTCTTTCCTGGCTTCTGGAGAGATTGGTTCTTTAGATTGATTCCCTTCCTGAAGTTTGGAGATATTGGTTCAAGAGATTCCTTTCCTGGCTTGGAGGAATCCTTTTCCCTGGATCCTGTGTCAGCTTGTGGTGGTGAGTGGAGTGATTCCTTCCTTGGTTCTTCAGTGAGGAGATCCTCTCTGCTCATTGGTGCTTCGGTGGGACACTCCCTTCAGCATGCATTTTGGTAAGATTCTTGGTGGTCTTAGCCTTGTATATACTGAAGGTTCTCAATGGATTCTTCAGTGTCTCCTAGCTCTTCAGATTTGGGTTCCTAATTAATACTTTGGATGCTGGTGAGATTCGCTTTCAGATTCACATTTGTAGCCTGGCGACATTAGGATTAAACTTAGGATATTGGTAGCTGGGCAGTACTTTGTCTCTTTATCTACATTTTTCCACTTTCACTCTTTCCACCTCTTTATCAATAAAGCTTCTAAAAGTTATTTTGACTTAAGCTGGAATATTTTTAAATTGGCAACCACAATATTACTTTATAACTTTCATATTAGCATTAAAACCTAAATTTAAATTCTTATAACTGCCACTGGTTTCTGTGAAGAAGGAGGAGTGAGAGGAAGTGACTTAGAAAAAAGGGATATAAAAAGAGACCAACATAGTCTAGCATTCATTCCTTTCCTTGTATTTAGAGAGATTGGTTCTGGAGGTCCCTGCCTTGGCTTGCAGGAGACCTTTTCCCTGGATCCTGCATCAGCTTGTTGGGTTAGTGGAACTCTGGCTGAAGACACCACTGGGACTTCTGGCTGAGAATTACTGAGAAATCCACAAATCCATGTGGGAACAAGGGACGTGGAGATGCCCCTGCAGGACTGAGCCTCACTTCACCAGAGAAGGGCTTGTAGGCTTGTTAAAATCTGACTCTTTAGGGGGCAGCTGGGTAGCTCAGTGGATTGAGAGCCAGTGCTAGAGATGGGAGGTCCTAGGTTCAAATCTGACCTCAGACACTTCCCAGCTGTGTGACCTTGGGCAAGTCACTTGACCCCCATTGCCTGGCCCTTACCACTCTTCTGCCTTGGAGCCAATACACAGTATTGACTCCAAGATGGAAGGTAAGGGTTTTTAAAAAAAAAAATCTGTCTCTTTAGCTACATTTTTCCACTTTCACTCTTTTCTCTCCTTTGTAAATAAAGCTTCTAAAATTTATTTTGACTTAAGCCATAATATTTTAAATTCGGTGACCACAAAATTACTTTGTAAATATCATATTTAGCATAACTAAATTTTAAATCTTACAGCGGTTCCAATCACAATATTCATCACCATTCTGAAAAATGAAGCAATATATTTTTTTAAACTCTTACCTTTCATCTTCAAATTGGTATTAAGGATTGTTTCCAAGGCAGAAGAGAGTGGTATGGACTAGGCAATTCGTGTGAAGTGACTTTCCTAGGAAATAACTGAAGCTATATTTTAACCTAGGTTGTCTCAACTCTAGGCCAGGTTCTCAATCCACTGAACCACCTAGCTGCCCCATGAAGCAATATTTTAAAATAAAGGTTTCTGACAACTTTGATTAGGTGCTATATCCCTAACCAGTATTTTCTAGGGAAAATAATTTGAAATCAAACTTAGCTGGTATAGTTCTGATAGGTGGGGTTAAAGCAGGCAATTTTTATCCTAACTTGGCTTCCACTTAGTGGTATACTTTGTAGGTTTACCAAGTTAGTGTAAGTTTTGAACTAATCATCTCTAACATGAACAATGTGATGGACCACACAATGTCAACAGTTGGGAAGGAGACCTAAGAACAATCCTTTGGGTCACATGGGAGGTAATACAGTATACTGCACAGAGCATTAGCTCTGGAGTTAGGAGTCCTAGATTCCAATCAGAAGTCTGATAGCTCACTACATATGTGACCTTGAGCGAGTCATTTAACTTCCTTGGACTTCTGTTATCTCATCTGTAACATTAGCATGTACAGAAAAACCAACTAGGTCATCAGTAAATAATGTTAGGCATTTATTCAGGGTTAAGATATTGCAATTTGCCACGACATATCATACATCATCAGAAACAGAAGGAGGATGTATAGTTGGGATGCTGAAAACAGCTGAACTGTAGGAAGGGGGTGCTGCAGAAATTTCCATGTGATTATCTCTGCCTGGGAAGGGGATTAGTTAGGGTGGTTATAAACTATTGGGATTGGTGGGATGGGGAGTAGGGTCAAGCTCTTCTTGGGAGTAGTTAGAAATTCGTGTTCCGATCAGGATAGGGACCCATGGTTTCCCAGGTATTAATAGTACAATGGAGTTGGGCAAGATGGCCCTGAGTTCTCTTCTAGTTCTTGAGCTATGACCCAATCAGTGTCTCAGACTTGACCAGTCTTCTATTCCAGACGGATTCACTTGATTCTGGACACATTATCTGTTCACAATAATGGATTATGTGCTAAACTCAAATCATTGGATCATCAAATTTTCTGTGATGTTATAGCAGTAATGTTAGTGGTTGCAGCAGCAGCTAATATTTATTTAGCACTTATGTGACAAATACTGTGCTACACACTTTACAGTTGTTATTTCATTTGATCGATATAGACTGCAAAAAAATGGAGGCCAAAAAAAAGTTCTTTGATTTGACCATGGCCACACAGCAAGTAAGCCTCTGAGGCCAGTTTTCAACTCAGGTCTTCCTGACCTCAAGCCCCATAATCGAGTGCCCTCTATCTCCACTGCTCTGAATGTAACAAATAATGGCTGGGATTTGCATCCACCCAGATACTCCATTCTGAACACTCTTCCTTCTCCTTTGGTCTCTTAAATAAGTGCCAACAAAATCACTTTTCTCTCTGTTCCAGAAACAGCAACACCTGTTTGCCTCTATTTGCAGCTTTGCATTGTTGCTCCAGTCTTCAGACAGAGAGACATGACATCTTTATGCTTGATATACCTCTAATTGGCTTTGTGATTTCAATTAAGATTTTTTCAAATAGTTTTGTTGTGACTTTTTGGGATTTTTTTTAAAGGCTTGCTGCATCATTTAGCATAAAGTTTCACTTTGATTAGGCAATTCATTAATTTTCCTGAAGAGAAATCACTGGGTTTAGAGAGCAAAATGGAATTAGGGTGGGGATGTGAAAGTGATTCACAGACTAACCCACAGGGAAGCCAGTTGACTATTTAACCAGTGCTTTGGTAGAGGTCAGATTCCATTGTGACGAACACAAATACTTTTTATTTAAAACCCTTACCTTCCATCTTAGTATCAATATTGTGTATTGGTTCTAAAGCCTAAGAGCAGTAAGGACTAGGCAGTGTGGGTTAAATGATTTTCCCAGGGTCACACAGCTAGGAGGTGTTGGAGGCCAGATTTGAACCCAGGACCTCCCATCTCTAGGCCTGGCTCTCAATCCATTGAACCACCGAGCTGCCACCACAAATACAATTAAAAAAAAATCTTTTATTATTTTTTCCCAATTACTTGTAAAAAGAATCTTTAACATCTGTTTTCTAAAATTTTGAATCCCAAATTCACTCTTTTCTCTACCATCCCCCTCTCTCCCCAGATACTTGGCAATTTGATCTAGTTTAGACATGTGCAATGATGCAACATATTTCTATATTGGTCATGTTGCTAACACAAATACTGTTAAAAGGAAACATAGCTTAAAGTGCCTTCTCACTTCTGCCACATTCTTGTGTTACTGTCAGTTCTCTGCAATGTACAATTTATTTCAGAGATACTCAGGAGTCTCTGTTCATGTGGAAGTCATTCTTCATAAAAGAGACTACTAGATATTGTGTTTGGAAGAGGATGGATCTCGAAAGTTCTTCTGTGGACTACTGGATAGCAGTTACCCTTGAACTCTACTTGTCACAGGCCTCCCATTCTTCCCTTGATCCCATTTTGCCAGTCATACCCACTTACTTCAGCTTCCAACTCCCACTCTCCCCAAATAATCCCACCCATCATGAGCACACAACAAGACCTCCATTCTCATTTTGTCAAGAGCCCTTCCCAGATACTGCTCCCTCATTTCTTCCTTTTCATATATTGCTTACATCGCCATTTAGCTTTGAAGCTGTATGCCAAGTCTTAACAAGAATATAAGCTTCTGTGATGTAGCGATTTTCAGAGATTTGCTGCTCTGTATTGTAATCACAGTGGTTTTCACCAAATAAACAAGTGGCAAGTCATTTCACATCTCTGAGACTCAGTTTTCTTGGCTACAAAAATGGGAATAATAATAATTATATTGCTTATAGGATTGTTAGTTTAAAATGAGAATATAAGTTGTAAACTTTAAAACATCAAACATTAGCTATCAATAGTAGCATCAATAAACATTTGTCAAATGGACTACTTTAGGAGGTTAGCGGAAGAAATGGATTGTGTGAATGAATATGTGTACAATATCATTGTTATCACCACTTGTTTATTCAGACAGGCACTGATATCACCTTTGAGAGGTCTCACCTTTGATGGAATATCTCAATCATATATCATAACTCATTCAACCATTTCCCAATTTATGGGCATCCCTTCAGTTTCTAATTCTTTGTCATCACAAAAAGAGCTGTTATAAATATTTTTGTACAACTAGGTCCTTTCCCCCTTATCTTTTTAGGTGATAGACCCAGTAATGGTATTCCTGGATCAAAGGGTATGCACAGTTTTATAGCCCTTTGGGCATAGTTCCAAATTGTTCTCCAGAATGCTTAGATAATTTCACTACTCTGCCAACAATGCATTAGTGTATCAATTTTCTCACATCTGTACCAACATTTGTCATTTTCTTTTTCGGTCATCTTAACCAATCTGATAGGTGTGAGGTGGTACCTCAGATTTGTTTTAATTTACATTTCTCTAATAATAGTGATTTAGAGCATTTTTTATGTGACTATACACAGCTTTGATTTCTTCTGAAAATTGCCTGTCCTTATTCTTGACCATTTATCAATTGAAGAATGACTCATATCCTTTATACCTTTTACCAAAAATCCTTTTTTTTTTTTAAAACCCATATCTATTGTCTTAGAATCAATACTATCTATTCTAATACAAGAGTGGCTAGGGTTTGGCAACTGCAGTTAAGTGACTTGCCCAGGGGCACACAGCAAGGAAACATAGGAGGTCAGATTTGAACTCAGTCCTCCAGACTCCAGGTCTGATGCTCTATCCACTGTGTTAACTTGTTGCTCCATGACTGTATTCTTATAAATTTCACTTAGTTCTCTCTGTGTTTGAGAAATGAAGCCTTTCCCAGAGAAACTTGCTATAAAATTTCGATCTATAGTTCTTCTGCCTCTTGGAAAACAAGTCTGCTCTTCTGGTAATTCTTGGTTCACATGTTGCTGAAGTTTGAGTATAGATTCATATGCGAAACCTTGCTCACATGTGAAATAAGTGAAGTTGTTGGGTAATTTGAATATTCTTTGGCATTGCCTTTATTTAGCATTGGGAAGTAAACTGATCTTTTCCAATCCAGTGGCCATTGTTGAGATTTCCAAATTTGCTGGCATACTGAGTCCAACACACTAACACTTCACTCTTCCCAATACATTTTGCCACTGGCTTTCTTTCTCTTCTTGATACAAGAAATTCTATCTCCTGACTCTGAGTTTTCCCTGGCTGTCTGAAATGCCTGGAGTTCTTGCTCTCTTAATTTCTACCTCCTACCTTCCCTTGAAGTCTGCTAAAATTTCGCCTTTTACCAAAACCCTTTCCTTTGGACCCTTTCCTCTGTTACTGATCTCCACTTTATCTTATATATGTTACTACCAAGCTGTTTTCATGTTGTCTTCTCACATTAGACTATGTGCTGCTTAAGAGCAGGGATTGGCTTTCTATATATTCCTGGCACTTATCCCTACAATAGTACTTAATTAATACTCCTTGACTAATGTACTTTTGATGGAGCTGGGAGCTGTTCCAACCATTTTCAAATATAATTTAGAACTATACAGAAGAAGTTACTAAACTGTATAACCCCTTTGACCTAGTGATACCACAATTAGGTCCATATCCCTGGGAGGTCAGTGACAGAAGGAAAAGTCTCAGATTAACAAGAATGTTTATGGCATCACATTTTTTAGTAGCAAAAATACTGAAAAGAAAGTGAGTTCCTATTAGTAGAGTATTACTTGAATGAATGGTAATATATGAATATTACATGACAAAGAATACAGAGAAATTTGGGAAGATGTATATGAACGCATGTCTGTAAAGATGGGTAGAGTAAATTAAGTGGAACCCTGGGAATAATGACCATAATGTTATGAACAAAAATGACATGAGACATCATAGAACTTTGAAGCATTTCACAGAAAAAGACCAGAGCCATTGAACTTTTATTACAGGAATCAGTATAAACCTAGAAGAGTTTCTATTTCAATAAGTAGAAGTGACTAAAAGATGACAAGTGGCTTATATTTTTTTATTTTTTAAACCCTCACCTTCCATGTTGGAATCAATACTGTGTATTGGTTCCAAGGCAGAAGAGCAGAAAGGCCTAGGCAATGGAGGTGAAGTGACTTGCCCAGGGTCACACAGCTAGAAAGTCTCTGATCCCAGGACCTCCCATCTCTAGGGCCTGGCTCTCAATCCCCTGAGCTACCCAGCTGCCCCAGGCTTATATTTTAATGACTAGGTAGGTGAAACAAGTGTCCCTTGAGAATTCCATTCTCTTAAAGGATCAGAGAGAGAATTAAGAAGACAGACATGGTATGGAAATAACATTATTTTGTTTTGATGGTTTTAAGAGGCAAAACTTACTTTCTAAAGGGAGGAACTTATTTTTCCTAATTGGGATGTGTGAGAAGATCATGTGAATGTTTATAATCCAGTAGTGGGAGAAGTCATCTCTTGAACTTCACATACAACAGTGATACCTAATAGTGAGTCAGGAATCATTTTGAAAAGGAAATGGGCATAAAATTCAAATACACTTTTGAAAAGCTTCTTCTGAGTTTGATAACATGACTATAAATAATATCCCAAACTAAATTCACAGTAATTTATAAAGAATTTGCTATCAGCATTCTCTCTAAAAATCAGACAATATTAAAACATTACAGGATGTGAACACAACAGGTGTGATATTCAAGTTATTAAAGCTTAAAACCATGTTTTTGCCATGGGAAAGGTGGAGCTATTTAGAAATACTCTAAAGAAAAAGAAAAAGGGGGGGGGGGCAGCTGCTTGGCTCAGTGGATTAAGAGCCAGGCCTAGAGATGGGAGGTCCTGCGTTCAAATTTGGCCTCAGACACTTCCCAGCTGTGTGATCCTGGGTGGATCACTTAATTCCCATTGCCTGGCCCTTACCACTCTTCTGCCTAGGAAACATTACACAGTATTGATTCCAAGACAGAAAGGTAAGGGTTTTAAAAATAAAGAGTCTCTAAAGATCAGTTTCATACCATCATGGTGCACTTGCCTTGAAAAATTGATTATCTTCAGAAAGACTTTGGAAGATTATGTCAAAATGGATCTGATATGTGCAAAAGAAAACTTGATTCTTATCCCCATTTTACAGATTTTGAAATAGGCCGAGAAATCTCATTTCACTTTTGGGCAACTCAGATTTTTTAATAGGGTTTGTTTGGTTTTTTGGGGGGTACTTAAAACATGAATTTCTCTCTCTGACTTCTATGCCCTGCTCTCCATTCTGCCTTCTATAGAAATAAAACAATAATCCCCCCAAAACTTGAATGTCCAAGGTTTTAAGTGTAAGCTATGCTTTCTCTATAAATGGCATTTAAAAATATTTCCCTGCTCTCCTTCCCCAGTTACTGAAAGATCATTCTGAAAAACTTTTGATGCCATGAAAACAAAAGAATGGATTCAGAATTTTTTTTAAAATAGGAGATTGTTGAAGTTTGGTATTAACTTTACTTTCCCTTTTCTTTCTGGGTATAAAGCAGTGGTCCTAGGTAGAAAAGATCCAGGCTTATTATGCACAAGGCCATTTTGCCAACAGTACTTTATTTATTTTTAAAAATTAATTTATTTAGTCAATTTAGAACATTATTTCTTGGTTACAATAATCATATTATTTCACTCCCTCCCTTCCACCCACCCTTCCTGCAGCCAACTCAAAATTCCACTGGGTATTACTTGTGTCCTTGATCAAAACCTATTCCCATGTTGCTGGTGTTTGCACTAGGATGATCATTTAGAGTCTACATCCCCAGTCATATCCCCTTGACCCATGTATTCAAGCAGTTGTTTTTCCTCTGTGTTTCTACTCCCACAGTGTTTCCTCTGAATGTGGATAGTGGTTTTTCTCGTAGATTCCTCCAAGTTGTTCAGGATCACTGCATTGCCACTAATGGAGAAGTCCATTATGTTCGATTGTAACACAGTGTATCAGTCTCTGTGTACAATGTTTTCCTGGTTCTGTTCCTCTCACTCCGCATCAGTTCCTGGAGGTTGTTCTTCTACACCAATGTTTGTTTTTAATCAGTCCCCCTAGTTCCCACCCTTATTTTACTTCCCTTTCTACCTCCCTCCCTTCTTATCTCCCCTCCCCCCCTTATTTTCTTTGCAGTCTTTTTAAACTACCTCCCTCCCCCTTCTTGTACTGCTTCCCTCCTCACTAGTCTGTTTGCTACCCTTCTACTTCCCTATAGGGCGCAAATCTATTCTCTGCCCCAATGGATTGGATTGTTCTTCCCTCTTTGGGTCAATTTCATTGCATTTAAGAGTTGAGTATTTCCTATCTCCAACCTCTTTACCCTTCCAGTGTATTGATGTTCTCCCACCTCCCATCATGAGCTTCTTTGTGACATATAATTTTACCCCCTTTTGTTTCTTTTCTCATTTCTTTTAGTAATAACCTCTTTTTTTAGCTCTAGTTGTGTATATATATATATATATATATGTATACACATATTTATATGTATTTATGCATACATATATCTATATACATATTTATGTCTTGTCATTTCATACTATAAAGTTTGCCACTTACCTCTGAGTGTAATTTTTCTAGCTGCCCAGGTGATAATAATAATTTTTAAGAGTTACCAATGACCTCTTTTCTTATAGGGGTACATATCATTTTAACTTATTGTGTCCCTTAAAAAAAGTTTTTTTTTTCTCTTTTTTAATTACCTTTTGATGATTCTCTTGAGTTCTGTGCTTGGGCATCAAATTTTCTGTTCAGGTCTGGTCTTTCCAAATGCTTGGAATTCTTCTATTTTGTTGAATGCCCATACTTTCCCCTGTAAGAATATAGTCAGTTTTGCTGGGTAGTTGATTCTTGGTTGTAGACCTAGTTCCCTTGCTTTCCAGAATATCATATTCCATGCCTTTTGGTCCTTCAGTGTGGATGCAGCTAGGTCCTGCATTATCCTCACTGTGGTTTCATGGTATCTGAATGACTTCTTGGCAGCTTGTAATATTTTTTCCTTGGTCTGATAGTTCTTTAATTTGGCTGTAACATTCCTTCATGTTGTCATTTGGGGATTAAGTACAGGAGGTGATCTGTGGATTCTTTCAATCTCCACTTTTCCCTCTTCTTCTAGAACATAGGGGCAGTTTTCTTGGATAATTTCCTGTAGTATGACATCCAGGCTTTTTCTTTTGTCATGGTCTTCTGGTAGACCAATGATTCTTAAATTATCTCTCCTGGAACGATTTTCTAAATCTTCTCTTTTGTGAATGAGATGCTTCATTTTTTCCCTTAATTTTTAAAATTTCTTTTGATTTTGTTTTATAGCGTCCTGCTGCCTTGTTGTATTCAGGTTCTTAAAGAGTGGATTTCATCCCTGACTTTTTCGTCATTTTTCTCCTTCTGGTCTGATTTTCTTTGGTGGTCATCTGTCATCTCCTTTGCCTCATCTTTCATCTCCTTTGCCTCATTTTCAAGCTGGTTGGTTTTGGCTTTCAAGAGATTATTTTCTTGTTTTAGTTCAAGTGCCTCTGTTTCCAGATTACATATCTTAGTTTTTAAATTCTTTTCTCAGTTGTCTTCAGCCTCTCTTACTTGTGTTTTGAATTGTATTTTTAGTTCTTCCAGAGCCTGTATCCAATTCACTGGGGTTTGGGTTTTTTTTTTCTTGGAGTTCCCTCATCCTTTTCTATTCTGTTTGTTCTTTGTTCATTGCCTGGATAGAAGATGTCGATTGTAATTTCTTTTTTCTTTTTCTGTTGTGTGCTCATATTTACCCCTTCTTTACTCCCTGCAGTTGTCTGTGCTCTTGCTCCTCTCATCATCATTATTATTATTTTTTTGCTTTTGGGTTTTTTTTTGTCAGTCTCCCCTCTTGGAGCTTTGCCAGGAGATCTCTCAGTGCAGTCTGTCGGGGAGGGGTGTTGGAGCTCTTCCTTGACCTCTGAAGACTTTTGATGTGATTAAGTCCAGCTGGGTTGGGCTGGATGTGCCCTGAGGCCAAAACCTTTTGGAAGGCAGGAGTAATATGGAGGGTTTTCACTGCTGTGACCAGGCTGCCCGCTCTGAGCTCCCTCTCCAGCTCCTTTCCCACTGCCTGTGTTTGATGCTCTTAGCCTGGCACAGCCCTACCCGCAAGGTACTCCCTTCAGATCAGCGCCTTTGTCGTCCCAGAGGTTCCAGCTGCCACTGGTGGAGGCTTAGCGCTCTAGGTTGGGGAGGGGTCCTGGGACCTTCCTTTTTCCTTCCCCTTAAACCTGGGTGTTCTCGAATTCTAGTTTTTTTTGGGTGTACATTTTGAATTGAGTCCAGCAGGAGGGTTCCTTGGCTCTTTCTTGTTGTTAGGTTTGATTTTCAGTCCCTAGGCGCATTTAGCTTGTAATTGTTAAGGAAGGGTTTTCAGAGGTCTGAACTTTTACTGCCTCTACGCCGCCATCTTGACTCCCACAGGGCCATTTTGAATAGGATTTTGGGAGTTCAAATATAGCCTCACCTGAGTGACAACAACTTGCCAGACTGTATACATTTCTTTCCACTGTTTATTGTATCATGCCAAGCACACCTGGTTTGAAAAATTTCTTTTGAGAAGCTGGGGTAGTTGAGGAGGTACCCTTTGTTCTGGTTAATATGCCTGAAGCTGCTTCCCCACCAGCCACTTAATTATTGATCTCTAAAGGTGTCCCATGTCTCCTCACCACCCTGCAGAAAATAAAACATTGTCAGCTGTGATTAACTCCCAATGCATTATTAGTACCAACACTACTCAGGGAATTGCTGACCTCAATTTGACCTATAAAATTTTCTGTGTTCTTTATTTGACTACTCCTAATTAAAGTAAAAGAAGGGGAAGGGAAGGAGCAGATAATTCCAAATTCAATTATTTAAATCAGAACTTTTCATTGGAAAAATGTTTGTTTTGTCAGTTTTTAAGCATATTGAGTTTTTTGGCTCTTAAATTGTGCCCTTTTAACGTTGTCTGTGATTTATATAAGAAATTGGACCTGGTTTGTATGAATTCATCGCAATAAACAGATGCTAGATTTTTAGGACCAAATTGGTTTTTCTGGCAGAGAAATGTGTTGTAAAGCTGTTGAAGCCTTCCTTAATCTTTGAGACTTATAGGGAAAGCCCCAATTTCCGAAATTCTTCATTTATTTGAATTACTATCATATTGAAGTTGGAAGGTAGCCTTAGAGGATAGAGCTAGGATCTTGAAGTGGATGGTCCCAAATAGTGCATCTCATCTCAGAATTTTCTAAAAATTGAACCTGTACCACAATTGGACGGCTTCTTGCCCCATCAAGTAATTAGTTCCCTGTCAGTACCTGTAGGAATTGAAGCAGAGGCTGGGCGATAATAGCAATGGTTTCCAGCTCACAAATCTCTTTCAACAAAATAAGTCACTCTTGGTAGCTATTACAAATATTGCCCCCATTTTACAGATGAGCAAACCCAGACTCAGTGTTAAGTCACTTTAACCCATTGTCACAAAATCTAATACAAGCCAGAGTTGAGACTCAGACCTTGAACTTATGGTTTTAAATTCAAATTTCTACTCTACTCTTCAGCTACCTGATGGCCATATTGTAGAAGGGATACTTGTGTTCCAGTGTGTGTTCCAGCCACTAGAATGGTTTCTATGCCTTTAGATTTTTAGTATTCTAATCGCCTCTTCTTGATCCTTTTCATACTTTGGATCAGAGCATTATGCATACTGAGGTGGAGGCTGAAGCCTAGAAAGGTGAAATAGCTAATCCAAGGTGACATAGGTAGGCTACTATGAAGTAGAAACAGGATTTGTTCCAGAACTTCTTATTTGAGTGATTGTTCTTTTTCCTTTATGTAAAGAGTGAGTGTATTGGGGCATCACCTCTATTACTCTAGGAGCATAGAATTTAGGAATGGAGGAAGCACCCCTGAAATACAGAGATCTTTCCTGTTTGGTTCCTTTTTTTTTAATTTAGTGTTTTCCCGATGAAAACAATCTGATTTTTCTCTGTCTTTCTTTTCCTTCTTCCTGCCCTCTACTCCTCCCCCCAATAAGAAAAACTGAAACCCTTATAACATCAGCCACATCCAGACATATATCTCATTCAGCACCCTGATTCCATTTGGTTTTTCTCACTTCATTCTGTATCAGTTCATATATATTTTGCCAGTTTCCTCTGAAGCCATCTCCTTTAACAGTTCTTGTAGCACAATAATATTCCATTAGATTCATGTACCATACTTCTGTAAGCCAATAATGCCATTATCTCAAAGGGCCTTGTGAAATTATTTGGCTCACAAAACAAAATCCATTTTCATTCACATCACTTAAATATACATGTATATTTGCACACACATGTATGTAAATATGCCAACCATATTTGTTGAATGGAATAGTGATATGGTATGAAATGGAAGTAAATTTAGTCTGTATTCTTCCCTCCCCTCCCCTCCCCTCCAGACCATAATGAGATCCTTTTTTATTCTAACCCATTTCTGTTGTGACATTTACCACTGTTTTCCCAATTACATTTAAAATTTTGGAATTAATCTATGATTTCCTTCTGTCCTCCCCCCCGCCCCCCGCAATATTGTTGACCAATTTCTGGCCATTTATTTTTGGGGAGTTTTTTACACCATTTCCCTTTATCACTATTCTCATGGTCATGTAGGCTTTTATTTTTCCCCATCTACATGATTTCCATGGCACTTGAACCAGTCTCCAAACTTCAGTCTTATCTATCCAGTGCTGTTCCAGAAAAAACAGGTCTATATCCTGTCCCTCTTAGCCCCCTGATTATTTTCTCTACTGTTGGGTGCCAGCTTTCAATAATCCAGACCTATATCTGAATTTAGAAGTTTAGCAGAATTCTCTTTTCTTATGTTGTTACTTACCATGAAACAAATAAATCTTGGGCAGCCTGTCTAGTGCCAGCTTATGTTGTTTGGATTAGAATGTTCATGCTTCCATATCATTGGCCAAAGAATGGGGGTGGGAACTTTGCCATCTTTTACCTTAAGGATGTGTGACTACCATTCAAAAGATTGTTCTTGCTAAATTCCTTTTCTTCCACTCTATTCATTGTGAGAGCGAGATTTGTAGTCCTTGGAATTGATCATCTGTAAATAAGACATTTTTGCAAAAATACTTTTTTTAAACCCTTATTTTCTGGCAGAAGAGTGGTAAGGGCTAGGCAATGGGGGGCCCAGGGTCATGCAGCTAGGAAGTGTTTGAGGCCAGATTTGAACCCAGGAGCTCCTGGCTGTAGGCCTGGTTCTCAATCCACTGAGCCACCCAAATTCTCCCTAAAATACTTTAAAACATTGTAGTCCTAATTGTATTGCTGGTTTACAATATGACTTGGACAAAGGACTTACTTTTTATAATGTCTAGTGTAATTCTCCTACTTGAATAGCAATTCCTTTTACAATATCCCTCATTAGTGTTTGTTCAGTCTACACTTGAAGAGTCTCCAGTGATGAGGAATTCACTGTTTTTGAAATTGTCAATTCCTTGTTTAGATAGTTCTCATTGAAGGTTTTTTAATCTATTTAACTGAGACCTCGGTCACTTGAAATTATACCTGTTTCTCCTACTTCTACCCACTGAGCCTGGAAAAACAAATCTGTATTCCCTTTTCCATACATATTTTATAATGCTTGAATGCAATCCTTGTCTCTTTGTGTCTTCTCTTCTCCAGACTTGATATCTCTAATTTTTTACTTTATTTTCCTATGGTCTGGTGTCCAGTTCTATCACTCTGATTGCTGTCTCCTGGACACATGCTATAGTTTGTCAATATCTTTCCCAAGATAAGTGCCTGGAACTAAATGTTATACTTCAGATATGGCCTTGTCCCCATTTAAAATCTCTTTCCTACAACTGCCAAAGTGATACTCCTAACACATAGGTTTGACCAAGAGCTCAGTCAGTTGGCTGTTTGGAACTATGAATCATTGATCATGCCCAGGATGCTGTGGGGAAAAAACCTATTGGCTCTCTCTTGCCTCTAGGATAAAATAAAATTTCTGCTGCTTTATGTTTAAAGTCTTTCACAAGGGCAGCTAGGATTCTCAGTGGATAGAGAACCAGTCCTGGATTTCCTGGGCTCAAATCTGGCCTTTTATACTTTCAAGCTCTGTGACCCTGGTAAGTCAACTACAGATGCCTAACCCTTTCTGCTGTTCTGTTTTAGAATTGTGTATTAATTCTAAGAAAGAAGGTTACGAGTTAAAAAACAAACCCATCACAATCTGTCTCCAATTTACCATTCTAGGCGGAATACATATTACTTTGTTTCATGAACTCCTTTTTCACTGTTTCTTCTTCATGACATTCCATCTTCCAACTGCATTCCTTTGCTCAGTCTAACCTGTATGCCTGTAATCGCCCCCTCCCCTGTTTTTGTCTCTTAGAACTTCAGTTTCCTTCACAGTAGCTTAAATTCTCACTCCCTCCAAGAGACCTTTGCTGATCCTCTCAGCTGCTTTGGTTCCAGAGATTATTTTATTTTTTCTTTGAATGTATTTTTTATTTATTTCTCTGTGTGCAAGACCTTTTCCCTGGTTACATTTAAGTTTCTTAAGGTAAGGACTATGTCATAAATTGATCAATGAATAGAACTGTTACTTTCTGCCTCATTTTGGATAATATGTTGTTACATGAAGCCCATGTTATGTGGCTTCATGCAAACTCTCTTCTCTGTATCTCGTCTTCCTCTTCTGTCAAATTTGGCAGTTGGACTGGATTGTCTTTAAGGTCCCTTTCAGCTCTGACATTTTTGTGCTTTTTTCTTCCCCTCAAGAGAAAGTCTTCATGTAAGTTTATAAGAAGCAGTATTCTGAGATCATGATTCCCCAATGGTTTCCAGACTTTATTTGGGTGGTTGTAGTTTTTGTGTAACACTAGTTGGGGTTCATTTACTTAGGCTTGGGAGCAGAGAGGGGCTCTGTATATGGTAATTTTTTAAATGAAGGGGCCTATGATTAATTGCAGCTTGGGACTCTTTTTTTGTTTCTTGGTATAGGCTAGGCCCTAGGGAGATCTTTGAAAATAGCTAGGAAATGTAATCTGACAAATGGCCACATAGCCTAGTTTATTGCCTTTTTTTGGCTTAATAAATGTTTGTTGAATATCTCCCCATGGATGCCAAGTCTATCAAGGCTACAGGGCAGAGTGTTGGTTATCCTTTCCAAAGGCCTTGCACTTCGGTTATTTCATTTGAACCTTACATTCAGAGAGGCAGGTAGGACTGGAGTAGTTTACCTCACTTTAGAGAGGGGAAGTAATAAGAATGGCAGTGAGTTGAAGGAAGAAGTTTCGGGGCACTTGTAGCTACCTTCCCTTTTTTAAAGTGCTGTGTTTAAAGAAGTTGGTGAAAGTTACACAGAGGAACATGATGTTGCAAAAAGGCTAAGAATTTGAGCTGTGTCCAAGTAGAATGTACTGCCTCAGTGTGTAGGTTATAAGGTTCTCCTTCACATCAGATCTAGAAGCAAAGGCAGGATCATTGATCACTCATCAGACATTTTGTGAGGGCATTTTTGTTCAGTTATGGGCTAGACAAGGTGGCCTTGGATTCTGAGTTAATGGACGGACTAGGTCTAGAGCCTACATCTCCTGACTTGCCAGGCCAAAATGCCATCTTCAGTCCTATTAGGTATACAACTTTTTCCTTGAAGTCAGTGCGAGTTTCAGCACACATTATATATTTTTTTACTTTCTGTCTTAGAATCAGTCCTAATGCAAAAGAGCAGAAAATGGGGTTAAGTTAAACCCAGCACCACAGAGCTGGGAAATGTCTGAGGTCATATTTGAACCCAGGTTCTCCTTACCCTATCCACAGAGCCACCTAGCTTTCTCTTCACACATTGCTTTTTAAAAATGTTTTTAATTGATGTAGTTTGTTTTTACATTACCTGATTTTCTCCCTATATCCCTCTACATCTCATCACACACTCTACTCCATTCTTTCTTCTGCTTTAATACACTCTCCTGATTTGTAGTATAGTCAGTCCCACAAAAAACATTGCTTCACTAGTAGCCAGGATCTGTTCATGATACCCACTGTCTAGCTCTTCACTCTTATCTTCACACGACTTCTGCCTTCAGCCCTCCCCTGTGGACATTTAGATAGAAGCTACTTATTACTTATCTCTTGTTACTCAGTTGCTGTTGCTGGTTTTGGCTGCCGCATTTATTCACTCTTGAATTTCTATTGTCTGCACTGCTTAAGAAGCAAATAGCCTCTTCAGTGCTGGTTTTCTTTCTTCAGATCAGTGAAAAGAAAGATCCTGGACTCCCTTTAGGTGTTCTCTTTTCTCTGAAATGCGCTCCATGTGTTTCATCTTCTTTTTCTTCCATTGGCCCCAGCACCTTTTCCTTGTCCGTTGCCCCTGTGTTTTGTCTCTGCCTATTTTCCTTGCCTGAGAAATTCTGTGGCAGATTGGGGTATAGTTGTTGATAAAATCACCAGTTAAACTTCTGTGTACACAGTCAGTGGAAGGGGAACCCAAGCAGTTCTTGGCACTTGCTTGGTGCTTTACAAACATTGACAAAGCAATCTGGTATACAGTATTTCAACATAAGACAACAGCCGATCACATAGCTTTGATAGAAATACTTCTTGTTCCATAATGTCTCCTGAAACTGCTATAATGCAGGGAATTAGGCCAGAGTGTCCCAAAGAAACAAAGCCACAATGAGATGTAACATGCAAAGCTTGCCAGTCTTGTGGGAGAATTTGGGGCCGGTGATGGATGCTAGATGAGAGTGGCCTCATTGTATTGAGATAGGAAATTCTGGCAAGTGGAAAGCCCTAAATCCTCTCACAAGTACCTCATACCTGTGTACCTGAAATGCCTGGTTGATCTCATGAATTACTTCATTACTTCATTTAATGGAAGGAATAAAGTGGTTTGTTTGATCTTGACCTTTTTATAGGTGCTTTTTGGGATACAGGCAGTCTCTCATGAAGGAGGAAATGGGAACCATGGCCAAATAGTGACTACAAGGAGTTAACAAGAATTTGGACAGGATAAGAAGACAGAGAAATGCTGTGGTATTTTTGACCTTAGTATGATCAGTCCACTGTTATCCTCAGTGGAGAGCTTATGGAAGATCTTATCATTTATTGGGATCCCTCTTTTATTTGGACTGTGTACAGGAAATCATCTCTAGGCCTGGCTCTCAATCCACTGAGCCACCCAGCTGCCCCCTCACCCTCTCTCTTTATACTTCATTTGATGTTAATTATTATACTATCACTATTGTCAAGGAGTCTTATATGATCCTGGCAGGAAGAGATAAAAGCAATTCCGTTCAAAATAAAATAATTGTGCACAATAAAAAGTATTTGGGAATTTACCTGCCAAGATACTGGTAAGAACTATATGAACAGGGGGCAGCTGGGTAGCTCAGTGGATTGAGAGGCAGACCTAGAGATGGGAGGTCCTGGGTTCAAATACTTCCTAGCTGTGTGACCCTGGCCAAGTCACTTCACCCCCATTGCCTAGTCCTTAATGCTCTTCTGCCTTGGAACCAATACACAATATTGATTCCAGGATGGAAGGTGAGGGTTAAAAAAAAAACCTATATGAACAGAATTACAAAACACTTCATATAAATAAAGACACATCTGAGTAATTGAAGAAATATCAATTATCCTGGATAAAGAGGAAAAAGAGGTTAAGAATATCAATAGAAAGGGCAGCTAGTTGGTTCAGTGGATTAGAGATTCCTAGAGATAGGAAGTTTTGTGTTCAAATGTGTCCTCTGACATTTCCTACCTATGTGACCCTGGACAATTCACTTAACCCCAGTTGCCTAGCCTTTACTACTCTTTCCACTCTTCTGTTTAGGAAATCATACTTAGTATTGATTTCAGGACAGAAGATAAAAGTTTTTTTTAAAACACATTATGGAATTAGTGAGAAACAAATGAGAAAGAAGTGGACCTAGTAGTACCAGAGCTCATTCCATACCACAAAATTATAATTGTCAAAAAATTTGATATTTGGTAAGAAATAGCCTGAGGCAGGTAGGTAGCTCAGTTGGATAGAGCAGTGTAGTCCTGTAATCAGGAAGACATGTTCAGATCTAGCCTCAGACACTTAATTGCTGTGTGACCCATGGGAAGTCGCTTATCCTCTTTTCCCTTAATCCCTTGGATTAGGAAATGGCAAACAACTCCAGTGTCTTTGGCAAGAAAACCCCATGGACTGTATTGGTATGGTACACAGGGTCAGGAAGAGTTGGACATAACTGAACAACAGAATAACAAAGAAATAGATTGATCTACAGAACAGATTAAATGTATAATATGGAGAAACAGATGATCAGAATAGTTTATTTGATAAATCCAAAGATTGAGAATTCAGCCAGTTCTTAATCAGTGTTAGTGGCTTCAGTGCCTGGAGCAGAGGACCTCTAGCTTTGGGTTGCTTCTAGAAAGCATCCACCCTTGCCATGGACTCTTTTCTGTCCTGGTGTCGAATTTGCATAATGCGAACTTATATAAAGGGAGAACTATTTGAACAGGAAAGTAATTTGGCAGAAAGGAGGCAAAGATCAGGTTCTCATACCATATACCCAGAGAAGCTCACAATGAGTACATGATTTACATAGATGTTCTTTCATAAGCATATTAGTAAAGAATGGATAAAATAACCTGTCAGATCTATACAGAATAAAAAAGTTCATGACCAAACAATAGGTAAAGTAGGTGATTTTGGTCACATTTTCAACTTAAATTAGAAGAAACACATGAAACTAGGACTAAAGTTGGCAGCCAGTTTCTCTGGTAAAGGTCATGTCTCTCAAATATATAGAGAACTGAGTCAAATTTACAAGAATAAAAGCTATTTCCCAATTGGTAGTTGGTCAAAGGTTATGAATAGGCTCTTTTTAGAGAAAACAAAGATATCAACAGACACATTAAATACTTTATCAGTAATAATTAGAAAAATGCAAACAAACTACTCTGATGTGCCATGTCACATTCAAAAAGCTATTAAACTGTACCTATTAACCTTTGACTGAAAGATACGGCTTCTAGTAACCATCCCAAAGTTATATAGGATCTTGGGTTATATAGGACCTGTCAATGTGGGATCTAGAAGTCCCCAGTTTATTTGGTTTGGAGGTAGAAACCCCAGGTTTTGACCTTGTCACAGGAGAGTTTTCCCCCTGAGGGAAGGTCCTACTTCACTGATCTCAGGCTAACAATAGACCTTGAGTTATAGCATAGTAGGTCAGCCTCATAAGCCAAAGGGTCCCAAGTTCAATCCTAGAAAGGGGGATGTGGTGCAATGGGCAAAAAAGAGGCATCTGATGGGATTAGCCATCCCCACTCAGAACTAACTCAAGGTCTATTGTTAGCCTGAGACCAATGACCTTCCCTCACGGTGTAAACCTCAAAATTCCTTAGACTTATAAATGTTGGAAATTTCACCATTGGGATATTTCATACTTGGAAAATTTCTTACTGATAGTCTATTGGAATGGGAACCCCATTGGCATGGGAGGTTCCTTCTCTTCCCTTCTTAAGATTACTTTAGGACAGAAACCCTTTGCTGAACAATGGAAAGGACTTTGACCTATGCTTAAGCATAGAACAGGAATTTCTTTGAGTCTTGATTGATTTTAGAATTGATACAATGGAGATACTTGGAATAAATCTCCACCCTATTCAGTCCTAATAGGATTGAGTAAGGGCTGCAGCCTAGATCAAAATTTAATTATTCCAATCTCTACCATACTCAAGTTAACAGGATTTAGAAAGGGCTGTAGCAAAGGAGCAAAGATTTAATCATTTGAAAATATGACCTTCAACAGACATGTGCAAAAGCCAGAAACCTCTGGGCGGTCCTGGGTTAAGCTAGAGCCTCCATTGGCACAGGGAAATTGATGAACAGTGATTGGTAGATGGGAGAACTGGGAGGAGGAACTTGGATGGTTTCCTTAAAGATAGGAGGGTCTGGAGACTGGAGGAGGTGGAGGAGTTTTGGTCGGGGTGGACTCTGAGAAGGCTTGCTCTGAAGGAAGCTGAAGGTGGGGGCCTCTGAGACTGTTTCTCCATTTTGGTCACGTGAGTGATAGGGACTGATCTCTTTTCTTTGCCCCAGCTATCTAAGGGCTTGGGCCTTTTGGCCCAGCCTAAACAGAAGGGGTATTTAAGCCCTATTCCCTTCTTTCCCTTTTTCTCTCTATCTCTAATTCCTTTCTTACTCCTATTGTAATTAAACTCCAAAAAAGGCTGACGGCTGACTTGAGTTTTTTCAATTAGGAATTACATAGCTGATTCCTTGGCGACCTTAAATTAATATATATCAGTCTTTTAAAGTGATTCCCTTGTAACAACGGAGAAAAGTCTCCTGTGACAAAGTCAAAACTCCAAATCATGTACCAATATAAAGAAGTAATAAATCATGTTTTCTTCTGGATTTCTACTCTCATAGAGAATAGCAGAGGATAGCAGAGAACTACTTTATTTTTGAAGGAATTTGAACTAAATAAGATTTTAGATTTGCATTTGTGCAAATGGACATGGGCCTGTATGAGTAGCCCAACATAAGTTTTTTTGGTTTTCTGACTTTCTTCAACTGAGAAAGAGGATGATCTTAAATAACCTGAGAAAAAAAGGAGTGTCATTCAAGGCTGATTTAAGCCTCTTTCCTCTCTGCTGTTAAGCAGTTAAAGGGGAAGAATTTCCCTGAAGATTTAATGGGGAATGAGTTTTCAGGTTCTATGACCATAATAGGTTAGTGAAGAATTTGGACAGCTCATCCCCTTTTACCCTCTTGAACATTTATCCTCTAACCCCGTGTTGGTGAACTTGTGGCATGTGTACGGGAGGGGGCTGTTCCCTTCTCCATGCACACCTAAGGAAACTTCTCACATGACCTACCCCTTTGTCCAGCAGCCCAATGGGAGTGCTTGCTCTCTCCCCTGTCTGGGGTAAGTAAGGCAGTGGGGGCCCCATATGTGGTATGAGGTTTGCATTTTGGGCACTCAGTCTCTAAAAGGTTTGCCATCACTGCTCTAACCTATCCTCTAAATTTCACTTTGTGATTGTGTGTGGTCATCATAAGGGCCTTAGGGGCTCATACCGTAGCTGACTTCATACTTTAAGAGGAAAATGATTACTTTTGAAGATGAGTATTTTACAGTTATTTCATGTAAAAACACTTCAACTTAGGATTTTTATTTTTTTTAGGCGTTGGAACGAGTTTGGAAGATGGACTGGGTGAATCTAAAAGAACAGGTAAGTAGCACCTTAAAGCCCTTTTAAAAGCTAATTCCAATGATAGATGTATGCCATTTGTTCCAATGACATTCTTGGGGGAAGTCTCTTCAAATGTAAATTCTATTTAGTTTCTTATACAGTTGTTTTTGTGCCAGGCTTATGAGATTGCTTTTATTTCTGGTTCAAGCCACTTTGCTTCACTCTCATAATATTATTCCTTCTTTTGTGGGTCATTGTGTGGAATGGGACATGAGGCTTGGTCCTTGTCCTCAAGGATCTTATACATTAGTAGGGGGATTAAGTTATGGATGCAAATTATTCAATTTTAGGCAATTATTATGGTAGAAAGGAAATATTATAATTCAGTTTAATATACATCTGTCATGTGATTACTATGTACAAAGCTTATTGCTAAGCATTAGAGGTATGAAAACAAAACATTCCTTGCTATAAGTAGCTTGCATTTACTTGAGTTCAGAGGAAGAAGAGCTCACTACTAGCTGTCACAGGATCTACATTTGCATCTTTGATTGAACTAGATGATCACTAAGGCACTTTTCAGATATTAATTCTTATGAACCCCTATGATCAGAGATGGCTTCATGAAGCAGGTAGCATTTGAGCAGGTTCTTGAAGAGCAAATAAGGTTTCATTAGGGAAAGATTTAGTATATTATAGTACTTATGGTCTTGGTTGATGTAAGGAGTAAGAGTAATTAGATTTGTTTGTTTATTTTAAAACCCTAACCTTCTGTCTTAGTGTCAGTTTTAAGGGCTAGGCAGTTGGGATCAAGTGACTTGTCCAGAGACAGAAAGGGCTAGGCAATTGGGATCAAGTGACTTGTCCAGAGACAAACATCTACCAAGTGTCTGAGGCCAGATTTGAATCTTAGTCCTCTTAACTTGAGGCCTATTAGATTTAGCAAAGCCTTGTCCACTAGACTAATTTCTCCCTTGAGATAAAAATCTTCTGGTACTTATTTTGGGACATATCAAGCCCAAGAACAGGCTTAGGTGAACAAATAAGTATGGTTGACCAGAAATGAACTGTAGATGCCCCAGCTCTGAGAGACTACCATCTAATCCATCCTGTATCCAAATAAGCCTCCCTTTCACAATGACAAGTCTTTAGTGAAATGCATTCCATGACAGAGATCCACTGCCTCATGAAACAACCTTTTACACTTTTGGAAAGGTCTAATTGTTATGGAAATTTATTTTTATAAAGTCAAAATCTACCTTGTTGAAGTTTCTCATCAGCTAGCAAACACCTGGGTTACCTTCCATTCTTAGTTCTGCCTTATAGTTCTAAGTAGGAGAAGTCTAAGCTCTTCCCAATTACAGTCCATCAAATCCTTGAAGACAGGAAACTATTCTCCCATTTCGAACATCTTCTCTTCCCTAGGCTTAACATCATCCCTTCAAATGATCCTTCCATGCCATGATCTCCTTTTCTCTTATCATTGTAGTCTTTCAAGGCTGGATACCTGCCAGATCATTAGTGTGTATTCTAAAAGTGTTGACTAGGATTGGAGATAATCCTGATCTTGGCTGAGTATTGCAGGATTGTGATCTTTGTAGTTCTGAACTTGGTCCCTTTTTGAATGCTAAGAGCATATTTGGGGGATTTGCTCATTCGTTTACTTCTAAATGTACTTAACTGTACTATTGTTTGGCGTATAACTGTTAAATTTTGTCCTCAAGAACAATATGAGGGGCTGCAAAATGTTTTATTAAAATCTTAGTAAATGCTTCTGTATCTTTTCCCACTCTCAATTTAAGCATCTAATAACCTTGTTGCATAGTAAATGATGTTATTTTTTGGCATGAAGTATTCTTGATAAAGCCATGCTGGTTCTTTGTGAAATTGGCTTCTAAAAGGAAGTTATTCTAACCATCCTTTTAATAATATTTAAAATAATTTGGCTTCAAATTTAGTTCAGATTCACTGTTCAAGTGTTAGACTCTTTCTTCTCCTTGAATATCAGGACATTTGCCCTTCATAAATCTTGTGGTTCCTCTTGTACTCTACCTCTTTCACAAATTACTGATGCTTGTGAACTAGTTACCTATTTCTTATGTGCTGCTTTATATAAGAAAAAAAGAGCTGTTATAAATATTTTTGTGAATCCTTTTCCTTTCTTTTCTTTTTTTAAATCTTTATTTATTGAGTCAATTTAGAACATTATTCCTTGGTTACAAGAATCATATTATTTCCCTCTCTCCCCTCCCCCCACACTTCCTGGAGCTGACACTCAATTCCACTGGATATTACATGTGTGCCTTGATCAGAACCTATTTCCATGTTGTTGATGCTTGCATTAGGATGTTCATTGAGAGTCTATATCCCCAATCATATCCCTTCGACCCATGTATTCAAGCAATTGTTTTTCATCTGTGTTTTTACTCCCACAGTGTTTCCTCTGAATGTGGATAGTGTTCTTTCTCATAGATGCCTCCAAGTTGTTCAGGATCACTGCATTGCTAATAATGGAGAAGTCCATTACATTCGATTGTACCACAGCGTATCAATCTCTGTGTACAATGTTCTCCTGGTTCTGCTCCTCTCACTCTGCATAAATTCCTGGAGGTTGTTCCAGTCCCCATGGAATTCCTCCACTTTATTATTCCTTTGAGCACAATAGTATTCCATCACCAACATATACCACAATTTGTTCAGCCATTCCCCAATTGAAGGGCATCCCCTCATTTTCCAATTTTTTGCCACCTCAAAGAGCACAGCTATGAATATTCTTGTACAAGTCTTTTTCCTCATTATCTCGTTGTGATACAAACCCAGCAGTGCTATGGCTGGATCAAAGGGCAGACAGTCTTTTAGCTCCCTTTGGGCATAGTTCCAAATTGCCCTCCAGAATGGTTGGATCAATTCCCAACTCCACCAGCAATGAATTAGTGTCCCTACTTTGCCACATCCCCTCCAGCATTCATTACTTTCCATAGCTGTCAGGTTAGCCAATCTGCTAGGTGTGAGGTGATACTTCCGAGTTGTTTTGATTTGTATATCTCTGATTATAAGAGATGTAGAGCACTTTTTCATGTGCTTATTAATAGTTTTGATTTCTTTGGCTGAAAACTGCCTGTTCATGTCCCTTGCTCATTTATCAATTGGAGAATGGCTTGATTTTTTGTACAATTGATTTGGCTCTTTGTAAATTTGAGTAATTAAACCTTTGTACAGAGCTTTTTATGAAGATTGTTTCCCAATTTGTTGCTTCCTTTCTGATTTTAGTTACATTGGTTTTGTTTGTACAAAACCTTTTTAATTTGATGTAGTCAAAATTATTTATTTTACATTGTGTGACTCTTTCTAAGCCTTGCTTGGTTTTAAAATCTTTCCCTTCCCAAAGGTCTCACATGTATACTATTCTGCGTTCACCTAATTTACTTATAGTTTCCTTCTTTATATTTAAGTCATTCACCCATTCTGAATTTATCTTGGTGTAGGGTGTGAGGTGTTTATCCAAACCTAATCTCTCCCACACTGTCTTCCAATTTTCCCAGCAGTTTTTATCAAATAATGAATTTTTGTCCCAAAAGCTGGGGTCTTTGGGTTTGTCATATGATTACTAGCTATGTATTTCTTAGCATTTTGATTTCTGTTCCTGTTCCTGCCTTTTCTTCTTTCACTATTGCCTTCTACACCAATGTTTGCTTTTAAACAGTCCCCCTTGTTCCCACCCTTATTTTACTTCCCTTTCTACCCCCTTCCCTTCTTATTCTCCCCTCTTATTTTCCCTGTAGTCTTTCTAAAATTAACCCCCGCCCCCTCCCTCCCTTGTTCTCCTTCCCTCCCCACCAAACCATTTGTTACCCTTCTACTCCCCTATAGGGCGCAAATCTATTCTCTGCCCCCAATGGATTGGATTGTTTTTCCCTCTTTGAGTCAATTGCAAAGCACGTAAAAGTTGAGTATTTCCTGTCTCCGATCTCTTTACCCTTCCAGTGTATTGATGCTCTCCCCCCTCCCACCATGAGCTTCTTTGTGACATATAAATTATTATGTCGCATAGTTTGTATAGTATTGGGATTAGCTGTTCTTTGAATGTTTGATAGAATTCACTTGTGAATCCATCAGGCCCTGGGGATTTTTTCTTATGGAGTTCTTTGACGGATCAGTCAATTTCTTTTTCTGATATGGGATTAGTCATTTGTATATTTTGTTTGTTTTTTCAAAAAACCAGCTTTTAGTCTTATTTATTAGTTCAATAGTTCTTTCAGTTTCGATTTTATTAATTTCTCCTTTAATTTTTAGGAACTCTAATTTACTTGGGACTTTTACTTTTCTCGCTTTCAAGTTTTTTGATTTGCTTATCCAATTCATTGAGCTCTGCCCTCCCTAATTTGTTAACATATGAACTCAAGGATATAAATTTTCCTCTGAGTTCTGTTTTGGTTGCATCCCATAGATTTTGAAGGGTTGTGTCATCATTGTTATTTTCTTCAATGAAATTATTAATTGTTTCTATGATTTGTTCTCTAACCGATGTTGGAGAATCTTATTATTTATTTTCCAATTAATTTTTGATTTGGCTCTCCATGTACCCTTACTGATTATTTTTATTGTATTATGATTTGAAAAGGTTGCATTTATTATTTCTGCTTTTCTGAATTTGTTTCCCATGTTTTTATGTCCTAGTACACGGTCAATCTTTTTGAATGCACCATGTGCTGCTAAAAAGAAGTTATATTCCTTTTTGTTACTATTTATTTTTTCCATATATCTATTAACTCTAATTTTTCCAAGATTTCATTCACATCTCTTACCTCTGTCTTATTTATTTTTTGATTTGATTTATCTAAATTTGATAGTGGTAAGTTCAGGTCTCCCATTAGTATAGTTTTACTATCTATTTCCTCCTTCAACTCCACTAGTTTCTCCTTTAGAAATATGGATGCTATACCATTTGGTGCATACATGTTGATTATTGATATTTCCTCATTGTCTATACTGACTTTTTATCAGGATGTAGTTACCCTCCCTATCCCTTTTAATCAGATATATTTTTACTTTGGCTCTATCAGTTATCATGAATTCAACTTCTTTTTTTTTATTATTTTATTTGGTCATTTTCAAACATTATTCATTAGAAACAAAGATCATTTTCTTTTCCTCCTCCCCCGCCCATTCCTCCCAATGACGATGTGTGATTCCTCTGGGTATCACATGTGTCCTCGGTCCGAACTCTTCCATATTGTTGGTATTTGCATTAAGGTGTTCATTTAGAGTCTCTCCTCAATCATATCCCCTCCACCCCTGAAGTCAAGCTGTTGCCTTTCCTCGGTGTTTTTATTCCCACCGTTTGTCATCTGCTTGAGGGTAGTTTTTTTTTCTCCTTGATCCCTGCAGATTGTTCGGGGACATTGTAAAGTCATTAATGGAGAAGTCCATTACGTTTGATTGTACCATAGTGTATCAATCTCAGTGTACAATGTTCTCCTGGTTCTGCTCCTCTCGCGCTGCATTACTTCCTGGAGGTTGTTCCAGTCCCCATGGAATTCCTCCACTTTATTATTCCTTTGAGCACAATAGTATTCCATCACCAACATATACACAACTCCACCAGCAATGAGTTAGTGTCCCTACTTTGCCACTTCCATTCCAGCATTCATTACTTTCCTTTGCTGTCATATTGGCCAATCTGCTAGGTTTGAGCTGATACCTCAGAGTTGTTTTGATTTGCATCTCTCTGATTATAAGAGATCTAGAACCCTTTTTCATGTGCTTATTTATAGTTTCGATTTCTTTAACTGAAAATTGCCTATTCATGTCCCTTGCCCATTTTTCAATTGGAGAATGGCTTGATTTTTTTTACAACTGGTTTAGCTCTTTATAATTTTGAGTAATTAGACCTTTGTCAGAGGTTTTGTTATGAAGATTGTTTCCCAATTTGTTGCTTTCCTTCTAATTTTACTTACATTGGTTTTGTTTGTACAAAAACTTTTTAATTTCATGTAGTCAAAATTATTTATTTTGCATTTTGTAACTCTAAGTCTTGCTTGGTTTTAAAATCTTTCCCTTCCCAAAGGTCTGACATGTATACTATTCTGTGTTCACCTAATTTACTCATAGTTTCCTTCTTTATATTCAAGTCATTCACCCATTCTGAGTTTATCTTGGTGTAGGGTGTGAGGTTTTGATCCAAACCTAATCTCTCCCACACTGTCTTCCAATTTTCCCAGCAGTTTTTATCAAATAGTGAATATTTGTCCCAAAAGCTGGGGTCCTTGGGTTTGTCATAGACTGTCTTGCTGAGGTCATTTACCTCAAGGTTAATTCTAACCTTGTGAGTGTTTACCCACCTTAAGTGTGTTTTTTGCAGACAACATATGGTAGAATTTTGATTTCTAATCCATTCTCTTATTTGTTTTCGTTTTATGGACGAGTTCATCCTATTCATTAATTCAAAGTTATTAGTGGCACTTGTATATTCCCCAGTATTTTGATATCCTCTCCTAGTTCTGTCCTGTCTTCTTTTGCTGTATCCTTTAAAATCAGTGGTTTGCTTTTGATCAGTTTTCCTAATGCCAGCCCTTAATAAGCTTCCCTTTCTGCTCCCTCCCTTTTTTCCCCCTTCTTATTTTTTATGGTCTGTTAAGTTCCCTCCCCCCTCTCTTTCCCTCCCTTTTTGTATCCCCTGACCCCCTAACCTCCTTAGTTTTCCCTTCTTACTTTCACTGTAGGATAAGATATGATTCAATACCCCTATGCATCTAGATGCTCTTTCCTCTCAGAATTGATTTCACTGAGAGTAAGGTTTAAGTATTACCTATTAGCACTCTCTTCCTCTCTTTCTTATAAGAGTATTCTTTCCCACCCCTTCCTATGTGCCTCTTTGTGTGATAAAGATTATTCTATTTATTTTATTTCTTCAGGTATCTCTTGGTGCTACCCTTGATTCCCCCCTCCCTTTTTCTTTCTTTGCATATCATCCTATAGCACTTATTACCCCAATCTCTGACTGTGAATAATTTTGGGAGTTACAAATAACATTGTCCACACATCCTAATATAAATAATTTAATCTTATTGAAGCCCTTAAAGAAGAAAGTTTGAATAAAAAAAGATTTTCCCCCTTTCCCTCTCTTTCTTATTTACCTTTTCATGTTTCTCTTGATCTTTGTGCTTGGATCTCAAACTTTCCACTTAGTTCTGGTCTTTTCTTTACAAATACTTGGAAGTGTTCTGTTTTTTGAATGCCTTGGAAGTATAAAGTCAGTTTTGATGGATAGGTGATCCCTGGTTAAGACCCAATTCTCTTGCCTTTCTGAATATCATATTCCAAGCCTTGTGGTTCTTTAGTGTGGAAGGTGTCAGGTGTTGTGTGATCATGATTGGTGCTCCTTTGTATCTGAATTGTCTCTTTTTGGCTTCTTGTAGAATTTTCTCCTTAGCTTGAAAGCTCTTGAATTTGGCAATTATGTTCCTGAGATTTGTCTTTTGAGGATTTAGTGTAGAGGGTGTTCTATTAACTCTTTCGATGTCTATCTTATCCCCTTGTTCAAGAACATCAGGACTGTTTTCCTGGATGATTTCTTTTAGTATCATGTCAAGATTTCTGTTCATTTTTGGCATTTCAGGTAGACCAATGATTCTCAAATTGTCTTTTCATGTTCTGTTTTCCTGGTCTGTCATCTTTTTAGTGAGATATTTTGTTTTCTTCTATTTTTTCAGTCCTTTGACTTTGCTTTATTAATCCTTGCTGTTTTGCAAGATCATTGTCTTCCAGTTCCCTAATTCTGCTCTTTAACCACTGGTTTTCCTTTTCAGTTTGGTTTACCCTGCTTTTCATGGCTTCCAGCTGTTTCTCCAGTTGGGAGTTCTTGTCATTGAAAGTGTTATTTTCTCTGAACTATTTGCCACTTTTCTTGCCAGAAGGCTTCCATCTTTTTGATAAGTTCCAATTTAAATTCTTCAAGAGCTTGTGGAAAATTTCCATTTTTTTGGGAAGGTTTTGGTCTTACTTGGATTTCCTCCTCTATTTCCTCTGTAGCCTGGGTTTTTCCTCTGTAAAAATTTTCCAGGGTCAATCCCCTCTTTTTTTTTTAGTCAGAAATCTCAGTGAGATGGGCAGGCTCTCTGTGTATGGAGCTAAGGAGCAAGTATTTTGCCTGAGGGAAGCTCTCGAATCTCCACAGGTTCTGCTCTTTGCTGCCCTTCTCTGTGCTATCTTCTTGGGAGAGCCCACAGTCTGTGCTCTTCAGCCTGCTGAGGTTTCAGGTGTAGCTGGTCTCAGGGGTAGGTCTTTGGTGGTCTTATTTCCCAAGTACCTCGAGGTTCCCCTTACTCACTCTAGAGGTGCCCCTCGCTCACTGGCTGATTCTGGTGTGTGCTGGCTCTGACTCTGGCTCCGTAAGTGGGGTGGGGGAGGGTAGATCAGCTTGTTTTTTGGTGGGAGCTTTTTCACCCCCTTACAGTGTGGAAATGCCCTAATACCATGTACCTTCAATGCTGTGCCCTACTTTAGAGTCCCTTCATGCTCATAAATTTGGGTTTTTTGGTGTTTTGAGGTAGTCTGTATTGGTGGGTGCTGAGGAGAGGACGAGTCTTGTGTCTAGACTGCTGCCTTGTTTACCTGGAAGTCCTCTTCTTCTAAAGTTATTTTTGTCCTTCACCACAACTCTCAGTAATTGTTCCACTCTACTTCCTCTATTTCTGCTACACGTTCTTTACTTAAAAATCATGATAATATGGTTAACTAGTTCTGGTTTAGTCTCTCTTACACCCTTTAGTATCCTGTCCCTCTTTGTATTGTTTCCACTCCTTTTCTGAAACTAAATATTAACTTATTCCTAAATCTGTGTTCTTGAGTTCTGTATGGTCTTACATTGGGTATTGCCAAACTGTTTGACAAAGCAGATTCACTGACTTTGGTTATATTATCAAGGGCACTAGTGGGCCACATCACTTGGGATGTATTAAGGGGAACAGTGTGCAATAAGCCTGTAATAGTGTGCTTTGGGCCGTATGGAGTCACTTAAGTTTGTTCCTCCCTATCTTGCCTAAATTTGAAGTGTAGCAGCTACCTGTAGCCTCAAACCCTGGCTACTTTGAGCTTCTCTGATGGCCCCATGTTGCTGGGGGCTCACCATGTAAGTACTTATTTTAGAATTGGTGTGAACATCAATCTCCTGCCCTACCTGAAAGTCCACCAGTTTTAGCCTTTCTAGTAGCATAGTTAAAAGCATGTGCTGCTACTCTTGACAATCCTTAAGGTTTTTAAGAAGGGGATTGACTGGTCAGACCTATACTTTAGCAATATCAGTTTGGCATCTCTGGACGGTGAATTGCAGAATTAAAAGGACCAAACGAAAGATGTAGTAGAGAAAAAAATGATAAGATCTAGAAAGTTATTAGATGTATGGAGTAAATGGGAGAGCTGTGTTTAAGTTGACAAAGTCTGTAAACCTTAGAGATAGCAAGATTGTGTTGTCTTAAACCATATATAGGGAAATTAAGAAAAGGGAAGGTTAGGGTTAGATAATAAGTCATAATTTGAACATATTGAGTTTGAGATGTCTGCATGGCTTTGAGTTCAAAACATGTAACAGACAGTTGGTGATGTAAGACTGACTGGATTTGAATATATAGATCTGAGAGTCATCTGCATGGAACCCCTGAGGTCTGGTAAGATCTCTAACGGGTGGGGAGAGAGGGAGAGAGAAAGAGGGAGGGACAGAGAGAGACAGTGAAAGAGCCTGAAAAATCTTGGGGTATACCACTATTTAGTGGGAGGTTTTTGAATGATGATTGATTAAAGGCAGTTAAAGAATTGATTAAATTTAATTGATTAAAGAAGGAATAGATAGGTAGAAGAACCAAAAGAGAATTGTAATTAAAAAACCCAATGTAGTATTTTGGAGCAAATAGGAGGTATAGGTCTGTAGCTTGAGAGAAACAGCAGAGTCTTGATTGTTCTTGAAGATTGAGATTAGGCAGGAAGGATGCAAAGGATACAAAGAAATTGAAGATTAATTGGAGAGGTGGTGTAAAGGTTGTGGATGATCTCTTCTTTGAAAAAGGTGGGGATTTGATTAAATGTACAGTAAGAGAGGAGTTGTTCTTGACAGTAAGAAAAGCCACTTAGTCACTATAAGCTAGAGGAACATGGGAGAAGATAAGGTCCCCCCCTACCCCCACCTCCCCAGACCCTTACTTTCCATCTTAGAATCAGTACTGTGTATTGGTTCCAAGCCGTAGAAGGGCATAGAGGACTAGCAATGGGGTGTAAATGACTTGCCCAGGGTCCCACAGCTAGGAAGTGTCTGAGTCTATATTTGAACCTATGACCTTCTGTCTCTAGGCCTGGTGCTCAATCCACTGAGCCACCTAGCTGCCCCCAAGGGGTTTGACATATAGACTAGGAGAAGGTGACGTTCTTCTTTTTTCAGTAAAGGATCAGGCAAGATGCTCTTCTCAGAGGGAGCAATGGTGAAGGTGGTATCCTTTTGTTGGGAAGAGAATAGGTTTGGAAATAGGTTCCATCTCTGAGGAACAGGAAAAGGGTATGTTAGGAATGAATAGTAGGGTTAGTTGTCTTAATAACATCGATTTGTAATGGACCTGGTCAGTTATTAAGCATTTTTCTTAAACCCTTACTTTCTATCGTTGAAATCATAATCTCAGATGGAAAACTCTAATCCTTGGGGAGTGGGAGAAACTGGGAAAGTTCTTTTGAAGAAAGTGGCATTTAAGCTTTCATGAAGACCAGAGACACCAGACACATATGTAAAGCAGGGGACCATTCTAGAAATGGCTTCTAGCCTGTGAAGAGCAGAGAAGCTACATGACAATATGCAAGGTCAGGTTTGTCAAAGCTTTCGTGGCTATAGGACCAGAAGGCAAGGAATTCAGAAGTGGAAGATGATACATAATTAAACAGGTTTATTGTAGGATTATGCTTTTGAAGGTAAGAAAGTAAAGCTTGAGCAAGTAATACCATTGGTGAACACCGAGTTTTGGGAGGGACTTAGTGATACATTGAACATGAAGACTAGGGTTTGGAGGAAGGAGACATCTGTTTCTCACAACTATTCTTTTTTCTAATTGTAGCAGTATCCCTGGAAAGTAAACTGCATATCCTATTCAAGCAGCCAAGAGAGATTTCTTATATGGAGTACAATTATTCCTGCATTTCATTGGCCTTTTTTCTGTTTTTAGAGGTTGCCAAAGATTTAAGATTTGACTGGACTGACTCTTTGTACAAGCAAATAGAACGATTCAGACGTGGAAGTGGCAAACCCAAGCAAAATCCTCCGTCAGGTAAGTGGATTTGCTTTAATTTGGAAGCTTTCATTTTTCTTTTTGCTCTATTGTTATTAGAAGATTCCCATGTATCTCTGTGTGACCTTGGGTTAATTACTTCACTTCTTAGAACTTTAGTTTCTTCATTTGTAAAATGAGGATAATAGCATATATTTGGCATATATAAAATGGAACACATCTTAATCAACTATTGATTAAATGAAAAGTTTAGAGAATATAAGATCACATTGTGATTGCTGTTTATTGATTATGAAACAGTAGGACACTATGCTATCTTATGGGCTCATATAGCTAGATATCTCTTCTCAGGTTTCTTAGATGTAATAACAGAAATAACCCTATTCAGGTCCCCTCTAGTATTGAACATTAGTTAAAGGGGATCTGTGCTTAAAAAGTCATTCCTTCCTATGTTGAGGCTTTGTGGATGGTGAGATGTATCTGTTTGCAGATGGCATTATGTTGATTGAAAGAATCCTCAAGTCCTTAAAGAGCCTCCAAGAAAAAATCTGTAATCAAAGAATTTTGGCCTATCCATATACATAGGAAGACCAAATAGATGAAGAATGTTCCATTAGTCAGACTTCAACATACCTCCTAGAGCTTGTCTCATAGTATATCTGTCATATATTTGAATAGTAGAATAGGAAATTATCCTATTTGTAAAAAAAATATTTATAGTAGCCCTTTTTCTTGTCACAAGTAAATGGAAACTAAGGGGGTGCTCATTAATGGAGAAATGGCTGAATAAGTTATTGAATACTAATGCAATGCAATATAGTAAGAATATAATACTTTTAAGAAATTATGAAATAGATGGTTTTAGAGAAATCTGAGAACTTGTGTGAAGGAATGAAGAGTAAAATAAGCAGAACTAGGAAAACAATTTAGATTATGACAAAAACACTGTTAAAAACAAAAATTGGATGGACTTAAGAATTCTGATCTACCATAATTCCAGAGTACCAATGATTAACCATGCTACTCACCTCCTGACGTTGTGATGTTTGGACTAAGATGCAAAATGAGAGCCAGTGTGGGAATTTGTTTTTCCTTGATTATGTAGTTGTTAATCTACTTGTGATGTTGGAGGAAAGTGAGGAAAGTTTCCAGTATATTGGAGGTAAACTCCTGACAACCTTTTGAAAAGTGATAGGCAAGAATTGCCCTGAATGAACACGTTGAGACAGGTTAGAATCTGCATTATCAGAGGGGGAATCCCTGAACTGATGAGAACATAGATCTATTTTGACTATTTTTGTATGTACTTTCTGTAACCATTGTGAGCATGATTGAGATAATATGTGTAAACAGAACACAGATGCAAAGTGACATGCTTTACAATGATAGCTAACTTTTAAAATAGTGCTTTAGGATATAAACAGTGCTTTATTTCAATGATTTTTTAACATAGTCACTTAGATGTCTTTTGTAACTGTTTTTAAGTAGTAAAAACATAAGCAGGCTTAATTTGGAGGTTAAAAAAAGAAAAGAACAGGACAGAAAAGAAAAATACATTTACGTTTAATCCTTTAAATTATGCACCTGTTTTAATTACTGGGAATATAAGGAGGATAAAAAAAACCCTGTTCTAATTGAAATTAAGGTAGGCCGAGGCATCAAGCTCTGAGCATGATCAATTGATTGGTAAAAATTATCAGTTACCAACAAAAGGAGTTTCTTAGTTTCTCAGCACACGCGTGCGTGCGCGCGCGCGCGCACACACACACACACACACACGACCTCAAGCGAGGGCTAACAAATCATTTTTATAGATAAAAAGACAAACATATAAAAATTAGAAGGCAATATCATTGATAGGGAAACAATAAGATTGGTTACAAAATCAGAAACCTCATAGGCCTGGGCAACAGCATGATTACACAGACCTTAAGTATGCGGGGCTACCAACAACTTCTCTTTCCTTCCTGTTGTTAGAAAATTGCTGATTAATTGAGCCTCCACTGTATCCTACAAGAATAACTATTGGTATCTAGATAACATATTCCTTTAATTATGTCAGTAAACTAGTGGTAGAGAGATAACAGACTTTCACTAATTGGTCACGGACAGCTGGTGGTATAGAGATTTTCTTTCAATTAAAAGTGATTTATAGGGCACCTGAACTTTTAAAATTAACTCAGAGAGGAAAACTGATCATTATAGGAAAACTGAACTTTTAAACTTAGGAAATTCTGAATTTAACTTAAAGACAAAGGACTACAACATTAGGTTATATATAATATATATAATATATATATATATATATTGTTATATATAATGTTGGTGGTGAAATAGAATAGACTCAGTTACAAAATGGAATCATAAACATTTTGATTTTCTCATCTCTGGCTTCAAGGTGCTCAAATATTGGGGGGCACAAAATGCAAACAAATATGTTAAAACAATTTATGTACAAGATAAATAGAAAGTAATTTACCAAGTGAAGGCATTGGAAATGAGAGGTTGGGGAAGGTTTCATATAAAAGGTAAGATTTCAATAGGGATTTTTAGGAAGCCAGAGAAGCCAGCACATTGGGCATGAACCCTTTGTAGCAAACTCTTGATTCTGAGCTGATAATAAAGAACATTACAGCCATGTATGAAAAAGGATGGAGCCAAGATGGCATAATAGAAGGAGCTTTTACAGCTCAGCTCTCCCAACAGTTCCCTCTAAACAACTTTAAATTAATGTATTTCAGTCAAATTCTGTAGTGACATCAACAAAAAAAATTGGTATGGTACATTTTCTGGCCCAGGATGAAAGGCGAAGTCTTTGTCATGCTGGTATTTGGACTGGCTAAGAGTGAGTGTACCAGCAACTTTAACTGTGAGCCTTGGAAGGGGCTATGGCAGAGGCAGCAGGAGCTCTCAGCCCAGAGATAATAAGTAGGTTATACAATCTGTCAGAAATAGATTATAGGGGACCCTTTTGCTAGCACTAGCTATAGTACTGGGTCCTGTCCATTGCACATACTGAGTTCCAGATTGCAGTTTTATTAGTTCAAGGAGGAGGATTTAGGGTTGAAAGGGAGCAAGGTCCTGCCTGGTCATAGAGTACCAAGTCTAGATGTGGGAAGTCCTGGGTTCAGATCTGGCCTCAGGTATTCTCCATCTTTTTATCTGAGCAAGTAACTTAAGCCCAATTGCCTGGCCCAGAACACTCTTCTGCCTTGGAATTGATACTTAGTAAGAAGGTTAAAAACAAAAAGTAATGAATGGGATGCAAGAAAATTATGAAAAAGAATTAACTTGATAAAAGAAGAACAAAAAAATATTGAAGAAAACAACATCTTAAAAAACAAAATTTTCTAAATGATAGAGAGGTACAAAATCTCACTATAGTAATTAACTTCTTTAAAAGAAGAATTGTCCCAATGGTAAAATATATGCAGGAATTTAATGATCAAATTACCTTTTGAAAAACAGAATGAGACAAATGATAACAGATACACAAGTCATAAAGAAAATAATTCCTTAAAAATTAGAATTGGTCAGGTAGAAACTAATGACTCCATGAGATGTCAAGAAACAATAAAGCAATCAAAATAATGAAAAAGTAGAAGAAAATGTTAACTATTTCATTGCTAGGTGAGCTAGGTGAAGGTTTTAACATTCCTAAGAAGGAAAAATATTAAATCTGGATTTAGACTGTCTTAAGTTTGCTTAACATTTTTATTGGACTGTAAGGCAGATTGTAATTTAAAAATAAAATCAATGCTTGTTTATCTGACTAGAAATCCTTATATTTTTAGAGGCTATAGCCATTGATCATTTCTAGTTCTTTTGCAGTCAAATTAGAAAAAGATGAAAGACTAAAGCTGGTTTTGAATACTAGTTATTTAAATTATTTTAGCTCATCTGTTGAAATTATTATAAGGACAACTATCATCACATTTAAGGCATTAGTGATTTTAGATCATGTCACAGTTCATTCAAGTACACTTAGTTCATTTTATGATAATGTGATCATGAAATTACTAAATGTATTTGTGAAGATTTAAAGAAAGTGAAGTTTAGTCTATACTACTTTAATCTTTTATATTACAGTATCTTTTTGCCATATCAGTCTAGGTATATCTTTTATCAGAAATAGACCTTTTTATTTAAAATTTTTTCATTGTATATTTCCTTTAGGCTAGAGCTAATGCCCACTTTTTATATATATAATTTAAAATATTGTGAAATGAATTGTATGCTTTTTAAATGGAATTCATTATTCCTGCTAGTTGGAATCTAACTGCATTTATTTTCTGTGTTATATTTTCAATTGCATATAAAATATTTCTTTTAATAGGATGTAAGCTCCTTGAGTACAGCAACTATTTCACTTTTCTTTTATATCCCTGGTGCTTGGTATAGGCACATAAGAGGTACCTAATAAATAAATTATGGAATCCAATCAATGTGAGGCTACTTACCTTTAGTAGGAAGTTGATGTAGGAGACTTAGGAGCAGAGGTTCATTTTTAAATTTAGTGTTTCTTTCAGGTAGCTGGAAGAATGAGAGCCAAATAGGGAAGGAACAGATGTGGTATGTTATGAAAAGTTACCTGGTAGCTCAATGCAAAGGTTGTTTTCAGTATGATTCCTGTTTTGGGATGGAGGTGCTCTTGCTCAGAGAATTTGAAAAAGCTTTCCCTGGGATCGATGTGGATTCTGTGATGTGTGACTAGATCTTTTGCTTACTTTGTAGATTTTGACTTGCACGATGCCTTAGATCTTCAGCCAACCCCTAAATCCCCTCCAAAGAAAACAGGTAATTTTGCATCTCTATCAGTGGACTCATACTTCTATTGGTGCCTTAGTGAAACTCCAAATTCATCTAGGATTCCTGTTTAGTTCATGAGCAGAGTACCAGTACTTTTTGTATGTGTGTTATGGATGTTCTCTCACCTTTGTTTCTGACTCTTAATTCCTTTGTCTTTTTCCCCTTCTCTCCTATATTTAATATAGGCCATCACTGTTTATATTTTCCCTCTGGTCACTAGGCTTGCTCAAATCAGAATCTCTGTCTTCATTGACAGTCTGAAAGGTGCTTGCTGGATCTGATGAAACACAGCTTGTTAGAACTTGATCAACCAGAACCCCTAGGTAGCTGACATTTTTTTTTAGCACTAGAAAGAGGAAGATGATGAGGATAATTCTGAGCCTCAGTCTTATTCTCTAGATTTATGAAACAACCCTGTAGTAGCACCTAGCACAGTACCTTGATTCTAGCAGATGCTTCTTAAGTTTTGGATTGAAGCAGCCAAGATTTGCTGTTTAAATCAGTCAGTTCAGTTAGTTGTATTTTCTGCTTCACTGGGCTTCCTGGCTGGTTGTCATTTTGTATTTTAAAACTCTTGAAGCCCAGTTTTCACAGAGGCAGTGCTAATCATGCCCAGCCAGAAAGGCACCTCTCTAGAGTCTAGAAGTCCAATTGTAGAAGCATGGGAGAACAGTTCTATGTTGCATGGATGAACTAGGCTGAACAGATGAACTTGTTTATAACAATGAAATAATTTTGGAAACTGGAACTTCCAATGAAATAGCTAGGAAGAAGTAGACTTGATGTAGTCTGCCATCAGTCATTTAATTGTAATTTAACTCCTGCTAGTTTGTTCCCAATTATAATCTTGACAGTTGATTGGGTCTGAGTGCACAAAATTGATTGTTAGCCTGAGAAAACTCTAAGTTTGAAAGTTGTGATGGGAAGCAACCAAAGAAAAAACATTCATTCTAATGTGCTATGTTGAAGTCCTTTTTGTATGGTCTCTGTTTTGGATCATCTGTTAACTCCCTTTCTCAGCAGTTAGAGTTATGAGGTGATTTACTTCAAATGGTCATGTCTGGTGTTAGGATTTTTGTTTTTCTGTGATATCTAGCCTTTATATACACTATCTGATGGGAGAAAAGATTCTTATTCAATCTCATTAATTAGTTTGTCTTTTCCTTGGAGATTCTGAACTTCTTGGTTTCGACTTGAGCGATGCCTTGGATGATGGAAATGATGGATTCAATGATGGTGGAAGGAAGCCCAATAAAAATCCTGGTGGAGGTAAGTGGGTTCATTGTATCTCTCTAGTTTTACTCCTTTCTGTTTGAAACCTTTGGCCAAGCCAGCACCATCCAGATTTGCTTCTTTTTTAATAAACCTAATCACCTTCAAATCTACTTTCAGCCAGGGGCACTGGGGGTCCCTGATAATGACGGAGGATGGAATCTTCAAGTAGATGCTTTTGCATTGATACTAAAGAATTAGCATGCTTCCTGCTTCTCTGTCCTTGAAAATATGCTTCATCATTATTTGCAAGGTTGAGAGACTTTTTAAATAATCTTTCTGTGACCCGTGTTCTTATGTACTGAATGTATCTAATGTAAAATATAAGAAGCATTTTGTAGTATGTTGGGGTAGAGAAGTAAAGATGTAATGATAGAATCCCATGACATTTAATTCAGAGGATAAGTACCCTCACAAACGATTTGTTAACTTGTCCCTCATCATTAGTGCTAAACACAGGAGGTACACAAGAAGTCAAATAATCCCTGGTCTCAAGAAGCTGATAGTCTAATGGAGGAATCAACAGGCAAACATATGTATAAATAAGCTCTCTACAAGAAAAATACTGACAGAAGGATAACATTAGAATTAAGAGAGATTAGGAAAGGTTTCCCACACGAGGTGATTTGTGAGTTTGGCCTTGACGTAAGCTAGGGAATCTTAAGAGGTAGAAGTGGGCAGGGAGACTGTTCTAGTCATTGTGTTCAGCCAAAGACAGTGCATGGCATTGGGAAATGGAGTTTCTTATTTGTGTAGTACCAAGGAGGCCAATGTCACTGGCCTGACTAGAGTATGTATGGAAAGATATAAAGTGTAAGAAGATTGGATGTATATGTGTAGTGGTGCTGGTGGAGGGGCATCTAGATCATGAAGGGCTTCGAATGCCAAACAGAATTTTGTTTTTGATCCTGCAGGGGATAGTGTGCCACTGGAGTTCATTCAGTTGGATAGGTGGGATGATTGAGCTTATGCTTTAGGAAAATCACATTAATGACTCAATGGAGGATGGTTATGGAGTAGGGAGATACCCACCAGCAGATTATTGTAGTGGTCCAAGTGTGAGGTGATCCAGGAGGAGATATATTGGACATATATTGTAAAGGTGAGAACTGGTAGGCCTTGTCCACAGTTTGGATATTGTGGTGGTGATAGTCAGACATAGACATTAGGATGATACCTAGGTTGCGAGTATGCAAGACTGGGAAGATGGTGGTGCCCTTGACAGTGTGTTTTATGGAGAAAGATAAGTTCAGTGTTAGGCATTTTGAGTTTAAGATGTTGACCAGACATCTAGTTTGAGGTGTCTGAAAGGCACTTGTAAGGTCTTTGTGAAGTTAGACAATGCTTTGAGAGCAGAACTGTGTTGGACACCTAGGGCTAGTGAATACGACCTGGGTAAGGTTCCAGCAAAGAGAGTGAGACAGATCAGGCAGACAGGGGGAGGACCGGGAGAATCTGTAATCCCAAAAATCTAGTGAGAAAAATGTTTCAAGGATAAGAGGGTGATGGGCAGTGTGAAAAGTACAAAGAATGATAATTGAGAAAAGGTCATTGGATTCGCCAGTTAGGTGATCATCGATAACTTTGGAGAGAGTGGAGTGGTTTGTACACTAAGAATAACTAGCCATATTATCAGTTGTGCTTTGAGGTTTGCACAGCCCTTTCTGACAACTGTCGGTACTATATCTATTCTCATTTTGTAAATGAGCAAATGGAAGCACAAGCAGGTTAAGCGACAAAGTTAGACAGCTAGGAAGTGTTTCAGGCTGTATTTCTGCTCAAGTGTTTCTGACTCCCAAGTCTAATATCTGTATCCACTGCACCACCTAGCTGCAAGATTACAATCTATAACTCTCCTAAACCCAGTGGAGCCTTCCTGCATGTAAGAGTACATAGACTGCATAGAAGGGAAGGTGAGAAAAAGGCTGCAAAGCCAGTCCTCTGCTACTTGGGACACAAGGCCAAGGAATATGGAGGCCCAGATGGCTGGCTGGCAGTTATTTGCCACTCTCTTCAGCCACTAGAATAAAAGCAAAAGGTAAGAGCAACAGGACCAGACAATAACTTGCATTGTAGTTACCAAAAAGAGAGAAAGGGGACAGAGATCAAGACATAAACTCCAGGATCCCTGTCTCCGACTTTGTTTACACTATTAGAAACAAATGGTCATCTAGTCCAAACCATACTTGCAAATAGAATCCCTTCTTCAACATATTTGACCACAGATTGTCCAACCTTTAATTGAAAAACCACCACAAAGGGGTTTCTATTCTTCCTTACATTTCATTGCTTCTGACTAATTTATGTACCTTTTAAAATTTTAAGTTGATCAACAAGTTCTCCAGGCATCTAAATTTGTCTTGTAGAACTTCTTTCTCCTCTTCCTCCTAAAAATTGTTTCTCTTTCTGTCTTCAGAATTTCTTTCGTGAGAGCGTCCTATTTTTTCTGGTTTAATATTCCCCTAAAGAATATTTGTGGGAATCTAGCTAGCCTGCTTCTGAACCCACTGAAATCTCTTTTCCCCAAATCTGTTGTATGTGTTGTTTTATGCCTGACTTATCTCTTTTCTGTCACAATCTCTAAAAGGTTTCTTTCTTCCAAGGTTCATATTATTTCTCCCTCAGCAATCACTTCCTTCTTGGTGAGAATCAGATCTAAGTGAATCTTTTCTTGAGGGTTGGTTTATCTACTTTTGGAATGGTGAAGTCATCACTAAGGCAAATCCAGAAATTATTAGCCCTTCTGCTTTGACTGGAGGAAAACTCTAAGAGAAGTCTTGACAAATGAAGGCCTTTATTGCAGTTTCTATAGCCTTGCCTGAATGCTGTCTTGTATGGTGAGATTGTCATGTTCAGCTCTTTTGAAAAAGAAACACTATTGGCTTTTCCACTCTTGATAATCCACCAGCCATTCATCCAGTATTTTGTAACAGTTATTGGAGAGTTCTTGGTGTGGTTGATTTTCACTCCAGTTTGGGTTCGTGTTCTATTATTATTGCACAGGAAAATGGCCCATAGCTCAGTGTAGTTCCTGGAACTGGTATTTTGGAAGTGCATTCCTTGCTTTGATTCCTTCCTTAGATATTCTAATTAGACTATTACATCTCTGAAAAGAAACCCTCAAAAGGAGATATTTTCCTTTGTTGGAAACTGGAACCTGTTTGTATTTCTGCTATTTCCCCCTGTGTTAATCAGCAAGTACCTATGTGGCATGTAGATGCTGGGGAAAAAAAGTATAAGGAGCTTACATTCTAATGCAGGAAATGAGAAGTATATTCATGAGTATATTTAGCACAAGTCTAAAGTGACCAAATACCGATATATACAAAATGGTTAAATACAACGCTGATGGGGCGAGCACTGGCAGAGTAGATCAGGAAAAGCTCCATTCAGAAGATAGTGTTTAAGCTGCATCTTAAAGGGGAAGGAGGAATCTTTGAGGGGGAAGTAAGGAGAAAAGGTGTTCTGGGAATGTTGGATGACCAAGGCATGAATATGGAGATGGAATGTTGTATATGAGAAGCATCCAGTAGGTTGATTTGGCTGGATCATTGAATATGTAAAGGAAAGCAGTAGCCCGTGACCCTTGTAAGGTAGTTTTGGGCCAGGTTTCGGATTTCAAAGGTAAATGAAGGAGTTGCTATTGTTTCCTAAAGCCAAATGGGAGCATTGGATTTGGGTAAGTGTCAGGGTAGTGGTAATATTAAAATTTTAATTAAAGTTTAAAAGTTAACAATTAAGTTAAAATTTCACCCAAAGGGAATTATGTGTACTTCAGTGGATTATTTTTCCAGCAGTATACAGGAAGGACTAGATTTGTGAGTGACTTGAGGAATGGGTAGCAGTAATGCAGGCGAGAGGTGAAGAGGCTCTGTACTTACAGTGACAGCTCTGTCAAAAGATGGCCACCATGAGAGATGTTGGAAAGGTCAAAACAACTAGATTGCCTTAAAGAATCGGGGTTTTCAACTGATAATGAGAGATGAGTAGATTGTCAACAACAGCATATTTATAGCATCAGGAGTAACTTGTTAGAAGAATGAATCACAAAAATTCTTGGATTCCCCTTTTGTGAATCCACTTAATAAAGAATTCTTCAACAATACTTCTGTTACAAAAAACTCCTGAATGGAATTATTTGTTTACCTGTGTGATGTGTTGAATGCATTAGCTCACTCCCAAAGCCTTTTAATTCATCCTTCTGAAGCCAAGGTTTTCCTTTAACAGATGGTACACCACAGTCAGATTTCGGAGATTTTGGTTTGCATTTTTAAGTTTCTAGCAAGTCTCTGAGTAGGTTTTAGGGTTGAGCATTCTCACAGAATAGCCTCCTTTGAAGCAGGCATGAATTGAGTGAAACCAAATAGTTCTGGGGTCCACAGGGTAGACATGAATATGTAGTAAGTAGATAAAGGGTCTGGACCCTTCTAAAGCTGGGTGCCATCTAGTGGAAGGGAAGGGGCTCAATACAATGTCTTCCAAAGAGGCAGACTTGGTGGGGTTGCATGGAAAAGACCCTAGCGCCCTCTTCAGGCACTCCGAGGCTTCTAGTTAGGAAAAAATATCCACCTATTTTTATAATTACCAGCTTAATGTGAAAATAAACTTCTATGAATAGAATTAAATACCAAATCTGACTGAAGTCTGGGAGAAAAGGCTACAAGCCTCAGACGAGTAATCCAAATGGAAATCTAATTTCTCTCATCAGCAACCTTTGAGAAAACTCAAAGGATGTTGCCTAGACAGTTTAAAAATCATCTTGAGTTCAGAATTGAGATTTGAGTTAGAGTTCAATTTAAGCAGTTCTTATTTATTTACTTTTTAGAATCAATACTGTGTATTGGCTCCAAGGCAGAAGAGTGGTAAGGGCTAGGCAGTGGGGGTGAAGTGACTTGTCCAAGGTCACACAGCTGGGAAGTGTCTGAGGCCAGATCTCAACCTAAGACCTCCCTTCTCTAGTCCTGACTCTTTACTAAACCACCCAGCTGCCCCCTAAGCAGTTCTTATTAAGTGCCTGATAGGCACAGGGCGTTGTCCTGGGTGTTGAGGGCCATTCAGTTTAGAAGCCTGAAAGAGATTCTCTGGAAGAAGCTTAATACTTTCTTATTCCAGTTTGTGAGAATATGATTGAAGCAGAGGACTGAAATGGGGAAGGCCACCCTAAGCCCTTCATTGGCTTTCTCTTATAATTTTTTTCTGTTTTTAAACCTTAACTTTCTGTCTCAATAACAATTTTTAAGACAGAAGATTAGCAAGGGCTAGGCAAATGGGGTTACGTGACTTGCTCAGGAGGTATCTAGGGTCAGTTTTGAACCTAGGCCCTTACAACTCCAGGCCTGATGCTCTATCATCCTCTGTGCTACCTAGCTGTCTTTCTTTTATGATTTTTTCATCTTTCCCTGGCCTGCTCTCCCTCTATCTGCAGTCACTTTGGCAGTTCTGTTGCTCTGTTCCCATTGATCTTCGTGTTCCTTTAATGCCCTCACTTTATGCCAAACATTAGGGATTGTAACAGATGTTGGGATATTTTTAACCAAAATTTTGTTTTTCACCAGGTTCTTGGGGGGTCCCAGTTGGGGCTATTAAGTTGGTATTACATTCTCTGAATGTTCTTTTGTTGCAAGTCCGTCTTTGGCTCTCTTGTTTAATGCATACTTGAAAAGAATCCCAAGTTTTCCAGCCACCATTTGAAGACACTCAGTAAGAAGGAAATAGCCCATTTCCCAAGGGAGCTGATTCTGCTTTTGGATAGCTCCAATTGTTAGGAAGTCTTTCTGCACATCAAGCCTAGAACTGCTTTTTGACAGCTTCTACCCAGTTCCTTCTACTGTTGTCCCCTAGGCCCAAACAGAGCAAGTTTATTCTCGCTTTTTCATAATAGCCTTTCAAGTACTTAAAGGTAACCTTGAGTCTTTGCCTCTAGCTCTCTTCTCCAGGCTAACATACCTATTTTCTTTAGTCAATGGGAACTTGAAGCCTTTTACCAAACTGCTTGCCCTCTTCTGGGTGATTTCAAGCTTATTTATTTCTTTTTAATATTGTAGCACCCAGACCTAATACTCTAAATCTAGGGCTTAAGGGGGCAGCTGGGAAACTCAGTGGATTGAGAGTCAGGCCCAGAGATGGGAGGTCCTGTATTCAAATCTTGCCTTAGATACTTCTCTACTATGTGACCCTGTGCAAGTCTCTTAACCCCCATTGCCTAGCTCTTGCCATTCTTCTGCCTTGGAACCAATACATAGTATTGATTCTAAGATGGAAGGTGGTAAGGGTTTAAAACCAATCAATCAATCAATCTAGGGCTTACATAGTTTTGCAGGGCCTAACCTAGACCTAACCTAGTCTTAGACCCTCCTTTTCATTAATGCCTGGATTTCATTTGCTTTTTGCTTACCATATCAAATGCAATCTCCTAAAGCTTTCAAATAACTGTGCAAAGAAACTGTTCTCTAGAAGCTTATTCATGTGGTTTAAAACATTGTATGCCCTTTAAAAAAATGATTTATCCCTATCCTTGAAGAGATGGAAAGAACCTTTTTATACTGTTCTCCCCCCCCCCCCCCCCCCATTTGCATTTTGTTATTTTTTGTTAGCTACTTGGGGGAATTGGACACTAACTGTGGAAAATCTGGCTCTCTGTAATTGCTCTCTTCTTTTTCTGTTTCCCAGGCTTTTCAGATAAGGATCTGGAAGATATCATAGGAGGTGGCTACCAACCTGATAAGGGTAAAGGTAGGTATTTTGACTCTTCCATTTAAATTGAATAGACCTGTGGGCAGCTGGGTAGCTCAGTGGATTGAGAGCCAGGCCTTGAGATGGGAGGTCCTAGATTCAAATCTGGCCTCAGATACTTCCCAGCTATGTGACCCTGAGCAAGTCACTTGACCCCCATTGCCTAGCCCTTACCACTCTTCTGCCTTGGAGCCAATACACAGTATTGACTCTAAGGTAAGGATTTAAATTAAAAAAAAAGAAAATTGGATAGACCTACCCCCTGGTATAGTATCATTCTTTAATTTGGTGAAAGCGTGATTTAGGTAAGATTTCAGAGCAACAGTGTTCTCAAAGGAAGATCTGTTTATTTGCAGTCCCAGTCCAGACTTGGGCTTTATGGAGATAGAGATTTACCACCATAAGAGAACTGAATTGCTCATGTTATAGTTGACCTGGCCTGGACTTCTTGAATAGCTAACAGACCCATGCTTTGGTGCCTTGATCTGGCTAACCATCAAAGGATCCTTGAGAGCACATTGGGTGTGTATGTGCAAGGTGTGGGGAGGAAGTATATCCTAAGGAAGCTTAAGAAGCTGAAGTATCCAGATATTCTGGATGGGGGATCAGGAGGACGGATAACTCTTTGCTCCTGAGGAGTCTTTCATATTTTAGTTTATTACCCAGTTAACAGCTGTCTAAAACCTCAAAAGCCATCTTACCTTGTCCAATTTATATGTGAACATGTATTTTCTCTCCACATCATATACAGGTGATCATGCTCTGTTTTACTCCCACCAATTGCTCAGTTCTCAGATGAGTTTGGATCTTTTTCCTCTGTATAAGGAAAAGCTGTTGTTTAAAATTGAGGAAAGAAGAAAGTAATGAGTCATGGAAAACTGATGACCTCTGGTGTCACATGTAGTTTGGGGTAGGCAAATGATCAGAACTGTAGCTGGTGGTTAAGGGATTGAATTCACTTCAATCATCTTCAGGAGAATGGAGGAGTTAGGGAAAAAAATGAGGCAGTGATTTGGAACTTACAGAGATCAAACTAACGATTTAGAACCTCTGAAGCCTTTGAAATTTGTTTTTTACTTCATGTTCGAGAAGCATTGAACTGCTACTAAGGGTAATCCTCTTTACAGGGAGCTGTTTCTTCATGACTAAAGTAATTAGAACTCTGAACTGTGAATGATAAAGAGTTATACTGGTCATAGAGCTGGGCTAGATTGGTGTCTAAGAATTGCCTAAAGGACTTGGTGGGTCAACTTGAGTGTAGGGTTTGATTTTGGTCCTCCATATGCGTCAGGCCTTCTCTCTGTGAAGGATGTCTTCAGCCTCTCAGGAAAGCCGTGTAGTTTTCCTCACCACCAAGTAAGAGTTTAATTTTGATATGAGCTGAGTTGCTGTTCTGAAGAATAAGAAATTGAACTCAAACAGTGAACCAAAATAAAATGATCTGCATTTGTGAGTGACTAAAATAAACTTTCTCATTTCAATTGACAGTTCCAGATTAGGGAGCTCTGGGTCTTGGCATGGTAGGAAGATTAATCATTTTTCAAATGGGGAGTAGAAGAAGAAAATCAAGAAAGAGAATATGGTCAGCTAGTCAGGTTTGAACATGAGAATTGTTGGTCAAGCCTAGGGAGTTTTGTGGGGTTTATCATATCATGTACATTTCTTGGTATGTTCCCCCATTACCTCCAAGACTTGAATCCTTATTTGTAAAAATGAAATACAATTAAGCAAAAACAACTGATAAGAGTTCTGCATCTTACAGTGGATATTCAGTGTTCTGTCTACATAGTCTCCCACCTCTGCCAAGGGCAAGGAGGTTTGTTTCAATATCTGTTTTCTCTCTCTTTCTCTTTTTAGTTACTTGTAGTTCAGCTTCTTTTTTTTTTGAGATCTTTTCATTTCTATTATGGTCATTGTATATTGTTCTTCCTTAGGGAAAAAGGCATTGGAAAAGTGACTTGTTAAAAATTCAGTCATGGGTGCAGCTGGGTGGCTTAGTGGATTGAGAGCCAGACCTAGAGATGGGAAGTCCTAGGTTCAAATCTGACCTCAAACACTAACTAGCTGTGTGGCCCTGAACAAGTCACTTGACCCCCATTGCCTAGCCCATACCACTCTTCTGCCTTGGAACCAATACACAGTATTAACTCCAAGACAGAAGGTAAGAGTTAAAAAAAAAAAAATTAAGTCATGGCAGTTAGAAATGAGATAGGAATAGAGTTTTCAGTTTATGGAAATGTACATTATGCACATTTGACTTTACCTAAGAATTCTGAAAGTAATCCACATTCCCCCAACATCATTTAGGTTAACTTAATTGTACAGTACTGTGCTGCCTCCCTACTCCTAGTCCCTGGGCTCAGTGTACCCTGCTGTTGCTGTCCACTCCCCCCCCACCCCCCCAAAAAACAAACCCAACAACAAACAAATAGAGAAAAGAGCTTCTAAGTGAGAGCAGAAGAACATGTGTAAAGACCACCACTATTGTCTCCCTCCACTGAGACCTCCAGAGTTAAGAAAGGAAAACTTTGTTGTGTTCCTCCCATGCTCTTGGGTATCTTGTACCTATATGTCTGTCTTCTGTCTGTCAGCACTAGTGTACCCTATGTTTGTCCCCGGCATCCCTTATCATCTATCCTTTCTTGTCTCCATGTTTGGCGTTCACATTTCTGCCTTCCAGTGTTCCTCCTCCTGCTCTTTCTTCTCTATCTCTGGACTTACTGTGCCCTTGAACCCTGTGCTAATCTCCTCCCTTTTAAGGCATGCACAGCACTCTTCTCACCTTCCTCACATCCACTGGCATATTGGCATTACATAGAGGTCCAGAGAACAGTAAGAAGTTTCTGTATGACAAGGCCCTAGACCAGTGATGGCTAACTGTTTAGAGCAGGAGTCCCCAAACTTTTCACACAGGGGGCCAGTTCACTGTCCCTCAGACTGTTAGAGGGCCAAAGTATAAAAAATCTATTCACAAATCTGTATAGCGCTGTCTGGGATAGTGGAGGCTGCACAGGCCCATCGCCACCATTATACCGGGCAGGAGTATACACAGTGCGGAATCCCCTCCCCCAGATTGCCACTCACCATGCTGACGTCTTCCATTGTGCAGCCACATAGTCCTGTGCGAGGCGCCTCGGTTCTCATTCAGTGGTTCTCATTCAGTTACTCTCAGAACAAGGCACCACGCAAAGGACTATGTTACCGGAAGTAGTACTGTACGTGAGCGACACCACACTTTGTAGCCACCACCACAGTGCTCCTCTCCCTGACCACCGATGAAAGATGTGCCTCTTCCGGAAGTGCAGTGGGGGCAGGATCAATGGCCTCAGGGGACTGCAGTTTGGGGACCCCTGGTCTAGAGACTGAGTGTCCAAATTTTGCAACCTGCACACTGCATGTTAGGCGTCCCCCACTCTCCCACCCCCGATGGGGGAGGGAGAAAGCTCTCTTATTGGGCTGCTGGGCTGAGGGGCAGGTCATGTGAGAAATTTGCTCAGGTCCCAGTGCAGAGAGGGAGGGGAGCAGCATGCTCCAGCATACTCCGACATGTATGCCATAGTTTCGCCAACAGATACCTTCTTACTCTTGACTGCCTTTTGCCAGACTCTCACTTCCATACTTCATAGTTTATAAGCCTTGTCTTTGCTCTAGGCCCAAGTCATTAGTGATGCTTCTCTGTGGGAACAGACTATTTTTCCAGGAAAGACTACTGGCTTTATGACTTAACTTATACCTTGAATAGCTTTTCCTGGGCATTCCATTTCTAGCAAGAGGTTCATTCCAAAAGTCTCTGGGTAAAACACCAATATTTCAGAAGAAAGGAGTATTTAAAAGGTAAGGTTTCTGGGCTTTGGCTTGTTTTTTTTTCCAGAAGTTTCCAGTGTGAATATGTGCAGGTTAAGTCAGACAGTTCAGGTTGATGGAGAATGTTTTTGGTCAGGAGAGGCTGTTTCTTTGGCTTTTTTAAAAATAGGTTTACATTTTACAAATGAGAAGAACTAGGAGAAGAGTCCGTGGGACCTTCATACAGAATTTATTCATTCCACAATCATTTTCTAAGTGCCCACTATGTATCTGGTGTTGAAATGAGTATACAAATAAAAGAGTGAAACTGCTCCCAGCCATCAAGGAGCTTATTTTCTCTTTTGGGGAAGCAACATGGTCAGAGAAGAATAAATCCAAAGTAAAAACTTTGGATTTATTTCAAGGACTTGTAGGGATAGAGGGAGTGCCACCAACTAGAAGTATCAGAAAAAGGCTCAAGTTGGCCATTGTTCCTGAGCTATGTATTGAAGGTAATCAACTGCCATGTGTCAGGCATTGTGCTTTGCCCTGGGTGTACAAAGAAAATCAAAAAAGTCTACTCTCAAGGCACCCACAATCTAATTAGGGAAACGACACGCGTGAGATGATAGAGAAATAAGATATTTACCGGATAAATTGCAGATAATTATGAGAGAAGGGGAAATTAAAAGGATTTCAAAGAGGAGACTGTAGTTGAGACTTGAAGGAAGCTAGGAAATCCAGGAAATAGAGATGAGGGAGAGTATTGAGGGGATGGGGGACAACTAGTGAAAATGTATGGAGTTAGGAGATTGAGTGTTTTTTGTTTGTTTGTTTGTTTTAATTTTATTTTTTATGGAGTAGCAAAGAGGCCAGTGTTACTGGATTGGAGAATATGGTATAGGAAGCTTCAAACAGTAAGCGGTTTAGGCTATGAAAGTTTTTAAAAGTCATTGAGATGATTTGATATTTGATCCTAGGGGTGATAGGCAGTCACATTGAATATTGATTAGGAGGGGGTGATATGCTCACAATCAGACTTAAGGAAAGACAATTTTATAGGTGAGTGGAGGATGGATTGTATTGAGGAGAAATTTGAATAAGGGAACCTAACCAGCAAGTAATTACAGTGGTTGAGGCATGAAGCAATGTGGGCTTGGACTAGAAGGATGCCATTGTCTGAGTACTTAGAATGGAATTGTAGAAAAAGAGGGGTTGTGAAGGTCAAATGAGAGTGAGGCATCTCTTTCTCTCACCGTATTGCTTTCCATCCTCTGATCGTGCACTTGGACTCATTTTACTCTCTCTATCCCACTGTTCTGAATCCCTGCCTGTTGAAGAGCTCGTCCTTGTCCCTTAGGCCCGCTGTTTGCTCTCTTATTCCCGTCACACTTCAGCCCTCCTGTTCCAAGGTCCCACTCTGTATCTGCCTGACTTTGGACCACTTGCTCCTATAATTAAGAAACCTTTTATCTTCATCTTCATTCCTCTGCCTTACTAAATATATTTGATTAATATCTTCTGTTTCTAACCTCAGGTTTCTTTCTAAATAGGTAAAATATGTCAGATATATTGCTAATCACTTAGGGATACAAACAGAAGAAAGCAAAATGGATCCTGTTCACAAAACTGACATTCCAATGAGACAAGAGAAGACAGTCTATCTGGGGGAGCTGGAAAAGGAATTGGGGTTGGCATGGTGGTAGACATGGAGTGGAGGCCTGGACTCTAGTCACATGGGGCAAACATCTCACTTGTAGAATGAGAGGTGGCTTTGAAGTGCAGATGAAGGCCCATGAGTAGGTGTGCCATGTGGAAGAGGGCTGAAAATTGGTATAGAACCCTCCCACTGGAATGGACCTAATCTATGCAGTGAGTTTGTCTTATGGTATTGCAACATTTAGTCCTGTCAAGGAGGGAGGTGTATTTGTCTCTTCTTTGGGCTCAATTATTCTTATTCACATTATTGTTGTTATTGTGAATATTGGTCTTTTTTTTTTTTTGTCAGAAAAGTCTTTTTAAATGCAATGATCAAATGAAGTTTTTAATGCTCCATTTCATTTGGAATGTAGCAAAGTGAAAACCCAAACTGTCCCTGTTTTTAAACCCTTACCTTCTGCCTTAGACTCAATACGAGTATTGGTTCCAAGGCAGAAGAGCAGTAAGGGCTAGGCAATGGGGGTTAAATCTATCATTAGTTGTGTGACCCTAGGCAATGTCTGAGCTCAGATTTGAACCCAGGACCTCCGGTCTCTACGCCTGGCTCTCTATCCACAGAGCAACCCAGCTGTCCCTGAACTGTTTCTCTTCTGAAGAAGGGAAAATCTTCTCTCACAAACTTTGTGTCTATTCAGTATATAGGACTTATATCTGAGAGAGTATTCCAAGAATTGGAATTATAAAATCTTTTAAATATTTGGGTACAAATATTGGGTTAAACTAAGATATCCTTATATATGGCTAGGGACAACTGGGAGCCATTATATCAGGAACTATTTTTGTCTCCTGGAGATCTGCTGTTCCTGCCAGAGAGAGCCAGGAATCCTTCCTACCATCAGCCCTCCAATAGGGCATTTCATAATTAGCTTCTTCTCTGTCCTCTTGGACTAGCAGATGTGAGGTTGAGAGAATGTTTTGCTTTCTCTCTGCGGGGCAATCTGCTTGTTTTCCTCACAGCTCTCACTACTCAAGTGGTACCTTATTGGAGAAAATACAAGACTTGCCTTTTCACTGAACTAAGCTCACAAGTCCGTTTAAGGGAGATTTAGAACCCCCAATCTTTGGGAGTCTGCTAGACCACAGTTTTCCAGTGGAATACTTTATCTCTTTGATTGAATTACTGATCTTAGAGACATTCTTTGACTCTTGGTGCTTTCTGGATGACCTCAAGTAGAGGCAGTTAGGTGGAACAGTGGATAGAGCACCAGGCCTAGAGTTAGGATGATCTAGGTTATGATCTAGGTTAAATCTAGCATTAGTTGTGTGACCCTGGGCAGGGTTGTTAGCCTCTGCCTGCCTCAATTTCTTCAGTTGTAAAATGGAGACAGTAGTAGCACCTATCTCCCAGGATTATTTGTGAAGTAATTAGCATAGTGCCTGGCACATAGTAGGCACTTCACTGTTTATTTCTCTTCCTTTGTTCTGTTTCCCTTTCCTCACAAAGCATTCCTTTCACATGCTTTTATTTTGAGACTTTTTTGACACAACCCTTGCAACAGCCAGGCCATGCTGGCAAGGGTCTACCATGGACACACGACACCATATGAGCCGGAAGGAGCATGCCAGTGTTGTGAGACTCATGTTCTTCTTTCAGGCCAACTCCCTGGCCACAGCATATCACATAATGAGAACATTAACAATAGTGATTGGGCTGAAAGATCCTTCTATTTACTACAGAAGCAGAATGCTGTAGTCCGTAGAATGTGGGATATGGAGGTACAAAGTAGTGGATTTGAATCTAGCCATAGACATGTATTAGCTTCATCACCCTAGATGAATTCTTCATTTGTAAAATACTTAACTTATAACAGTTTTCTCATAGTCTTGTTGTGAGCCTCATATAAGATAGACTGAGGACTTTTCAGTCCTTAAAGTACTGTTGAAATATCAATTATTGGGTGAGAGAAGGCTCTTTACACCTCTATTACATGATGCTGTTTACTGTAAAGAGTGTGAGATCGGGAGTCCGGAGACAGGGGTCGACTCCCAGCTATGCCAGGGATTCATTGTGTGACCCTGGACGAGTTATTTCTGAGGAAATTGAAGGAATTAGAATAGTGAGTGGTTAATTGTGGGGCTTGAGTGAACTACAAAGACTCCATCTTGTTCTGGGTTTAGCAGAGTTCCTTTTCTATTCAGTTATGGGTGTAGCACAACTTCTGACTTGTGAGAAAGGTTTATTCATTTGTGGGAATTTGGAGAGAACCCTACTTATTATTTGAACCTTGCCTTGCGTGGCTGGGAAATTGGACCAACTATACCTGTTGCTTAGAGACCAGGGACTTAGGTTATGCTGACAAGAAATCCATTCAGACCCAAAGATTGATGTAAGGAGTTTTGTCACAATTTTACATCTCAAGCAACCCATAAGTCTTATCTGGAAGCTGGCCCTATACTGATTAATCAGTTACTGTTTCTTTGTTCCTTTGATTGTCTACAGAGGCTTGGGAGAAGTGGGATGTCTCTTCCTGATTTCAAGAAATTATAACCATTTACTCTCCCTCTTCTAACTTGGAAAATCCCATATACCTTTCATCCAATTAAAAATCAGATTACCTAATATTTCCTGATTAATTATTTCCTTTTAATTAATAGTTTTTATTCTATTAAAAATTTTTAATGCATAAAAGTTTACCTCCCCTCATATTTGAGAGGTGCAGTGACAAAACAGTGGGGGGCTGAATGTGGTTTGTTGAGCAATTGACATGCATTGCTTAAGAAACTGAAACACTCAAAAGCTTGGATCTCTGTTTTCTCAGTTGTTTTGTCTTTTACCTGGCATATTTTCTCTCACTGGATCTCAGTTTTCCCTTTCAATGAAATGGGAAGCATGTGAGAGACTAGGTGATTTTTTAATGCCTTTTTAAACTTGTTGGTTCTCTGAAACAATTTTGTAAATGCTATCACTATAGACTTAGTAGGTAAGGATGGAAAGTACCCTGCAATCAAACCATAGGCTGTGAGTTTCCTTTTCCAATACTAGATATGAATGAAAAATAAAGGTTTTTTCTCTCCTCATGATCTATGTTGTATTTTTATTTTGTTAAAATTTCAGTTCCACTATACCCAAAGAGCATATATCTTTTGATCCTGTAATACCTCTATTGGGTTTGTATCCTGAAGAGATAATTAAAAAGGGGAAAGGACCAATTTGTACAAAAATATTTATAGCATCTCTCTTTGTGGCAGCAAAGAATTGTAAGTTGAGGGAATGTCCCTCAATTTGAGAAGGACTGAACAAATTGTGGCACAGGTTGGTGATCGATTACTGTTGTGCTATAAGAATTGAGAAGCAAGATGATTTCAGAAAAATCTGGAAAAATGTGTGGGAACTGATGAAGAGAGAAATAAGCAAAACTGGGAGAACATTGTACACAATAATAGCAATATTGTCTGATCCGCTTTTTAAACTTGCCTAATCTCAGCCATGTAATGATGATCTGGGACAATCTTGAAAGACTTATGATGGTCAATGCTATCCACCTCTAGCGACAGAATTGTTGGGGTTGGATGCATGTAGATTATGTTTCACATCAGTGTATTCATGGATTTTTTTTGGCGTTTTGGTCTTATATGGCTGTGTTCTTACAACAGTGACCAATATGGAAGTGTATGTTGCATGATAATAAAAATAAAATAAAAAAAAGCTCAATATCAGATTCTCCCTTTGACACCCTCTCCTACCCATCTATCCACTGAGAAGTAGTATGATCTCAATTATACATGTGAAATCATGGGAACATTTCCGTATTAGCTATAGCACCAAAAAAGCTCAAATAACAAAGAAAGTGAGAAAATTCTACTTTAAATTGCACTCACAATTGATCAGTTGTCTCTCAGAAGGCAGATAGTGCTTTGATTCAGGGAAAACCTTCCTATTAATTAGAGTTGTCCCAAATTGGAATGAGTGGTTTGGGACATGTTAAGTTTTCTTAAACAGAAAGTCTTCAAAGAAAGGCAGAATTTGCACTTACCTTGGATGTTGCATTAGGAATTTCTATTCCTTACATATGAATTTGAAGTAGTTGACCTTTGAAGTCCTTTCTAACTGTTAGTCTTTGATTTATGCTGATTAATCTAGACTTGTTCCCCTTTTTTGTGGAGCTGGCTGAAGCTGACTGGCTAGTAGAGATCAAATCTTTGCCAGCTCAAGATGGTTACCTTTGTTGCCTACTGTTTCTTTTCTTCAGGCAGTGTGGGTGGGGGTCCAGAGATTACAGAGACCTTTTTTTTGTTTTCTCACAGCCTTTCAATTCAAAGAGAACTTTAAGGTTATCTAGACCCAATTTTCCTGTTAAAAAAAGTGGTGGATTTTCTTTTCTTTATTAAGTCACTTATAAGTAGATGTGGCCCAGTCAATGCCATGTAAAGTGGTGCATACTTCTAATCCTTGCTACAGGATATGCTAAGGCTCTTGGATTCCATGCGTTTCAGTAGGGCTAAAGTCAATCTGGGATCCACACTAGGTCATGTACCACATGGTAACCCAGGCTAAGGGTGACAAACTCCATTTAAAAAAGGAGCAGCCGGCCAAAGCTTACAGTGTAGGTTTCCAGCTACCTTTAAGATGAACATAAACATATGTGTTACAAGGGAATCACTTTAAAAGACTGATATATATTAATTAAGGTCGCCAAGGAATTCAGTTATGTAATTCCTAAATGAAAACTCAAGTTTGCAGTCAATCTTTTATGGAGTTTAATTACAATAGGAGGAAGAAAGGAATTAGAGATAGAGAGAGAGAAAAAGGGAGAGAAGGGAATAGGGCTTAAATACCCCTTCTGTTTAGGCTGGACCAAAAGGCCCAAGCCCTTAGATAGCTGGGGCAAAGAAAGGAGATCAGTCCCTATTACTCACGTGACCAAAATGGAGAAACAGTCTCAGAGGCCCCCACCTTCAGCTTCCTTCAGAGCAAGCTACTCAGAGCACACTCCAACCACTCAGACAACTTCTCAACCCCCACCCCCTCAGTCTTCAGACCCCTCTCTCTTTAAGGAAACCATCCAAGTCCCCCCCCCCCCCCCCTCAGTTCTCACATCTACCAATCACTGTCCATCAATTTCCCTGTGCCAATGGAGGCTCTAGCTTAACCCAGGACCGCCCAGAGGCTTTGCACATGTCTGTTGAAGGTCATATTTTCAAATGATTAAATCTTTGCTCCTTTGCTACAGCCCTTTCTAAATCCTGTTAACCTGAGTAGGTTAGAGATTGGAATAATTAAATTTTGATCTAGGCTGCAGCCCTTACTCAATCCTGTTAGGACTGAATAGGGTGGAGATTGATTCCAAGTATCTCCATTGTATCAATTCTAAAATCAATCATGACTCAAAGAAATTCCTGTTCTATGCTTAAGCATAGGTCAAAGTCCTTTCCATTGTTCAGCAAAAGGTTTTTGTCCTAAAGTAATCTTAAGAAGGGAAGAGAAGGAACCTCCCATGCCAATGGGGTTCCCATTCCAATAGACTATCAGTAAGAAATTTTCCAAGTATGAAATATCCCAATGGTGAAATTTCCAACATTTATAAGTCTAAGGAATTTTGAGGTTTACATATGCCAGTAGCAGATTTCAGTTATCTCAGTTCTCTTCCACTCTGAGATTTGGAACTACCCCTATCAAGATGGCAACAATTTTTCCTAAAAAGAAATCTTTCTTCTTTGTTGTTTTTTTTTTGTATGAATAATTCAAGGCTAACATAAGCTTGGGACATCTAGGTGGCACAAAGGATAAAGTGCTGGGTTCAGAGTTAGGAAGACTTGCCTTTCTGAATTCAAATCCATCCTTGGACACATACTGGCTCTTCAACCCTGGGCAAGTCCCTTAATCCTAATTGTATCAGTTTTCTGATCTCTAAACAAGCTGGAGAAGGAAATGGCAAACCACTCCAGTATCTTTGCCAAGAAAACCTTAAATGGGATCATGACGAGTTGGAGATGACAACACCAAAGGGCAAACTTAGCAACATAGGGCTATCAGACCCTGCCTTGTTGGTTTGATAAGAATTTTCAAATGATCCTACTACCTCTGACGTGTACATAGATCAAAGAAAGGAAATTGAAGGAAACTGGAATCTAGGGCCATATGCATGTTCTGCATGGGCATTTAACTGTTCATAGAAATTGAATAACACATTGTATGACAGACGAAATTTGCCCTACCCTCCTCCCTGAATGCTACTCAGAATGGACACAGATACATTAATACCTGTGAAAATGGGATTAACTCTCCCTTTGCCTACTTTAAAAGTCAATCAATCAAAAGCATAGACATCACACTTAACACTGAGTAGGGGAGGTTCACAAAGCACTGGCTAAAGTGGGTGATAACTCAGAAACAACTGACCACCCCATGGGTAGTGCTAAGCAAATTTAAAGACTGCAATTGGTCCCTGTAAAGTGGAGGAAGGGACAAGAAGTGATGTAAAAAAAGGTGATGAACTTCCTTTACTTTCACTTTTTCCATCTCTTTGTAAATAAAACTATTGGAAGTCAATTTGACTTGAGCTATAATATTTTTATTTACTTTTTAAATTTTCCTCCTGACTGTTTATTTTTATTTGTTATTTGAATTTATTTAGTCAATTTAGAACATTATTTCTTGGTTACAATAATTACATTATTTAAGCTATAATATTTTTAGATCGGTGACCACAGTATTATCTTAAAATTCTCATATGTTTAGTCCAACCATTGAATTTAATTCCTTACATACTCATGATAAAAAGTCAAATGAAGAACATACACAAATGAATTATAAGTCATTTGCTAGGTTAGAACATAGGGACAGCTTCATCCGATCATAGAGTAGAAAGGACATTAGACTGGGGTGTCAGAATGTTTGGATTCTAATCCAGCTCTGGTGGGCAAAGCATATAGTAATAATATAAAAACTACATTAAGTGGTACCTACTATGTGTCAGGCAATGTGCTAGGCACTTTAGAATTATTATTTGATTTGATCCTCATAACAATTTTTTGGAGTGGCAGGAAGGTACTCTTATCTCCATTTTACAGATAGGGAATCTGAGGCAAACAAGTGACCTCCTCAGGATCACACAGCTAGGAAGTATGTGAGTTTGGATTTGAACTCAGATCTTCTTACCTCTGGACCTCACTGTGTCATTTAGCTCCCCACTAAGAGTTTATTTCCCTACCTTTAAAATATAATAATGGTACTTATACTACCTATTTGATGGGATTTTGTGAAGGAAAAGTATTTCTAAAACTTAAAAAATGCTAGAAGAATGGGTGTTATTTTTATTGTCATTTAAGCTGTTTTTTAAAGGCTTTGTTAGATTTTAGTAACTGGATATGCAGGAGAGAACATCCTAATAGCGAGACAAGACTGTGTTGCATAGTTGGGTCTGTTGTATAGTCTGTTTATTTATTTATTTTTTTGAGCACTTACCTTCTGTGTCAGAATCAGTACTAAATATTGTTTTGAAGGCAGAAGAATGGTAAGGGTCAGACATTTGAGTTTAGAGATTTGCCTAGGTTCACACAGCTAGGAAGTATCTGAGGACACATTTGAGCCCAAGACCTCCCCTTTCTAGACCTGGCTCTCTATCTACTGAGCCATGCAGCTGCTCTAGTCCACTTAGTTTTGAACTTCAGAACCCATGGAAAGGAAGTAGTATGGGAGAGGACTGAAGAAGAAGACTGGCTCCAAATTTTGTAGGGTCTGGTCTGCTGGGCTCAGCAATTAAAATTTTATTTCAATGGCATTAGATAACCATAGGAGGGTTTTCAGCAGAAGAGAGATGTCCATAAAGAGTAGTGGTTTAGGGACAATGTGAAGGAATTAGATGGAGGAATGAGTAGAGGTAGGTATTAAAGCAGGTGTCCAGGCAGCTCAACATGACTGATAATGAGAATACAAGTGAAAACAACTCTGAGGTAACAGGTCAGATGCATCAGATTTTGCCTACATTGGCAGAAAAAGAAAATGACAAATGCTCGAGAGGATATGGAGAAAATAGGCATACTAACACACTGTTCCTGGAATTCTGGCCAACCATTTTGGAAAACAATTTGGAGCAACATTCTAAAAACTTAAACTATTTGTATTCTTTGACTCCACAATACCACTACTAAGTCTATACTTCCATAGAGATGAAGAAAAAGGAAAAGGACCCCCATATGTATACAAATATTTACAGCAGCTCTTTTTGTGTTAAAACTGAAATGGCGCCCATACATTGGAGAATGACTCAACATTTGGACTTTTGTACTGTAAGAATGGCCAGGTAGATGGTTTTAGAGAAACCTGAGGAGACCTGTACAGATTGATATAGAGTGAAATAAGCAGAACCAAGAGAATAAATTGAAACAATAATGACAAAGTTGTAATGATGATCAACGGTGAAAGACTTAGGAACTCTGATCAACACAATGTCCTACCACAATTCCAAAGGATTTATGAAGGAACATACTATGTACCCCTAGAACAGAGCTGATGAACTCTCAAGTGCAGATTGAAAGATATTTTTTTCTTTTTTAGGAGTGACGGGGGAGGGGGGATGAGACAAGAATATAGCCAATATAAAACTTTGTTTTACACAATTATACATATTTCTAATTGGCCTTGTTTTTCTTTCTCAGTGGGTGGTAAGGAGGAAGAAGAAAAATTGAAACTGAAAAAAATATATGAAGTCTCTGCTTAAAAAAATAAAGAAAAATTTAAAAGATGTGTGTGGGGGTAGTGGGGCTCAACTAGGGCAGTAGCAGGAGGAACTGAGTGGAAAAGGATGGGTGCCCAAGCTACTCTTGCTATCAACTCCTAGAAATGTACTAACCATGATTAGGGGAGAAAAAGATAAATGAAAGAACAGATTATCCTTGATCAAAAGAAATTCATAGTCCCAGTGCTCATCCCTGAAAAATGTAAGGGAAAGAGCCTTTTCATCATCATCAACTTCATTGTTAAAAAGAGAACTCAAGTATGAATTCTCATTCTGCCACTATCTTGTTTTGTGCCTTCTTCTGTGCTTTAGCATTGCCTTCAGTAAAATGAGGGAGTTTGACTAAATGAGCTCTCACATTCCATTCATTCATTTATTTATTAATCTACTTATTACTTATTATCTACTTATCATTAGTTCATTTGTTTGTTTATTTGTTTATATGTTGATATACTCATTTTCTTATTTGTTTATTTGCTTGTCTGTTTATTCATCTGTCTGTCTATCTATCTATCCATCTATCTATCTTATCTGTGTATCTATTTATGTACCAATACTGTGTATTGGTTCCAAGGCCAAAGAGGGGTAAGAGCTAGGCAATGGGGGTGGAGTGAATTGCCCAATGTCCCACAGCTGGGAAGTATCTGAGGCCAGATTTGAATTCAGGATCTCCCATCTTTAGGCCTGGCTCTCAATCCACTGAGCTACCCAGCTGCCCCCTAACATTCTTTTTAGCACTGGAATTCTGTAGTGGAGGATTAACAGGAATTCATGACTAAGAATATGAGTTCTCTTAATATATTGAAGCAGTGTGTCTGTAAGAAATTAAAATTAAGAGTTTGACTAAATATATGAGAATTCTAAGATAATACTCTGGTCTCTGATTTAAAAATATTATAGCTCAAGTCGAATCGATTTTCAGTAGCTTTATTTACAAAAGTGTAAAGGGTGAAAGTAGAGAAATGTAAAAGAGGGTAGAGTAAGAAGTCTAGCCCTAAATGTTGCTCAGGTCCCTGGCTCAACCCAGGCAAGGCTTATTAACCCCTCAGCTGGAGAACTCAGTGGTAAATTAATTAAGAGTTCAATCCATGTGGCCTCCTCCAAGAAGGGGAGGCCTAATCTCTCCAGAAGCCAGGAAAGGAGGGTCAGCTTCTCACTCACCCAAGCTGAAGCTCCAAAGGAGAAGATCCAGGAGCAGTCTTACTAGAAGCAAAAAGCCAGAGTCCCAGGTTGAAATCCCAAGTTGTAGCTCCAAGTCCCAGGTCCAGTATAAGAGCCTCTAACCTGAAAATTCAGGATGAAGATCCCCTTGGACAGGAAGTTCCAGACTTTTAAATTCTTTTTTCCACGTCTCTTCCAGTCCCTTCACTTTGGGAACCAATTGCAGTCTTTAAATTTGCTTAGCACTGCCCAGGGGGTGGTCAGTCACTTCTGAAGTTGACACCCACTTTTAGCAAGTGGTTTGTGAACTTCCCCTACTCAGTTTTTGTTGATTAATTTAAAAATAGGCAAGGGGAGAATTAATCCTATTTTCACATGTCCCAGGTCTCTCTATAACAGGCTCTTGAGTAGTTAGATATGCTGTTTGCATGGTCTGGCTGCTCAGGTATGCTGTGTAGTGGCTTCCTACCTCAGAACTTTAGAGATTCTTTGTGGTTTGGAGAGTTCCTCATTCTGCAGGCCTGGAGGCTGAATACTCAGTTCAAAAGCTTGCCTTGATTAAAAAGTTTTTTTGCTTTGGCACCCGTGCCATAAGTTCACCTTCACTGGCCTAGATGATCTAAAACATTCTGTTCAGCACTAAAATTCTGAAGCTGGAGGACTTCCACTATCTCATGGGATAGAATAAGAGTTCTCCGAATATGCCTAAGCAATGTGTACTTACATCTCTCTCTGTAATAGGTTCTTGAGTTGTTTGATAGGCTGTCCAAGTGGTTTGGCTGTTTCAACTTAACTCTTTCAATGTCTTTTTCTTCTCTTATTGCTAAAGCTAATATTTTTAGTACAATATTAAATAATAGTGGTGATAACAGATATCCTTGCTTCATTCCTGATCTTACTGGGAAGGCTTCTAACTTATTCCTATTACAGATGACATTTGCTGATAATTTTATATAGACACTACTCATTCTTTTAAGGAAAGATCCATTTATTTCTATACTTACAAGAGATTTTATTCTCTAATTGGGAACTTTTAATGTATTCTTTTTTCTAGTTTTTTTTTTTAGGTGCATACCCAATTCCTTGATTTGCCTTTTCTCTATTTTATTGATGTAAGTGTTCAGAGACAAATTTTCCCCTAAGTACTACTTTTGCGTATTCCATAAATTTTGATATGTTGTCTCCTCATTGTCATTCTCTTTAATGAAATCACTGATTATTTCTATAATTTGTTCTTTGACACACCACTTCTCAGGAATTAGATTAGTTTCCAATTAATTTTTAATTTTTCTTTCCATTAACCTGTATTATACTTTTTATTCTCTTTATTGCATTATGATCTGAAAAGGATTAATTTTTTATTTCTGCTTTTCTTTATTTGCTTGTGAATTTTTTATGCTCTAGTACATGGTAATTTTTTTGGTGTATGTACCATATGCTGCTATAATGAAGGTATATTCCTTTTTATCCCCTTTCTGTTTTCTCTAGAGTTCTATTAAGTGTAATTTTTCTAAAATTTCCTTTACTTCCTTTACTTTTTTGTCTAAATTTATATAGTTCTGAGAGGCAAAGTTTGAGGTTTCCCACTAGCATAATTTTACTGTTTATTTCCTCCTGATGATCATTTAGTTGCTCCTTTAAAAATTTGGAGTCTATACCATTTGATGCATATGTGTTAAGGATTGATATTACTTCATTGTCTATAGTACCTTTTATCAAGATATAATAACTTTCCTTATCTCTTTTAATTAGATCTGTTTTTGCTTTAGTTTTTTATCTGAGGTCATTGTTTCTATGTCTGTTGGTTTTTTTTTTAATCTCAGTTGAAGCCCAGTAGATTTTGCTCCATCCCTTTATTGTTATTCTGTGTGTGTCTATTTGCCTTAAATATATTTCTTGTAAACAACATATTATAGGATTCTGTTTTTTAATTCACTCTGCTACCTGCTTCCATTTTCTGGATGTTTTCATCCCATTTATATTCACAGTTATGATTTCTGCATTTCCTTTTCATCTTATTTTCCTCTTAATTCTGCAATTTCTCCTTTTTATCCTTTCTTTCCATACAAGTGTTTTGCTTTTAATTGTTCCACCCATCCTCCCAACTGTTCTTTTCTTACGTTTCTACCACCTTTATTATTCCCTTTCTACTTCTCTATAGGGTAATATGGATTCTATATCCCAATGAGGGTGGCGTTATTCCTTCTCTGAGCCAATTCCAATGAGAGTAAGGTTTAAGTAGAGTTGGTCACCAACCTTATGAGAGAGAGAGAGAGAGAGAGAGAGAGAGAGAGAGTGTGAGTCAGTCTTTTTAGGTGAAAATTATAAAAATTTTAAGAGTTACAAGTATCATCTTTCCATGTAGGAATATGAACAATCTGACCATATAGATTCCTCTTTCTTATTTACCTTTTTATGCTTCTTTTGAATCTTATATTTGGACATCAAATTTTCTTTTTAGGTCTGGTCTTTTCATTACGAATGCTTGGAAATCTATTTTATTAAATTAGCATTTGTACCCAGAAAGAATATAGTAACTTCTTATGAGTAAGTGATTTTCTTTGTTCTAAACCCAATTCCCTTGCTTTCTGAAATACCATATTCTAAGCTTTCCAATCCTTCAATGTAGCAGCTGCCAAATCTTGTGTAATTCTAACTGTGGCTCCATGATATTTGATTTGTTTCTTTCAGGCTGTTTGCAGTGTTTTCTCATTGGCCTGGAAGCTCTTGAATTTGGCTCTTAATATTTCTGGGAGCTGTCATTTGGAGATTTATTGCAGGAGGTGATCTGCACATTCTTTCACTTTCTATTTATCCTCTTATTCAATAATATCAGGGCATTTTTCTTTGATAATTTCTAATAATATGCTACCTAGGCTTCTTTTTTTGATCATGACTTTCAGGTAGGCCAATAATGCAGATTGTCTCTCCTGGATCTGTGTTCCAGGTCAGTTGGGTTTTTTTTCAGTGAGATAGTTCATATTTTCTTCTTTTTTAAAAAATTCTTTTGGTCTTGCTTTATTGTTTCTTGATGTCTCATGAAGTCATTAGTTTCTCTTTGTCCAATTCTAATTTTTAAGGAATTATTTTCTTACATTACCTTTTCCTTTTCCATTTAATTTATTCTACTTTTCATGGAACTTCATTGGAATTTTATGCCTCTTTTTCCATTTGAAAAATTCTGCTTTTTAAACTATTTTCTTTTTGTTTTACTTTCATTTGTTTTTCCCATTTTTCTTCTACCCCTCTTATTTGATTTTTAAATTTCTTTTTTGAGCTCTTTCAGCACCCAAGACAAATTCCTATTTTTCTTTGAAGTCTGGCATTTATCTTACTTTCATCTCTGTCCCGTACTGAGTCTGTGCCTTGTTCTTCTTTCTCTCCATAAAATTTTCATTTTCTATGGTTAAGTGTTTCTTTTGCTGTTTGCAAATTTTCCCAGCCTTCCCCTGCCTTTTTTTTTTAAACTTTTACTTTTCTCTTAAAGGTGGTCTCTGTTTTTAGGTTAGAGGGAGCATTCTTTTTAAACTTAAGTTTTTCATTGCTCTTTCCCTCAGTTCTAGTTCTTGTTTCTTACAACTTTCAGTTCTTACAAGGTGGTATGATGGCCTGTGGACTGAGAGGTCTGGAAGCCACTGCCTACTACTTACTGATTCATTTTCATTTCAGGACTGCTGATGGCTTACAGGGTTCAGAGCACTGTGAGCTACTTTGTTCTGGGTCCAAGGGCTTCACCATAGGCTTGAGCAAGGCCAGTCACCAAGGACTTGGGGCTTCATTGCAGGCTTGTGCCAGGGCTTGGACCTTCAAGGGGTGGATGTGGGGTGCTCTGCTGTTGGCTTAGGAAGGGTCCTGTTGTCTCCAAGTTGGCTTGTGCCCAGGTTTGGAACTCTGTACAGTAGGTGGGTGTGGGTGGCTTGCACTCCTCACGTGTCTGGTTTTACTTCCAGTTTCCCTCTTTTACTGTGACGTAAACCCTCTTGTTTTCTGCTGGAGTGTTACTCTATCCCCTTGTTGGTTCTGTGACTTTAGTATTTATTCTGAGATGCTATTTTAATGTTGGTAAGGTTAAGGTAAGGTATAAGGTAAGATTCTCAGAGTGGTTCCAGCTTTCTGTGCTGCTATTCTGCCACCTTTTCATTTTTAAAAGGAAAACTCATGTACATCATTTGAAACAATGAATGAATAAAAAAAATAAAATTATTAAGCATCTAACTGGGCACAATTTCAAACCCTGTGGATATAGACAAGGAGGCAGACTTTCCACATCCTGAAGGCATTTATTATGAAAAGAAAAGACACATAAGATGATTATATGATTAGAGATGAATAAGATGTGGTATAGATGACCTACTCCTCCACAAGACAAGGTATAAATTCAACTGTAGAGCTTAGGGTCCCAGAGGTCAGAGTCTAAATTTCAGTGAGAGGAAGTGGAGGGTCAGAGTATAGACGGCGTGGTTTGGAGATGACTAGAAAATGGCACAGTGGCCTGCTTTCTGGTAGGATAAAATGAAAGTTTGCATTTCAGAATTCAGGATCCCTAGGTTCTGATTTTTTTAGAAGTAGGAATGGGGTCTTTTATTCCTACCCCACAGCTGATAGCCATCTCCGGGGTTGTAGCAAATATTGAGTTTTGGGTCAGTGGGACACAGAATTAAATAGGGATCATCTATGGAGGCTCTGGAGGCCCTTTTAGTTCCCAGTAATAGCCAAAATTTTCCACATATTACTCCCTTCCCCAAGCTGAGTCAGGATTCCTAACTGTGTCTAGCCTTTGGTTTGCATGAAAGCAATGAATGTATGCCGCTTTTAAGGATAGCACTAGCTGGTTAATAGTCTGGAGAGTGTTGTCTAAGGGGAAAGGTCTCCCCCCCCCCCCCCCCCCCAAGTAACTTTGCTTCTTTTTACTGTGGAAGTCCATCTAATAAATGCCTGCTCTTGGTGTTGAAAACTGCACTAGCCCATTCATGTTACTAGAAAATCACTTTCAATCCTAGGGCCTCTCAACTGACTTAATACTGATTAGATCAACATTTTTCTTTCCCTCAAAATCCAATCTTATGGTGATTACATCTTCTTCCTTTGGAATATCTGAGGTTGGTCTGCTAATTTCCATAGTGACCTTTTTGTACCATGTAAATTCTGCCTATGTTGTTTCCTCAGTGAACTTCAAATCATAAAAGTTAAAACTCAGCTCTTGACTGCATGGAAGACTCAAGAAATCCCTAGATGAATATTGTAGATACAGTGCCATGTACTTAACTTTTCTGGTCATCATAGTACTCTGTAAAATGTTTGATTTTAGATGCTTTTGGAGGTCTCAATCCCTGATTCCATGAGCTTTTGATTGGATCTCATGGTTCTGCATGGTTAGTTAAAAAAGGACTGTCAGAAAGAATCAGAAGCCTAGCTTTCCATCAATCCATGGGCCGTTATGGGGGAGAGAAGAGAGGAAATGATGGGTGGTATGACCCGATATGATATGAAATGAGTTTTGAAAACTAATTATTCCTGTACCTTTTCTAGGTGATGGCAAGTATGAAAGCAATGATGACTCTGGATCTGGTAAGTTGCTATATCTAGATCACATGTTCTTAACCATCAGTCCATTAATTTGTGTTTTTTTTTAATACTTTTGATGTTTATTTCAATATAATTAGTCTCACATATAAACCTACATGTTTTATTTTATGCATTTAAAATCAGAATCCTAAGAAGTGGTCCATGACACATAGAAAAGCTGGTGAAGCCCTGGGCTTAGATGTTCTCCTATTGGATGGTCCATGTCAAGGCCCAAACTTAGGGCAGGGATTATTTACATCTTCGTCCACTGGAAAGAGCACAAGGCCTAAAAATCAGAAGACCTGAATTTGCCACCAGATATGTGACCTTGCCTTAGCTGCTTAACCTTAGGACCTTTTACTTCCTCTGAAAAACAACAACAATAATAATAACTGATAGATTTTAAGGTTTGAGAAATAATTTATGTGCATGTTATTTCATTTTGAGTCTTATAAACACCCCAAGAGGTAACAGAGGAGGAAATTAGACCTAGACAATTTGGGACTTGCCCTAGGTCATACAACTAATAAGTTGAAACTATTACTACATGGCCCACCTTTCTCACAGGGTTTGCTGAAATGGTTACATTTTGGGAGAAGTAAATACTTGGCAAATACAAAGTGATATATTTTTAAAATATGGATATGCAATTTAAATGAATTTTAGTGTTAAGCCCATTGCCAAATCAAGCTTAGTCCAAAAGGCAGCTTAGAGCATTGAGTAGAAGCTGCAGGGGGCAGACTGAGGTTTGGCAGAAGAATCTTCCTGACCATTCAACTTTTCCCAGAGTGGACCAGCCTGCCTTGGGAGTTAGGGAGTCTTTCCTTCCTGGATATCACTAAGCAGCAGTTGGCTGTGTTGTGGTAGGGCCTGAGTTTGGGCCTTTGCTCCTCTGCCGTTCATCTCCATCACCATTAATTGAGCAGCATGTGCTGGGGTTCTGTGTTTTTCTGTGACATACCTCTTACTTTCATCTTTCTTTGGCAGGAGTGATAGCAGAAACTGGGACCATTGCTGGTATAGCCAGTGCCCTTGCAATGGCACTCATTGGAGCAGTCTCCAGTTATATTTCCTATCAACAAAAGAAATTTTGCTTTAACATACAGCGTAAGTGATTAGAGATGTTCTTCTCTTTCTACTGGAGTGTCAGTCTATTTACCCTTTTTTCTTTTTGACAACAATGAGTATGAAGTGCTGTGAAAGGAAAGAGTCCAGTTAGTTGTCTTCGAGAGAGAATGAAGGGGATTGGGCAAAACCACTAACAAATTAAAAACTAAGCACTGGAGAGGTTGAAGATGGGGACATACAATACAATAGGGTAAACATATCTACGTGTAAGGGGCTAAATATAGACCTTCCTAAAGAGAAGGGACTTGATGTGATGATCTTTGGAGATTCCTTTCAGGTTTGAAAGTCAGTGGTTCTCTGTATGCAAAGTAAGAGCCTTTGAGGCCTAGTGATTATAGAGAGGCAATAGAACTCTGTGACTTATGGCCAAGCCCACGGTTTCTCCCAGGATAGCAAATTGGGTAGACAGGTCATTGGGGCAAGAAGAGAGGGCCCTGAGTTGGGCATGTGGTTCTGCCACAAGGCCCATCTTCTTTGTTGGAGTAGGGTGATAGGATACCAATGCCAGTCTGTACAAAGAAAAACAATTCTTTGCTGGAGCTTTTAGGGACTCAGGGAGAAGCCTGGAACTAGCTTGTTTCACAGGTACTATCAAAAACATAAAGCTCCCCTTATTCTTCCCTGGGGGCTTCTGATGCAATGATACTTTGGGTGGGGGACAGGGGCAGGAATGAGAGACCGAGAAAGAATGATTTTGTGGTCACTATGCTCCCACATCCATGGAGAGCAGTTGCTTTTTTAGTAATGGAGCAGGATATCTTATTTAGAGAAGTAAGCAGTGCAGTACTTTTTTCCTTTTAAAAAAACTCCAGGTTTCCATTTTTTCATTTGTAGGTTGAACCTGCTTTATAGAGTTGATATGCTTTGGAACAGTCAGGTGTAAATAATATCTACTCTGGCTCTTCTCGCCACACTGTGCTACCTCAGCTCTTCTTCCTGGCCTGGAGCTCAATTTCTCCAGCTACCAGATGAATGTCTAGGGTACTAGAAGAGCACAGTAGATTAGCCGGGCCCCTCTCAGCTTGGACTTCTGTTTCTGGTCCTCAGGAGGATGAAGGGGCTTGCCTGGTCTTCTTGCTTGTATTTTGGCAAACACAAATGAGACTATATAAATGGCAGTTTGCTATTTATTGAATATATGTATTATATACGGACATTCAGGACTCATTTCCATAGGGTTCTTGTATAGAATATTCATTCTGTAATCATTCATAAACAGCTTCATGCCACCCTTGTGTTAGTGTAAGTGCAGTGGTTACCACGCAAGCAAATGCCAGGCTCTGTGGATATTCTTTTGGGGGAGAGAAAGGAGACAACAAAGACATCTAGAGGTGATTTTGTGAGGGAGGGCTCTAGCAACTGGGAAGAATTGGAAAGGCTTCGTGGAAGGGTGGAAGTAGGAGAAACACTATAATTTACGGAGTATGGGAGTGACATTTAATCAGAGCTGTGTTGTAGAGAAATAATTTTGGTAGCTGTTGAGTTTTTGATTGGAAAGCAGAAAAACTTGAAGCAGCCAGGCTTTTTTTTAATTTTTTTTAATTTTTTTTTAATCCTTAACTTCTGTCTTGGAGTCAATACTGTGGGTAAGTGACTTGCCCAGGTTCACACAGCTGGGAAGTGTCTGAGGCCAGATTTGAACATAGGACCTCCCATCTCTAGGCCTGGTTCTCAATCCACTGAGCCACCCAGCTGCCCCCGGCAGCCAGGCTTTTGAAAGTAATGGAATATGTGAAAGCAAGCTTGAAAACACATTAATTAAGTGCTTACTATGTGCCAGGTACTGTGCTGAGTGCCAGAGATAGAAACACAATTTCTGCTTTCAAGGAGCTCACATTGTACTTGGAGAAGACAGCACTGCAGCTTGAATTGAAGGCTTGTCATTACTTAGCTTGAGTGGCTTTGGGCATGATGGCTATGCTCACAGAGCCTTAGATTGCATTGGCATGTTAGAAAGCAGTGCCCACCCAGGAAGGCTGAAAGGAGCTCAGGAGTATTCAGGGTGATGGCAGGATCTAGAGCCATGTTGACGAACCTATGGCACACATGCTGGAGAGGGCTGCTCCCTTCCCCTTCTCCACGTGTGCCTGAGTACATTTCTCACATCACATGCCCCACCCCTTTGCCCAGCAGCTCAGTGGGAGAGCTTCCTCCCTTCCCTGTCTGGGGTAAGGCCGGGGGCTCACATGTATCGTGAGGGTTGCAGTTTGGGCACTTCGTCTCTAAAAGGTTCGCCATCACTGGTGTACAAGATGTGATGGCAAGATGTGTGGTCTGAATTGGTGATTCTGAATGTGTAGTGGCAGGACAGATGGCAAGGCCTTATAATTCTGTCCTTTTGAGAAGTTTCTAGTTGGTGACTTACGGAATTGGAAGTGAGCTCAGCAGGCATCTAGTCTGATTGGCATACAAAGGGGTCCTGATGCTTATGCTCCAAGAAGCTCCAAAGAGAGGGAATCCACCTCTTCTTCATGGCAAACCATCTTACTTTTGAATAGTTCTAGATTGTTAGGAAAGGTTTCCTGACACCTAGCCCAAATCTCCTGACTAGAATGCTGTTGCAGTAGGGGAATGAATGAATACCTATGAGGGTGAAGAGAAGGGGATAGAGATTTTAAATCTGAATTGATAATTTTTGCTAAGTGATTGGTATGCAGTTGGTTGTCTAGGTTCTCATGTTCTATTGGGAAACCTTTTTCATGCTATCAATCAAGAGCCCCACTGTGCATGTTCCTCCTGTATCAGTGGAATGTAGTTATTTCCCCAGATGTTTACTAAGATCACCAATGGTGGAGTTCAAAGCTTGGCTCAGCAGATAAAGCCAGTCAAACTTGTTCCAGTGAAGGCCCAGGTATGGGCCAAATTTCAGTGACCAAGGTCCAAGAATAAGGTGAAAGCCATTTAAGGAGCCCCTTTCATATGCTAGATGCTTTGTTACAGCCTGATAATTCAAATTATAAATTGAAATTAAAATAGCTCCTGTCCTGTCCTCAGGGAGCTTCCATTCTATTGAGGGGAGACAACACTCAAAAGGAAGCTGAAGAGTAGAGGGGTGAGAGCAGAAAAGATAAAGCTTGGAAGAGCATTATTTGGAGGATTCATTATCAGAAAAGTATGTTGACAAGTAGGCCCTCAGCAGCTTAGGACATACATTGTGTTATACCATCTACCTGATGGGGATATTGAAGTGTAAGTGGGAGGGTTTTCTGGGTCACAGAGAAAAAACACATGTCCTAGTGGATTGGAACTTTCTGGCTTAGTGGGGAACTCTGGAGCAACAGCTCTTTATTGCCTCTTTTTTAGTTTGTAGTAGTGGTGAGGTCAGTCTTGACCAGGGAAACTTCCTTTTGATATAGGTGCAACTTGGTGATAACAGTGGACAGAGTACATGACAAGGAGTCTTGAGTTCAATTGCAGCCTCAGACACCTACAAGCTATGGGTCCCTGGGCAAATGACTTAATGTCTCTTGATGTCTCAATTTCCTCATCTATAAAATGAGCATCTACCTCTTAAGGTGGTTGTAAAGATCAGCTGAGGTGATATTTGTAAACTATTTAGCATAAAATGCTATTTTTGTCAAGTATTTTTTTTTTAAACCCTTACCTTCCAGCTTAGAATCCATACTGTATATTGGTTCCAAGGCAGAAGAGCGGTAAGGGCTAGGCAATGGGGGTCAAGTGACTTGCCCAGGGTCACACAGCTGGGACGTGTCTAAGGCCAGATTTGAACCTAGGACCTCCCGTCTCTAGGCCTGGCGCTCCATCCACTGAGCTACCCAGCTGCCCCCTTGTCAAGTATTTTGTAAACCTTAAAGCATTGTATAAATGTTAGCTGGTACTGTTCTTCCTCTTCCTCCTCCTCCTCCTAAGACACCCTTTGAAATCAACTTATTTTTTTAAACCCTTACCTTCCATCTTAAAATCAATACTATGCAGATGAGATAAGCAGATGAGAACAGCAAGGGCTAAACATTAGGGGTCAAGTGACTTGCTCAGGGTCACACAGGAAATGTCTGTGGCTAGATCTGAGCCTCAGTACTTCCTATCTCTAGGTCTGGCTCTCTATCCACTGAGTGACCTAGTTGCCCCCAAAAGCAAGACTTTTGAAAGATCTCTTTTATGACCTTGGGCAAGCTGCTTCTTATACTCACTTAATTAAGCTAGCTCTCTTCTTGGACATTGGGAGAGAGACTTCCATTGTCTGTCTATCTATCTATCTATCTATCTATCTATCTATCTATCTATCTATCTATCTATCTATCTATCTATCTAATCTATCTACTTTTAATCCCTTTAGTTCACAGCCTTCTTTCCTTCTTACCTTTTATACCTGTGCTTCTGGTTACTTCTTGGGGATTCGTAGGAAATCCATAGGTGGTATCAGAGAGCCCCACCTCCCAGCAAAGTACATGGAACATGCTTGCCTGTCTGGAGTGTTAGAAGGTCAGAAAATGGATCCTTAGTATAAGTGCTGGTTGCTCTATTTCTTGGAAAACCTGGGGAGGGGGGTGTCTCTTAAGGCCTTCAGTCCTCAGTTATTAATCTTGCTATGAAGTGGCCTCTTCGGGGCCCTCTAGACTCTCCATAAACATACAGATTACTCTGGGTGCTCTTTCTTCGAACTCTGATGAGATGGAGAATCACTGACACTAACTGCCTCAATTAGGTTTGTAAAACCCATCTGAGCCATTTCTAGGACTCTAGGGTTCTAAATTGAGGCCTTGGGGTTTCATTGGTTTCCTTCTGATCACCCCTGCCCCAGTTCTCTTTCCCTCTGCCTTCCTTAACGTGTAAGATGGATTTCTATACCCAAGTGAATATGGGTGTTATTATCTCTTTGAGCCAATTCTGATGAGATTTAAGCTTCAAGTGTTGTCTGGCACCTTATTTGAACCCCATAATATTATGGATATTCTGATATTACAAAGGAATGAGTCAAAGATTAAACAGGATTGAACATTTAACAAAATTTGTTATTTGCACAAACCTTTCTTCTCCCTCTGTGTTATTTTGCTTAGTGATCTCAGCAGCCCCCATGGTTTCAAGTTGTCGTCTCTGGGCCAGATGTCCCAGAGAACTCAAACTCAGCATGTCCCAGCTGCTCTTTATGTTGACTCTTTCCAAATTTCCTCTTTTTTTTCTTTTTCTTTAAACATCATTTTATTTGGTCATTTCCAAACATTAATCATTGGAAACAAAGATCATTCTCTTTTCCTCCCCCCCATCTCCTACCCACCACCTCTCCCATAGCCCACACACAATTCCACTGGGTATCACATGTGTTCTTGGTTCGAACCCATTTCCATGTTGGTATTTGCATTAGAGTGCTCAATCAGAGTCTCTCCTCAGTCATATCCCCTTCCCCCCTGTAGTCAAGCAGTTGCTTTTCATCGGTATTTTTACTCCCATAGTTTATCCTCTGCTTGTGGATAGTGTTTTTTAGATCCCTGCAGATTGTTCAGAGACATTGCATTGTCCCTAGTGGAGGAGTCCATTACCTTCGATTGTACCACAGTGTATCAGTCTCTGTGTACAATGTTCTCCTGGTTCTGCTCCTCTCACTCTGCATCCATTCCTGGAGGTTGTTCCAGTCTCCATGGAATTCCTCTACTTTATTATTCCTTTGAGCACAATAGTATTCCATCACCAACATATACCACAATGTGTTCAGCCATTCCCCAATTGAAGGGCATCCCCTCGTTTTCCAATTTCTGGCCACCACAAAGAATGCAGCTATGAATATTCTTGTACAAATCTTTTTTCTTATTGTCTCTTTGGGGTACAAACCCAGCAGTGCTATGGCTGGATCAAAGAGCAGACAGTCTTTTATCGCCCTTTGGGCATTGTTCCAAATTGCCCTCCAGAATGGTTGGATCAATTCCCAACTCCACCAGCAATGAATTAATGTCCCTACTTTGCCACATCCCCTCCAGCATTCATTACTTTCCTTTGCTGTCTTGTTAGCCAATCTGCTAGGTGTGTAGTGGTACCTCAGAGTTGTTTTGATCTGATTATAAGAGATATAGAACACATTTTCATGTGTTTATTAATGGTTTTGATTTCTTTGGCTGAGAATTGCCTATTCATGTCCCTTGCTCATTTATCAATTGGAGAATGGCTTGATTTTTTGTACAATTGATGTAGCTCTTTGTAAATTTGAGTAAATTAAACCTTTGTCAGAGGTTTTTCTGAAGATTGTTTCCCAATTTGTTGCTTCCCTTCTGATTTTAGTTACATTGGTTTTGCTTATACAAAAGCTTTTTAATTTGATGTAATCCAGATTATTTATTTTGCATTTTGTGACTCTTTCTAATTCTTGCTTGGTTTTAAAGCCTCTCCCTTCCTAAAGGTCTGACATGTATACTATTCTGTGTTCGCCTAATTTTCTTATAGTTTCCTTCTTTATGTTCAAGTCATTCACTCATTTTGAATTTATCTTGGTGTAGGCTGTGAGGTGTTGATCTAAACCCAATCTTTCCCACACTGTCCTCCAATTTTCCCAGCAGTTTTTATCAAACAGTGGATTTTTGTTCCAAAAGCTGGGATCTTTGGGTTTGTCATATACTGTCTTGCTGAGGTCACTTATCCCGAGTCTATTCCACTGATCCTCCTTTCTGTCTTAGCCAGTACCAAATTGTTTTGATGACCGCTGCTTTATAATATAGTCTGAGATCTGGGACTGCAAGTTCCCCTTCCTTTGTATTTTTTTTTCATTATTTCCCTGGATATCCTTGATCCTTTGTTCTTCCAAATGAACTTTGTTATGGTTTTTTCTAGATCAGTAAAAAAAAATTTTGGAAGTTCCATGGGTATGGCACTAAATAGATAGATGAGTTTGGGTAGGATGGTCATTTTTATTATATTGGCTCGTCCTACCCATGAGCAGTTAATGTTTTTCCAATTGTTCAAGTCTAGTTTTAGTTGTGTGGAGAGTGTTTTGTAGTTGTATTCCAAATTTCCTCTTATCAAAGGTCCCACCATCATTTTATTCACCCAGGCTCACAACTGTCTTTGTTTTCTCCTTCTTAAACCCCCATGTGCAATTTGTTGCCACGTCTCATTGATATTACTTTGGAAACACCTCCTCTATAATAAGATCCGAGTTTAAATGCAGCCTTACTAGCTCTGTGATTTTGGCTATGTCATGTGACCTCTGTTTGCCACAGTTTTCCTTATTTGTACAATGGAGATAGGAATAGGACTTACACCTAGCAGGATTTTTGTGAGGATCAGATGAGATAACGATTATAAAGCATTTTGCCCCATGCCCAGTAAAGGAAGCTCAGAAAGAGGAGACCTGTGGAATAGGGAATGTATAAATGGAGATTTTGAACCTTAGACTTCATTCCCCAGAAGTCCTTGGTATTTCCCAGAATTTCCTATAATCAATCTCTCCTGTGTCTCCACATTGGTGAGATCACGTTATTGATATTTAACTGGCAGTAACACTTCCCATATGCTCTCTCTTCTGGCATGATGTAGCATCAGCAGTGATGGTAGTAAAGTGGGGATGGCTGAAATGGCTAACCAGCCATGGGCACATGGTTTTATTTTGTATTCTCTTTATTCCTTGATTTCTAATGATCCTTAATAAGCCTCATAAAATATAATATTTTTATTATTAGAGATATAAATTTAATTTTTACAGGGAGGAGGAAGGTCACCAGGGAGATCCTGGCAAAGAGGCCTGAAACCAAGTAGAACTACTAATGGAGAATGACAAATTCCCTGCAAGGTGGTCTCTAAAGGAAGGCTTTGGAAGGAGTTTTACTGCTCTCCCCTCCAGCCCTCAATTCAGAGTGGAGAGGAGGCTGAGGCAGTTGAGAAGCTATTCACTCCCCTACGGAGTCATTCACCATGGTGATGAAGGATTTTCTGGTGATCAATCTATTCTAGGGAAAAGGAAAATTGAGGGGGAACTCCTCAGCACCTCCACCTTGGAATGTTGCAGATTGTTGCCCCAGCCACCATTGGCTTCCCCTCTTCAATCCTCCTTCTGCTCAGCTATCAAGTTAATCTTCCTAAAGCACAGAGGTCTAACTGTTCCCTTATCACCTCCAGGAGCAAATATGGAATCCTGTGTTTGGCATTCAAAGCCTACTCTCATCTTTCCAGTCTTCTTACACCTTACCCCCTTCAGCTGTTCCTTGTATAAGATGCTCCCATCTCCTGCCTGTCCTCTGTGCTAAAGAAGCCTTTAGTGTTAGTGCATTCCCTCTGATGCTTATTTCCAATTTCTCCTAGTCCTGTCTTGTTGGTACACAGTCACTTTCATGTCTTCTCCACCAGTTGTGAGCTCCCTATCTTTCTGTACCCTTGGCACAGTGTCTGGCATGTAGTAGGCTCTTAGTAAGTGCTTAGTAAGGTAGGTGCCTAAAATAGTAACTATGTTTTCAGAGAAGATCATGTATTTAAATCGGCTTCATTTTCTTTTTTCTGAAATCCTCTGTATTTGTCTCCCCTGGGAGATAGGGTAGATTTGTAAATAGGAGCTATTTGCCAGTAATGTATTTCAGTGATTTTGATCATTGTTCCTAAACAGACCAGTACATTGTTTGTAGTGACTTTTATTGTTCAAAGACTGATAGTAGATAGCCATCTAATCTTTTTGGCAGGCGTCTTGTTTCTCTGAACTTATTTATTCACCACTCATTGACAAACAAGAAAGAATCATCTGAGAGACTTCACCAAAGGTTTTTCACTCTGAGCCCATTGTCTTTGCCTGGCTTGACTTCATGGGTAACAATTATACTGTTATTTCCTATACATGGTCAGGTGTTTGTGGTTTTGTATAAATATGAGGAACAGAAAGCAGGTCACCATGGCTGGGTGAAGAGGAGTAATGGATAGTTAGGATGGCAAGATATAGTTGGGGTAGGTCGTTCAGGGCTTTACATTTTTGAAATTTGAAATATTTGAATCTAGAGGTAATAGGGAACCACTGGAGTAGGGGTAGGGGCCGTACAATCAGGTCACTTCTGAAGTCATGGAGGATTCTAGAGTAGGAAGCAGGGGAAATAGTTAGAAGGCCATTGTAAGTCTATGTGATGGGGTGGTGGAAGCTTCATTGTCACCAAGGCAGTGGCTATGAAATCTGTGGATATTGGTACAAATGATTTGACAGTTTCTTGAATGTATTGGATAAAAAAGAGAGTGGAATTGGGAAAAATATGAAAAGGTTTCAAACCTGAGGCATTGGATGGATGATGGTGTCCTCAACAGAAATAGGAGACTTTGGAAGAGGGATGGGTTTGGGGGGAAAGATAATGCATCTTGGATGCAGATTGTAATCTATCCATTTTGGCTAAGTCCTTTAGGATTTACTGTGTCCCACTCAGAATTTACCAATCACTGCCACAAAGCTATAAACACAAGGTGACCTAGGGAGAAATCAGGGGCCAGTATGCTAGGAGAGGTAGGGAGGAATGATTTTTTAAAATCATATATCCATCCCTCCAACAACATACACAGCTGTAACTTTGGCGTTTAGCTATAGTCCCCTGAGGGTATACCTGGTGTAGGTAACAGTGGGATGGCTGGAAGTTTGGTAAGTAGTACAGGTGTGGCTATGGTGAAGAGAAACTCAACAATTAGCTTTCATGGGGAGGGGTGAAAGTGGGAGATCATGGCAAGACTCCAACTTTGCTTCTAGGACTTTGGAGTTTTCTAGTTCTCATTCTCTAGGTTTTTTCTAGACTTTAATGGACCTAGAGACCTGTTATTACATATCTAAAGACCTGGACCTGGTACTTTGATTGTTTTGATCTTAAGTTATTCAGATTTTGGAATTGAGGTACCTATGGTTCTAAGATTACAAGGCTATGAATTTAAATCCTTATCTTTTAAGTTTCTCAAGTGTCCAAATCCCTGGGTTCCATAAGTTTAAATGTTAGACTATAAGATCTAGAAGAAACTTCAATCTAGGCTTAGACACATAGAGCATAGACTTAGATCTTTAGGTCTGTGAGTCTAGGTTCTTAGGTATCTAGGCATCTATGTGCCCCATTTTATGCAATTCTCTATCACTATCTCTGCCTCTAGATCTCTCATTTTAAGTGTGTTTCTCTCAACTCTTTAGCTAGCTGTCTTCATGCATGTGTGGATCTCTGGGCATCCCTATTTTTCTCCTCTGCCTCTTATTTTTTTTCTCAGTATTACAAGTGCTTATAAAGTTTATATGCTTAGTATGAGATTTACGAAGAAAACCAAAACCAGTTGGTATTTTCCCTCTGTGCTAATCTCCCATCTTGATGTCTATATTTATATTTAGCTACATCTCTTTAGATTGCCAATTGACACTCTTTTGGAAAGATCTCTGGATTGTCATGTCTCTTTTGCCTTTATCTCTTAGTTCCATATTCTAGCTTTTGATATTTCACATCCTCTCTAAATTTTTCCTGGAAACTTCTCTTTCTTGTTCCTTTTCTCCCTCCAGATGACATGAAATTGGTCTTTTTCTGAGCTCCCCCCCTACCCCCTCCACCCCCGTTTCTCCTTTTCTTCTTTTATTTGGTCAAGATCATCACACTAAAACAGATTACTCCCAGACCTTTTCTTTGATGTCCTCTTTGGCCCTTGTTGACATGGTTTTCAAGGGAGGCTTATATCATTGCCCATTCCCATTAGGTTCCAAACACTACATCCTTATTCAGGTTTTCTCCACTTGCTTGCTCACTTGTTTTTACCTTTTTATATTTCTGTTTACTGGGATTTCTTTTCAGATGCAATCTGTGGATTATTTCAGCTTTCACTTTACCTGTCTGATTCTAAGGGATCTGGGCAGTTTTCTTTCATGATTTCTTGAACAAGGGGGTCTAGAACCTCCTTTTTATGGGCTTGGTTTTCAGAAAGTTAAATGATTTGTAAATTATCTCTCATTGATCTGTTTTATTAGGCACTTGTTTTCAGTATGAGATAGCATCTCTTTATTTTAATATTTCTTTTTTTTTTTCATGGAGTCATTAACTTCTACCCAGGCCATTCTAATTTTCAAGGAGTCTGTTATTTGGGTAACATTTTGTACTTTTTGGGCTGAGTTTCTTAATTCTCTTTCCAAGTCTGACCTCCATCGATCTGATCTGATTTCCTAATTCTTTCCTCAATTGTTCTTATTTCACTTATAATTCTTAACTCTTCTGTCATATCTTTTAGGAAGTCTTAGTTGATCTTGTGGGTAAGTTATGGTTTCCTTGGATATTTTGCTTTATATATGTGTTTTGGATTTAGTAATTGATATTCTCTGGGTTTGTGGATTGGGAATTCCTGTCTCTTAATTGTTCTATCTTTTTGTTTAATATTTCTTTCCCCATCTGCTCTCAGCCACTTAGTGTTGCAGGCCTTGCTGTGAGTTCTGAGGGCTGAACTGATCCTGAACTTTTTGAGATATCCCCCTTTGTCTTCGGTGAGAGGATTTTACCTGTTGTTATATCTGTTCTTGGCATTCCTTACACTGCTGGCTTGGGCAGCTGTGTAGGGGCCGAGTCTGAGATCAGCTCTGGATGCTGACCTAACTCTGGGAACTGAAACTGTAATCCTATTCTAGTAAACCTTTTTATTATGATATCATTTTTATTCATGCAAGTGTTTCAATTTTCCATAATTGAAACGATTTAATTTATTTCTCGTCATTTCCTCAGTTAAGAACTTAGCTGTGAAAGATATCTGGCCTGGTCTGCTTCTAAGGTTTTTTATCATGTAACCTTAATATTCAGAACATATTTCCATTTTTTTCTTATTGTGGTGTATAGTCTGAGGTGTTGGTCTTGTAAGAATTTAAATTTAGGTTTTTATGCTAAAATGAAAGTTTCAAAGTAATATTGTGGTTGTTGATTTAAAAATATTACAGCTTAAGTCAAAATAACTTTTAGCAGCTTTATTTACAAAGAGGTGGAAAGAGTAAAAGTGGAAAAATGTTGATAGATAGAAAGTACTGCCTAGCTACCAATACCCTGAATTTAATCTTAATGTCTCCAGACTACAAATGTGAATTTGAAAGCAAATGTCATCAGCATCCAAAGTCCTAATTAGGAAGCTGAAATCCAAAGAGCTAGGAGACACTGAAGAATCCACTGAGAACTTTCAGTGTACACGAGGCTGAGATTGCCAAAAATCTCACCAGAATGCACGCTGAAGGGAGTGTCCCAACAAAGCACCAAAGGAGCAGAAATGATTTCTCCTCACCGAAGAACCAAGGAAGGAATCACTCCACTCAACACCACAAGCCGACACAGGGTCCAGGGAAAAGGTCTCCGAGCCAGGAAAGGAACCTCTCTCCAAATGCCAGGAAGGGATTCAATCTAAGGAATCAATCTCTCCAGAAGCCAGGAAAGGAAAGCCAGCTATTCACCCAGCAAGCTGATGCATGATCCAGAGGAAAATTCTCCTCCTCCAGTCCAGCTCACTGATGTAGAGAGAGTGACTGAATCCTTGTGCTTGCCTTTTAAAGCAGTTTTCTCCATGTCATTTCATGTCACTCCCTCACTCTATGGGAACCAGTCACAGTTTTTCAATTTGCCTAGCACTGTCCAAGGAGGAGGGGCAGTGACCTTTGGAGGTGTGAGGTTACTCTAGTAAGTGAATTTAAGAACTCTCTTACTTAAGTGCCAAGTAGGGGTACTTTTCTTAATTTGTTTAGCTAAAAATAGACAAGGAGAGTTTGACTCCTATCTTCACAATTCCCTCTGTGATTCTTTGGGAGGTTAGTTTCCCCAATGAATCATTTTATGTAACTAGCTTATACCTCTAAAGATCTTCTAGTTAAAGATGCATACAATATTACACTTTCTAAGAGGAAACTACAAGATTTGTTTGCTAGGTGCATTGACAAAAAGCCAATTGGGAGCAGTCCTCTTTGGCATGAGTTAACATTCAGAGTAAATGATATGTTCAACCCCCTTCAATCATTTATATCCCAAAGTTTGTTCTGGGTCTTCTGATGCAGTGTAGGCTTCTTTCTCCAAACAGTTCACTTTCTTGATTCAAGGAGTTAGCGAGCTACTTTTCTTGAAATTTTTCTCAAAAAAAATCTTAAATCATGGATTTTACAAAAATTATACAATCCCCTTGAGGAGGGTATCGACCAAGACTTGGATCAACTCAGGATGCATGGTTGAGTTATGAGATATATGAATCAAGTGTCAAAAGAAAAAATTAAATTTTGGGAAAAAAGAAAACCAAAATATAAGTATATAAAAGCTTCTGAGTAAGCAAGAATAAATCCTTTGCAGGTTCTTAAATTAGGGCCCAATTAAAGTGATTTCTGCCCCACAAGTGTGTAGGACAATTTACCCATTGGCAGCCAGGACTAAAGAAAGTTACCATACTATAAGAGAGAAAAAACAACTAGATTTTGATGTAAAAGGAAAGTATGTTTCCCTGGTCTGATTTTACCTTCACTCTCAGGGAAAGGGGAGCCAAAATGGTAGCTAAACTAAGGTACTTGTTGGAATGTGGCACAGGGAAGGCCTGTGTCTGACAAGTCAAATAACTACTACCCTGAACTTCAAACAAGTCCTCTGTCTTGGCGCAGATATCATTAATCCCACAAGGATTGTTGGTCTCCTTGACCTTGTGCTGCTTTGCACTGTACAATGGCTCTTTTGTGGCCCCTTCTCCTGGAACCTGACACAATTATTAATCACATTCCCACAATATTTATCAATCAATGGCAGGTTTCCATAGTCTAAAGCTTTTGGGTATGCATTGATAGTAGAGCTGATACTGTAAATTTATCCTTCAAACTCCAAAACCTTATTAATACTGGTTATATGTACTTCAAGTACAAGAAATAAGAAAGGAAAAAATCAAATCATTATTGCAAATACAAAGAAAATAATAATAATAATAATAATAATAATAATAATAATAATAATAAATTCAGGAATTCAATGTGTTAGTCAAAACAGTGTCCACTTCTCTATGGACTTTTATCTCCCGTGCATATGACAGGATACAGTCAATAAGTATCAATAGAATGTACTTGTTTTATGTGTGAGCAATGAATCCAAGAGTCCTTCTCTCCATTTTTAATAATTGTTGGAATGGTTAACAGCATTTGAAACAGATGTCCCAGGCAGACTGAATTGCTTCAGTAGCACCACCTACTGACAAAAAGTAGAATTGCAAGCAATTTTAATAATTAGATTGAAAAATACTAAATAAGCGACTAATTATGATTTTTAACAGCATAGCCCAAATTGGGAAAATGCTGTTTCTTATCTATCTAAAATGGCTCATGATCCCAGAGAACATTTCACAATGGCTTTATTTAGCACTGTTCCTGGCTATACTTATAAGATACATTGCAGTTTATCCCTCTTTAAGAAAAAAACAACTGGTAAATAGCACGAGTAACCTTGAGATCCAGATGAAAGATTCATCTTGATCTCATCCTGTCCGACACATTTCCTGTCCAATCCAACTGATCCCTCTCACTACTCAACCAGTCCTTGATCTCAACACTGAACTAAAAGCTCACCTTAAAAGACAACCAGAAAATACTTCAAGTGGCCTTGAGAAGAAACTGGAGAATAGTTTGATGGGGCTCAAAACTCATATAGAAGATCTTGAGAAATTCCACCTCTCTCCACCTATTTTCCAGTTTTCCCAGCAATTCTTGTCAAATAGGATGTTTTCAGAGTGTTTTTAAGTTTAGTTATTAACAATTTTTCTTATGCGTTGGATTCTATTTTCTATTATTTAGCCTGTGCTAAATCTCAAGAATTAGTTTTAGAATATAAAGGAGAGAAAAACATTGAAATACGTTAGCAATAGAGCTAGAGAAGGAGATGCTGAGAAAGATTGGGAGGTTGCTGTTTTTATATGGAATTAGAGCTTAGAGAAAGGTGTTAGTAGATTCACAAAAAGAGAGTAAAAGACATTGGAATTAGAGACAAAGACAAATACTCAGAAAGATTTAGAGACTCAAGACTAGACCTAGAGACTGTTGTGGATGTTACTAGAAAATCTCTCAGTTCCTAGGGATCAAGATATTGGAGGCATGTAATGCAGTCTCATCTTTTTACCCAGAAAATGTATGGTAGCTTATGTGTTACCTTTCATTTTGTAGTAGTGTGGTGGTCAAAGCTACATGCATTAGCTGGGTTTGTCAAAAGATAGATACCCAGATTCCAGGATTATGGAAAAGATGTTTCAGAATGGGAGTTGCCACACAGAACTATGACATTTTCATTGGTATTTGTTCTGGGTGGAACTTTCTGAGGGAGGCAAGATGGAGTGTCTTGGCTGTGACTAGGCTGTCTTCTTGCCACCTGTGTTCAATGCCCTGAGCCTGGCACAGCTGTGCCCGCAAGGTACTCCCTCCGGTCTAGCTTTCTTGCCCACCCAGAGATTCCAGCCACAGCTGGAAGCTCAGCACTGTAGGTGGGGGAGGAGTCCTGGGACATTCCTTCTTTTTTCCCCTTAAACCTGAGTGTTCTTGAATTCAGGCTTTGGGGGTGGTGGTGCGTACCTTTTGAGTTGAGTCTAGCAGGAGGGTTCCCTAGCTTTGTCCTGTTTTTAGATTTGGTTTTCTGTCCCCTTGAAGCACTGTGTTTCTTATTGTCATGGAAGGGTCTCCAGAAGTCTGGACTTTTGCTGCCTCTAAGCCGTCATCTTGACTCTGCCTCTATCTCCAAATTTTTGCTTCATAATCTGGCCGTACAGGTTTTGGAGGACTGGCCGCCAATATTTGGTGTTGTGGACAGTCTTTCTATACATGACTGTTCTTTTGGATAGCTAGGGGCTTTAGATTTTGAAGGGAACTCTACGTAGGCAATTTCTATTTAAAATTACATATACAGGGGGCAACTGGGTAGCTCAGTGGATTGAGAGCCAGGCCTAGAGATGGGAGGTCCAGGGTTCAAATCTGGCCTCAGACATTTCCCAGCTGTGTGACCCTGGGCAAGTCACTTGACCCCCATTGCCTAGCCCTTACTACTCTTCTGCCTTGGAGCCAATGCACAGTATTGACTCCAAGACGGAAGGTAAGGGTTTTAAAAAATAAAATTAAAAAAAATTTACATATACATTAAGGATATTTCACACATTCAGTAATCTTGGGAGATGACTGTTAGCTGGGAGTTCATGGTCTGTTCCAGGTAAGGTTGGATCCTGACAGCAACCTTGCAAGGAGCTGGTATTATTTAACAATTCAGGACAAGGGATAACAGATGAACTTTTAGCAAGTAAAATGAAAAGGTAACAACTTCAAAGAAAACTTCTTGACTCTCTGCAATGCAAGCCAAAAAGAATCCCCCCAAACTGTTCAATATAAATTAATCTGGCTTGATATCATCTCAGTTTCTCCCAGTCCCCTCCATCTGTTTCAGTGAGCCATCTCATATCACAACAAATACTTTGAAAGAAAATCCAGAGCACATAAATTAGCAGGTCTCCTGGATCTGCCCAGATGGGGTTTGTTCTTGCAGGCTCACACGATAGCCTTTTACCAAAGGTTTCTCCTAGTTGCTCTGCATAGAAAGGCAAAAATGGAAGTCTTTTGATGTCCAGGGGCTGAGTTAGGACTCTGGGAATACAGCAGCTTTCCAAAGTAAGATAGTTTCCTGGAGCACTAATAACTGGGGGGAATAGAGTAAAGCTTGACTTTTAGAGGTACATTTGCATACAATAGCTCCTGGAAGCATGAGCTGTGCTACAGCATCCAAAGAAATCACCCAGGAAAGAGACATACACAGCGAGTCAGTTCCTTTCTTGGGAATTCAGTCTGTCGTCTTGCTGATCGCGGTCTTCAAGTTTTTGTTCTAGGATTGTAAGATTTATGCCTTATCCTCCGATGCAGCAGAGGGTGAAGGTAAAGATGGTGCTCTGGCTCTCTGGTTCCCTTCCTCTTGCTCCATCACTACTCCCCCCTCCATTCCCCCTCACCTTTTCGCACAATTTCTTCCACTGCAACCACATTTTTTTTATCCATTTTCCTTTGAAAAGCATTTGATGTTTAACAGAAAGAAACATCTCCTTGGAACAATGCGCATGGAATGATATGTGCTTGGGTTGAGAGAAAGAGAGAGCACTGTGGGGAAGAGGTTCCCATATCTTTCAAGGTAAGGGCTGATGGAAGAAGGCAGTATACCTTGGGTGTTCTGAGACATTCACAGTTGGTTCTTTAAAGAAGACAAGAAGTACCACTATTGCTACAGCTTTCCTTCCTAGGTACTGGGAAGATTGCTGGAATTCAAATTCAATTGATAGGAGGAAGAGAACAGGTTATTCTTTTGTCCAAGGGGGATGGCCTAGCCATAGTGGAAGATTCTTCCCTTAAGCAACTTGGAGGTACCAGGAAGTGACACCATTTTTAGCTCGGTAGTTTATGTCAGCCATTCATTTTAGGAGTAACCAGTTAACCAAATGGATCCTATGTGGCTGCCAGGATTGTACTGAGGTCTCTTCTCTCTTGAGCTGCCAGTTATGGGAAAATTAACAACTCCTCCAAGGGATTTTTAACTAAAGGCAGGTTCTAGTAACTTAAATCCTGTTCCATTTTCATATACTGGTACTAAACTTTCCCTTTGCATTTTGGGGGTGGGATGGGGCTTGGCCTGGTCCTTTAGTTGTTTATTTTTCAGGGTGTTTGGTACATGGTACTGGTTTCTTAGGTCACCTGTAGATAGGATATGGCCTCTTCCTTTCAGAGCTGCTTTCATTTCTTGGAAACTTTGTGGAGTGAGCCTTCACTGTGGGCTCTCCTTCTTTGGCACCAGTATCATAGACACCAAGTTCAGAGGACCCTGCTCTTTTTGACATAGGTCACTGAGAAATGGCTGGTTACCGAATGAATAGGGGATGTGGGCTGAAGAAGGCCTAGTCGTCTGGGGAGGGGGAGGAAGAGAGTGAATAAAGCAGCTCTTCTCTTACTCACTGGTAACCTTGTATCTAAGGCTTGTTGCCATTTCCCAGTGAACTTCCCTCCCCCATCCCTGCACCCCCAATCAATGCTTCACTCATCCTATCATACCTTAGCTATGTACCCAGCATGCCTACCTGGGGAAACTAAGCATTGAACACTGCCTGAAACAGCTGCACAGCTCCTGTCATTTGGAATGTCTCTGTGTTTGCTTTTGAAATAGAATTTAAGAATCCTACTTCAATGAATGATCTATTGGTGACATTTGACACAGTAATCCATTATTAGTAGTGAGAAAAATAATTTGGACTCCCATTGTCTTCATGGATCTGAAAATGTTCAGATAGCTGAAGGTTTGCAGGAAGCCATGACTTTTGAAGAGTATGGGAATTGTTTCCATTACTAAATCTCCTTCCTTCTACTTCTTAGGGGGTCTCAATGCAGACTATGCCAAAGGACAAAACCTGGAAGGTGTGAGCACTGAAGAACCTCGAGGTGAGACCTTCTTTGTACTTTTTTGCATTCTAAAAGTCTCTTAGGCTTTTAAAAACTCATGTGTTATCTGAATCCTTTCTGGAAAAGCAAAGAGGACAATAGTGTGGGACCTTTGGGCCTGGTTGCCTTAGGTGGTTACAGCATTTAGTCTGCCAATTGTTTTGACTAGCTATCCCATCAGTAAAGGGAAAGCAATTCAACTTATGTTATATTTGTCTAGATGAAAGTTATATAAAAGATCAATAATCCTAATAAGAATGTAATTTTGGTGGCGATGAATCAGTAAACCTTTTACCCCTTTACTAAAGTTGAGAGTGACATAACTAAAATGCTTCATGATTTTTGAAAATATGAGGAGAGGAGAAAAGAAAGGAGACAGGAGCAAAGTGAAGAGACTGAAGACAGAGTGTTATGAGGGGAAAGAAACAGAAAAGATGTGAGAGGTAAGGTGGGAAAAAGAGAAGGGAGAAAGGATAGAGTGAAATAGAGAAGAGAGAAGGAGGGGAAGAGTTTTCTAGGAACAAGCAAGCCTGGAAGCCACAGCAAGCTACATTCCAGAAGGGCTTCATATCCTGAAAGGGCTGGATCTAATGAGTGGGAGAGAGAAGGCAGAAGAAACAGCAGCTAGTAAGCTGAGACTCATACACTCATCTGGCCTCACTTTGTTCTCTCCTCTCTTTATTTCTCTTTTCAACTCTTATCTTTCCATTTCCTTTCTGACTTCCTTCCCCCTCTTCTTTTTTCCCTCTGCTCCCTGTTTCTTTCTCCTCTCTTTTCACTTAAAAAAAAAACACACAAAAAAACAACAAAAACAAACCTTCGCCTTCTTTGTCATCTCTACTTTCCTCTTGTTTTAGAAAAAACAACCAAACAAAAACCCCTGAGTCTTCTACCTTAAGATTCAGTACAAATTATCCATTTCCATCCTCTCCTTTCTCCTCTGCCATCTCTTTATCTGTTTCTTCCTCTTTTCCTTTTCCTTCCTCTCCATCCTTTTCCTTAGAAAAGTTTGTCACACCGAGGTTCACCTTGCTCTCCCTCTATTAAAGGAGAGACAGAGAATAAAAGAGAAATAAACAGCAGACAGAGGGGAGAAAGGAGATGCAGGGAAAGAGAAGAGTCTCCTTTCTCATGTTTCTCCTCCAAAGGAGAAAGAGGAGAAGGGAGAGGTAGCTTTAGTAGTCTTTAAGATAGAATTGATTAAATTGCTCAGTTGTATATGAAATACTCTGAGTTGGAAGAAAAGAGTTGAGAGAGAGAGAGAGAGAGAGGTTCTTTCTCTTTCCTTTTACCTCATCAATCTAGGAAAAGGGAGAATCAGGGGAGACAAAGAAGGAGGAAGGTCTCCTCACTGTCTGTCTCTCAAGGAGGTGAGAGAAGGTAGGTACCGAGGATATAGGAGGGAGAGGAGACATGCATAGATGAATTTTAACTTACCAACTCCCTCAGCCTTCTCCCCTGACTTGATAATCTAGTCAGCCCTTTCAAGTCATTACACTCTTCTCTAATTACTTTTCTTCCTTCCTACTTTGACTCCTCTCTTCTCTTTCCACAAATATATCTATATCTACTCACCTTTTGTGTTTCTTTTTCTTCTATCTTGCTTTCTGCCCCTCTTTCTCCTTTTTATTTTTTTGTCTCACTTTTTTCTGTCTTTCCATTCTCCAGTGTTCACTTTCTCATTTCTCCTCTCTATCTCCTTTTCCCCTTTAGTCTCTCTCTACTCCACTCTAGTTTATCTTTCCACTCTAATGTCTCTCTCTTCTTTTCTCTCTTTCCCGATTATCTTCCTCTGGGTCTTTCTCTCCTCTCACCTCTCTTCTTTCTGGGAGAGAGAAGAAAGGGGGGTGGGAAGACAGATAAGAGGAGTTCTAATATTAATAAGTATAAGTTAGATCTTAAGTTATGCTACTAGTGTATTCCACCTTCTTTGGCTCTCTCCTTCCTTAACTAGACAAATAATTTACTTAGTCCTTTGGTGACTCTGAGTAGTCAAGGAACAAGTAATGACCCTCCTTCACATAAGAGATTAAACACCTAATTTATATATTAAGATATAATGATAGCTCTGTATCTAGAAATAACTTCAGGAAATACTTTAAAAACCCTTATAAAACATCAATTTCTAACTAAACTCACACAGAACTGACAAATGAAAGTTTACATTTTAACAACGTCCCATTTTAAGTACCATTTGAGATTATTGAAAAAAGAAGTGCATAGTTTCTGTACCGTACTAATTGCTATGTCATTAATTTTATATGTGGTCCATAGTTTCATAATTTATGTTTGTAATTTTACTAGAGACATACTCAAAGGTCATGGTTTGCATATATATGTAGATATATATGATATTTGGAAAAGACATTCTTATTGGTGTTTTGGGCTTAAATCTGATGAACTTTAGAACTATAGTAAATGCTGCTTTTCTTGAGGTTATTTTCTGGATTTCTTTCTAATAGTTTAGGAAACAAGAAATTATTCCCTTAGAAAGAAGGTAAAATAGACAATGCAAATTGAGCAAATAAAAAGTTAATGTCTCCTTGAGATAAAAATATAGAACAGCAACTTGGTTTCAGGGTACCTACATTCACCAGTTGAGCCCATGACACAGGATAGTATTGATATTATTACAATCAAGACCTTTCAGCTGTAGAAATTTTTTTCTTTTTCTTTTTTCCTTTTACACATTATTTTATTTGATCATTTTCAAATATTATTCCTTGGAAACAAAGATCATTTTCTCTTCCTTCCCCCCTCCTACCACTCCTCCCATAGCCAACGCACGATTCCACTGAGTATCACATGTGTCCTTGATTCGAACCCATTTCCATGTTGTTGGTATTTGCATTAGCGTGTTCGTTTAGAGTCTCTCCTCAGTCATATCCCCATAACCTCTGTAGTCAAGCAGTTGCTTTTCTTCCATGTTTTTATTCCCACAGTTTGTTCTCTGCTTGTGGATAGTGTTTTTTCTCCTAGATCCCTGCAGAATGTTCAGGGACATTGTATTGACACTAATTGAGAAGTCCATTATGTTCAATTGTACCACAGTGTATCAGTCTCTGTGTACAATGTTCTCATGGCTCTGCTCCTTTTGTTCTGCATCACTTCCTGGAGGTTGTTCCAGTCTCCATGGAATTCCTCCACTTTATTATTCCTTTTTGCACAATAGTATTCCATCACCAACATATACCACAATTTGTTCAGCCATTCCCCAATTGACGGGCATCCCCTCTTTTTCCAATTTTTGGCCACCACAAAGAGTGCAGCTATGAATATTCTTGTACAAGTCTTTTTCCTTATTATCTCTTTGGGGTACAAACCCAGCAGTGCTATAGCTGGATCAAAGGGCAGACGGTCTTTTATCACCCTTTGAGCATAGTTGCAAATTGCCCTCCAGAATGGCTGGGTCAATTCACAACTCTATCAGCAATGCAGTAATGTCCCAACTTTGCCACACACCCTCCAGCATTCATTACTTTCCATAGCTGTCATGTTAGCCAATCTACTAGGTGTGAAGTGATACCTCAGAGTTGTTTTGATTTGCATCTCTCTGATTATAAGAGATTTAGAACACTTTTTCATGTGTTTATTAATGGTTTTGATTTCTTTGGCTGAGAATTGCCTATTCATGTCCCTTGCTCATTTATCAATTGGAGAATGGCTTGATTTTTTGTACAATTGATTTAGCTTTTTGTGAATTTGAGTAATTAGACTTTTGTCAGAGGGTTTTGTTATGAAGATTGTTTCCCAATTCGTTGCTTCCCTTCTCATTTTGGTTTCGTTGGTTTTGATTGTACAAAACCTTTTTAATTTGATATAATCAAAATTGTTTATTTTACATTTTGTGACTCTACGTCTTGCTTGGTTTTAAAGTCTTTCCCTTCCCAAAGGTCTGACATGTATACTATTCTGTGTTCACCTAGTTTACTTATAGTTTCCTTTTTTTATGATCAAGTCATTTACCCAATCTGAGTTTATCTTGGTATCGGGTGTGAGGTGTTGGTCCAAACCTAATCTCTTCCCCACTGTCTTCCAGTTTTCCCAGCAGTTTTTGTCAAATAGCGGGTTTTTGTCCCAGAAGCTGGGATCTTTGGGTTTATCATAGACTGTCTTGCTGAGGTCACTTACCCCAAGTCTATTCCACTGATCCTCCTTTCTGTCTCTTAGCCAGTACCAAATTGTTTTGATGACCACTGCTTTCTAATATAGTTTGAGATCTGGGACTGCAAGGCCACCTTCCTTTGTATTTTGTTTTCATTATTTCCCTGGATATCCTTGATCCTTTGTTATTCCAAATGAACTTTTGTTTTGGTTTTTTCTAAATCAGTAAAAAAGTTTTTTGGAAATTCAATGGGTATGGCACTAAATAGATAAGTTTGGGTAGGATGGTTATTTTTATTATATTGACTTGTCCTACCCATCAGCAGTTAATGTTTTTCCAATTGCTCAAGTCTAGTTTTAGTTGTGTGGAGTGTTTTGGAGTTGTGTTCATATAGTTCCTGTGTTTGTCTTGGCAGATAGATTCCTAAGTATTTTATTTTGTCTAAAGTGATTTTGAATGGGATTTCTCTTTCTAATTCTTGCTGCTGAGCTGTGTTGGAAATATATAGAAATGCTGATGACTTATGTGGGTTTATTTTGTATCCTGCCACTTTGCTAAAGTTGTTGATTTTGATGAGCTTTTTGGTTGATTCTCTAGGATTCTTTAAGTAGACCATCATATCATCTGCAAAGAGCGATAACTTGGTCTCCTCATTGCCTATTTTAATGCCTTCAATTTCTTTTTGTTCTCTAATTGCTACTGCTCCTGTTTCTAGTACAATGTTAAATAATAGAGGTGATAATGGGCATCCTTGTTTCACTCCTGATCTTATTGGGAATGCATCTAGTTTATCCACATTGCAGATGATGTTAGCTGATGGTTTTAGATATATACTATGTATTATTTTTAGGAACGACCCTTCTATTCCTATGCTTTCTAGTGTTTTTAATAGGAATGGGCATTGTATTTTGTCAAAGGCTTTTTCTGCATCCATGGAGGTAATCATGTGATTTTTGTTGGTTTACTTGTTGATATGGTCAATTATGTGGGTGGTTTTCCTAATATTGAACCACCCCTGCATTCCTGGTATAAATCCTACTTGATCATAGCGAATGATCCTCCTGATCACTTGCTGGAGTCTTTCTGTTAGTATCCTATTTAAGATTTTTGCATCTATGTTCATTAGGGAGATTGGTCTATAGTTTTCTTTCTCCATTTTTGGCCTGCCTGTCTTTGGAATCAGTACCATGTTTGTGTCATAAAAGGAATTTGGCAGAACTCCCTCTTTGCTTATTATGTCAAATAGTTTGTATAGTATTGGGATTAGCTGTTCTTTGAATGTTTGATAGAATTCACTTGTGAATCCATCAGGCCCTGGGGATTTTTTCTTAGGGAATTCTTTGATGGCCTGTTGGATTTCTTTTTCTGATATGGGATTATTTAAGGATTTGATTTCTTCTTCTGTTAGTCTGGCAGTTTATATTTTTGTAAATATTTAACCATATCACCTAGATTGGTATATTTATTGCCATATAATTGGGCAAAGTAGTTTTTAATGATTGCCTTAATTTCCTCTTCATTTGAGGTGATGTCCCCCTTTTCATCTTTGATGCTGTTAATTTGTTTTTCTTCTTTCCTTTTTTAAATTAGATTGACCAGTACTTTGTCTATTTTGTTTGTTTTTTCAAAGTACCAGCTTCTAATCTTATTTATTAGTTAAATAGTTCTATCGATTTTATTAATTTCTCTCTTAATTTTTAGGATCTCTAGTTTGGTTTTCTTCTGGGGGTTTTTAATTTGTTCACTTTCAAGTTTTTTTATTTGCATTTCCAATTCATTCATCTCTGCCCTACTTAATTTGTTAATATATGCACTCAGGGATATGAATTTTCCTCTGAATAGTGCTTTGGCTGCATCCCATAAGGTTTGGAAGGATGTCTCACCATTGTCATTTTCCTCAATGAAATTATTCTTTCTATGATTTGTTCTCTGACTAACCAATTTTGGAGTATCATATTAGTTAATTTTTGATTTGGCTCTCCCTGTACCCTTATTGATCATTATTTTTATTGCCTTATGATCAGAAAAAAGGTTGTATTTATTATTTCTGCTTTTCTGCATTTGTATGCCATGTTTCTGTGATCAGTCTTTGTGAATGTGCCATGTGGTGCATTCCTCTTTGTCCCTATTTATTTTTCTCCATATGTCTATTAACTTTGATTTTTCTAATATTTCATTCACATCTTTTACCTCTTTCTTATTTTTTTATTTGATTAATCTAAATTTGATAGCGGTTGGTTTAGGTTTCCCACTAATATGGTTTTACTGTCTATTTCCTCCTTCAATTTTCCTAGTTTCTCCATTAGAAATTTGGATGCTATACCATTTGGTGCATATGTGTTGATTTGTGATACTTCCTCGTCTATACTTCCTTTTAACAGAATATATTTACCTTCCCTATCCCTTTTGATCAGGTCTATTTTTGCATTGGCTTTATCAGATATCATGATTACCACTCCTGCCTTCTTTCTATCAGTTGAGGCCCAGAAGGTCTTACTCCATCCTTTAATTCTGACCTTGTGAGTATCAACCCTCCTCATGTGTGTTTCTTGAAGACAACATATGGATTCTAATCCATTTTGATATTCGTCTACTTTTTATGGGTGAGTTCATCCCATTCACGTTCAAAGTTATGATTGTCACTTGTGGATTCTCTGGCATTTTGATATCCTTCCCTAATTCTGACCGTTCTTCTTTAGCTTTTAGCCTTTTAAACCAGTGGTTTACTTTAGGTCAGTCCCCCTAGTCTCCTCCATTGATATGCTTCCCTTTCTAGCCCCTCTACTTCCCTCCTTAATTTACCCTTCTCTCTTATCCTGTTGGATGAGATAGAATTCAAGATTCTAATGGATCTAGATGTTCTTTCCTCTGAGTTGATTTCACTGAGAGTACGGTTTATGTTTTACCAATTGGCACTCTCTTCCTCTCCTTATAGGAGAATTCTTCCCCTCCCCTTCCCTTGTGTATCTTTGTGTAAGAAGGATTATTCTATTTAGTTTTTTTCTATTTATTGAAGTATATCTTAGTACCATCAACAATATCCCCCCTTTCTCCATATTGTTTTGATGCCCCCATCTTTCCCTATGCATGATTCTTCTAACTATTCTTATGTTGCATACAAGTTTTAAGAGTTACACATTACATTTTCCCCACATATTAGTGTATATATAATTTGATATAAGTGTAGTCCTTATAGAAGAGAGTTTGAATAAAAGAAGATAATATTTTTCTCCTTTTCCCTTTCTTTCATATTTACCTTTTCATGTTTCTCTTGCTCTTTGTGTTTGGGTGTCAAACTTTCCACTGAGTTCTGGTCTTTTCTTTGCAAATACTTGGAACTCTTCTATTTTGTTGAATGCCCGTTCTTTCCCCTGGAAGTATATAGTCAGTTTTGATGGGTAGTTGATTCTTGGTTGGAGACCCATTGTCTCTTCTAATTCATTAATTTTTTGGCTTTGCTTTATTAATTTTTGCTGTTTTGCAAGATCACTGTCTTCCAGTTGCTTAATTCTGGTCTTTAGGGACTGGTTTTGCTTTTCAGATTGGTCTGCCCTTCTGTTAGAGTCGTCCAGCTCTTTCTCCAATTATGAGGTCTTGTCTGTCAGGCTGTTGGCCTCTTCCTGAATTTTTTCCCATTTTTCTTGCCAGAAGGTTTCCATCGTTTGGATAAGCTCCAATTTGAGTTCTTCCAGAGCTTGTGGATAATTTCCATTTTTTTGGGCATGTTTTGGTTTTGTTTGAATTTCATCCTCTTTCTCTTCTGTCCCCTGGGTTTTACCTCCATAAAAGTTTTCAATAGTCACTTTTCCCCCTTTGTTCTTGGAGGGTTGGTCTTGGGCTGTGTGAGCCATTGCATTGGTGGTTTTCCCTTTCCTGTTTGGTCAGAGGTCTAGGTGATATGGGTGGGTTTTCTGTGGATTTAAGTTGCCTCAGACTAGTTCTTCCCAGCCTCCGTGGTTTCTTAGCGTGCCCTTCTCTCTGGTGAGCAGGAATCTCCTGTAAAACTGCTCTGAGGGATTGATCTCTGGTAGTTCCTGTCAGTTTTCAAGGACTGTGGTGTGCACACAGTAAGGAGTGGAGCTTTGGTCTTAGGCCGTTTTTACAGTTTCTGGAGACTCCATGCTGTTTACTGTTTGCAAGGGCCCCTGCAGTCTGCATGCTTTCCAGGCCGCAGGGTTCTCCAGTGAAACCACCCTGAGAGGTATTTTCCTAGTAGTCTTCCTTAGCTTCGAAGGACCCTGGTGTGTGTGTGCCCCCTAGACAGAGACGTTCCTCACTCGTTAACCCTGGTGAGCACTCTGAGCCCTTACTCTGGTTCCATGGGAGGGGAGCTCACTGCACGTTTTTGTGCAAGGTTTTCCTCCTTCTTATAGTGTGGAAATGTTCACTCCCCACGTACCTTCGTTACTGTGGTGTACTAGAGAGTCCCTCCGTTCTTCCAGGGATGATTTTTATGCTCTTTTGAGGTAGTCTTATTTCGTTTGGTGCCAGGGAGAGGAAGTGATTCGCGTCTAGATTGCAGCCATGTTTACCCGGAAACTCAACTGTAGAAATTTTTAAAAAAACAAACCAACTGGAGTCAGTCTAAGGTGGATCCACCTTCCAAAAATCATGGTGTATGTATGTGTTCTAGAGATGCTCCACTCTGTTACCATTTAAAGGTCTATGGTTCTTAATTCAATCTGTAATGAAGTTGGCTGAAGGAACCTTTTCTCTTCACTGGCTAAATCTACAAATTGCAAAGATGGTGTCAACCTCATTAAAATGAATTGAGTGGAAATGACATATTAAACATGGAAACTTTGGGGGGTCTTTTTGGAGCACTTGTAGTGGCATTTAACAAAGAAAAACCGGGTGGGGGGGGAATACTTTTGAGTCTACATTCACATAAGATAGAGGAGAGAAGAAAGATGGAGAAGGGGAAAATGGATCAAAAACCAGAATCCAACCATATGTCATTTATAAGAAACACATTTAAAAATGAGAGACACATACAAAGTAAAAATAAAGGACTGGAGCAGAATTTATCATGGTCTGGCTTGGTGCAAAAAAAGTAGAGGTAAGTAATCATGATCTCAAAGTTAAAGCTAAAGAGTTCTAATTAAAAGAGATAAGTGGGGAAAGGACATCATGTTAAAAGGTACCATAGATAATAAAGTAATATCAATATAAAATCTATATGAAACAAAAATGCTAAGCATTTACATTTCTAAAGGAAAATGTCAGTGAATGAAGAGATAGTAAAACTACAATAGTGGGGGACTTCAAGCTCCCTCTAACTGAAAAATGAATAAGTCAAGGAAATGAATAAAATCTTAAATATGCCAGATACTTGGAGAGAACTAAACAGAAATAAAAAGAAATCAGCCTTTTCCTTAGTGGTCTATAATATCTTTACAAGAATTGACCATATATTAGGGCATAAAAACTTTAGAGGTAAATGTAGAGAAATAGAAATATTAAATGCATCGTTTTCAGATCATTCTGCAATCAATTAGGAACCATGGAGATTAACAATTAATTGAATACTTTTAAAATGTCCCAATTATAAAAAATGAGTAGTTTAAAAAACAAGTCACAGAAACAATAAATATTATTAAAGAGAATAATGGAGGCGGAGTCAAGATGGCAGCTTAGAAGCAATGAAAGTTTAGACCTCTGAAAATCCTTCCCTACCAATTACAAATTAAATTGCTCCTAGGGGGCCTGAAAATCAAACCTAACAACAAGACAGAGCCAAGGAACTCTCCTGCTGGACTCAAGTTAAAAAGGTACCCCCCCCTCAGCCCCCAAAAGCCAGAATTCGAGAACATTTGGGTTTGATGGTAAGGGAGAAGGAAGGTCCCAGCACTAAGCCTCCAGTGGCAGCTGGAAACTCTGCGGGCAGAGGCGCTGGAGGAAGAAGAGTTGGTGGAAAGCTAAGATTTCATCAAATAGAGTCTGCAGTCAAATAGATCAATAAGGAGAGGACCATTCCAGTGGAAGAGGACATTTGTTGAAGAGAAGGATTCAGGGAAATTGTTGGATATTGTGCAAAGACTGAAAGACTTCTATCTAATAAGCAAAGATTTTAAAGAAAATTTTCAATGAAGAGGATCAAGTAATTGATGAACTAATATTTCTAAGGATTTGGGTAATGTATAAGGTAACATAGTATATTTTCATTAAGCATTCAACAGTACATATTACTGACATGGACTTCGGAGAAGAAGAGATTTCTTCAGACAAGATAAGAAGATGGAAAATCTGAAGTTTTGGTAGGTATATTGCATGCAACAATAACATAACAGCATATATAAAAAGTAGAGTTAATTTTAGGAGATTTTATTAAGATAGGGCTATAGTTAGATTAGGATACTGAATTACATTGCAACACATGTATCACATACCACATAGTGTGTATTATATTTAGGGTTAAAATTATATTAGTGCATAGGTAGATGTGTATATGTAAAATATGTATGTAGTTAATATATGATGCTAATTAAGTGTTTACATAGGATACTTATAAGGTTCTTTGTAAAAGTTCAGTTTCCTGTAATAAGAATAAGGTTATAAGTTAGAATTAGTTTGAGTTAAATTTTCATTTATTTTTTAATGTATTTTGCATAAGTAAGTTTGATGGATTGGTTTAATTTTTTTTGTAAAAGCTTATGCAATGTGTTAATTGGATTTAAAAAATACTTTTAAGTTTTCTATTTATGCATTACAATAGTAACAGAATTTTTCTGTATTCACTTATAAGAATAGTATTTTTATGATTTTAATGTTTTGCGTTTCTATTTTGATGGTTTTGCTTTGTAATTTTGAACTTTGTAACCTTTCAGTGTATAATTTTTCTCTTTTCTTTTCCTTGATCTAATTCCCTAGAGTAAGGTAGTGTTAGATAGGATAAGATAAGTGAGTATAGACTGTTTATTGTTTTGGGTAAGAATTTTAGTTTAGGTGGAATATAAGTTTGTTAGTGCACAAATGACAAAATATTGTCTTCAACACTATTTTGAATTTGTTCAAAGGGGGGAACTGTTATGAGCAAAGTTAAATAGATTGTGAGTTTGCAGACTGATAGCAAGGGGCAAAGTTCTGGAATTCAAGGAGAGCAGCTGCTGTTGGAGAAAGACAGTTAAGTTAAGCCAAGGGTTGTGGCTTTTCCCCTCTGGGTAGACCAGAGGAGAATTAGTTTTTCCCTGTAGATTTGACTGCTTGTTCATCACATATTACTGCTGCTTGGATTATCTTGTACCTGTTGGCCTTTGACACCTACTGAATTCCTGTACTATGACAACTAACAGCTAATCATCGCTGAGCCCTGTCAGATTTGCACACAGACATTTTACCTTTAGATTATTGTGGGTGGGTAGCATTAGCTTAGTTAAGTTTAGTAAATTTGGAGTATAAAGTAGGGAACCATTCAGAAGCAATCTCTGTGGAGAGATTTGTAGATCTGGGGAGGTATAGATATTTATAACAGAGTAACGTATAACCAAATCCCTTCCAACCTATCCTTATTGTATTATCTGTAATTTATAACCTAGAGGTAGGGGTGTGTGTGGAGAGATAGAACATATGTAGACACTTTCCTACTTTTCTTAGGATTATCATAGTGTTAATGAAACAAAGAGAAATACTGCTCTAATGTGGCCAGGTAAGGACTATGCATCCATACTGATGTGGGAGGTAATGTTTGGTGCAAAATAATGTCATGACTCGCAAGAATGAGTTGTGTTGGTGTGAATTTATGCAATGTAGGAAAATGGTGCAGAATTAGCAATTAAAATTTTTTATTTTACTTATTTTTCAGTTTCCAATCAAATATACTTGATTTTATGCATGTTGAATTTGTGTAAAATGAGATTTTAATGGATTTTGATCTGAGTTATTTGTCTTGATTTTGTATAGATTTTAAAGTTTTAATTTCCAATAATTTACCGTATCTTCTATTTTAGTTTTCCATGTTCTAATTTGTATAATTTTAAATTTTATACAATTAAGACTGTTTGCATTACTCTTCACAGTCACATCTATTCCAGTCCTAATTCTATTTTGTAATTTTTTAAATGACTTAACATTTGAGTAGTTCATGCATTTGACATTTATTGTTCTGTAATGTAAAAGATGCTGGTAGAAATCTATTTTTAGCTTGAATGGTTTTCATTTTTTGTAGCTATTTTTGTGAAACATGAAAACCATTTCCTTATAGTTTGTGCCTTTGTGTTTAGAGTGGCAAAGTTTCCTCACTAAATTTGTATCTCATCATTTACTCTATTGTTTTCCAGTACCCAATAAGTTTTATCTTGGTGGCTTTGTAGACTAATAAGATTTGGTTATATCAATCTTCCCTATTTCACTTTCCTTGGAAGCTTGCCTGTTTTTCTTTTAGTATCCTTAGAATACCATCAGAGGGGAACAATTAAGCCATCCTTTCCCCCATCTGTTTTCTATTCTATTTTTACCTGATAGTATCCTTAGCATCTGTTAGTTGATGATGGTCCACTATGGTAGAGATTTTAAAACATCCCAATTTGAAGGAAACCATAGTTCAGGGGTAATAAGATGGGGCCCCAATCTGGAACTATGCTCAAAGGGAACTAAAAGACTGCCTGCCCTTTGATCCAGCCATAGCACTGCTGGCTTTGTACCCCCAAGAGATAATAAGGAAAAAGCCCTGTACAAAAATATTCATAGCTGTGCTCTTTGTGGTGGCCAAAAATTGGCAAATGAGGAGATGCCCTCCAATTAGGGAATGGCTGAACAAATTGTGGTATATGTTGGTGATGGAATACTATTGTGCTAAAAGGAATAATGAACTGGCGGGATTCCATGTGAACTGGAACAACCTCCAGGAAGTGATGCAGAGTGAGAGGACCAAAACCTGGAGAACATTGTACACAGACTGATACACTGTGGTACAATTGAATGGCAATGCAATGATCCAGGACAATTCTGAAGGACTTATGAGAAAGAACACCATCCACATTTAGAGGAAGATCATGGGAGTAGAAACATAGAGGAAAAAGAACTGCTTGATTATATGGGTTGAGGGGATATGGCTGGGGATACAGACTCTAAAGGAACAACAACATGGAAATAGGTTCTGATCAAGGACATATGTAATACCCAGTGGAACTGTGCGTCAACTACGGGAAGGTAGAGAAGGAATAATGTTCTAAATTGACTAAATAAAATTTCAAAAACAAAAAGATAAGATGGGGTCTGAAGTCAGATAGACCAGGTTCAAAACCTTGGAAGCTAGATACTGACTATTAACAGCAATTTAGCTGAATATTTCTACATTCTCTAGCAGTAAAGTTCAGCTAGACCTAATTAAGTTTGGCAAATCCTGTACTGTTTCTCTTATCCTTGCACACCTGTGAAAGATGTAATCTTGTGAATGTTTGGAATTCATTTTTCTGTAATGTGAAAAGTGATGATAGCAATGTGTCTAGAGCTAAGTGCTTCCCCCTTTTTTGTGGAACAGAGGGCCCCTTTCTTTGCAGTTTGTGCATTTGGCAGATCAAGGCTGTGGTGGCTTAGTGCACTTCTTTCTTATCTAATGTCCTCATTGACTATTGTTTTTCTGTATCAGCCAAGTTTCATCACAGTAGTGTCTTAGGTAATATTTAAAAACAGTAGAGTAAATGTAGAATTGTGGAATTACTTGAGATTTGCTTGTAACAAGGTGTGTGCCTGCCTGTCCTACTTTGTTTGGAAGTTTGCCTTTCTTTTTCATAATGTCTCTAGAATAGTCCCCTCATGTTTTTTTCTATCATTCATTTTCCTGATGGCATCCTTAATACCTGAACATCCTCAGTAGAGTATTAGAGGGAACAATTAAGGCAACTCTTACCTTATCTATTTTCTATCATCCGTTTCTTCAATGGCGTCCTTATAGTAGTAAGAAGCCATAGCTCAGTGGTAACAAGACGGGGCTCCAAGTCAATCAGAACTGAGTTTCAATCTGCAGAAGGCAGCTGCCACAATGGAACGCCAACCATGTCTCATATTTATTCTCCATGTCCTAGTAATAAATTTCAATTTGATATAATTAAGAGCATTGCTGTGATAATATCCCATTGATGTTATGCAGAATTATATTTTTTCACTTTTCCTCCATATCTGTGAATGACAAGATCATATTAAATTTGTTAGATCTTGTATGTGGAATGTATTATATAATGTGACAGTAATCTGTTTTTAGGTATGATGATTTTCATTTGTTCACAGCAATATCTGTGGAATGGAGAGACCATTTCCTTGTAGATAAATTGTGATTTGATTCTGTGAAGGTGTTTATTTTCTTACTTTTTTTAGAAGGTTCACTTGGGTTTTTTTAGTATGCTTGGAATTATTAACACACACACACACATGTTACTGATGTATCCTTAACACCTTGTCATCAAGTTTCACTTCAGGTGGAGATTGATGTTGGTCTTTGGCAACAAACCAACAAAAAATGAGAAGAAAAAAAGGAGCCTACCTCATCTGACATTGATTCTTAATACTCTGAACAGAAATAGAAATTTACCCTGTTAACTTGCATTCTTTCTGTTTTCAAGTTCTTTGAGGTTTGCTTCAAAGGAAACAAGCTCTACCTCTCTCCTATTTGCTTATACTTAGAAATATGCCTTGCTATCTCCCACTGTCTTCAGAATACTATCAGAAGCAACAGTTCAACCTCTCTTACCCTACACATTTCCCCGATGGCCTCCTTCAATCCCCGTATTTCTGAGTTGATAAAGACTGTAGCCTTCTCTCCTACCTGAGGAAGCTGTGTCTGAGTGGGTAAAACACCGGGACCTGGAAGCTGAAGGAGGAGAGTTTCAGATCCTCTAGAAGGAAGAATTATTTTCCAAGATTCTTCTGCAAGATAATAATAGATAACTCATTAAAAATTTATTAATTCAAGAAGAGCAAGATGAAGAAAACCAAATCCAAAAAAGGAAAAACAGAAAAGAATAGGAAACATTATAAAAGCAATTGATCTGGAAAACAAATCAAGGAGAGGCAATATAAGAATTCTTAGACTACCTGAATATTATGATCAGAAAAAGATTTTGGACACAGCTTCCTCTAGGCTAAGAGATTTTTCTAAGACCCTGCAGCAAGATATAATAAAATATTTGAGGCTGGTTTACCTCTAACAAGCTCCTTCTCACTCCAACTTTCTTATACTTAGAAGTTGCATTCTACTCAATTTCTTCTTTCAAATCTCATCATTTCTTAGGTGATGGAGATTGCAGCCTACTCTCAACCTAGAGGAAGCTGTGGCTAAGTGGGTAAAACACTGGGCCTGGTAGCTGAAAGAGGAGATATAATAAAAGCAACACAAGGAAATTAGGAAAGGTTGAGTAGAGGCTACTAGGTTAGAATGCAAGTTACTCATTAAAAATATGATAAATTATAATAAATAATGCATTAAATAATAACTCATTAGAATCAGAATTAGGCAAAGGGAAGCTTGTTTTATAGGACCAGATATCAAAATACCATCTCAGTGGAATAGTTTGAAATCTGTTTCTAACAAGCTCCATCTCTGGCCTACTTGCTGATACTTTGAAATCTGCCTCTCTTTTCTCCCACTCTCTTCACAATACTATCAGAGACAACACTTCAGCTGTCTCTTGCCCCATCTGTTCTATCACACATTTCCCTGATGGTCTCCTTTCAATCCAATTGTTTCTTGGGTGATGGAGATTGTAGCCTCTTTCAACCCAGAGAAAGCTGTGGCTGAGTGGGCAAAGCACCGAGTCTGCTAGCAGAAAGACTAGAGCTCATATCCCCCTAGAGGAGAAGAACAACTTTCTAAGGAAAGTTCTTTAGGAAGATATGATCAATACAATAAAATTAGGAAAGAAAGGTCAACCAATTAGAAAAAGAGGTCCCAAAGCTCACCAAAGAAAACCACTCATAATAATAGATAAATCTTTAAAAATCAGTATTGGAAAGCTAAAACTTCTTAATTCAGGAAGACTAAAAGAAAACCAAAACCAAAAGAGGAAAAATAGAAAAGAATAGGAAATTAGTTATTTATTATTATAAGTTTCTTTGGTGAGTTCTAAGTATAGGAAAGTAAGACAGAGATGGAGCTTTTAAGAAGCAAACTAAATTATGGACAGACTAAGAAAGAAGTATGCAAGTGACTTGAAAACAGTAGAGGAATTGAGTAGAGGCTATGGGAGGCTAGAATGCAAGTTACTAAGGCAGTACTCAAGTTACTCTGAAGAGTATGAAGAAGGATATAGGGCTGGATACAAGTTACACTTACTTGGCAGAAGTTGAAAGAATCCATTTACCAACACCTGTAAGAGACCCCCAACTGGAAAATGTACAGGAACATTAGGGCTAAGTTGTTTAACTCCCAGTTTAAGGTCAAAAGACTACAAACAACTAGAAACAATTTAAATACTATGCAGCTACATTCAAAATAACATAAGAGATGGCTTAAGTGTTCCCTTCCATAGTATTCTGAGGATGATGGGAGAAATAGAGGCAAGAAGAAATCCAATTGCTCTTCCCCAGGACATCCTTTAGAAAAAGAATAGCTTGGGGGCAGCTGGGTAGCTCAGTGGATTGAGAACCAGGCCTAGAGACAGGAGGTCCTAGGTTCAAAATTGGCCTCAGACACTTCCCAGTTGTGTGACCCTGGGCAAGTCACTTGACCCCCATTGCCTAGCCCTTACCACTCTTCTCCTTGGAGCCAATATTGGCTCCAAGACAGAAGGTAAGGGTTTAAAAGAAAAAGAATAGCTCTCATATTCCCTCTTGATTATTGTTTAGCCCAAACACAATAAATTGCCTCCACCTAAAACCATCAACAAACATAATGGGCATTAGCTAGAAGCCTACCCAATAAAATCATGATACCCATTATCACCCCTACTCTTCAATATTGTACTACGAATACTAGCTGTAGCAATAAAAGAAGAAACTCAAGGAAATAGAATCTAAGCAATGAGGAAATAAAGCTATCATTCTTTGCTGATGATACTGCATATGATACAATTTTCTGTTTTCAAGTAACTTTCTCATTTATTTCTAACTAGCTCCGTTTCCTACTTGCCTACATTTAGAAGTTTCCATTGCTATTCCATCATTTTCAGAGTACTACCAGAGGCAATATTTCAAATGTCTCTTACCCATCTTTTCTATCATACATTTTTCTGTGTTCCTCCTTTCATTCTCTATCATTTCGCAGTTGGTAGAAATTGTAGCCTCCTCTCATCCCAGAGAAAGCCGTGGTTCAGTGGGTAAAATGGGCCTGCTACCTGAAAAACAGTTCAAATCCCCTAGAAAAAATAATTATTTTCCAAGACAGCAAGATACAATGAAAGCAATACAAGAAACTTAGGAAAAAAAGATCAACCAGTTATAAAAAGAAATCTCAAAACTAACCAGGAAAAACCATTCATTAAAATATGATAGTGCATAATAAATAATAATGACATTAAAAGTTAGAGTTGGGCAAAGGGAAGCTGGCAACTTCTTTTACTCTGTTGTTTTCCAGTACTAGATCATTTTCATAATCCTGTCTTAGTGGAATAATTTGAATCTGGTTCTAACAAGCTCCATCTCTGTCCTTTCCTATACTTAGAAGTCTACCTCTGTTTCTCACCCATATTCAGAATACTGTAGAGGGAACACCACAATCATCTTACATCATCTCTTTTCAATCACATTTTCCAGATGCCCTCCTTAACTTCTTTTAATGCCCATAATATCTCAGTTTATGGAGATTGCAGTGGTTCAGTGGGTAAAATATGGGGCTTGCTATCTGAACAATGAAAGTTTGAATCCCCTAGAAAGAAGAATTTTACAAGACTCTTCAGCAAGATAAAACAAAAGCAAATTGGAAGAGACTATGAAACAGTATCACAAAATCAAATAACCTGGGAAATAGATGGAGGAAGTATGACAATTCTTGGAGTACTTGAACTTTATGATAAAAAATAAAGTTTAGGCAGTATAGTAAGAGAAATTATGAAAGAAAATTGCCATGAAGTTTTGAAAATAGAAGATAGCAATTATATACTGGTGAATTTTCCTGTTGGGGTCTATTCTAAGTTTTGTAACTCCCAGGTTAAGGAGAAAATACTATAAGCAACTAGAAAGAAACAATTTAAATACTGTGGAGCTACAATCAGAATAACACAAGAGGTGACTTACATGTTCCTTTCTATAGTATTCTGATTCTGGTAGGTGGAAGAAAGGCAAGAAGAAGTCTAATCCCTTTTCTCCATGACATCCTGTAGAGGACAGCTTTCAGGTTCCCTCTTAATTCTTCTTTGGCCTAAACAGGATAAATTGCCTCTATCTAAAACCATTAGCAAACATTATCTACTGTAATAGGGATAAGCTAGAAGCCTACCCAATAAAATCAGGATGCCCATTATCACCACTACTATTCAATACTATGCTAGAAAAGCTAGCTGTAGCAGTAAGAGAAGCAGAAACTTGAGGAACTGGAATGGGCAATGAGGAAATAAAGCTAGCACTCTGCAGGTGTTATGATTATATATTTAGAGAATCCTAGAGATCAACCAAAAAAACTAATTGAAACAATTAACTTTGGGCATGTGGCAGGACATAAAACATACCCACATCAAACATTAGCATTTCTTAATTCTACCAATAAAGCCCAACAGCCAAGATATAGAGAAATTCCATTCAAAAACAACTGTTGAAAGTATAAAACACCAGGGAGTCTACCTGCCATGACAAACTCAAGAACCATATGAACACATATATGAAATCCTTTTCACACAAGTAAAGATCTAAATAATAGGGATAATATTAATTGCTCATAAAGTTCTTATAAATGACAGCTCTACCTAAATTAACCTATTCCGTGCCATACCAGAGAATCCAAAATTATTTCATAGAGCCAGAAAAAAACTAATAAAATTCATCTGGAAGGTCAAAAGATCTCTCCCTCTTCTCTATCTTCATATTCCCATCTATTCTCTCTCTTTTGTCTGCTATCTCTTTTATCTTCCTTATCACTCCATCTGTTCCTCATCTCATTTTTCTTTTTCTTTTTTAATTAATTTATTTAGTCAATTTAGAACATTATTCCTTGGTTACAAGAATCATATTTCCCTCTCTCCCCTCACCCCACCCTTCCCACAGCCAACATGCAATTTCATTGGATGTTACTTGTGTCCTTGATCAGACCCTATTTCCATGTTGTTGGTGTTTACATTAGGATGTTCATTTAGAGTCTACATCCCCAACCATATCACCTCAACCCATGTATTCAGGCAGTTGTTTTTCTTCATCTCAATTTTCTACACTCACTATCTCATCTCTCTTCCTGTTTCCTCTTCCCTCCTCCCCTCTCTCTCATATCTGTCTCTTCTCATTATGTTTCCCTGCTTCCCTTCTGTCTCTTCTATCTCTCCTCTATTTCTATTATACTCTCAACTCTTCTTTTCTCTTCTCTACTTTATCTCCATAGTCTATTTTGTCTCTCCTCTTTCTATCTTCCCTCTTTATCACTATTCTCTGTCTTCCCTCTATTCTCTGTCTTCCCTCTTTTGTATTATCTCCTCTTTTCATTCACTATCTTCTCTCTATATTCATCTCCCCAGATCCAGAGAAGATAGAATATACTTACAGGATAACTTACTTAACTCTTATTTGTCTTCCCACCCACGTCCTACCTCACTGTTAAAGGAGGAGAGGGGGAGAGACAGAAAAGAGAGACAAGAGAGAGATATCCCCATGACTCCTTTCTCCTCACCATTCTAGCAAAAAGGAGAGAAGAGAGAAGAGAAAGGTCTTCACTGTTCATTCTTTCAAGGACGTGAGAGGAGAAGGGAGAAGTAGAGGTGAATGGTGAGGGGGCGGGAAAAAAAGAGGAAACAGAAGAGAAAGGAGAAGAGACATGAGTGGATGAATTCTAACTTAACAGCTCCCTCAGCCTTCTCCTCTGACCTGGTCATCCATTCAGCTCTTTCAAGTCATAAAACCCTCCTGGAGTATGGCCACCAAGAAGACAAAGAGTGGCCACACTATGCAAGGAGAACCACAGCACAAAGTCCCAGGGCAAGCTAAGTACGGTATTTCTTTTTTATTTTTAAAACCCTTACTATCTGTCTTAGAATCAATATTGGTATCAGTACTGATTCCAAGGCAGAAGAGTGGTCAGGGCTAGGCAGTGGGGGTTAAATGACTTGCCCAGGGTCACACAGCTGGGAAGTGTCTGAGGCCAGATTTGAACTAAGACCTCCCCTCTGTTGGTCTGGCTTTCAATCCACTGAGCTACCCAGCTTCCCCCTAAGAACAGTATTTCTAGAGGGCAGGTTGATCCAAAGATCCCCAAGTGATAGGGTTTGAGGACAGAAAGGCCCATAAGTCTATAAAGACCATTTTGCACAGAGAAGGCATGTAATGAACATTTTTGAGCACAGTAAAATTGGAATAGCTATACAACGAGGCCTCAACTCCTGGAAACATGGAATCAGTCATGATCCCTGAGGGCAGGCACATCTGTAAGTATGATGGATGCTTGCCTGTGTTTAGTGTCCATATACTGAGCTTGCAAACCCTCAAGTATTAGGTTCTCCATATGAGCCAGATCGACCAATGGAACCAGCAAGATGGTGTAGAAATCTTTTTTCTTACTCCTGAAACTAACACATCTGTTTTCTGTGTGTTCCTTTACTACACAGATGCCAGCGTGCAGTAGAGAGGCAGTCGGGAACCTGTTGTAAGCTCACTACCCAGACATCTTTGCTAAAGTTTTGCTCTGCTCCCAGATGCCATTCACCGTGGTTGCTGGCTGACCTTTGTCCATAACAAAGTACCTGAAGCAAGCAGCCTAAACTGGATTAAATCAGCCTTGTGGTCCGCCATTGCTTCCAAAAATCCTGAAAAATCCTGCTTCTGTGTTCCGCCTCTCCCTGCAAGAGACTGAAAATCTTTCCTCCCCAACTCCTCCCAAGACTACCCCCCCTCCTTCTTTTGGTCTGTAAGCTGAAATGATACTGATCTTCCTTAAGGTGTAAGCCCTGCCCCGTTGTACCCTCTCCTTTGGCCCTCCCTGACCTGCATGTCCAACCATTTCCCTTTTAATAAAGAATCCTTTAAACTCAATCAAGGCACCTTAATATTTGGGGGATGGACGGGTTTTCATGGTTCAGAGTGGAGGAAGAGACTTTTTCTTTGGTTCTCGTGACCTCTCCAAAAAAAGCAACTTTATCTGTCTCCATGGCCTTGGCCACGAAGACCCGAACAGGCTTAAAACTAGATGAGTTGGCAACTGTTCTTTCTGCCTTCCTCCCAAGCCCAAAGAAGTAAGCAGCAAAAATATGCTACTCAGGCCAAGTGATGGCATTTTCTGCTTCTGGACCAGAGAACTAAGGGAATGGGGGCAGGACATGTGGCAGAGGCCCAGCTAGAGCCAGTTCTGTCACAGCAAAAAACCAGCATCAAAAACTGTTTAGAAGCGAGAACCCAGAAGAGCACTTCAAACACTGTTCATTCTCTGAGACTGAAAGGCTAAAGCAAGAACCAAAGAAAGGTCTAGAATCACTAGAAAGGGAAGAGAAATAATGAAGAAAACAAGGGATGGAAATTCTGAAGACAAACAACAAACTGAAGAGGAGAGGAAGCTGGATTCTCCTTGACCATTTCTCAATAGTTTAGGGCACCACTGCAGAAATGGACCAGAAATGGGGCATGAAAACCTCACAAACAAGTGCAGGAATATTTAATGTACTCTTTTCAGACCATAATGCAATAAAAATTGCATTCAATAAAGGACCTTTGATGTCTGGGTTAAAAAGTCTTTGGAAATTTGATACTTTAATCCTAAAGAATGAGGGGAGTCAAAAAAACAAATCACAAAAACAGTAATTTCATTACAGATAATTACAGCAATGAGACAACAGACCAGAATTAGTTGGATGTGCTCAAAGCAGTATTTTGTGGGAAAATTTATATATAAATGCTTACCTCAATTAAAAAAGAAAAGAATAAATTAATGAATTAGGAATGCAACTTAACAAACCTAAAAAATCCCCCAACTTCCCAATTAAACACCAATGTAGAAGTGAAAAATCAAAGGAAAGATGAATAACAATAAAGTTTAAAAACTGAGTAAAACTAGGAGTTGATTTTATGACAAAACTAATAAAATAGTTAAACCATTGGTTGATTTGATTTTTTAAACAATGAAGAGGTCAAATGCACAAGTAATTAAGTTGAAGCAATTTTTAAGCGCTAGTTTGCCCAACTACCATGCCAATAAAACCAGCAATTCTAAATGAAGTGGTGAACATTTAAACATATGGATATAGACAGCTAGAGAGAGCCTGGATTAATAGAAGAAGCACTGGAATACTTGAAGATATCTTAAGGATGAGAAATGGAATGAGCCATCAATGAAAAAAACCAGGATCAAATGGATTTACAAGTGGATTCAACCAAACATTGAAAAACCAATTCGTTCTAATACTATAAAAAGTATTTGAAAAAATCAGCAAGGCAAGACTCCTCTTGGATACCTTCTATGATGCAAATATGGTTTGGATCCTGATAAACGGGAAGGCAAAACTAGACCAGTGATGGCGAACCTTTTAGAGGCAAAGTGCTAGGCCCCACCCCCACCCCAATTTCCAGACCAAGTGACATGACTGCCCTTCCCCCCCCCCCCCACATGCTGGGTATGCCCCCTTTCCCCAAATGGGAGGGAGAAAGCAATCCCATTGAGCTGCTGGGCAGAGGGGTGGGGGAGGTGAAACAATGTCCTCAGGTATGGTGGAAAGGGGGAAGGGAGGAGCTCCACCTGAGGCCCTCTGTCTTTCTAGTAAGGAACTTTGAGGGTGGGCAGTAGGGAGGCCATGTGCGCACAGAGATCGAGCTGCATGCCATCTTTGGCACGTGTGCCACAGATTTACCATCACTGCTCTAGCCCATTATTTCCCTAATGAATATTGATGCAACCATTTAAAATAAAGTACTGGCAAGGAGGCTATAGTGATATGTCCCCCAAATCAGATACTGGCCAGAAGGGATTTATACCAGGAACTCAGGGCTGCCTTAGTACTGGGAAATCTCTGAGCTTTACTATCCATGTTGTGAAGAAAAACAACAAAAACGATAGACGTGTATCAGTAGGTACAGAAAGAGTTTTTGACAAAAGATTCAAAACATTAGAGAGTATGGGAATAAATGAAGCTTTTAAGTATGTACCAAAATATTTCTTGCAGCTTTTTGTGGTGAAAGACTTGCCAAAGAATGTGGGAACAACAGAGTGAGAGATAAGAGAAAGAGACAGGAGAGAAAATGAGAATGTAGGAGAAAGAAGACAGGAAAAAGTGAAATAGAGAAAAGAGGAAAAGGGAGGAATGGGAAATGGAAGAGAAGAGAGTGGTAGAAAAGAGAAAGGGAGAATGGAGAGAAAAGGAATAAGGAGATGGAGAGAAGGGAGAAGTAGGAGAACAGAGGCAGTGAGAGGAGAAAGAGAAAAAAAGGATAGAGGAAAAAGAGGAGTTTTCTAAGAAAAGTGAGGCTGGGGGCCAAAGCAAGCTACAACGCAGAAGGGTTTCAGAACCTGAAAGGACTGGATGGATCAGTGGAAGGTCAGGGGAAAAGGTTGAGGAAGGAAGCTTCAATTCCCTCCTCTCTCCATACTTTCCCCCTCTCTTCCTTCTACATTTCATTTGTCCTTTCCTGTCTCATTTCACCTGTCACTTCCTAATTCTCTTTACTCCTTCCCTTTCCCTCTCGTCTCATTGCTCTCTTCCTTTACCTTTTTTTCTGTTCACGCTTTATCTCCTCTCCTCCATCTGTCCCTCTTCTCCTCTCACTGCTTTTCTTCTTCTCTCACCTTTCCTCTCCCCGCTTTCTCCTCTTTTTCTTCTCTTCACTTTCTTCTCTTTGCTTTCTCTCCCCTCTCTGCTCTCTTCTTCCATCTCCATTCCCCTCTTCCTCTTTCTCCTCTCCACTGTCTCCTGTCTCCTTTCTTTCCTCTCTCTCCTTTCCTGTCCCAGCTCTTATCCCTCAAGTGTTTCCTCTCCTCCCATGAAAGCTCCTTAGCATGTCTTAGAATTGGAATTAAGTATTGATGCTGTCCTATCTTGTTCTCTCCTCTCTGCTTTTTTCTTTTCTCCTCTTCCTCCATCTGTTTTCTACTTTTCTCTCCTTTATCTTTGTTCTATCTCTCCTGTTTCTCCTTTCCCCTCCCCACTGTTTTTCTCCACCTCTCTGCTCTCATCTCTACTCCCTCCTGACATTCTTCTATCTCTACCCTCCCTCACTCTGCATTTCTCTCTCTTCTCTCCCCAGTCTGTCTTCTCTTTCTTCTTAAACAAAAACCCTTTACCTTCTGTTTTAGAATCAATACTAAGGATTGATTACATCCCCTCCTTTCTTTCCTCTCTCTTTGCTTCCTCTTTCCTCCTATCTCTCCTCTTCTTTTCTCATCTTCCCTCTCTCCTCTAGCAGAAGAGTGAGAAGAGACATAAAGGAGCAGAAAGGAGATGAGAGGAGGGGAGAGAGAGAGAGAGAGAGAGAGAGAGAGAGAGAGAGAGAGAGAGAGAGAGAGAGAGAGAGAGAGAGAGAGAGAGAGAAATTAGAAGAGATGGAGAGACAGAGAAGAGGTGAAAAATAGGGAGAGAAATGAGAAAGCTAAAAGAATAGAGGTGGGAGATGAGAGAAAGGAGAGAATGGAAAGTAAAGAGGAGAAGAGGAAGGACAGATAAGGAGAACTAGAAAAACAAAAGGATAGAGAAGTGAGAGCCAGAGGAAGCTAGAGGAGATAGAAAGGAGAGACAGAGAGAAGAGGAAAAAGAAGAAATAGAGAAAAGAATTGAAAAGAAAAAGATGAAAGAGGGAGGGAAGGAGCTTATGGAAAAGCGCAGCCACAAGGAACTCTTACAGTGAGACCGAGTGGTGCTCAGACCCCACTCTGAGGCCCAGGGGCATTGGTTCTGAGTAGTATGGCTGCATTCCAAGGTCTGCTTGCATGGATGGTGGTGGTGGTGGTGGTGCCGGGCATGGCTTGAGCCATTCGTACCTGGTCTTTGTTTCTAGAGCAGGCCTGTGAGTCTTCAGGAGCCTTTTTAATTTGGACCTTTATTTCCTTATATGAGTCTAGGTGCTGAATGGGAAAGCTGGTTTTCTACAACGACCCTTACACAGGCATTCCTTTAGACAAAGACTAGGCTAGCTTGTGAGTCTCGCTATTTCCTCTCTGATGCTCCTCCATTGTCCTTCTCTTTGCTACAGCTTCTAACTCCTCTTTTTTTGGTCTTCTCCTACTTAAATACTCCCAAATGGCAAAGAAACCTTCCCAAGGACTCCAAAGACCCAAGTCCACGTGTCGTTTCCAAGGCTTGTAATTTTACTCATTTAATTTGTAGTAAAAGCTGTTTTGCGGAATAGGAAAACTGGCTTCTAATTGGTATCAGTTTTTCTGGACTGGATTCCTTCTGTTGCCTGAAAACCCTTTGGGGCACACACATTCACCCCGATCTGCTCGGAGAGAAGCGGCCAAACCCCTTTATGCAATAAAAGTCTCTAAAGTGAAGGTTATGAAATCCCAGAGAAGTGGGATTCCAGCTCCCGTAGCACTAGCAGATACAGCCGGCTCTCTCGTACTTCCAACGGAATCCTCCTCTCCAGGGAGCTCAGGCCTTTCTTTCTCCAGTCCAGTTGGAAAAACAAAATAAGACAAAGGGAGGAACTTGGGGAGTGAGCGGCAATACAGAAAAAGAAGCAGGGAAGAAACGGAGAAACTTGGGCTGAAACAGGTATGCAAGTGAGCAACAAGGAGGCCCCTGAGTAGAGCTTACCAGCGCACCACTGGACTAGTTTTCAGGGTCTCCAAACCTGGCCTTTTTTCTGGCCTTGGGCTGGGCTGCATGGTTAGTTTTCAGCATGTGTAAGCCGCCCCTTCCTTGGCTTTCTTAAAGGGGGAAATGCAGGTGTTTTTAGAAAAAGCATACTTGTCGATAATGGTGCCCAAGGGAATCGTTTGGATTTCCTTGCCTGTATTATCATCTTGGGACTTCAAGATTAACATCGCCTGTCAGTACGAGGGAGTATCTCTAAAGGAGCCTGTCTGGGCACACACTGACTTAAGCATGTCACCTACCTAGTGGATAGAGAAAACACCATGTCCGGACACCCTCCGGATCTGTTTTCTCTTCAGAAAAAAAATGTTGACAGCAAGAGGAGTCCCATTTTGGGGAATGCACGCTTAATCCTCTGAAAATGAACCAGCAGAAACAGCTCTGTTGGCCAGAAAACCAAATACGCTGCTAACAGATACAAAAAAAATCAATCCTAGAACGTGAGCCTAAGGCCAGTATGCAAACGTTTTTCCAGCTGTTTGTTAAGTTGGAAGAAATCTGGTGCTATCACTGGCCAAAGGCCATCTGGGCTTCCAGTCCACACTGGGCCTCTACGTGACTTGGCACAAGAGTCATTGCTTTTCCTTCTGTGTGAGAGATCTGAACCAATCACCAAGGGTTCTTGCATGCTGAAATCTAAGATCTATTCAGAATAGGAACAAAATAGCTTAAAACTGAACCATGAAGGACTAACATTAAAAAAATCCTTACCTTCCATCTTAGAATCGCTACTGTGGATTGACTCCAAGGCAGAAGAGTGATAAGGGTGAGGCAATGGTGGTGAAGGGACTTGCCCAGGGTCACACAGCTGGGAAGGGTCTGAGGCCACATTTGAACCCAGGACCTCCTGTCTCTAGGCCTGGCTCTCAATCCACGGAGCTACCCAGTTGCCTTCAATACTACTAACTGTTGAAGTGGAAAGTTACAATTACCAAGCAATGTAGTGTTTAAACTTCAGGCTTTCAATTTCACAAGACATTCTTAAGAAAGCCAAGAGAAAGCTCTTCAGCTGACAAGGTAAGTCAATTCAAATGGCCCAGCACTGCTCTCATCTTTAAGAAAGAAAGTTGAGACCAGAATATGCCATTCTGCAGAGCTAGAGTAGGGTGTAACTTCCCCCCGCCCCCCCCGAAAATATTCTACAAAGCTCTCACTCAAACCATGGCTTTAGAGATTCCCAATTTGAGAAAGCAGGGCTGTCAGATCTGCTGGAGAAGAAATAATCAGCCCTAGAGAGTAGTTATGAGAAGACGAGCAATGCATTGCTAAGGACATTTTTAAAGTGAATGGTGCAACCATTCTGGAAAGGACAGAGTAGGTCGAGAGCTGAACTTAAAATCCGGGGACTTTTGCCCTGCCCTTGACCGTCCTGGAGAAGTCGCACAAACTCTTGATGCTCTAGACAGTTCTAAAATAGAATTTGCAGAGAAGGTACCAGCCTTGCAAGAAACTGGTGCAAAGTGAAGTATGCAGACCCAGGAAAACGGTATCCACAGCGATCACCGTCATGTAAATGAAAGCAGCACGAAGATATTCTCGTTAAAGGTGAGAGTACACAGAAATAATGAGCAGACTCGGTTCCCTGCCTTTGGTAGCAAGCGGGAGCACTGCATGCTATAAAAAAGGCTGATTACATGGGCTGGCTCAGCAATTTTTGTTGTTGTCGTTACGAGAGGATTCAAAGAGAAGAAGAGACAATGAAACTTATTTTTAAAAACCATTCTTTTGCTCTGTTGCTTCCAAATCGTTCACTCCAACCCCAAATTGCTTATATTTCAGTATCGGTATTTATGATTTGTATTCGGTTTTTAAAAAACAACAAAACTATCTTCCTGGCAGTTGATGTGGGCTTCATTTCTGTATCTGCAGTGGCATTTCGGGGCTGAATTACTAATCTGGATGCATACATTTTTTGAGTATGTGTATAGGTGTACACACTCCTGTAAAATGGAGATGATAACGGCAGCTATCTTCCAAGGTTGTTGGGAGGATAAAATGAAATGACATGGTAAAGCGCTTTACAAACATTAAGGCTATCGTCATTATTAGGAAACTTCCAAAGCAGAGTCCCTGAACTTTCTGAATCCTTCCTGTATGTCCCCACAAGAGACCAGGTTTTAAAAGGCCTTTCCAAGAAGAAGCCCATGCAGCCATGGTCTTTGGGGGAAAAGACTGCATGAACTCTGTCCTTTGTGGAATGATTCTGCCAGAGTGCGCTCTGATCCTGGATTTGTAGAATGTTGATGGTGTCCTTTTAGCCAACAGGGAAAGGGTACGGGGGGGGCCAGGGACTGAGAATGAGACGAGCAAATACAATACAGTCCAAATGCCCAGGACCTCCGACAAACACGGTTCAGATACCTTCTTTCCCCCGTAACAGGACACAAACCCAAGTACACTTCAAAAAAGAAAAATGCCAAAGTAAACATATCAATTTTAATTCTAGAATGAAACTTTCAGATGAGGCAAATACAATATGGTACCAACTGTAAAACTTGAATTGCACAATTTTTTACTCTCATACACCTAAAAATCAAATAGTATAAAAAGCAACCCCTTCTATAACAGAATGAAAATTCAAGTGGTTTTTGACACAGAAGACCCGCCCCCCCCCCCCCCCCCCCCCCAGCTCTGTTGTGCTTTTATTAGATCTCTAGCAGAGATTTTTGTTAGACTGTAGGTAACCTCACCTAGACAGTCACCTTGGAGCCAGGATGTGCTCAGGATTCACGCCCTGGCTTCAACAATGCAGTCTGCTATGGTGAGGTCCATGCTGTAGGCGAGAGCTAGGAATGAGTCCATTCTCCAGATTCTATTCCTCCCACCAAAAGGCTATCTAGTCAGTAGTAGCTAACATACCTGATTAAATGATCTGGTTTTCATTAAAAGGGCCATAGAACCTACTGTACATTAACAGGATTACCGTCGCTGATGTCGCTACTGAATCATTCCAGGAAGGAGTAAAAAGGGAAATGAATTTCCAAAAAAACAATCTCCACTCGTTTTCAGTCTAGACAGATCATCCAGTAAGGCAAACACAACAGGCTACCAATTTAAAAGCTTCACTTGACCATTTTTTATCATCACATACTGAAAAATAAAATGGAAGAAATGATCCCGTAGCCATTTATCAGCTCATCGAGCAATCACTTTTATTCTACTGGCTGAAATCAAGCACTCATTTCCCTTCAATCTTCCTTATTAAACATACCATTCAGGTACGTGTCATAGCCAGTAAAAAATAATACCATCACTGACATGGCTAACCCTCAAAGAGTTGTTTCTTTAAGCCTCATATAAATATGTTTCTGTCACCCTAATAGGAAATCGCTTCATGTAACAGAAAATCCAGGCTACGGTAAGACTTTTGGGACCCCTTGAAACATGTTCATTTGTCCATTATTTAACTCGTATAAACACTGAAAAAGCAGATTCTCCAACATGAGGTCACCAGGACGTCGTCGTTAATGTACAGTAATTTTTGGCCGACTAAAGTCTCCCTGGGACAGTATACATTCTCCTTTGCTAAAGAACAGTTTATCTTTCGGTTCTAAGCTGGTAACATTGGTTGGTGTTCTGAGTACTGCACTTCGCTGAAGATGAGGAGCAAATGGGACTATACTGGCATGGGGCAGAAACATGTAGTATCACGGGATGGCGTTAAGAGCTCTCGACCTAGCACACACAGTCATTTGGTTTGGACTACACTCGAGGAAGCTCCCACGTGAGGTAACTACACAGATCATTCCCCATAAACGAACCGACTAGCTTTAAAACAACCAGTTGCTTTAGTGGATGAAAAGGAGAAACAAACAGAAACTTTGTAAACTCCATCTCTGTCTGAGGATTGCTTTAAAGGGATAACATTCAGGAGATATACTGTAAAAAACTTGAGAAAAGGCATTCCAATCAAGTTAGAAATATTTGCTATAAATATATACTGAGAAAGTAATCATGTCAGCTCAAAGGAATCCAATCCAACAGATAATATGAAAACGAAATTAGTGATCAGCAGTTTGGAAAGGTAGGAAACCGCGGACAACCCATTGATATCCATGCGAATAAATAATACTAGCCTGGTGTGCATGTTGCAAGACTTAAAGTGCTTCTATGCTACTCATATCTCCATTTCTGAGGATCTGATCCAAATGTACCATAGTCTACCATGAGATTTAACGAGAACAGTTTCGTATACACCCTGATTTTTCTGACACCTTCACAAGGAATATGAACATGTCCATTTTATACGTGAAAAAGCAGGAAAAGAATGGCTCTTAAGAAAGCAAATCTTGTGCATGTATCTATATATATATATATCACTTGGCAAGAATGAATTCTTTCAAGAAGACATCTTACAAATGTAACAATGTCATTTCTTTCCCCATAAAATCCTGAAAAGTGGGTTGAAGTTTTATCAAAGAACCTTAGAGAAGTCACTTAACTGGCTGACACATGATCTTTAGGTACAAAATGTCCATTTGTAATGCATTTGCTTTTGAAAACCACCTTGAAAGCTGCCTTCAAGGTAAACATGACAGACCGTTTGCGCTGGCTTCTCAAAAGCTGCCTAAGGCATCGTGCTTTCTCATATAATCAGTATGACGGTGAGAAGAACCCCTTTAAAGACTGAGAAATTGTTGGCGATTCAAAACGAAGTCACAGTTGCTCACAAAACAGAGTTCTGCTAAGGATGTCCAAACAGCCACACAAATGATCAGTTATTGAAAACACCACAATAGAGAATATAAAAAGACAAAGTGCTACCCTAACAATTACAAAACTCCCCTTTTACAACAGCATGTATGGCGAGGGAGCGGGATGTCGATGCGGTTTATGGTACGGTAAGATATATTCTACGGATGGACAATGCTCTTCTAAGAAGCATTTCTGGCTTCCAAGCCACATCAAACAGACGTGTGTACTGGAGTGACGGAGTGGGAAGGAGAGGACCCCCGATCCGAAGACGATGAAATAGACCGCGTAGCAGCTTCGCGCTGTAAGTCCTCCACCCTCTTTTGAAGCTCTGATCTTATGGCAAGCAGCTCCTTAAGATTCTGGTGAATAGGCATCTGGTGAGTCAACAGAAACAAAGTTACGTTTATTAGGCCTAAGAACATTGTTGAATATTCTCACCTAAATCCTGGCAGAATTACTTTGTGTTTTTTAAACCCAACCGATAACTATTTGCAAGGCAAAAATTCTCAGATGGAGGATGGCCACCTCTTTCTACTCTGTAAAATATGCCCACTGAATTCTTGGTCTCTCTCTCCCCCCCCCCCCCCAAATCAGCAAAGGTAAGCTGGGGGTAAGTTCGCAATGCAAAACAACTTTTTTCTTTTTAGATGCTAACTGACTTAAAGTCACACTAAATAGCCATAAGAAGAGAAACAGTAATGGAGACAGCTCAAAATGTACCACAAAACACATTATGGGATAACTTGTCTTTCCCCCCTCATTTCTAGCTGTTTTGGCATTATGTATAATTTGTAGATCTTTAAAGGGTTAAAACAAGCACAACAGATTTTAAAAAATCAACATGAAGGGGACAGTCAGGTCGTGGGTTCAAATTTAGCCTCAGACACTTCCTTGGTATGTCACCCTGGGCAAGTCACTGCCCAGCCCTTACTGCTCTGTGACCTTAGAACTGATCCTTAGTATCAATTCTAAGACAAAAAGGGTTTAAAAGAAAAAATCAAGGTGAAGAATAAAAAGGAATTTCTCTTGCTGTATGTAAGCATGATAAATTCAACAACAAACGTGATGAAAATTACGTAAGATGCTTCAAACACCGAATAACATGTTTTTCTATCTATACGCGTACAGTTAGACATTTTCATAGTTTTACTGACAAAATATTTTAGTTTCATTTTATACAACTAAATAGTTATGTGGCTTCTTAGCAAACGTGGACGCACAACTTAGCAAAAAAAAAAAAGGTTCCATAGTTTAACATTAAATCAGATTAAGTTTCTTCCTTCAAAAGCTGAAGGAACCAATGGGAAGGCTGTCAGTTCTGGATCAGATTCTCACCAACTGGTTACTGAGTGGGAACAAACACTCCCTGTTAAAATGTGATAGAGAGAAGAGAAGGAAAGGAAAGGCAGGCCTAGGCTGCCATGAACTTAGACTTCTGTGAGAGCAAAGATAACTCTGCCTATTTAGAGACAAACTAGATAGGTCCCATGGCCTACAATTTTACGAGGGAAGTCAGGATGGGAAATCCTTGAGATAAACTAGAAGCAATTGGGATGAAGAAGACCAGGAGCTGTTTAAGGAGACCTCTGCAGATGCTCAGAAAGCCTACAGATGAATAAGAATTTTTCAGTCATAGAAAGACAACTAAAGTAGGAACACACAATGGATGGTAGACATCAAAGGACAATCCCACCATGTAAGAACAGGGCGGGCGATTCAGCCACAATAAGTACCATGTCTCAAAAGAAGGCAAAGCTGCTCAACTCCCACCTTCCCTTTTCTGTTCCAAGCACTGATGTCTGGAATGATCAAGGACAGAACAAAATGGATACTCGGGAGTTGATAGCCAAGCTAAGTAGGGAGATGGTAAAAGAGGTATCCTTTAGATGACTAAGAGGAGGGAGAGGAAAGGAAAAGAATGAATACATATGTGGAGAATTTCTGGCAAGTACTCTAGAACTCATTAAAGAGATGGTTAGTATCTAGATGCTAGAAATCACAGAACCCTAGAACCAGACCAGTGTCCTTTACGTGAGACTTTTAGGCTTCACAACCCATCTCTGTGTCTATACAGACCATCTCTAGGTGCCATGGATGTTTTTCCTACTTTCTGCCCTACATTGTCCCACTTCTGACTTTGGGTACAGTAATCAAATCAACAGGACACCACTGCACTGGGAAGGGTATACCAAACGATAGGCTCATGGATTACCTCAGCATTCCAGTGTCTTCCCTGACCTATCAATTACCTCCAGTCCACCACTCCCCCACGTGTGTTGTCTTTTTCTTGTTAGAATGTGAGCTCTTAGACAACAGGAGCTTTCGGAATCTGTATCCTCAGGGCTTAGCAGAATTCCCAGCACATATAAAGTACTCAGGATTCCTCCTTTGTCCTCAACCTGCCTCTTTGCAGCTTGGTCCTGTCACTCCCTCGAGGGCCAAGCAGAAGAAATGTCCATTCTTTTTCCGTGGGAGACAGTATCCTATCACCCCATGTCCCTTCCCCTCCAGTTATTTAAAGAGATCCTTCTATGACCTCATCTTGAAGCCCCACACCTTCCTGATGACTCTCCTCCCTCGAATGGGATGCCTGGAACTGAACACGATGTTCCAGCTATGGACTGCCCAGGGCAGAGGACGGTAAGATGGCCATTTCCTAGTCCTGGACACTCTGCTTCTCTTCAGGCAACCTAAAATTACATTAGTTTTCTGGGTTGCCATATCACGCGTTGACTCACACTGTGTTTGTAGCCTCAGAGGTAGGATTGTTTAGCCACACGTTCCCCATCTGACAGTTGCAAATCTGATTTTTGAAACGGAAGCTTAAGACTACTTTTGTATCCGTTAAAATCCGTCTCATTACGGCTTTGCCCAATGTTCTAGCGAACCTGTCAAGACCTTTTGTTATCCAACATGAACTCTCTTTCTCAGCTTTGTCATCAGCATATGTGATAAGCATTCCATCTCTATTTCTATCCAAGCCATTAACAATAATGTGCCTCGGGACAAGGCCAAACAAAGATCCTTGACTCACTCCACGGGAGACTTCTGTTCAAGCTGATACCAAACAGTTAACTATTCTGTGGGGCAGCCCATTCAACTCATCTCACACGCGTTAACTGTACTATTACCAATGCCTTGTCTCCATCTTCTCTATGAAAACCAGCACTTTGCTGTAGCCCACAGAGACACAAGTAAACTATGTCTACAGCGTCCCCTCAATTTGCTGGTTTTACTAGTAACCCTGTCAAAAAAAGGAAAGAGGTCAAGAAAACTCAGTAGGTGGGGAGGGGGTTAACTTCTCACTAAAGGTCTTCCAGCAAAGCCTGGCTATAACCGCAGACATCTGCAGAGTATATTCTTACTCAGGAGTGTCTTAGACTACTTCTAGGGTAATTCTGAGCTCTGAGGCTCCATGATTCTGTTACAGCCTTATATTAACAACCAAGGGGCTCTGTTCAGTGTTATTAAAAACTCGCTAAGCCTTAAGGCTACAAGAATTTTGTTTTTTGGTCTCCTTTTCTCTCTCCATTTCCTTTTTTCTAGCACTTCTGGAGGGCTTGACACCCAGTCTTCTTTGCAGCTATTCACAATGTTGGAGACCAATATGGCTAGCGAAATAAAAGGTATCATTACAAAAAGAATGCAATTGTCTAATCCTAATTGTGAAGATAGGATTAACTCTCTCTCTGCTTGTCTATTTTTAGCTAAACAATCAAGAACTTAAAGTACCCCTACTGAGTACCTTACTAGTCACTAAGTATGAGAGTTCACAAGTCACTTGCTGGAGTGGATGACAACTCCAGAGGCCACTGCCCACCCCCTGGGCAGTGCTAGGCATATTGAAAGACTGTGATTGGTTCCCGTAAACTGGGGGAGTGACAGGAAATGACATTGAGAAAACTGAATTAAAAGGCCAGTTCAAGGATTCAGTGAGGCTCTCTCCACTGGTGAGGAGGACACCTTTTCCCTGGATCCTGTGCTGGCTGGCGGTGGTGAGTGGAGTGATTCCTTCCTTGGTTCTTCAGTATGGAGACCATTGGTGCTTCAGTGGGACACTCCCTTCAGCATGAGTTCTGGTGGGATTCTTGGCAGACTTAGCCTCCTGTACACTGAAGGTTCTCAGCGGATTCTTCAGTGTCTCCTAGCTCTTCGGATTTCAGCTTCCTAATTAGGACTTTGGATTCTGGGGAGATTCTCTTTCAGATTCGCATTTGGGGTCTGGAGACATTAGGATTAAACTTAGGGTATTGGTAGCTAGGCAGTACTTTCTGTCTCTTTATGTACATTTTTCCACTTTCACTCTTTCTACCTCTTTGTAAATAAAGCTGCTAGAAGTCATTTGGACTTACACTGTAATATTTTTAAATCAGCAGCCACGATATTACTTTAGAATTCTCATATTTAGTATAAAACCTAAATTTAAATTCTTAATAATGAAATTATACTAATACCTTTTAATTCCAGAGACCACCTCAGATAAAATCTTTTACAATGGCATTTTGATATCATTGATGGGAATAGGATTTCAGACAGTGGTAGGGAAAATACACACAATCTATCAAAACAACAGAGAAGATGAAAAGCATTCCCAATCAGGGAACCCCCTAAAAGGTAAAATGCCAAACTATTTTCTTATTAGTGAACTAATATAATTCTTAACCAACACTTTCAAATGACTTTTAGAAATCATGTGGGGGGCAGCTGGGCGGCTCAGTGGATTGAGAGCCAGGTCTAGAGATGGGAGGTCCTGGGTAAGTCACTTGAACCCCACTGCCTAGCCCTTACCACTCTTCTGCCTTGGAACCAATGCACAGTAGTGATTCTACAGTGGAAGGTGAGGGGTTAAAAAAAATCATGTGTTCATCCCCACCCCCTGCCACACACACACTTTTGAGGGGACTATAACAACTCAAAGGTAACAGAATTGGGATATAACTGACATCAATGGAAAGAATAGCCACACCCAAGAAAGTGCAATTTTATTTAATTTTCTGCTTTCAACATCTAGGTATTAGAAATCTCTGGGCGCCAATAACTAGGGTGATTTCTCATTCATGATGTACTTTCTCTGCATGGCAGATTTCATTTCATACCTTCATTACTGTGTGTGAACATGTAGTTTTCACTTTTTTTAACATAAAGTTGACCATGGCTTTGTGGAAGTTTCTAAAATAAACTTGTTTGAAGATACATGTACATGGATCTCATGGACTTAACTGTGTGTGTGTGTGTGTGTGTGTGTGTGTGTGTGTGTGTGTGTGTGTGTGAGCACGCACATGTGAAAACTTTTAGAAAGTCATGTACATTCTACTCGCAGGCCTCCTGGGCATTCTAATAGATCTTACTAGAAAACACTTCTGACTAATTTCAGCAAACTCATCCCATCCAATACAACTCTGGCTCCATCCTGCAAAGGGACAAAAACTGTAGCTGGGATTCCACTGGGGTAGGAGTTTCTAGTTAAGTGACTTCCTCCGGGTCGCACTGAGCTTGGGTCTTCCTGGCTTTGATACCAAAACACTGACAGTGGGATACTTAGAACTTTTTCATACAATCAGATAGGCATCAAAAATATTTCAGAAAACCAACCAACCAACCAACCAACCAACCAACCAACCCAGAAAGCTTTGAGACGCTTAAAGCTGAAAGATCTGTGCAAACAATAATTCATTTCTCAGAATAATCAAATTTCAGAGCTGGAAGGGAAATCAGTGGCCATACAGTTCAACTCATCCCAGACTGAGAATCCTTAGTCACAAACAAGTGGCTACCCAACACATGTTGGAAGATTTCCCGTTGGGACAATTCCACTACACCCTCCCCCTCCCAAGGGCTCCCCCAATTCTATTTCTGGGCAGCTGTGATTGCTAGGAAGTTTTCCTTTGGTCATGCCAACATATACATACACCTCTCTGCAACTTCCACCTCCTCTTTCTACTTCTATTCTCTGGGGGTCAAAAAGAACAAATAGAATCCCTGTCACATGGAGACTCTACAAGGGTTTGGGAAAAAACCAAACCCTATCATTAGCCTTCTGAATCTTCTCTTTCTCCTGGCTATCTTCAGTTTTTTCGCCTGCTCCTCCAAGAGCCCTGCTATCAAGGCCATTGGCCTAGAGGCCTGTCTTCCAATCCCAGGGCATCTTTCTTACTTTTGGCTTAGTCCAAACAAAATATATCACCCAAAGAGTACTTTTAAGGGAAGGCCCAAGTCACTGGCTTTCACTGGAATGTGTTCAAGGATAATTATTCTCATAAAACTCACTTGATGTTTTTCTATCGGTTTCTATCATGCCTGTTTTAACAGACCACAAAGGAGTGACTCCTCTGAATTCACCACTTCATTTAGATTGCATAGCCAGCTCACCAAAGTTTCTAGTATGACTTAAAGACAATGGTTTTCACCATAGCTCCTTTGCCATCAAATAGGGAACCCATGAGAATGACTTCTCTAATTCAACAGTTTGCTAAATTAAGTTTCAAATTTCATCCTTCATCTATGATTGAAATGACCAACATGTAGCAAGTGAGCTTCATGAGATGCCCAACAATAATGGCTTAAAAGCTATGAAGAGAAGGGAACTAGAGCTGAGTTCCCTTTTGCCTGCTATTAATGCACGGCTGCTGCTCAGTTGTTTTTCTGAGTCTTCATGACACCACTTGAGGTTTTCTTAGCAAAGATGCCAGTGTGATTTGCCATTTCCTTTTCTAGCTCATTTTACTGTTGAGGAAACTGAGGCAAACTAGGCGAAGTGACTTGCCCAGAGTCACAAATCCAGGGTCTGAGGCCAGATTTGAATTCCGAAAGGTGGATCTTCTTGACTCCAGGCCCAGGTCTCTAACTAGTAAATACTGTAGTATCCACCAAGCTGCCCCCTCTGTATGCACAGAGCATATTGGAAGTTCTACTATTGAGCTTATCACATACTGTCTTATAATTATTTGAATGCACTTTGTAAAAATAAAATATTTTTATTCCAAATATTTAGCGCAATGTTTAGCACACAGTAAGCAATCGATGAAGCTGGATGCCTGTTGCCTGCCCTGCTAGACTTGCAAGCTCCTGGAAGGCAGAAAGTGCTATACCTTTCGTCCTCCAAAGGGTCTAGCAAAGTGCTTTACACACACTAGAGGCATTCCAAAATTAAATATCTTGAATAAATGAGTGATTGTAGCCTTTGACAAGTCAGGCATATGAGCTCTAAGGACCTTTCCAGCTCTCTGATTCTGCTAACTTGTACCCAAGTATTCTACCACTCCATGGTTTCTTCCAAAGTCTGAGTTCAGTTTTATGTTATTAAAGCTGAAACATGCACTAAGCCTTCTGGGACATGCTGTAGGTAAAACATCCTCATCTCTACTCCCTCTTATACAGCACGCAACCTTTATGCATGCAACCATTTTCATCACCCAAACTTTGAGATGGAGTTCTCGTATACACGATGGCTCAAGTTCAGAGCTAGCTAATGGTAACATTAGCTGACTCGTCTCTTAAAAAACCAACTAGCATGACTAAGAACTATCCCATTCTTAAACAGAGGACGGGGCTAGGTCAAGTGAACTGACGTGTTCTAGAAGCACAACAGTTCTATACATAATAGAAAATGGAAGAGCTAAGAATAAAGACACACACAAAAAAGGTAGAAGTGGTTATATGACAATGTGCTTTCAAGTACTCTAAGATAAAGCCTACGCAAAAGCAAAACAAAACAAAACAAAAAACAACCCAGGTTGACCCTTAATCTATTAAGTGACTCTATGAATAAATAGGCACAAGGGACAGAAAAGATCGTCATTTAACTTCACAGAATTTCAGAGTTAGAAAGGACCTCAATGACCATCTAATGTAATCCACATTCCAAAATCAGTCCCTGCTGTTGCCACATGGACATGCTATAGCTGCTATGAAACGACTTTTGCCTGAAAAGCTCAAGAAGCCATTTCTGAACACAAGTGGTCTCAGTTGTTAGGAAGTCTTTCCTGTTCTCAAATTGAAACTGGCCTCTTCCCAACTTCTACCCATTGCTCTTACTCCTGTCTTATGGAGCAAAGTAGAAGTCTAATCCTTCTTCTGCATGGGGACCCTCCTCAAGTACTTGAACAAAGCTATCGTTCTCCCTCCCTCTTCCCCCAAGTCATCTCTTCTACCAGCCCGACATCTTCAGATCCTTCCATCAACCTCTTACAGGATGAACTTGAAGCCCTTTGCCATTCTCTTTCTAAAGGCTCTCCAGCTTATCAATGTCCTTGCAAAAATGTGACACCCATAACTGAACGCGATCCCTCATATGTGGTCTAACTAGGCCACTTACATGCGGTTAAGAGTATAGCTATTCAGTGTAACAACTAGACTCCCTGTAATTGCTGCCTCCAGGCTATTCCACTTTACTTTTGCAATAGAACTGAATACTAAAACATGCCAAATGTAGTAATAGAGAATGTTAAATAATAATGATTGTAGCTATTTCCAATTCAAGTCAGAAAGTAGCTGTTAAGTATCCAGGCTCAGATTCTACTCTTAGCAAAAGAATATCTGCAACCTCAGGACTACCTTAGCTGAGCAAAGAGAGGATCATTCCCAGTGGGGATGAAAGCACCAAAATGGCCCGTAGCCTCGTGATGCCCCCTTCTTCTGCAATAACATCAGGGAGGAGGTGCTAAAAATCATAGAGCTTTTAGACCATCCCATGACATTAACTTAGCCTCTGGTATCCAATGTGAAACCTTGTCCAAAGACCAAAGAACTAACAAACATACTACTATAGGAACTGAAACACACGGACAGGGACAACATAAATGAAAGCAGAAGAGAGAAGGAAGATGCAGTTAAATAGAAGAATGGGTCCTGGTTTCTTGGAGAGGCAAATAAAAGTTTAGAGGAGTTCATGTTATTAAGTATACAAAAGCAACAGCAAACATTTCAGAGGACTCTAGGTCAGGTTATCTTCCAGTGGCTCATGGTAAGCATAAGCAAAAAGACCACCATGAAGATAACTATAGTTTTTATACTAATCTCTGTTACAGAGGATGAAGAAATGGAGAAATTATCTAGAGAACTCAACAGGAACCCCCAAATTCTTAGCTGACACATACTTAATACTCAGTGACTTCAGTGCAAAGGAGAGCCTATGGGACGATCGTGAAAAATACGGGTCAGGTTCGCGCTTTAGTACCAAAGAAGGCACTGGACATCAGTCATCTGAACAATGAATAAAATCTCTCCCCAAATTGACGAGATCTTGGCAGGAAACTACAAAATGTGAGTTCATTCCAAATCAGCTATGTACAGCCAAAGGCATCTATTTGTGAGAGCACAGAAATCAACATCAGGGTCAAAGCAGAAGAAAAAAATGAGAAAAAACACTGGCCACTAAAAATAGTCACAATTTTGACTAAAGATAAGAATTGCTGACATTGTGAAATGGAAAATGGATAAAGGAGTTGATTGTACCATAACCATTTCTTAACACAGTTAAACAATGTAAAGAATCTGCGCCAGTGAGAGCAAGACAAGCTCCGTCCAGCCCATTCTCACTAGCTAGTTTCTCCATCAATGACAGTGGCACCACCACAAACAGATTCTAACATCATGGACTATAACATCCTCCAGGGTTTTGACTTGATCTCTGACTTCAATGGTAGTGCAAACTTGTACACTAATGAATATCTGAAGCTGTTCTGCAACTTAAAGAGTTCTAGAAGTGTGTCTCAGGCCCTGAAAAGTTAAATGACTTGACCAGGACCTTACCGCCATCAAACATGTCAGAGGCAGGACTTGAAGCCAAGTGTTCTTAATTTTGAGCACAGCGGCACTTTACCCACTATGCCATGCTACTTCTCAATGCATTGGATTAGAAGTATATAAATGGAAGCAAAGAAAAGAGAAGAAAAGTAGCTAAACTGTACCTATATACCCAAGGAGAAAGTCTGGTAGAAATGGCACAGGGGAGGGTACTGAAAAATGGACTCTCTCAAATATTTTCTATTTGTGTGATCATGGGCAAGTCACTTAAGTCCAACTGCCTGGCCCTTGCCACTCTTCTGTCTTAGAAGTGATACTAGGATAGAAGGTAAGGGTTTAAAAAAACTGACTTTCAAATTATCTGAAAAAAGGGAAGAGACAGAGTGATCTGGAAATATCACTGATGTTAAAAGGGCAATTAATAGGGTAGAAGTAGCTACTAACCTCCTATGTCTACTTTTTCATAGCTTTACTGAACCAAATATGAGGAAAGAACAGGAAGAATTTCACAAATACTCTACCTACAGTAAATCGTATCTTTGTAGTCACACAACTGACTCAAAGATCAAGAGTACAAAATCCGACCCTCACTGCTTAACTTCTGTTTTTAAAGCATTTGATTCGGTAGCTCAAAATGCAGTCTTCAAACACTCATCACTGTCTCTCATGTATAGGGTAAGAGAACTGAAGTTTCCTTGTTGGCTCCAACATGGATAACTTTGCTGATCTTCTGATTATTAATATAAAGCGAAGTACAAAATAATGCTCGAATGTAATTGCTACTGTCAGAGGAGGATGTCGAACACAAAGCCTAAATGGCAGAGGAATTCCCTACTAATAGTGGAGGTTTTCTCTTAGCAGGTAATGCTGGTTGTAATAAGCCCTAGAATATCACCTCCCAAATAAGATTCGTAATTACTTGAAATAATTTGACCCATATGCAGAGGAAAAATCAAGAATTCCTGCTGTCCAAACAAACACCGATATGCAATTGTATAGGCAATCTTTGGTAATGGTCTATCATTCATATATCTTGGACAAACACTACAGAGCGCCAATTAAGTGGGCCTAGAAGTGAAGAGGTAGAAAGAGAATGGGCTGAATTCCAATCAGGAAATGGATTCATCTTTAAATAAACACTGATCACTAGACACCAGTATTCCTTTGGTAATGCCACAGATCTACCAATACTGGGGTACCACAGCTCTTAAAGAAAAAAATCAAAGTTTTGGGTCACCCAACAGGCAATAGAGTTGTACATGGAGAGAGTAATTAGACTGGGTCAAATTACATCTATCCGATGGGTTAAATTAGCTTGTTTAGAGACACAATGTTAATAGAAATCCAATCCCCTTGTTCCTACGCACACGTAAAAATGAAGGCAACAAGAAAAAACAGGTCATATGTCTTAGCATGAAAAAGGACTGTAGAAGGGCATCAGGAACCTAGGGGGTAGCAAATAGCCAGAAATGGACATACTAAGCTAGCCGTACTTGCCAGTTGGCAAATATTAAGAGCATAAGGGAATGGCCATCTTTCAGTATTTCTTTTTTAAATCCTTAACTTCTGTCTTAGAATCAATGCTGTGAATTGGTTCCAAGGTAGAAGAGAAGGAAGGAAGGGCTAGGCAATGGGGGTTAAGTGACCTGCAGAGGGTCACATAGCTAGGAAGTGTCTGAGGCCAGAACTTTCAGTATTTCTTAAAGGCAAGTACTTGTTTCATGAATCACAAATCTACTGCCAAATTTACAATTATTTATAGAGATCTGTTTCAAATATAGTGGTTTCTTTTTAGGATGTCCTCTGTATATTTGAGGTATTCAAATGCTCTGTGTATTCTTCTTTTTCCAACCTTCACCTTTTCTAAGGGACATCATTATGTAAAGCAAGGCAGCCAAGGTTCAAGGGTAATTACATGGGGATGAATACAGTTCTATGCCACTTCATGGAGGAAGAGAAGGCTTGGATGAGATACCTTAGTAAAGTAAAACCAAACAGAAAAGCATAGGGCAGTTAAAAAAAAAAAGCAAAGATTGGTAAATTACTGAAGACCCATACACTCATCAGCATTCGAGAAAAAAAAAAACAATAACACCACAATTGGGATTACGAGATAAAAGTGTGAATTGGTACATATTAGGAAACACTTTGTCAAGATCGATGAAACAAATAAAAGATCACTCATAAATAAGAGAAGAGATGCAGATTTTCACCATCATTACATGTCAGTATTTATCATATGTAATTTTTTATACTATTTTTACTGGAAAGCAAAAGAAATAACCAAAAAAACACCCAAATACCTGAGGTCTCATTCGTGGATTCCATCGGACATAATAGTTTACCCACAATTCCAAATGATTCAGACTAGCAACAGGATATAAAACGTGGTTTTCATAATTCACATAGAAGGGATTAGAAAACTCATCCAGTTGGCTGTTGATATAAGACCATAAAGATATCGTTTTTGTATTCACACCCTAGAAAGATAAAAGGAAAATTGCAATTTCTCTTCAATATTTTCATGATATGCACAAGAATTATTCTTGTTTTATTGAATAAGAGTAAAACTATGAAACAAATGAACACATTTAATAATGTCATAACCTTTCAAGAACATGGTGCATAGGAATAGAAAGAGGAAAAAAGAACATCCCATGACTTCCAAAAACTTACATTTTATTGGGGAAAGTGGAAAGTAGAACAAGACATAAACAATAAAGAATTCATTTAAAGGGTGAGGAAGGGATGAGGCGAAATGAAACACATAGGAGGTAGTACCTGAATTGAGCTAGGGGGACCCTGGTGGCCATTGTAGTCCAATCCCATACTCAAAGGAATTCTCACTATCACACCTTGACAAGAGATAATTCAGGTTCTGCTTGAAGACTTTCAATGTGGTGGATGAAACGCACTATACATCCCAAGATAACTCATTGTACTTTTTGGCTAAATCTAATTGTTAGAAGTTTCCTCCCTGATATCAAACTTAAGTCTTCCTCTTTGCAACTTCCATCCATCCCTTGTGATTCTGTTCTCTGGAACCAAATGGAACAATTCTAATCTTTTTCAGCACGACAATCTTTTAGATACTTGAATGAAACTATCACGTTCCCCTGAGTTGTTTCTTCTCCAGGCTAAACATTCCTCCCCTCCATTTTTTTTCCAACCATTTTTTATGTGTCTCAAGACCTTTACCATCTTGTATGGTCTTCTCTGAACATTCTTCACCATTTCCTTCCTCAGCCATAGAATTCTTAGAGGCAAAGCAGAGAGAGACTATTGCCTTCTTATGCGTGGAAGCTATGTTTCTCTTATTGGAGCCCAAGCTCACGATTCACTTTTATGGCGACCACAATGAACTGCTTACTTATACTGAGACTACAGTCCACTAAAACCCTCAGTACATATGGAGGGGGCGAGGAGGGAAGGAGGGAATCTAAATCATGAAATATCAGAAAACAATTGCCAAAAATTGTTTCTACATGTAATTGAAAAAGAAAAAAAAAAGAACCGCATCTTATCTGAGTAATGAGCAAAAGAGTCATCAATGGACTTATTAAGATGGCAGTATAGTTACTCCCACAAAACTCTCTAACCTAACACAAAAGAAGCCAAATCTATATTAAGGATGAATATGTAAGAGGATAGAAACATTACATGAGCTTAAAGCCAAGTGAAATAATACTGGAAAAATAAACTAGTTGAATTTTTACCCAGTGGAATTGTGTGCTGGCTATGGGAGTGGGATGGAGGAGGGAAAGAACATGAATCATGGAACCATGGAAAAATATTCTAAATTAATTAAACAAAAATTTCAAAATGTAAAAAAAAAGAAAGTCATTTGTTAACACATTTTCAGTTTAGCAGATATAATTTTTTTTTTAGCTACTGTACTTCAAAGTATTCAGATTGATGAATTAATCTTTTCCCAAATAAAGAAAAGCTGAACATTGGACAACCCAAGTAACCAAAAAAAAAAATTTCCCATTTTTCCTCCCACCCACAACCAACCATATGCACCAAGAACAATTGGAAGAAACAACTTCACAGATTTTTGTTGGAGTACCAACTGAGGCTTCTCCTATTTGAGCCTTTCCACATCAGAGATCTTTCACGGAGCTATGGAGGTCTAACGATTCAAGAAAATAATCTAGAATTATGTGAGAGAAGAGATTGAAATAGTCATACCTTTTGACTCAGCCATATATTCCAGGCAAGTCAAAGGTGCAATATAGGCTATAATATTCATAGTGATGCACTTTGTGCTAGCAAAGAACTGGAAACAAAGTGATAGCAAAGGATGAATGGCTAAAAAACAGCTATGGCACATGGGTAAAATAGAATATAACTGTGCAGCAAAAAATGAGAAACATTAAAAAACTCCTCAGTATTTTCCATAGCTATTGCTAACCATGCCACTCTCATATTGATTTTCTTGAACCTGTGACTGGTTATGGGGAGGAAAAAGGAGAAGGAAAAGTAGAATTTTTGTGCAATTGTAAAACTGAGTAACTGTAAAGACAGAGGCATCCTCAACTGCAAGAGGGAAGATAGGTAGAGGGCTGGGGTTTTTTGTACAATTGAATTTGAGAAACATCCACAGATCTAGGTCTTAGGATTTATGGACGAAGAGCTGGACAGGATTGAAACAACCGAACAACAATAATATCTGTCTCCAGTCTTTCCCTTCTCTAACCCATCTTCCACACAACTATCAAAATAATCTCGAGTGCAACCATCACTCTCTTGCTCAACAACTACTGCTAGTAATGCATTTTCCAACCTTCCAGGCTCCCCCCTTTATTGAACACAACTCTCCTTCATTTCACATTTGTTTCAGCCAGAGTGGACGACTAACTGCCCCTCAAACGTAGCGGGCTAAGTACGTTCCCTCCTCACTTCCGCCTTTCAGACTGCTTGTATTCTTTCAAGGTTTAGTTTAGTCCACACTCCTTGGGTTAGCCTTCCCTGGTTGGTTCTCCTTTCTCCTCAAACGTCCCTGGAGTACTTGTCTGCTGGTTTGTCTGTCCTCTTTTGTCCTAGCACGTGCAACACTGGGTACACAAGTAAGCAGTGCAGTGGAGCCGACTGGGAAAAGCAACTTACTACATAAACAAAGGAAAATCGACTTCCAAAACTATCGACAAGGAAAAATACAAAGTCAAAGAAATCATTTCAGTGGGTTATTTGGGGTCCACAAAGTTGCCATTTATGAGACAAGGAAGAGCATTTTACTCCAAACTCTTCATTTTTTGGCATTCCGTTAGAAAGACTATATTTAATACCAAAACAGCAAACATAAAACCAGGAATTTCAGGTCTCTGAATGTAGTCCCGCTCTAGCTTTATCTTTAGATCACCAATTCCTCTCTCAGTGTATCTATTCCTGGTACAGTGATAGCATATACTTCTAAGGAGACAGACCAGTTGTCCAAACCAGTTCAGCAGTAACCATGAAAGTAGTAAACAAACATTGAGCTCCCCCTAGCGGGACTTAGGAGTGTTTGTGGCTTTTTTTTTTTTTTAAGAGAATCTACAGGCAGGACTGTCAAAGTTACACACTAAGTGTTACAGCTCTACTCAGGGCATAATTCAGTGTAAGATGAACCCATCTTAGATCTTGCATAAAGAGCTTTAGTTATCAGAACACCAAAAAACCATTAAGGGTAGCTTGACCTATAAGACTGTTTGTTCCCCAATATTAGACAATACTTTGAATTTATCCAAAGGAAAAATTGGAAATGGGCCATTAGAATTATCCAAGACAGAGAGACAGTGAGGTGGCTCAATAACTGGGAATCAGACCTGGAAACAGGAGGTCCTGGATTCAAATTTGACCTCAGAGACTTCTTAGTTGCATGATCCTGGCCAAGTCACTTAACCCCTATTGTCTCACTCTTACTGCTCTTCTGCCTTGGAACCAATACTTAGTATTGATTCGTAAGATGGAAGGCAAGAGTTAAAAAAAAAGTATCAAAGACAATATGGCTACTCTTTCACTCTCAAAATTTAAAGTTCAATAAAATGCTCGTTATAAATACTCACAAAATCACAGACACTCATGATGCCACTATATAGCACATCCAGCTACTGGAGTCAGAGGGCCTGTGATCAAACTGTGCCTCTGACACTATTTGTGTGACCACAGGCAGTCGATGAACCTTCTTGTGTCCCAATTTCTTCATCTATAAAATGACTGAGTTAGACTAGATGGGCTTGGAGGGCACAGCTTTGGATCTTGGATCCTATGATCAACTGCATAATCATCAAATTTATTTGAAGATCTCTAGTAAGAAAGTACTTCCGTTTCTTTTTTTATTCAGATATTTTATGTTCCTAATTACATGTAATGATAATTTGACATACATTTTCCAGAATTGTAAGATCCAAACTGTCTCCTTCCCTCCCCTTACTCAGAGATGGTAAGCAATGTGATGTGGGGCATCATGCAAAACACATACTTCCATATTGATCACTGTTGTAAGAGCATACCCATACAAAACCAACCCTCCCCCAAATAAAACAATAAATACACTCATGTGAAAGACAGTCTGCTTGGATCTGCATCCACCTAACTCAACAGTTCTTTCTCCGGAAGTGGACAGCCTTCCCTGTCCTAAGTCTTTCAGAATTGTCCCAGATCACTGCATTATTGAGAATAGCCAAGTTTTCACAGGTGAACATCGGGCTACATTGCTGTTATCGTGTACAATACTGTCCTGGTTCTGCTTATTTTGCTCCTTTCACACAGATCTTTCCAGCTTTTTCTGAAATCATGCTGCTCATCATTTCTTATAGCACAATAGAATCCCATCTCCAAGATGTACCACAATTTGTTCAGCCATTCCCTAATGGAGGGACATTCTCTCAATTCCCAATTCTTTCCATCACAAAAAGAGCTGCTATAAAGATCTTTGTACAAGTAGGTCCTTTCACCTTTGTTATTATCTCTCTGGGATATGGAACCAATAGATGTAATAGGGATCAAAGGGTATGCACAGTTTTATAGCCCTTTGGATGTAGTAAAGAAGTACTTTTTACCTCTGGAAACAACCTGTGTTCCTTTTGGATAGTTTTAAAAGTTTTTCTTTAAAGCAAACCTAAATCTGCTCCTGACCAAGTTGCTTAGAAACCTTTGGCGTCAAAGTTACTCCTGCCAATGGATAAGTAGTCAAAGGATACAAACAGTTATCTAGAGCAGAGGCGTCAACTTGAAGAGCAAGTCCAAACCAAAATAATCTTGGGTGAATGGTTAACAAAAAGAAAAATACAGGACAACAGAGATAATGTTGATTTGGGTCTTAAAGTCAATTTGCAGCCACAGAGATCCATTTATATTTAAGTTTGATACCACTAATATGAAGAAATTGCAAACTATTCACAACCATATGAAATATCACTCCAAATCACTAATAATGAGACAACATTCAAACCAAAACAGTTCTAAGGTTTTGCCTCAGACTGAGCAAATAGACAAATATGACAAAAGATGGAAAAATTCAATGGGGAAGGTTTGTGCAAAGACAAACTGTTGGTAGAAATCTGAATTTAACTAACCAAAGTAGAAAGCAATCCAGAACAGTGTTGGTGAACATTTTTGAGTTCAAGTGCCCAAACTGCAACTTCAAGCTGCCTGTGAGCCTACCTATATTACCCCAGAAAGTGGAAGGAAGAAGTGCTTACATTGGGCGACTTGACTGACGGGCAGGGCATGCAAAAAATGTACTCGGGCACTGGGAAGAGGGGGAATGGAGCAACTCCCCTGTGTCAACCTGGCACATTGGCCAATACTTTGCCAATGCTGATCTAGAATAATGCTAAGAAAGTAAGAAAAATGTATCCTTTGACCCAGAGATTCTATGGTAGGCATATATCACACCAAGTAAGGCAGAGATAGAAATAAGTCACATATATATCATTTTATTATTATTTTTTACCAATTATATCCCATATATATCAAAATAATTATAGCAAAACTTATAGTAACAGCAAAAAACTGGGGGTCAGGAAGCATATGTTCATTAATTAGGAAATGCTAAACAAATTGTGAAAGAGGAATATGATGGAATATTACTGCCCCGTAATAAATGATGAATGTGAAAAATATACACCAAATATATATGGTGAAACTTATATAAATGAGCACAATGTAAACCAAACCAAGAAAATAACATTTACAATGACTACAATGATGTAAATTGAATGAATAAAAAAAATCCCGAATGCAGTACAATTAAAATAAGCAAGTTTGGCAGTAAAGATGAGATGACAATGTACCTCCTTCCCTTCTTTTTGGAGGAGAAACAAAGCAAATATTTCAGACTTGAATAAAGCGTTAATCAGTTTCAATGAACTGCTTGTTTTTTTAACTCTACTTTTTGTTATTCAGGGATGGGGAGGCTATATTTGGAAAATGAAGTGAGGAAAAGCCAAACATGATTAATAAACTCTTTTTTTTTATAAATCTATGATTGAAGGCCTTCCACTATGCAGAGTTTAAAATGTGAACTTTAGCCAGGCAATTGAGATCTTCAAAAACCTGACTTTAATCTCACTTTCCTGCCCCCTATTACTCCCCTTCATACATAATATGTTTTGATCAGTCTAGATTAATTTTATTTCCACACTCCACATGAGCTCTCCCTCATGTCTGAATTCATTCCCTTTCTTATCTTCCTTCATGGTTTAGTTCAGGCATCACCTACTCTGTGAAGCCTTTACTATCCCTCCCCCCAAAGTGCTTAATGTTTTTCCTTCAAATTCTCTTACACCAAGACTTGAGATTCTGACAGGCTCTAAGCCCCTTGAGGGCACTAATTGTTTCACTTTTGTCTTTAGTAATAGCCAGCATTTTCACAGTGTTTTAGGTTGGGAAGGCATTTTACAAATATTACATTTTTTCCACACAACTCTGGAAGGTAAGTATTATTAGGCCCATTTTACAGTTAGGAAAGTGGGGCAGAGAGTGATTAAGTGACTTGGCTAGGACCACAGAGTTTAAGCAAGTACTCGAGGCTGGATTTGAACTTGTGTCTTCCTGACTCCAGGTCTAGCACTTTAACCACTGTGTTACTTAGTAGCCTTTGTAGCTCACAGAGAATACCTCAACTGATGAGGTCACAGATCCACTGAAACATTAGGGGTCCAAGCTGGCCAGCCTTCATTCCCCTTTGGGCTTTCTTTCTAACTTTCTAGACTTTGCCACCATGCCTCAGTAGCTGACTCACCCTGGGTCTTCCTACAGTGCTAGTGCTTCTCTAACCCTGGAATATCTTGGCCATGCCAATCCTTCTCCTCCCATTGGCAAATCACTCCTGGGGCCTCCATTTTGGGGACGGGTACAGGCTGGCCAACTTTTATTTTCCTGGCTCAGCCTCTCATTTAACAGATTCTGACACTCCCATTGCCCCAAGTTTTCAATTTCCTTTTGGGTTATCTTTTCCCTTTTGAGGACAGGGACTATCTTTAGTTTTGCTTGTATTTGCATTGGCACCACTTAGTACAAGTGCTTGCATCTTGCCTTGCCATTAGAGTACCCCAAGTGCTCAGCATGATGCCCTCTAGAAAACAGGGACCTAATAAGTGTTCACTGAAATGAATTCACCCATTACTCCTAGTTCTGCCTTCAGGGGCCAAACAAAACACATCCAATTTAAACCCCAGTCTTCTTCCACGTGATGGCCCTTTAAATGCTTGAGGATAGCTAGCAGGTTCCTCTGGAGTCTTCTCAAGGTTAAACATAGCCAACTGCTTCAGCTAATCTTCCTCCTGATGATTTTGAAGCTTCCCACAATACATGTGATTCTTGGGATGGCCCTCAGTTTATCAGTCTTTCCTAAAATGTGGCAACCAAAACTGAATACAGTATTCCCGATGTGTCCTGACTAGGTGATAGGGCAGTGGGAAAATCACTTCTATCACTATATTCCTTAAAACAGGGCACACCTCCTCTACAACCTAGGAGGTGACCTCTGAGAGGTGCCCTAACATCAGAAAGTCAGTCACCGCACCGCCTCGTGATTAAACAGGTAGGTCCCTGACCTTCAGAGTAAGAGGCCAGTCATTTCATCTTATTAGAACACATCACAGCTTGTGTTCTGATCAAGAAGCCTTTGAGAATCCAGGGCCACTCACTTCCATGCAAGGCACTGGATGACAAGTTTAATGGAGGCATGATAGTCTTTTGTATGAAGACTAATCATAGACCTTGAGGCAAAGTTCAGGGATACCCTATCGTTTCCTGCCCCCAATGATGCCATTCCAAAGGGCAAATTCCCAAATTAAAACTGGTAGCAGGCCAAATCATTCATTGGCAAGAGTGATCTAACTGAACACAACTGAATTGAACATTGACCAAGCATCTCTTATTTGCAGCGCATTAGGCGCTGGGGACCGGAAGACACAAAGGAAAACCTTTTTCTGCCTTCAAAGAACTCATTCTGAAAGAGGGTAGTAGAGGGAAAATCTGGATCTGTTTACAGAAAGAACAGGAATGGATATTAGGGCAAGGTTTCCTAGTGCCCCCGCCCACAACTGGCTACTGCTCTGGACCAGGGCTGCTTTTACTGAAGGCAGACACAGAGGTGGGAGCCATTCTAGAAATGTTCTGGTCAGAACGTGCGTGGAGGTGAAAGGCTTAACTGTAGCAGGTGCTGAGAGACTGCACGGCTGATGGGTTTGGTCAAAAGTTAGGGTTAAAAGGCTTCTGGAAAGGTTCTGCTTGCAGAGCATATCAAGAGGAAGATAAAAGCCCCTCAAGTTTTTCTTATTTTCAGAATCAGAGAATCTCAGAATTGAAAGGAACTAGAAGACATCTGCTTCAACCCAGACCCAAAAACGACTTTCTCTGCAACATACCCACTAAGGGACCCAATACAGCCTCTGAAGCCCTCCAAGGCTGAGGAATTAACTCACCACTTTCGAAAGGTGACCCATTTTCCTTCAGGACAGTTCTAATCCGCAGGAAGTTCTTGTTTTTCGTTTTTTCCTGATCTCAAACCTAAATCTGCCTCTGCAACTTCTACTCATTGCCCGTAGGTGTGTCCTCTGGGGTTAAAGAGAGTAAGTCTAACAAAATAGCTCATCAAATACTTGAAGACAGCTGTCACGACACCACAAGCCTTCTCTTCTCGTTCCCACTGCCCCTTCAACTAATTCCTGAATGGTACCACCTTGAGACTCTCCACTATCCTGATTATGTTGCTCTGGATGTTTTCAAGCTTCCTAAAATGTGGCATCTAGACCCAAATACAACATACAACATATGCCTGACCAGGATGACCAAGCATAGGTAGAATATCATCGAACTACTACCAAATTCCATTCACCTTTTACATTACTTGAGATTACATTAGTTTTCTTGGCTGATTCAACACAGCTGCCCCAAGGTGAATTTGCTCTTTAGAAAGGTCCTCCCCTTTTCCTCCACTGGGGGATAGCTTTTATCTACAGAAATTCACGTGCAAGCTCTCCCAATTCTTTCTGGGCTGAATTCACCTGGAGAATTTGACTCTATCAATGGTAGCCTACTTAGTCTTTTTTTTTTTGAGATTCTATTCTCAAATCCAGGCTGCAGAGCAGCCTATTCCTGGCTTCCATGCTTTCCCTTTCTTTTCCCAAAGGAATAATTAGATTATGGGATGAGTGTGGGTGTTGGGGGAATAGTATTTAATTGATTATAGACAAGTATTTCCTGTACAAGAAGTCTCCTAATGTACTTGGAGGTCATTGATTACTAAAACAAAGACCATAACAATGAAATCATATACACATTTTCTGGCCTAATCGTGCTTCTTTCGTAGCCACTGTGGTAGTATCTTTTCACAGAATGTGGAGGGAATGATTTACTGTACAAACCATTTTCCATACTCCATAGAATAAGTCAATAAAAAAATAAATGTGGTTGTTCCTTAAAATGATCAGCAGTATCTAACTAAAACCATCAGGAAAGCATCATCTACAATGGGGACAAGTTAGAAGCCTTCCCAATAAGATCAGGAGTGAAGCAAAGATGCCCATTATCACCACTACTGTTTAATATTGTATTAAAGATGCTAGCGGTAGCAAATAGAGAAGAAAAAGAAATTGAAGGGATTAAAGCAGACAATGAGGAACCTAAACTATCACTCTTTGTAGCTGATATGATGGTCTACTTAGAGAATCCTAGAGAACTGACTAAAAGACTAGTGGAAATAATTAACAACTTTAGCAAAGTTGCAGGATACAAAATAAAGCCACATAAGTCATCAGCATTTCTATATACCTCCAGCACAGCTCAGCAGCAAGAATTAGAAAGAGAAATTCCATTTAAAATCACCCTAGACAATATTAAATACTTGGGAATCTATCTGCTGAGGAAAACACAGGAACTATATGAACACAACTACAAAACACTTTCGACACAATTAAAACTAGATCTAAACAATTGGAAAAACATTGATTGCTCATGGGTGGGATGAGCTAACATAATAGAAATGACCATCCTACCCAAATTAATTTACTTATTTAGTGCCATACCCATTGAACTACCAAAAAACTTTTTTACAGAATTAGAAAAAACCATAACAAAGTTCCTTTGGAAGAACAAAAGATCAAGGATATCCAGGGAAATAATGAAAAAAAAACTGTGAAGGATGGAGGCCTGGCAATACCAGATCTCAAACTGTACTATAAAGCAGCAATCATCAGAACAATGTGGTACTGGCTAAGAAATAGAATGACAGATCAATGGAGTAGTTTAGATACACAATATACAGGGATAAATGATCTTAGCAACCTTGTGTTTGATAAACCCAAAGATCCCAGCTTTTGGAATAAGAAGTTATTCTTTAATCAAAACTGCTGGGAAAACTGGAAAACAGTATGGCAGGAGCTAGGTATAAACCAATATATCATACCCTATACACCAAGATAAAGCCAAAACAGCTATATGATTTAGAAATAAAGAGGGATATCACTACTAAATTAGGGGAACATAGAATAGTTTACCTGGCAAATCTTTAGAGAAGGGAAAATTTTATGACCAAATAAGAGCTAGAGAGAATTATAAGATATGAAATGAATAATTTTGATTATATTAAATTAAAAAACTTCTGCCTAAACAAAACGAATGTAAGCAAGGTTAGAAGGGAAACAACAAACTGAGAAAAAAAAATTTTTATAACACTTGCCTCTGATAAATGTTTAATTTCTCAAATTTATAGAGAACTAAGTCAAATTTATAAGAATACAAGCCATTCTCCAATTGACAAATGGTCAAAGGATATGAACAAGCAATTTTCAGATGGAGAAATCAAAGCCATCAATTATCATATAAAAAAATGCTCTAAATCACTCTTGATTAGAGAAATGCAAATTAAAACAATGCTGAGGTATCACCTCACACCTATCAGATTGGCTAACATGACAGCAATGGAAAGTAATGAATGCTGGAGGGGATGTGGCAAAGTTGGAACATTACTGCATTGCTGGTGGAGTTGTGAATTGATTCAACCATTCTGGAGGGCAATCTGGAACTAAACTTAAAAGGCTGTAAAACTGTACATACTCTTTGATCCAGTAATACCACTACTGGGTCTGTATCCCAAAGAGACAAAAAAGGGAAAGGACCTACTTGTACAAAAATATTTATAGTTCCTTTTTTCATAGTGGCAAAAAATTGGAAAATGAGGGGATGCCCATCAATTGGGGAATGGCTGAACAAATTGTGGTACATGTTGGTGATGGAATATTATTGTGCTATAAGAAATGATAAGCAGGATGATTTCAGAAAAAACTGGAAAAAGCTGTGGGAATTGATGGAGAGTGAAATAAGCAGAACTGGGAGAACATAGTACACAATAATAGCAATATTGTATGACGATTATCCATGAAAACTTGGCTATTCTCAGCAATGCAATGAACGATCTGAGACAATCCTGACAGACTTATGATGGAAAATGCTATCTGCCTCCAGAGACAGAATGGTTGGGGTTGCTTTTCAGATCAGTGTATTTATGGTTTTATTTTGAGGTTTTGGTTATATATGACTTTGCTCTTCTAACAATGACCTATAATATGGAAGTGTGTTTTGCATGACAATAAATATTAAAAAAGACAAAGAAATGGATATACTTTTATCTTTGAAATGTTTTAGATTTACTTGAACCTTTTATGATACTTTTATACTTTACCATGTAAAATGAAAAAAAAGTTTTACAAATCATTATTTTTAACATCATTATGAAATGTTTTCTGTAGAAAATAGGATTTAAGAATAACTAATAAGAGATCAGTGATTAAGTAAGCATTGTAATTCACTAGTGACAAAAATAATACCTCTTTTTTTCTATTAAAGAACTGAACCCTAAAGGCTCTGAATGAATACCCAAGATATTTACAGCTAATGATTAAATAATTCATTTGATATTTTCACAGTGTATGAAAGTTTGATTTCCTTACAGAATATTTTAATTTTGAAATCTATACTTTCTATTGTGTTTAATTAACTAAAATTTTTTCGTTCTTTAGTCTTTCAGTCGTGTCCAATTCTTAGTGACCCCAATTTGGCATTCTATTTGAAGAAATATTGGAATGGTTTGCTAGTTCCCTCTCCTCCTCATTATATAGATAAGGAACTTAGCCAGGGTCGCAAAGCTAGTACGTGTCTGAGGCCAGATTTGAACTTAGGAAGCTAACGCTACATGACCCAAGGCCTAGTGCATTAATCCACTATACCACCTAGCTACCTCTCACTTAAAATACTCATGTATAATTATTCAGGAGCAATGTTCAGTTAGCTTATGAAAATACCTATGTCATTTCCTTCTCCTTCCCCCATGTTGGGTCACTTTTCTGATTAGAAGATGATTAGAGAAGTGTGAAGAGCTGAAATGCACCTCTGCAACAGTTTCTGCCACAAGTTTGATGGCAAAGAAGGTTAAACTACAGGCTGAAATGAGGTTTATGGATAACCCATCAATTTCTTTTATGTACCCTTCTGCTAAGTGCCAAGGAAATTCCCTTTGAAACAAAAGAATAAGAGGGTGGCTCGGTGGCTCAGTGGATTGAGAGCCAGGCCCGGAGACAGGGATCTGGGTTCAAATCTGGCCACAGACACTTCCTAACTGTGTGACCCTGGACAAGTTACTTAACTCCCATTGCCTAGCCCTTACTGCTCTTCTGTCTTAGAACCAATACACAGTAGTGATTCTAAGGCGGAAGGTAAGGGGTTAAAAAAAAATCATAAAACTCATACAAGAGACCTTTAGAGGCCATCTTGCTCAAGTCTCCCTTTTGCCTACCTAAATGAGGCCCAGAGAAGGTAAAGTCCTTTATCCAGGGTCCAACAGAGTTAGTGAGAAACTCAGACTCAGAACCCAATTCTTTTGACTCCTAGACTAGTATTCACTCCACTAAACACCTGGGTGAACATTACAAACATGAAACAAAAGTAGGGTATATTTACCTCTTTTAACCGCTGCTGTTCACAGTTGCACAAAAAAGTCCCAAAAAGGCAACTGTAAAGGTGATCCAAGATCGTGATCAAGAACAGTTCATTGAACTCGAATGCCGAGGGAAACTTCAAAGACAAGAGAAATCTGGGTTAGATGGAGAGCCCACAGTGGGGAGCACAGGGATCTCCACTCGGAACATGCTCAGCCACCCATGAGCACCTGACCACAGGAGAGGGGAAAAGAGGCCACCCTGCTCGGTTGGCTTTGGACACTTTGGACAAGGAATTGGAAAGGAGGGGACGGCCTGCATCTGCTCACTTTAAACCAAGGAAAGACTCCCAGGCGCAGCCCAGGGAAACTTCTTAGTCAGTGCTGATGATGGAACAGACTGAGAAGCGTCCTTGGCCAAGCTGCTGCTGCTTGAGGTCAGGGGCCAGGAAAGTGCTCTGCAGGTTGCACACACCACTCACTGCTTTTTGCCACGCTCACCTTGTATTCTTGTCCGGGGGGAGCCGAGTTCATTCTCAGGGCTCACGGCTACACCTGCCATCACTTTCCTGCAGCCCAGAGTTAGCCTGCGCTCTGTGTTTGAATGGGCGGGCAAGCAGTGTCTTTGTGGTAGTTAGACTGAGGAAGGACACCTCTGGGAGTCAGTTCTGTTCCTCTCAGGCTCTGAATTGGCTCTCACAGGTCATCTAGCCTGACCTGTACCTCAACAGGAATCCTCCCTCTCTCAAAAGTGGCCCCCCAGCCTCAGCTCCAAGACATCCAATGGCGACAGTTTGTGACCCGTATCCCAACGGACACCCCAAATTGGGATTTGGTACAGCAGAGGTGGGAGGGCCAGACTCTGGGCAGATCCCTATCTCAAGACTTAGTGGCTGATGGAGAAACTTGTCCCTTAGGCAGTTTTTGCAGGGCACGTTGCCTCGCTTGGAAGGTTGAGTCCTGCTATTTCGGGGACTGACAGCCCTGGGAAATGCACTTGTACCTTTTCTGCAGCGTTACTCACTACTCAGGCATCTGGAAGTCATTGTGTGCTACTCTGGAAACACCCTTTAGTCATATGAAGAAAGAGTAGCTGACCAAAACCAGTCCAGAGTGGGGGGGGGGCCCAGCAACTGGTGACCCTTTCTTGGCTCTGCTCTCTTCACCTGACAACAACTTTTGATACCTTTTCAAGGACTGGAAAAAGTCACAAGTCTGCAGGACGTCCGTCGCATTTGCATACATTAGGAAAGCTCTCTCTCACCTCTCTTTCTCTCTGTGGTGGAGAAAAGTGTTTTCCCGAAGCCCCTCTACACCCTTTATGGAAAAGGGGAACCATGTGCATATGTCCAGGTTACCCTGAAATTCCGGATTTCATAGCAATTAGTGTCAGACCAAACTCGGGCAGTGTGGCAGAGGACAGAGGGCTGGCCTCTGGGGTCAGGGAGACTTGGCTTCCAGTCCCTTCTCTGACACATTCTACTGTGTGACCCTGGGCAAGTCATTGAACTTCAAAGGACTCCAGGCAATTTTCCAAGATCCTAAGTTGCAGAGCAGGAGCTCTGACATCACAGGTCCAGAAAATCCACATTTTCTTTTTATTGTTAATTTGCATCTTAACAAAATAAACTCATTTGAAATTATCTATTCAATAGCTAATTCAATATGTACATCCAACCATGAAGTGTCCCAAAAGTCTAGTGCAATTTTGAGCTTTAATAGCTTAAAACTCTACTAAGACTTCTGGGACATTGTGTATTTTCAGAGGGCTTCTGTGTTTAAAAGCTAGTAAACAATGATTTAAAAAAATGAATGCTATTCTCATTGCAACTATATTAAGGATAAATGAACGAGTGCAAAACCAACATCATTGAGTTTCATAAATAAGCACTGGCCTAGATGCCCAGGGACTAAACAAACAAGAACAGATCTCTGGGCAAAAGCATCAAAGAAATGACGTCTACATCAGTAGCTGATACCCTATCACTGCGAAATGTGGTGTGTGATTTGGTTGACTGTCCAGAGACCTGAAACTGATTCTCAAACTTTGCTTACTTCGACGATTGCTCATGGAACTTTTTTGTAGATGTATTTACATGTGTTCTTACACAAAGTATAATGGAGAGATTTCTTCCTCAATCAGCACTATGAATATGAATCAGTAGGACACGGTGGAACCTTGAAGGGCTACTGAGACACATAAGACTATTTTCTACCATGCTAGATGGCCCAAAGACTTATTAATGGGTACTTGGCTTGAAAAATGTATGCCTTTCTACTGTCTCTTGTTGCTGTCATCCTGCTAGCCTGTTTTGGTTCCTACCTTCCTTCTCTTTACTCTTGCTATTCTTCTAATATGTCCTTTATAGGAAGTGAGCCGGGAAATCTGATAAATAAGTTTGTTAGAGTAGTATATAAAGGAAGAGTTAAACGGTTATGAGGGAAGCTTCTGTCTTATAATCAAAGGATAGGAAGTATGTGAAATCAATTTTGCTTCCTCAGAGGCCTATCTCTTTGCTTACTTCTGAGGGCTTGGCCATATCACACTGAGATAATTAGGCTGCCGGATAAGGGAGTTTGTCCTGTAATTTTATTACTTTTAGTGTTCCTGGAAATAATTTGGCAGAGGGATTTAGTCACTGTCCAAGCAGAGGCTTGGTTCCTCCTCTTAACTCAGCGTCCTAAAGAGGAATAGAAGACAACCTGATAAGAGCAGAAGGGCTTGGGGATGTCACTGGTAAACTCATGCTGATCATTTACTCTAGTAATGCTACTATGTAGGATACCCCCCAAAGGTGTCAAAAGACAGGCAGGGAGGAGTCCTGTGTACAAGAACTGGCAACAATGTGGAGGGCCCATAACTGGGGAATGGCTGTTGAAACTGTGGCATGTGAATGTGACGAATTATCATCGGATGCCTCTAGAAATGATGAAGGTGAAGAATTCAGAGACTCTTGGGGAGCGAGCCTCATAGTCAAGTTAGTCAAACCAGGAGAGCAGTTTCCACAAAACCACAATAACATCAAGGAAAACAACTTAGAAAGCTAGAACACTGATCCAAGTTGTAAGCAATTATGGCTCTAACAGAATGATGATAAAGCACATCTCCCACCTGTTGGCAGAAAAGGTGACAGACTAGTGGGGCAGAGAACGACACATCCTCAGACACTGCTGTGTTGAAATACAATCAAATGAAATGAAACAGGAAGAAAAAGCCCAATCTTTGCCTCAATGAACACATACAGATCATCTTAATGCTAGCTGGGAATAGCACTGAAAGTATAGCTCATCTTCAACCTTATTAGAAAATGTTCTCGTCAAAAGACTAAACACATGTACATTATATTTCCCAAGTCTCTTACCTGTTTTGTCATTTGCCAAACACAATCAATAAACTGAAGAAATATAGGTGATCTATCAGCATCTGCATGGTTGTCATCACCGTGGCCAACTCTCTTTGAAAAAAATTAAAGAAGAAAAAGGTATATATTTTAAGGTATAAAAGAAGTAACGGAGAATGTAGTTTTTATGACTTTTTTCTTACGTGTAGACTTTTCTGGTCTATTGTGCCCTTATTTTCTTTCATATAACTGAGATTGTTAAAAATATTCATCTGATTGGCAAACTTACCGATTTATAAAATGTTTTTAAGCCCGGCCACCTTTATCTATATGGACTATCAACGGGCAGTTCATGACATAGCCACAAAACAACTATTTGGAAAACTTTAATAAGCTGCTTCACTTCTCGGCAGCCCTGCCAACATGGGTGAGACCCAAATCTCCCTGCTATAACTAAAAGACAAAATGTCACCTTTGAGTGTATTGTGAAGCAGACTAAGGGAGGTTTAGGAGTTAGCTATCATTTGGGCGGGGACACGGGAGGATATAAAAATATCCCATCAGGAATGCTAGGAATTCTGCATTTCATGGTATTCTATTACAGTAACCCATTCCTAGTAGAGAACACAGCTAACTATGACAAGGATCCCAGCTTACCAATGCAAACCGGTGCCCAAAGCTTGTCCACTCTTTTTCTACAAGGGCTTCAAAGCCTTGAATGGTGCGATAATGGCTGTCCAACATAAGCATGGCCAGAGATGTGAGCTGTGCTGTGCGGTCCCAACCATCACTGCAGTGTATCACCACAGAAGTTTTTCCAGATTCTATTTTATCAGCAATTCTTACTGCTCCAGCAAGAAGCATCTTCAGAAAAGAAAGCAGATATTTTAAACCCTTTTAATTAAAAAAAGAAGTTTCATGTTCAAGTTAGTAGGAAAGTAGCTGGAGGCAGCTGGGTGACAGGCCTAGAGACAAGAGGTCCTGGGTCCAAATACAACAGACACTTCCCAGTTGTGTGACCCTGGGCAAGTCACAACCCCCACTCCCTACCCCTTATCGTTCTTCTGCCTTGAAACCAATATACAGTATTGATTCCATGATGGAAGGTAAAGGTTTTTTTTTTTTTAATTATTTTTTAAAAAGCAGCTATTCCAGTTCCAAACCTTCCCTTCATTTCTCAAGCCATTTGCAGTACTACCCCCTTCTCCAATTCCTCTACAGAGGACTTTACCTAATACTTCACTGCAAAAACTGAGTTGATCTGTTCAGAGTTCCCTCTTCTCTCTAATTTCAGACTTTAAATCACCTGATCATCCTTTTCTCCATATTCTCTCCTCTGTAAAATGGGCATAATAATAGAACCTACTCTCACAGGGTTACTTTGAAGATCAAATAAGGTAAGGTAATGTAAAGTAGCTAGGTGGCAAAGTGGAATGTCAGGAAGACTCATATTCCTGAGTTAAAGTCCAGCCTCAGACATATCTAAGCTGTGTGATCCTGGGCAAGTCACTGAATCGTCTTTGTCTTAGTCTGTCCGTCTGTAAAATGTACTGGGGAAGGAAGTGGCAAACCACTGCGGTATCTCTGATAAGAAAACCCCAAATGGGGTCAAGGAGAGTTAGGACATGACTGAATGACAACAAAATGTAAAGCAAAACTTAAAGCATTAAGTGTGAGCTGCTCCCTTTACTGCCATTCTCCTCGGTGATGCCGGCCTCTCTCCTTGTGTCCTTGAGTGGAACCTCTTCTACCTTCTCTAAGAACTTGACTCTTTGATCATCCCCCTTAATTGCTAACTTCTCATCCTTCCCTGACGATCCTCTGCTAGTGAAGTTTTAATAGCTGCCTCTTGCTTCTAGGATAAAATAAAAACTCCTGTTTGGCCTTTAAAACCTTTCCAAACTCAGCTCCAGCCTATCCAGCCTAGTTCAACATTACTCCCTCCCCACTACTCGAGTCCCACTTTGTGGGTTCTGTGGCTCTGATCCATATTTTCATTTAACTCAACTGTTAGCTCCTTCCTTCAAGCCCCTCCTATCACCTCCTCTGTTGAGGTGATAACTTCTCTTTTAAGAGGCCTCTTTTGATACTCTCCTCCCTGTAGTTACTGTCCCACCCACTCCCCAAACTACTGTTTTTATTTTGTGTACATCCTAAAATCCCCCAGGAGAAGGTCCCTGGAGGCAGGGCCTATCTCACTTTATATTCCCAGGGCACTTCAAAGTTTGCACAGGGCTTTATAAATACATTCTCATCCCAACAACACTGTGATAAAGCGAGTACAGATACTATCCCCATTTTATAAAGGAGGACATTGAGGCCAGCAACTCATTCATGTTTACACAGCTAGTAAATGACAGAGGCACTTTGAACTAAAATCTCTCCTAATTCCAACACTATCTACAATGCCACCTTCTCTGTCTTAGAGTAGTTTAAGAACATCATAAGATAGATCCACTAAGAATTCATTATCGATTAAAGAGTACATAGAATCTTAGCACTGTAAGGGACTTTCTTGGGGTGGGGTGTGGAGCAAGCAGGATCAAGGGACCTGCCTAGGAGTCCAAGGCAGTAAATGCCTGAGGCCAGATTTGAACTTCGGAAGATGAGTATTCCTGACTCCAGGCCCAGTACTCTATTCACTGAGCTACCCAGCTGCCCCCACATAGTTTCCCTTTAACCTGACGCATGAAAACCCACTCTTCCACATCCCTGGCAAGGGGCCATCTAACTTCTCTGTCTGAAATGTTTTTAGTAAACTGAGCTGGCTACTTTGCCAAGTGGTCCATTCTGTTTTTGGTCAGTCTGAACAATAAATATACTGAGTGTAAAGCAAACTCCCTGGATTGTTTGCCCATTACTCATTCACTCTCTTTTCCTCTGGAACCAGGCAAAATCAACCTCTTCTACCTGACAGTTCTTCAGATCTTTGAAAGCACCTGACTATCTTTTCCAAGCCATACCTCCCCAAATCTTGAAATTAGCCAAATGCAAGTTCCTTGAGGACAGGCGCCATTTGTTTCATCTTTGTATCCCCAGCAGCTATCAAGTATCTGGTACATAGGAGGGAGCTCATAAATACTTGCTAAGTAAGAAGTCTTGTATGTCAGGGTCAAGAGCCATCTTACCGGCCCTCCTGGCTTTGCGGTGAGGTGCCCACAACGACACTCTAGTGGTACGGGTGGTCTGAGAGGAACCAAACAGAAGACAAGCGACTGCCTTTCTCATTACTTCTCATCACAGAGCTTTTCTTGGCAGCCGTCACCCCCTGTTTGGTTCAGTATTAAACTCTCGGATCTTTTTCACTCCAAGTGCAATCTAGCCTTGTCTCTCTCTTCCTGTCCTTGGACAGCAGATTTTTTAAAATCTGGGAGATAGACTCACTCACACTCACTCACTCTCTCTCTCTCTCATACAACACACACACGCACACTTATTACATTTTCTCCTGCGAAAACAAAACCAGTGTTTCTTGAGTGCTGCTTCATTTCTGCCCTTGGATTATCAGTGTTCCACAGTGGATACAGCGGGCAGAGAGTAGCCTGTTGTTGGGAAACCTGAGAGATGGAGAACAGCACTCTTGGTTCCGCTACTTAGCCCCAAGTCCATTAAGCTAGTCTAAATCTCCCTTTCCTGATCTTTCCCAAGAATGTTAGACTATGATGAATGCAAGGCCACTCTTCACTCTCAATCCAAGTTCTCATTTAACTGACAACATCCTTGCTCAGAAGACTGCTTCCGAACTGCCCTGCCCCCCAGCCCAAGGAGACATCAAGATTCCTGTTCATGGAAACAGAGGAAAGGAGGTTAAGTATACCAAAGACACATTCATCTGTAGGACTGACACAAATATAGTTGCGCTATAATCATGCAAAGTTAATGAAGGGCACATTTAGAAGATGGAAGTTCTTTACCCTTATGTATTCCAACCAATGGGTTGCATCCACATTGGATAGCCACTTGGTCTCATCGATGGAAGGATACACGATTTCTTTCAATTTCCGTAACGATTCTCTCATCACATGAATGTTGTGAATTTCCAAGAATATCAGCTCAGCATTTGGGTAGGCACTTTCACTTTCATATCCTCCACCTTTGGCCTATTTAAAATAAATGAACATACTGGTGGTTTATCTAGACTTTCCCATTTCTGTACAGAAGAAGGATGAAAGCTATTCATAGGATTAACTAAAAAAACAATATATCAAGTGAACCTTTTCTGTGTGTGTGTTTGGGGTTTTTAAATTAAGTTTTAAAAAATTTCTCCCAAATTATATGTAAAAACAATTATTAATATTTGTTTTTTAAACTCTGATGAATCTTCATTTTCAATTCAATTCAGCAAACACTTATTAAGCTCTGTATTAAGCCAGGCTCTGTGCTAAGTGCCCTTAAGGAACTTCGATTCTAATGGGACCCAATAACACACAAAAGGAAGCTGAGAATTGGGGGAAGTACTGGGGGTGCTGGGCCCAAGTAGGGCACGATGTCCCATGGAACAGAAGCCAAACAGAGCAGCTTACAGAGAATGTAGTTGCACAATGGGAAAGATTGTGACCCCTCTATAAAGGAAGGCATTAGGAGGAGTTGAGTACTCCACCCTCCAGTCTTCTGATTAGAGGAGAGAAGAGTCTGAGGGAGGTGGGAAGGTGTAGGGTATCCAATCCTGGGTTATTCTTTATACTGATGAGATTTCACATGAACAGTTTAATCTAGCAGAGAGGGGTAGGGCATGTCCTGTGGAGTAGAAGCCAGGCAGAGCTGCTGATAGAGAATGAACCTTCTTTATAAAGAACTCTACTTTGCTAGTGCTAATCTGTGCCTATTCTCACAAAAGGCTAAAGCCAATTGCAAATCTGGGTCAGACCTCAACACAGCAAATACATGACCCAAAATCCCTTTAGGGGAAAAAGATTTCTAAGTTCCAACCAATAATGTAGATTTCAAGGAGTTTTTTTTCTTTTCTTTTCATTTTTTTTAAAGACTTGTTTCCATATGGAGGGGAGAGGAGCTACATCCACCTGAGCTAAATGCTACTTTTCATGCTTGATGCTTACTTGGTTAGGACTCAGTAAACTTCCTTCTGTTAGTTTCATCCCAACACTGAACTTGAAGGGTACCAGTGGTAAGCTCACTCCACCAGAGACCCTTTCTGGTCATCACCAATGCTACTATCTTCTCTCTACAATCATTTCCCACTCACATTCTACTGGACTTGTCTATACACAGTTGTTTCTGTGTTGTCTCCCTCATTAGAACTTGAGCTCCTTGAGAAGAGGCTTCATGTTTTGCCTTTCTCTGGATCTCCACCATTTAGCATAAGCTTTGCACGTTTATTGATAGAGTAGGTGTTCAATGAATGAATGAACAAAAAGACTTTCTGCTATTTGCAACATCCTACAGAATTCTGGGACACATCTTGCTAGATCTACTTTATGAAGGAGGAGACTGAAGAACAGAGCTATTGAGACCATTATTGAAAATCACAGAGACACTACGTGAACCTTCTACACCTTCCTTATCAATCAATCATGAAGTAATTTTTAGATTCCTGCTATGGGCTAACACTGTGCTAAGCAGTGAAGATACAAAATATATCAAATTCAACAATCTCCCCTCAATGGAGCTTATATTCTAATGAGAGAGACAGAGAGGATATCAATGAGCAAAATAAGAATCAAATGGAAAGAGAAATAAAACAAAGAGATACAAAGTAGTTAAAACAGGTCATTTGGAAGAGACAGTGCAAGCCACTGGGATTAGTAAAGGTTTCTCGCAGAAGGTGGTGCTTGAACTGGGCTGATACTTGTGTTATGAAGAAAGGATTTCTGCCAGGCAGATGTAAGGAGAGAGTGCATTCTAGGCACAAGGGAAAAGCACTAGAAAGGGACAGGGTCTGGGCGACGAAATGTGTATGAAGAACAGACAGAAAGTTGTTGTGGCGGGATTTCCATGTGAGGGAGGGTGAGTAATGAAGGTTGCCATAAAACTGGCCTCTCTATAAATCACAGCTATCATCTAGGTGGCACAGTGAATGGAGCCTTGGGTCTGGAATCAGGAGGACATGAGTTCAAAGATAGCCTCACAAAGTTGGGACATCAATGCATTGTTGGTGGAGTTGCAAAGTGATACAACCATTCTGGAGAGCAATTTGGAATTATGCTCAAAGGGCTGTAAAACAATGCACACTCATATCCCAAAGAGATAAAAAAAATGGGGGTGGACCTCTTTGTACAAAAACATTTACTGCTACTCTCTTTGTGGTACTAAAGAATTGGAAACTAAAGGGATGTCCCTCGTTTGGGGAATGACAGAACAAATTGTGGTATATGATGGTGATGGAATACTATCGTGCTGGTAGGAAGGAAGAACAGGATGATTTCAGAAAGAGCTGAAAAGATCTATGTGAACAGATGCAGAGTGAAATGAGCAGAACCAGGAGAACATTGTACACAGTAAGAGCAATATGGCGAAAGTGAGAGACTTAGCAATACAATGATCTAAGACACTTCTGAAGGATTTATGTCAAATAATGCAATTCACTTCCAGAGAAAGAACTGTTGGAGTAGGAACCCAAATGAAAGCAAACAATTTTTCACTTGATTATTTGGGTTTATGTTTGAGGGTTTTGGTTTTATAAGATTATTCACTTACAAAAATGAATAATATGAAAATGTTGTGTGTGATAATAGATGTATAACCCAGACTGAACTGCTTGCCAATTCTGGGAGCGGGGAGGAAAGGAGGGAGACAATTTGGATCTTGTAACTTTGGAAAACTTATGTTTTTGTTATTTTGTTATTTGTTATTACTTATAAAATTAAAAAAAGATAGCCTCAGATACTTACTAGCTGTGTAACAGTGATTTTTAGAATCAAATGAGGGAACTCAAGTCATCTAAAATGCATACATTTTTCTAAAAGTCTTATTTTGCAATTATAGCCCTTAAGCAACTCTAAAAATAACAACATACCTTGTTAGTATCGGCAACACTGTTCTGTCTGGCATCAAAGATAATAAGTTTATGTGACTGGGCATTAGCATCCATTATTGTTTGCAGATATTTTTCATCTTCTTTGCAGCGTTTATCATTTGGGCCCACAAGTGGCTGGCTGCATCGAGTAATTGTCGCCTGACTTTCAGGGTGAATCCAGGACAAGACCTAGGTGGTATAAAAGGAATTTTAACTTACTCTGTGATCCCATGACACCGGCATCCTTGGTGCTCCTTGCAAAAGCTTCTCCATCTCCCAACTCAAACTCTTTTTCCTGACTGTCCTCCACATCTGGAGCACTCTCCTTCCTCATCTCCATTATCCTGGCTTCCTTCATGTGTCAGCCTCTGAGACTACCTCCAATTTATCTTCTTTCTTTATTTTTAGTGTAAACTTTCTGCGTTGGGAAGGGAGCCAAAGGACATTTGAAGAGGGGAGAAGTGGCTTGGAAGAGTGGCTGTGGAGCCTGGGATAGTCGAATTGATAAGGGAGGTGTAGAAGGATTGCCTAAGCAGCAGCGAGGGCCCAGTTGAGGTTGCATAGCATAAATCTACAGTGGACCCAATTAGAATGGTTGTATGATTTTCTCGACCTTCACTTAGCAAAACATACATAGGAGTGAAGGCAGGGAATGACAGTAGTGATCTAAGACTGGGGCTTGGCCAGGTGCAAGCAGTGATACAAAAAGGGGATCAGGGACTCAAGAGAGGAGGACAGTGTAGAGTTAAACTGGCTAACCAAGGGGTCAAGATGGGGAAAAGAAGAGTGGCTAGTGTAGGAAAGAGGGCCTAGGAGAGGCCTGAGGAGTCAAAGGATTGGAGGTCACAGTGTGGATGAAGAGTAGGGTTTGACAAGGGAAGGCTGAGGAAGAGTTGGAAAGCCAATAGATTGTCTTTAGATGGGAATTTCAGAATTCTTGAACATGAAGATCAAGGGTATGACCATCTTTCTGGGGAGCTGAAGTGGGGTTGAAGCGCGCATCAAGGGGAATAAACTGGAGGACTAGGGTGTTTGCGGGAGAGTCAATATGTCCCATACCATGAGGGCAGGAGTTGGGGGGGGGGGGGAAGAAAAATTGTAATTAGGGACCAAACTTGCCAACATTAGAAGGCACATGACCTGGAGCTCTATAGACAACTACAGAGAGCTACCAGGGTTTGGTATGCTAAAAATAACATGGATCTCAGAGGAGGAGAAGTTATTAAATGATGGAAAGAGGTGAGAACTTCAAAATGGCAACAGGGAACAAAGAGAATCCTAATTCTTCTACCTTGACTAATAAGCTGAAGGGAATGAGAGAAGGTACAGCCAGGATTTGAAAGGATGGCCAGGGAGACTGGGCCATTGAGGGGGATGCGGTGGGGGTGGGGCATGTGCCGGGTTTCAGTGATCGCTAGGAATGTGAGGGAAGATTTAGGATAAAGGGCAGTTTATTGCCTATGGAACAAGCAATCTAGAGGGCATGGTGGAAGGGGCAGATAGGAATGAGAATAAGGAATCAGGAGATGGGGAATTGGGTGCGGATGTGGGACATTCTGAACAAGGGCTCAGGATTACTGGGATGTATAGGCTATGACCAGGTTGGTGCTGGAAGGTCCTGTTCGCCTGCTCCTCTTCCCTTCAAAGGCTGCCTATTAGGCAGGAGATGGAAGTTGGCAGCTGCACAGGAAGAGATATAAAGAGCACTCTCTAGCCCACTGATTGTGCTTTTCCTCCTCCTTAAGGGACAGGCGTGGCAGGAGGTGGAAAGGCCTTACTTAGGGTCACCCACATAGCGGGTCTACGGCTTACCTTGAAAAACAAAACCTGCACAAAGTATACTTCCTAAAGGTGAAAAGGTAGTTAAGAGAAATGCTATCAAAGTCACAGAACTAAAAGTCTTGAGTCTCTTAAATCAGGTTGGACTAGATGATCTCGCAGAGAAACAAAAAGGCAAGCTACCAACCACTAAAACTTTTTGTTTCTTCTTCTTGCTCCTAATTTAAATACTTTTCCTTTTTGGACCCTGATATACAGGATAGGACAAGGACAAAGTGAAAAGTGAACTGTCTTTTTTCACGCCTTCTAAAGCTCATCCAAATGTCTTCCTTGTTCCCTTTCTCTGTCATGGGCAATGATTTACAATCATACTAAAGATCAATTCTGAACACAGTCATTCACTTTGGGCTGCTATTCTCTTAGTAAAGGTCTCCTTCTGCAATGACATCATATGATTATGTAGCATTCTACTTGGCAGCCAAGCTCTTCAACACCATCCTTTGCCTATTAGTCATGAACATTTTTTTTAACAAATTCATACTCATCCTTTCCTGTTATTAATTTCCCCCTTCTCTCGAATATTTGAGGGCATCATCTTCTGGATGGCCTTTCTGCAAGCAATGAAAGTCACCCTGCTACATCGAGCTGCTACTAACCATCATAATGTTCCATAATATAATTATCATAGTAGAGCATAACACAATTCTTAAGAAATAAGGAGATGGGGACAGCTAGGTGGCTCAGCAGATAGGCTGGAAGATAGGAGGTCCATATCTGACCTCAGACCCTTCCTAGCTGTGTGACCCTGGGTAAATCACTTAACCCTCCGTGCCTAGCCCTGACCACTCTACTGTCTTAGAACCAATACTTAGTATTCATTCTAAGACAGAAGGCAAAAGTTTAAAAAAAAAAGAAAAAAAAGGAACTGAAGGTTATTTTCCTACTTCCTAATTCATTCAACAGCTCACCTAAATCCATTCCTTTGTATATTCAACCATATTTGTCAATTTTCACAGGTAACGTGTGTTTATAGCTAAGCCTCTAAGTTTATTACTTACCGGAACTCTGCCTTTTGCTCTAAATGCTGCTACTTTTGTGAGGTCGTCATCTTTCACGCTAGTTGGTACAACAATAATAGCAGGATATGTATCACAAAGCTCATAGCTACTATTTATTTTGGATATTTTCCAGCTCTCATTTGGTAAACCCTAGGGGTTATTAGGGGAAAAGCAAGAAGCATCAAACACAAACAATGTAAATCTCTTCTTCGCAATGTAACCTATTGATATCTCGTTCACCATTGTTTTAAAGTTTTATACTATAATAATATTTTTATTTCGTGCAATCCATTTTAAAGCAATTTAAGATCCTAATTAAATGTAGGAAATCCCAAAACATACAGAATAAAATGATACCATAATTTACATTTCATAGCCTATAAAAAAGTGTTAAACTAGACTAACAGCATCCAATGGAATGAATTTAAGGTTCTGAGGTTAAAAATTTGTAGACATGTTGTATGTATTCATGTATACCTATAGAGTATAAACTTTTGTTTTAAAAACATAAGCACAGACTATACCTTAGGAAGTCATAGTGGGGGGCAGCTGGGTGGCTCAGTGGATTGAGAGCCAGGCCTAGAGATGGGAGGTCCTGGGTCCAAATGTGGCCTCAGACACTTCCCAGCTGTGTGATCCTGGGCAAGTCACTTAACCCCCACTGCCTAGCCCTTACTGCTCTTCTGCCTTGGAAGCAATAAATAGTATTGTTTCTAAGATGGAAGATAAGGGTTTAAAAGAAGAAAAAAAAAAGAAAGAAAGTCATAGTGAAGAAAAAGGGAGGGATACTGCATCTGGACTGAATTATCTAAGCCAAAAACCTTAATTTAAGACCTCGTTTTGATCTTCACTTATGAACCCTTGAATGACAAAAAACTGAACAGGTTTGAGTTTGAATTCCTTTCTTACTCTGCGGCAAAAGGACTAATAAGTAGGGAATATCATCAAAGATGAGTATAAAAAAGCAAAGCTGAGAAACTAGGTGATGCCAAACAGAATATTCATATCATGAATACAGGAGATAACGTCTTACAAAATATTTCCTCCTCCTAAAAAGTATAAGCATTTTTCCTTAAAAAAAAATGAAACAATCATTTACAGTGTAAAAAATAGATTTTGTTACCTGTCTCTTATATTCAGATACAGGATCATAAACTTTCCAGCCATTAGATGGAAATTTTTCTTTATAGTTGAATGCAAATAAAGTCTGAAACAAACAAAAAAAGCAACCCAGAAATGTTTCTATATTTTCATGTCGCCAGATAGCCAATCTTAAAAGTTCTCACTGTGAGAAAGGCTGGATTTACTAAAATTCCAAATTTAAATCTATAAAGTTTGACGTAGTAAAAAAACAAAACAAACTACCTTGAATAAGGTAGTACTGATACATTTTGAATGTTCCATCGTAAGAGAAGATTGACCTTATTATGTTCCAAAAGTGAAAGGAATAAGAAAAAGCAAAGCTGGAAAATTCTAGAATACTGAATTCCTAAATCCCCATGAACACAGGTAAAAATGGTTACTTAGATATACTTACTTGTCCATTGGAAAGAGGAAAGGCATATCTGTTGAGGTTTTCAAATATCCCCAGCTTACTCTGTTCTTCTTGTTTATAGGCAAGTCGCAAGTTTCTCATATCCTGGTAATCACCCAAATGCATACTTGGTTAGATAAGATCCTTCCTTTACCCGACTCCATGTACTCTGTGATCCAGCCACAATGGTGTCTTAGCTGTTTCTTACACATAGCACACTATCTCAGGACTGCATTCACATTTGCTGGCCCTCTCCCATGGCTGGAATGTTGTACCTCCTCACCTCTTCTTTTGGCTTTCTTGGCCTCCAAGTCTAGCCCTCCACAAGAAGTCTTGCCCCCTCTCGCTTAATATCTTAGTGCCTTCTCTTTGAGACATTTTATCCTGTCTATAGCTTTTTTGTACAGAGTTGTGCCCATGTTATCTCCTCATCTAGACTGAGCTCCTTAAGAGCTCAGTAAACCTTAAAATTTCTTAGACTTATGAATGTTGGAAATTTCCCCATTTCCAACATTAGGTAGGGAGGGTCCTTCTCCTCCCTACCTAAGACTACTTTAGGACAGAAACCTTTTGCTAAACAATGGAAAGGGCTTTGACCTATGCTTAAGCATAGAACAGGAAGTTCTTTGAGTCATGATTGATTTTAGAATTGATACAATAGAGATACTTGGAATGACAGAACCAGGTCTTGGAACTTCCAATCTCCACCCTACTCAGGGTAACAGGATTTAGGAAGGGCTGCAGCAAAGGATCAAGATTTAATTATTTGAGAATATGACCTTCAACAGACATGTGCAAAGCCACAGACCTCTGGGCGGTCCTGAGTTAAGCTAGAGCCACCATTGGCACAGAGAAGACATGGACAGTGATTGGTAGATGTGAGAACTGAGGGGAGGGAACTTGGATGGTTTCCTTAAAGATAGCAGGGTCTGAGGACTAAGGAGGTTGGAGAGGTTTTGCTCTGAGAAGCTTGCTCTGAAGGAAGCTGGAGGTGGAGGCCCCTGAGACTGTTTCTCCATTTTGGTCACGTGAGTGATAGGAACTGATCTCTTTTCTTTGCCTCAGCTATTTAAAGGCTTGGGCCTTTTGGCCCAGCCTAAACAGAGGGGGTATTTAAGCCCTATTCCCTTCTCTCTTTCTCTCTCTCTCTCTCTCTCTCTCTCTAATACCTTTCTTCCTCCTGTTTGTAATTAAACTCCATAAAAGGTTGACTGCTGACTTGAGTTTTCATTAAGGAATTACATAACTGAATTCCTTGGCGACCTTAAATTAATATATATCAGTCTTTTAAAGTGATTTCCTTGTCACAGCAGGAAGTGTTTGGTTTTTTCTGTCTTTCCTTGACTCCCCAGTGCTAAGTACAGTGCCTGGCACACAGTAGGCGCTTAATAAATGCTAGCTGATGAGCATTCTGGAGAAAAAAATGTTATCTGCACACTCCTCTTATTTCTTTAGGCCTGACTCACATGCTTTTAGGACTTAGGACAATACTAATTGGAATGGCTGTAAGGCCTCTACTAACAAAAAGGCTTATATGAATGCTATTATTGTAAAAGTATGATTGTGAAGTAATCTTAGGAATGCCATTTCACATTGGTAAGTAAAAACCACTGGGATCTCTCACCTTCCTAAGACTTCATTCGTTTAATATTGAACTGTATCATACCTTGCAAACAATCTCTATGCCACAAGAGTTATCTCCATGACTCTGTACTCCGATCTTCTCAACTCTGCTTATCACTCCAAGGGGAACATCAAGGATAAAATGGGGATCCTAAAGTTGTCAAGTGAAGATAAAGGCATTTCTATGTCAGTCAAGAGGCAGATGTGCTTTCCCTCCCATCTCTCTCTGCCACAGTTCTGACATCAATTATACTAAGAGCACTCATTTTAACCCATTTTATGTGAAATTCATGGCAATTCTAGCAGTTGCAATAAGAGAAAGATATTAGAAGGATTAACATGGGAAATAAAGTGATCAAAGCATCATTCTGTGCATGTGACATGATACTAAGTCTAAAGAAATGTCTCTTCAACCTCCCCCCCCCCCCCCCCCCCCGGGCAACAATAGATGACTTCAACAAAGGCTCAAAAGAGATTACTGCAAAAAGATTTATTTGTATGCTGACGTACTTTCCATAAAAATCAGGTAATCATTATAAAAATGAACTCCACTTACTGTCATGATAACAATGATCCAACACTTGAAAATTAACCTATCTCCAAGAACCAGGGCTTTTATAAGGATAGCTACAAAACCATAATGAACAAAATAAGGAGCTAAATAACTAGAGAAACAGGCAATGGTCACAGATGGTTAAAAACAATCAAATCGGATCTGTGATCCCATTGCTTTGGGAGTTCTCTTCAATAACACATCCATGCGCCTGGGCCACAATAAAAACTGACCATATTCTTCAAATGATTTGAATTCTGAATTCAAAACCAATGAAAATATCAAGTAGTTTCTAAAATGGGAGATGAGAAATCCATCAACAAAACAGAAACAAACATCAAACCAAATGAGCACAAAAAATTGGTTGGCATTTACTAAAACTATGGGAAGGAAAAAAAACCCAGGCATATGGGAAACCTGGAGAGCAATTGGGTGGGAAAAAGATTTAGACCCACTTCTTACCTCACTTATCTCTGTAAATTCTAAATGGGTGACAAACAATAAAAGAGTTTTATAAAAAAGAAGGAAGAAAATGGAATAATGTACTTAACTCCAAAGGGGATTTGACTTTCTTCTATTTAACAACTAGAAGAAATTATTAGAGACAAGATAAGTGTGTTTACTGCATAAAAATAAAAAAAAATTCTCATGGCAATAGAATTAAAAGGAAAAATGATAGATTAGGAAAAATATTTATGGCAAACATGGCAGATAAAACTCATTATCTATCTACCTACCTACCTACCTACCTACCTACCTACCTACCTACCTACCTATGAGAGAAGGTTAAAAATGTGCATAGGGTAACTTTCAGGCCACAGTGCATATGATCAAAGGATAAGAATGATGTTCTAAGGAGGAAATATCAATTGTTGAAATCACTTGAAAAAAGGTTAAAACTCATTAAAACTTAAAAGACACGCAAACTACAAATTCAAGGACCTCTGAATCCGTTGAGTTGACAGAAAAAGTTTAAAGCAAAACTGAATTTTAGCAGAGTGGCAGAGAAACAGAGTCACACACCCTTTATGGCAGAACTGCAGACCTGTATACTTTCTTTTGGAGAATAATATGGCAGCACGAAGTATAAAAATAACCACGCCAGTTGGGCACGATAGTACATGCCTGTAATCCCTGCTATTGGGGAGGCTGAGTTGATAGATCTCTTGAGTTCAGTAGTTCTGGTCTGCTGAGGGCTAAACTGATCAGGTGTCTGCAGCCCCAATATGGTGAAAACCTGGGTGGGGCAGGGAGACTGCACCAGGCTGCCCTTTAGGGAGGGGTGAAATGGAACAGGTTAAAGCCCCAAAGCCAATCAGTAGTGAACTTGGGCCTGTGAGTTGCCAATGCACTTCTAGCCTTGGTGAGTTACAGAGACTCAGTTTCAAAAAAGAAAACAATAATAATCATGAACTTTGTCTCAATACTACACAGCTGGGAATATAGCCTAAAAACATTACCGAAACAAGAAAAGTTACTTATTCAAGGACTTCCAAGTAATCATTATTTATTATATGTTAAAAGGACAAAAAAGTTTTCTCAGCAGCCACCTAAACATTCAATAATAGGAAAATCATTAAACTGAGGCTCACTAATTAACATGATAGAAATCCCCCCCCCAAATTAAGTTCAACAAGTATAAGAAAAAATAACCTAGTCGGAAAGGGCCTTTCCTAAGTAATAAAAACAGAAAAAAGAAGAGCAAATGATTATAGACTATGACCAAGTAAAACTGAACATAAGAATGGAGCACATACTCAAATGAGTTCATAGAAGCATAAATATGGATTAAGTTTATGATCAATAACTTTAAAGACACTGCCACTTTCTCTTTCTCTCTAGAGATCTAATTTGAAGATATTTGTATTTTTCTTCAAACTCACCCTTTCTACATTTTTGAAGTACATCTTGAAATCAGTCACTGTCAGTGTTCCACTAACGGCTCCCATAAATGGACAGATATACATGACATTCTTAACTGAAAGAAACATAAAGTAGCAGCTACAATAAATTGTGCCATCATGAAAAACACAATAAGTACTTATGGTTTCAACTTTATGAAAATTCATAGTTCTATGATATTATTTGAAATAATGGAAACTGTTTACTTAAGAGGTAGTACAGTGGCATCAAGATAGTTCAGTGGATAGAGAGGCAGGCCTACAAGATGTGAGATCCTGAGTTCAAATCTGACCTCAAACACTACCTAGTTGTGTGACCCTGGGCAAGTCACTTAACCCTAATTGCCTAGCTCTTAATGGGTTTGTCTGCCTTGGAACCAATACATAGTTATCAATTCTAAGACAGAAGGTAAGGGCTAAAAAAAAAAGGTGGGGGGGGGGGTAATGTGGAGGTATGTACACTTTGACAATGGAAGCCTTCTAGTGGTGGTTTGTAAGAAAATGCTGTTCTCTTGGGTTCCATGATACTATTCTCCCTTATTTTTCTTTTACCTATCTGAGTCTCTTTTGCTAGCTGCTAACCATGGGTGTCTTACAGAACTCTTTCCCAGGCCCTTTTCTCTTCTCCCTTGCTACTATTTCACTTGGCAATCTTACCAACCTTAATGGATTCAATCATCAGGCCTATGCTGACGGTTCCTCAACTACTTATCCAGCCCTGACCTCTCTTGCCTTGTATGTCCAACCGCCTATTAAGACACCCTAAACTGGATGTCCCATAGACATCCATCTTCAATTCAACTTGGACAGAACTGAACTTCCCCCTAAGGCCTTTTCCCTTCCAAACCTTCATGTTACTGCGGAGGGCACTATTCTCCCAGTAGCCCAGGCTCACAACCTAGATGTCATCCTAGACTCAGCACTCTCACTCCTACACATAATCTGCTGCAAATCCTGTGGATTTTATCTTTGTAACACCTCAGACATGCTCCCTTCTCTCCTGTGGCAGGCCTTCATCTCACTCCAGTCTGCTCATAACAAGTCTCTCCCCACTCTGACCCATCCTTCACGAGCTGCCAAAGTGATTTCTTAAAGCACAGATGTCACCCTACTCAATTAACTCCAGAGGAATTACCTTTAGGATCCGTTTGGTATTTGAGGCACTTCATAGCCTGCTCCTCTCCCCACCTCCTTCCACAACTCCTCCATGTATGTACTTTGGTCCGTACATGGGCTTCCTTGAAGCTCCTCAATCTCCTAGCTCTGGGTATTTTCATCGAGTAGTCCTCCCTTCCCATCTGCACCTTCTGGTTTCCTTCAAACCCTAGCTAAAAATCCCACCTTGTAAAGAAAACTTTCCCAAACTCTCCCAATTTGGGTGCGTTCCCTCTATTGATTGCTTACTATTTATCCTGTGTATGGCTCCTCTACACATATTTGTTTGCAGCCTCGCTCTCCTCCCAGACTGGGAGCTCCATGAGGGCAGGGATTGTCTTTTACCTATCTTTGTCTCCCCAGCCCTTAGCATGATGCATGGCACATTGTAAACACTAGTCATAGGTTTACTGTCTCCATAAAAAAGAAGGCAATTTCATAAGATCATATATCTAGAGTTAGAAAGGGCCCTACAGGTCTTTGAGTCTAATCTCCTCATTTTACAGATGAGTAAACTGAGGCATAGAGTTGCACTAAGGGGAGAAGAGGAAACTCATAGTAAATGGTCTCTATTTTCTCATTGAAGCATGAGGGGGGGCTCCTTAGCTATAAGAGCAGGAGAGTGTAGTAGGAGACTATGAAAACAATAGCTACAATAACAACTCTAACGGTCATTTATTTCACTTTATAGAACATCATGAAATGTACCTGTCTGGCCTTCAACTCCGTCTCATAAAATGGCATCAGCCATGCACATCGGCAACATACCATTTCACTTTATGGCTGTCTGTGCCCAAGTATGGTGATGAAATGCAATAAGTGCTATATTTACCAATAGCTTTGATGGATTCTCCTGGAAAAAGTGGTGCCTCTTCCATTTGTGCCAGCTTATTGCCATCCCTCAGAGCCTGGCAAGGGAAAAAAGAAATGGGATTCAATCTTATTTTCCCCATCTGTCCAGGAAGGCTGCAGTTTGCTGAGAACATACAGAAGCAGAACAGTGCTTATCCCATTTGTCAAAGCATAGCATCATGGGAGATGCCACTGGCTTTTTCAACAAGACATTACAATATGTTGAGACTTCACAGTTACAAATCACAAAAGCTAGAACAGTTTGAAAGGACAAGTAGACAAAGTAGATCATGAATGATAAATAGGGACTGGACCTGTGATTTCATTAGCAGTGGAGGAAACTCCCTCTATCGATACAAGCTGGCACCTCTCTCCAACTTACTGAGTTTTAACTGAGTCAATGATGTGTTCACAATTGCACAGCCAGTGTGCGTGTGTCTATGTGTATGGATGCATATCTATGTGCGTCAAAGGCAGGATTTGAACCCAGGTCTTCTTTGCTTCGAGGATGGTTCTCTAATCAACTATGCCATGGTGCCTCCAGGATAAGCAAGAGTCAAGGAACTTATCTGCATGATTCGATCAGGTAGAATTAAAATGGAATCTCTTTTTCTGTAACACTGAATGGGAAATTTAAGAATTGTTTAGTTAAAATATAAATTTGATGGAGTTTCCAAGGAGTTCATAAAATATTTCATTGGGGTTTTCATTTGAAACTGACCTAAACTTCTTCATACTCTCCAGGGTAGCTCCCCGAAACCCATGAAATAAAGGGAGGAAATGCCAGCTACAAAGCCAACTCCATGCTCAGTATCTTACAAGAATGTTTCATTGTTGCACAGGTAGATATGATTCTAACAAAATATACAGGCTAGAGTTTTGTTTTGGGGCAGCTAGATGGCTCGATAGAGCGCTGGGCATGGAGCTGGGAAGACCTGGGTTCAAATGTGACCTCAGACACATCCTAGCTGTGTGACTATGGGCAAGTTACTTAACTCCAACTGCCTAGCCCTTATAGCTCTTCTGCTCTGGAATCAATACTCAGATAGAAAGTAAGGCTTTAAAAAAAGAAGAAAAGAAAAAAATCATTTTCTTTTTTGGTTATGTGAAGTTTATTAAGTCCACATTTTTCCTTCAGTCTTTTTTTTATTTCTTTTTTCCCCAAAGGAATTCTTATGTGTTTTTAATGTTAAGAAAAGCGTGGAGCCCATCAATACTTAGGAGTATTTAGGCAACAATTCACAGAATCCATTTTCCTTTCATTTTACTGTCAGTAGACATAAAAGGCATAATTCAAAGCATTTTAATAAGAATACCGAGAGATATCCAGAGTTTCTCTCCAGACACATGTGCGGTTAAAATTTTGATTTCAGTAACTGATGTCATGAACTGGTAATTGGTTTTGTGCCCCAGTAACGAGAAAGTTCTTTTAATCAAATATTCCATTTTAAATTACGCTGAAATATTTTACAGTATTAAACTAAATTAAGTTCCTCAATATTACTGTATCGAATATGGTGGAGTGTTTGTTTAAAGACGCTAATGAACCAGTACTGCTTCTAGAGCAAAAGCAAGTTGTTCGATTTTATCCAACTATAATCTTTCAGGGAGCGATGAATAATTTTTACGTATGAACTGTGTGCTAACTCACACCACAATTTGATAGGACAAATGCTTACAAGAGTTATTTCTCTACAGAAAAGGGCACCATAAGGAAACAGAGTAGATGGGAAAGGATGGTGAGTAGGAGTAACCAACCATAAGAGTTCACCAGATCCTTTTAAGAGATGTGCTGGGAGTGAGGGGAGGGTGACTCATATGCAACACAGGATTTTCTACAAGTTACTACATCCAAATTCGTTAGAAAAGTATATATGATTCTTGCTAGGATACTTAAGGATTTGTCTGTGAGACAAATGGCAAGGCAAACATCCTGTTACTGTAATGAAGTTTAGGATGAGCTTTTGGAGTCACAAAAAAATACTACCAGAACTCAAAGAAAATAAAACAAAGAGATGACAATGCTTCAAGAAACCGCCAATGAAAGGTTCGTTTTAAACATCGAAGAAGTTTAGCTTTAGGATTTTAACTAAAGAGCAACAGGAAAATATAAACAAAGCTTGCTTCGTGTAGTGGATCCCTTTCAGAGCATGAATGGAAGGTGACAGGGCTATTGTCTGTGTTCTACGAGGCTTTGAATGTATGAACCTGCAATTGATTTGGCTCAGTGGGCATGATTGGACCTGGAGTGGACCTAAATCAAAATACTCCCTGTTTATCATGCTCAGAAAAAATGAGGTTTTCAGGTTAAATATTTTGTCTCCACTTGCCGGCAAGTTCCTCCTGCCAAATCTTATACGTCCAAGTCCTCCATGAAGCCTTGCCTCATTACCGCAGCTTTCGTTGGTCTTTCTCATCAAAACTACTATAGGACTTAGATCCAAGTTAACATTTAGTGAATCATACAGTTCCTGGAACTGTCCACTATTTTTTCATCCCAACAAGGACGCATATAAGACTTCTGTATATACCACCTCAGTGCCTGGTATACAGAATAGGCACTCAAGGTTTTGAATGATTCTAATTCATTCTGGATTACCAAAAATAGGATATGCAGCATTGAAAGTATAAGGAACCGAATTTAAACATCCTCAGTCATTCATTCACAAGGCACTTTGGGATTTTGTAGTATCCAAAGGTCATCGTTATAGGCGTATGTCATCACCAAAGCAGTGAGTCATGGAAGTATACACTAATGGAAATCTCCAGTGAGAAAACTTAAGACAAACATCTGAATTAGTTGTGTCATAATGGGGTTCTACTGAACTTAGAAATGAAATGAGAGAATGAATCTGATGGGACATTTCTGCAAGTGTCTCTCTGCCAGAAATCTAAATGAAAATGGTTTCTAAGCACAACAAACAAGTAAAATTTGCCACCTGATCAGCTCCAGCTTCAGAATGATAGCCATTGTGTCCGTCCTGAACCTCCTGCTGAGCATCAGGCGCATGGACAAGAGAGCAGAAAAGGAAAAGAGAGAAACACGTGCAAACAAACAGGTGAAAGGACAGAATTGGTTTTTCCAAGAGACAGTCTGAGTATAATCAAACTTAGCACTTTTTAAAGCTTTGTAAACACACACAAAATCTTTTCCCCCTTGGGGTTAAAAACCCAGCTTGATGGACATACTTCACAGCATGTGACTAAAAGGAAACAACTATTCTATGCTGGAGGAGGGCGAAAGAGAGAAAAGAACAAACCTACGCTACAGTTGTCAGCTGACATAAAGAATATACCAAAAAATCAAGCAATTCCAGAATAAAGAAAAAGCAAAGTACTGGGCACAGAAAATGATCAAAAAGAGAGAACATAGCACACTCTGGAAGCTACATGAAGAGCAAAGTCATGCAAACAAATAGAAAGGAAACCTAAAGAAAGTTTTATTTTTAAAGACCAAAGTTAAATGGTTGCCCATCTGCATTGGCAGGCAACTGCTGTAGCAGCAAATTTTGCAGAAGATATATGTACACCACTTACCTGAAGATACACTGTGTGTTCTGCAGAAGTTTTTAAAAAATACATTAAATATTTCACTTTACATGAATGCCACATTAAGTATTTCTAGCTATGCCAACAATATGCCTCAAGGCCTGGTTAAAAGGTCTCATTTTCTTCTCTTTGGAAACTCTTTACATTGCTTTATAAACAGCTCATTCTCCCAATAGGATCTCTTTACAGACCAACTTTTACAAAAATTAAGCAGACAGTTATGAAGAACGTAAGTTTGTAATCTCTTTGAAAGCACGGTCAATTCTATGAGGCCAAATCATTTTTTTTTAAGGCAGGTGTTTCTATTTTAAAGGAAAATTTGATTTCACCATCAAAATTGTGTTTCTATTAAGAAGAGATTATACCGGGGGCAGTTGGGTGGCTCAGTGGATTGAGAGCCAGGCCTAGAGACGGGTGGTCCTAGGTTCAAATTTGACCTCAGACACTTCCCAGCTGTGTGACCCTGGGCAAGTCACTTGACCCCCATTGCCTAGCCCTTACCACTCTTCTGCCTTGGAGCCAATACACAGTATTGACTCCAAGACGGAAGGTAAGGGTTTAAAAAAAAAAAAGAAGAAGAGACTATACCAAAGGAGTTGCTAAGTGTTAGATGGATTTAGTATTTTCAAACTTTAAAAAACCCAAATGGCTTTAATAGCTGTCATGATAGCGCTTTCTCATTAGTTTGAATTTAGTAGGAGGCCAAAACCAAAGCCATTCCAAATTACATAATATATTTCCGCTTGGCCAAAAGTTTTATATTTTCATTCTCTTTAAAATATAAAGCAGTTAACTCTTAACAATATTTCCTTAATGCAATATATATGCACAAACATATAACTCCACCCACCTATGACAACAGCACTTCAAAGTCCATGCAATTAAAAAGACCAAATATGATCTTGTATCAGAGTAATTGGGATCAATAAAAGAAAAAAGGAAACATTCTCATTAGCTGAAAGGCACTTTTACCAGTGGGGAAAAAGAGAAATCATGAAAAGCCAACGGCAAGAATAAGAACTTTAAACGTTTGGTTTGGTGGCCCTCGAAAAGTTGAAGCCATGATTACATCATTAACATGGCTAGATTGTCCAGATCCAGATAATTTGGAGGAGTGGAAAGGAGATGAACGTTAAGCTACTACTGCTAAAGTTGACATTTCTCTTCCTCTCCATTATTAAAGGGAGGCAACTTTAAAATAAGAAGAAAAGTGCATGCACATTACCAATCTTGCTCCTGATTTAGAGGTGTTCTGAAGGGAAGGGGCAGGAAGAGAAGGGAAAAAACAAAACATACTCTACTAATTATACTCACTACTAAAGCGATTTCCTACTAACTGATATTCTCCAGAACTACTAGGTAAGACTGAGGACTCTAAAATTACCTTTAAAATCGGTGTCAAATTAATCCAACGTGTATTAGCCTGATTTCAAACTACTTAAATGGACTACAAAGCCAGCTTAATACTTTTCTGTAGTTCAGGTCTCTAGCAAGGATTATGCAATAAAAATATTAACAGTACTCTGTAGTCCTGGGCATGTAAGCATCAGTCATGCACACCCATTTGGTCAGAATAAACAAAATAAAACTCAGTACCCCCATCTGTAATATCATAAATATATGGCTTCACATATACTGGCTTTTATTGGCACAGGAAAACACTGTAACATACAAAGCATTTCTTTGCAACACTTAAAGCTATGACACGGCAGAGCAGATTGATCAGATGAACTCGTGGAACTGCTGATAAATTAAAGAACACTAAACAGACTTAAATTTTCAATAAAGCACAAAAAGACAAACAGGCGGGAGGCCGATTTGCTCAAAGCCAAACATATCCTTACCCTTCTTATTTCAGGCCTCCTGAAAACCTGTTAGTTAAAATATAGAATGTTATCAAAATGTACACTGTTGCAGCAATCACAAAGATACCATTAGCTTGGGCCTCCTATAGGAAATGACATACTAGTACCATATGCCAAGAAAGAAACTCAAAGGTACAGTTCAGTTCAGCAAACGTTTAGTTAAGCACCTACCATGTGCAAAGTTCAAAGGCAAAAATGAAACTGTTCTGGTCCTCGAGGACCTTAACTACCATTTTTGGTAGTTAGTTTGGTAGTTAGTCCTCGAGGACTGCTACCATTTTTGCTCAAATCTGTGATTGCATGAAGGGGTCACATCTCCCGTAGGCCAAAGTAAGACCCCTGATTTCCTGTCTAAACCCCTTTTAGCGAAAGCTCTTTCAGATGACCTTCAGATTAAAGTTGAGGGAGGCCTGCCTGAGAAATTTATTTGTGAATTACTCATGTGGAACTCAAACTACATTTCCCCCGTAGACAGGAAAAATAAAAACGATTATTCCATAGCTCAGAAACAACCATTTCCCCCATGATATAAATGAACAATTCAATGTAACAAACTCTTATGGGCTACTTACTATGGCGTTCTACTCTGGAGGCAGTACCAACAGTACAGAGGAACTAAAAGCACCATAACGTGGTAACTCTATGCAACTTCATCTTGAGTTGCAACTCGAGATGCCAAGAATATACCTTGACTCATTCTCCTGGGACAACAGGGAGGTGGGTGGGAAGTAGTCTCTAACATTAGTGGAGAGAGGAATCCCTGCCGTAAGCAGCCAATCAGATGTAAGAGCTGTTTCTTCTCGTGACTCAGCCATTTGAAGGCCAACAATTCAGTCCAGCAAGAATTCATGAAATGTTTACTATGTGCTGGTTACTGTGCTAGCCCTGGGGATAGAGAGAAGGAAAAAAACCCAACTGAAACTGACCCTGCCCTCAAAGAGATAACATTCTACTGAGGATTATGGGTACTTCAGCAGTAATGTTTTTTGATGGAATACTCCAGCACAGTGGAAGCTACTTGAAAAGTTGCTCCAAATTTTCAGTTATTATCAGAGGCACACTACCAATGGAGGGAATGACTCCCAGAAATGAGATTGCATATCCACTGAGTTTGTAAAAGCCTTGATCTCGGGCAGTTTAAGGATTCTCGTTGCCCAGTTCCAAACTATACAATTTTATGCTCCGATTCCTACATATTCAGTGAAAAACAGCAACACCTGTTACTCCTACTGACTGAAGTGGATAACCAAGAAGGGCTTAAATATGAAAAAAGGTGATATGATCACAACAAACTGAATTCTAAAAAGTTCTATGATTCGGACTTGTCTCAGCAACTTCTTCAAGCATCTACAATTAAGACAATTTTAACTGAACCTAAATGAAGCCTAACAGTAGCAAACAAATCCAATTACCCCAGCCTTTTCTATTTCTTAGAAATCACCCCCCACACACGCACTTTACTGTCCAAAGACCAGCCTGGCTGAAAAAGCAGAGAGGTTGCCCACTAGATGATGAATGGTTTTGGTTGTAGTTACTCCTAAAATGGACCCCCAAGAGTAATGGCCTTTTGGCCCTTTTGTTTTGATAAAGGCTGACAATGGGCTAGGGCAACAGAGCAGAAAAAGAAGCTAAAACTCATGTAGCTATGAGAGTCTACAAACATTCATTTAATCATTTGTCTGATATGTGTGATCTTTGTCGTTCTTTTTTTAAGTCTTTTTCTTTCTTTCTTTTTTTAAAGTTTTTAAAACATTATTTTATTTGGTCATTTTCAAACATTATTCATTGGAAACAGATCATTTACTCCCCCCTCCCCCTCCCCTTCTCTAGCCGACGGGCGATTCGTCTGGGTATCACATGTGTCCTTGATTCGAACCCATTTCCTTGTTGTTGGTATTTGCATTAGGGCGCTCATTTAGTGTCTCTCCTCAATCATGTCCCCTCAACCTCTGTAGTCAGGCAGTTGCTTTTTCTCCGTGTTTTTACTCCCTCAGTTTGTCCTCTGCTTGAGGATAGTTTGTTTTTTTTCTCGTAGATCGCTGCAGGTTGTTCAGGGACATTGTAAAGCCATTACTGGAGAAGTCCATTATGTTCTCTGGTACCACCATGTGTCAGTCTCTGTGTACAATGTTCTCCTGGTTCTGCTCCTCTCGCTCTGCATCACTTCCTGCAGGTCGTTCCAGTCTCCATGGAATTCCTCCACTTTATTATTCCTTTTTAGCACGATAGTATTCCATCACCAACATATACCACAATTTGTTCAGCCATTCCCCAATTGACGGGCATCCCCTCTTTTTCCAATTTTTGGCCACCACAAAGAGCGCAGCTATGAATATTCTTGTACAAGTCTTTTTCCTTATTATCTCTTTGGGGTACAGACCCAGCAGTGCTATGGCTGGATCAAAGGGCAGACAGTCTTTTATCGCCCTTTGGGCATAGTTCCAAATTGCCCTCCAGAATGGTTGGATCAATTCACAACTCCTTTGTCTTTCTAAAGTCCCCCCCAACCGTTATACTCTCAGGATCTCATCCATATTGGTATTCTTGTGATAAAGGAAACCAACAGATAAATTCCAATTAAATGATGGGCGGTGAATAAGGCCATTATTTTCCCGCTGAACTTAAAGGCCATAAGGAACATCCTTTCATGGACATCAAGTCATCTTGCTTTGTAGTGCTCAAGATCAACACAAACAGATCACCATGAAGATGACTAGCTTACGCACCAACATGTGTTACCAAGGAAAAAGAGGTGGAAAAACTCTGTAGGGAAGATGCTAGGACAATCCCAGCTAAGCCAACATATACCTTGATATTGTGACTTTGATGCAGAGATGTATGGTAAAAATGTGGCATGAGTTAAAAAACCAAAAGAGGGGGCAACTGGGTGGCTCAGTCAATTGAGAGCCAGGCCTAGAGATGGGAGGTCCTGGGTTCAAATCTGACCTCGGACACTTCCCAGCTGTGTGACCCTGGGCAAGTCACTTGACCCCCATTGCCTAGCCCTTACCACTCTTCTGCTTTGGAGCCAATACCCAGTATTGACTCCAAGACAGAAGGTAAGGGTTAAAAAAACAAACCGAAAGAGCTCAAAGGCTTCTCCATTTCAAAAGCCTTAGAAGTTAGGAAGACTTCCCCCCAGCCAGAATAGAGAAGTAAGTTTACTTTACATCATACATACAAAATAAAGCTGACCAGACTTTAGTAGCATTAACTCATGTATAGCTCCTTAAAGTTTACAAAGCACTTTACACATGCTATCTCTTTTGAGCCTCACAACATCTCTGACACTGTTGCTCTTGTCATTCCCAATTTACAGAAAACAAGAAAGGAAATCAGGCATAATGGAGAGGGAGTTGGACTTCTATCCAGGACGACCTAGATTCAGGTCTCACCCTTAATCCACTTCTTAGTGCTCTAGGAAACTTTCTAAGATTATAATTCGCAGAAGACGTGCCAACCTGCATTGGTAGAGGGTATGTTATCACCCGGGGGGTTATCTATACCAATGAATTTACAGGCCTCCTCTCTATTCTTGTCCCCTATAGAAAGGCAACTTGCAACTACTAAGTGTCTGGAGGTAGGCTTTGAACCGCTGACTTCAGGTCTAATGCTCTGGGTATATAGGCAGCAGAGTCTGTCTGCTAGCTTTGGGTAGTCAGGTCATTGAGTAGTTGGAGCAAAGGTCAAAAAAGGATACAAGATAATAACACTGTGTGCAATTATCTCTGCCCTAGACCTTGACTGGTTTAAACGAACTGTCAAGTCTGAAAAATGAGGAAGAAGACGAAATCGGCAGCGAGTACCTATATAGTAACTTTTTCATTTCTAGGGCATTCTACGCAAACATGAGAAAGAACCTAACAGGATGACTTTCTACGGCGGGTTACGACTTGAGCACAGAAAGTCAAATCCCAGCACCTCTATTCTTCATGGCTTTTCAGCCACTTGAGAGAATAGATGCTGTGTAAAAGCAATGTAGCCTGTGCAAGTGCTATGCTGATATAAGGTTCTATGGGAGGGGAGACCCCAGAATCAACTTCGTTCAATGACCTGAATCCTGTCATGCATCTGGGCAGAAAACAAGGCAACATGTGCTCCCTGACTCTCCTAACGCATCTGCCGGGATCCCAGAGGCTAGCCAGCGGGCATTGGGTCCAAAAGAGAAGGCTCTCCAAAGAAGTATTTTAAAAGACATCCAAACCAATTAGAACCTAAGCGAGGTGCTTGGGACATAAAGAGAAAACAAAAAGCAGTCCCTATTGGACAGTGGGGTGGCTATGATACATGTAACTAGCTAAGTAAACACATGACTTAATGACATTCCAATTGAATCGAGTCTAGGAATACTGCAACGTCTCTTCAATGAAATCCAGAATTCAAAATAGACTAGTTTAAGTTTTCACACACATTGAAGAAAAAGTGAATGAAAAAAACCACGATTTCCCCAGATTAGGGAGAGAGACATGAACAAGCATTTATTAAAGACCTTCCATACTGTGCTGAGTGCTTTACAACATGATCTTATTTGATTAGCCTAGAAAATTGGTGGGCTTATCTATCTAGCTATATCTATTCTGATGTCATTAGTGAAGGAAAATCCCTCACAACAATGCAGGTCAGTCCCTGTTCCACAGCTTAGGGTCTTGGAAAGTTACCGAGAGCCCTGGGAGGTTCAGTGACTTATGCAGAAGCCAAGTCTCCCTGACCCCAGAGGCCAGCCCTCTGTCCTCTGCCACACTGCCCGAAGTTGGTCTGACACTAATTGCTATGAAATCCAGAATTTCAGGGTAACCTGGACATATGCACATGGTTCCCCTTTTCCATAAAGGGTGTAGAGGGGCTTCGGGAAAACACTTTTCTCCACCACAGAGAGAAAGAGAGGTGAGAGAGAGCTTTCCTAATGTATGCAAATGCGACGGACGTCCTGCAGACTTGTGACTTTTTCCAGTCCTTGAAAAGGTATCAAAAGTTGTTGTCAGGTGAAGAGAGCAGAGCCAAGAAAGGGTCACCAGTTGCTGGCCCCCCCCCCCCCCCCCTCTGGACTGGTTTTGGTCAGCTACTCTTTCTTCATATGACTAAAGGGTGTTTCCAGAGTAGCACACAATGACTTCCAGATGCCTGAGTAGTGAGTAACGCTGCAGAAAAGGTACAAGTGCATTTCCCAGGGCTGTCAGTCCCCGAAATAGCAGGACTCAACCTTCCAAGCGAGGCAACGTGCCCTGCAAAAACTGCCTAAAGGACAAGTTTCTCCATCAGCCACTAAGTCTTGAGATAGGGATCTGCCCAGAGTCTGGCCCTCCCACCTCTGCTGTACCAAATCCCAATTTGGGGTGTCCGTTGGGATACGGGTCACAAACTGTCGCCATTGGATGTCTTGGAGCTGAGGCTGGGGGGCCACTTTTGAGAGAGGGAGGATTCCTGTTGAGGTACAGGTCAGGCTAGATGACCTGTGAGAGCCAATTCAGAGCCTGAGAGGAACAGAACTGACTCCCAGAGGTGTCCTTCCTCAGTCTAACTACCACAAAGACACTGCTTGCCAGCCCATTCAAACACAGAGCGCAGGCTAACTCTGGGCTGCAGGAAAGTGATGGCAGGTGTAGCCGTGAGCCCTGAGAATGAACTCGGCTCCCCCCGGACAAGAATACAAGGTGAGCGTGGCAAAAAGCAGTGAGTGATGTGTGCAACCTGCAGAGCACTTTCCTGGCCCCTGACCTCAAGCAGCAGCAGCTTGGCCAAGGACACTTCTCAGTCTGTTCCATCATCAGCACTGACTAAGAAGTTTCCCTGGGCTGCGCCTGGGAGTCTTTCCTTGGTTTAAAGTGAGCAGATGCAGGCCGTCCCCTCCTTTCCAATTCCTTGTCCAAAGTGTCCAAAGCCAACCGAGCTGGGTGGCCTCTTTTCCCCTCTCCTGTGGTCAGGTGCTCATGGGTGGCTGAGCATGTTCCGAGTGGAGATCCCTGTGCTCCCCACTGTGGGCTCTCCATCTAACCCAGATTTCTCTTGTCTTTGAAGTTTCCCTCGGCATTCGAGTTCAATGAACTGTTCTTGATCACGATCTTGGATCACCTTTACAGTTGCCTTTTTGGGACTTTTTTGTGCAACTGTGAACAGCAGCGGTGAAAAGAGGTAACTATGTTGTACTCTTCTGTTAGGTACCAAACATGAAAGATTTTAGACGGAAAAGGGAGCACCTAGTTTTGCTTGGTTTAAAGAGGAAAACGAGGTCTGTAGAGGTGAGGAAACTTGTCCAACGTTCTTTTGGTAGGAGATCGAGGAATAGAAATCAGTTCTTTGGATTCTCAGCCCAATGCAGTCTTTCCATTGTACTGGGGATCCCCCTGGCTTAGCTTTAAGTGCCATACATTGGGAACTACCACCTGAATTGTCTTTTACTAACTGCTCTTAAAAGTACAGGTTTTGGTGCAAGTATAAGCAACTATAACATTTACTATGCCAGGGCGCTCTGATCTACAGGTACCTAATCTTCTCTGGCTAGTTTTTAAAACTGTTCAAAATAAGAGGGCTTTTTAGTGTAGCGTACGTACCAGCGTAGGAAAATGAACATCTTGACTCACTACATGTTTTCAAGTTCCAAACACATGAAGACTGATGGCTAGTTTAATATCAAAATGAACGTTTTCCCCCTGGTTGCCATACTGGAGACAGTCTTTAGTAAGAAACGTTAATGAACACATGTATGTTGCCCTGGTTTTCCTTTCCCAACAATTCCCTTTCTTCCCTTATGACTCAGTATATGCTGCATGAACAACTTTAAAATTATTTAACATTTTAGTGTCTAATCATTATTTGTTATCTGGCTGATGTCAGTATTTACTTGCAAGCATGCGTAACAGAGCAATAGACTCATCAGCTACCTCAGTGGACACATGACTATAGTCATGCAAAGCCTAAATCCCTGCTGCCAACTTGAAGCAATAATATTTTGAGTGAAGATTTAGGTGTTCTACTCAATAGAAACATATGCCTTCACAACTATCACTGATATAAAGTTGCACAGAACTATTTAATTAGTGTATTTCAAATAACATACATGTAAAATAGCTAATTCCAAGGGACAACTATTGATTCCTTACAAATGCATTCCTCGAGTCACTAAACCTAGGGCTCCAGGGATGATCTGGAGATGTAGATCAATCCAAAGTGGGTCCACAAGGCTCTCTGGCATAACGCAGTGCATACTGCTGTAGGGTACTCAATTATTCAAATACTTTATGTAAACTGGCCCAAAAGATTGACCTTATAAATCATCCTTGATTTTAAAAGTTCTCTGCAGATTCACATCTGGCCTCACACTTCCTAGCTCTATGACTCTGGGCAAGTCATTTACCCCCAATTTCTTAGCCCTTACAACTGCTTCTTCCTTAGAACTGATACTTAGTATCAAGGTAAGGTTTGTTTTATTTGTTTTTTAAAGCTCTTTGAAGAAACTATAATATCTAAATAATGAGGTGACTGCCAAGTTTTGGGGCTGGGATTCTACTACTTTAAGTCCTTGCTCTACTGAGACAGTACAAGAGCACTGCTAGGAAGAGATCGAAAACAACAGTTTTCACCACGACTCAGGACACATACTTTCAATGCCACAGAAGATGGCCACGACGTCACTTTTCTGTTGTACTAACTGCTGACTAGGAAAACCAAACAACTGATATACCATTTTTGAGTAAAAATGGGGAAACTTTGTTGCTTTGTTTAAAGATCAGAATGGTCAGTTTAATGACTATGCTTTGAGACAAACTTCAACATTTTAGCAACCCACAAAGCATTTCGTTATTTCCCTAGAATAACATTATCAGTTCTTCACGGCTAACAGACTTATCAATGAAAACTCTCACTAAGAGTAGGCCAGTCCTGCTCTGTGGGTGGCATAATGGAGTGGTCAAGGTTACTTACCCTGTAATCTCTGGATATGTTTTCAGACGGCACTGACCCTGAAATCTGACTAGAAATTGTAGCAGCTATTAGCTGTTTGCACCATTCAACGTGTGATCCTGTAGGGCTAAAAGAAACACTGTCATTACAATCTTGCAAATCGTAGAGGATCCCACGGGAAAGTGATTTTCAATACACAGTCATATCTAGGGATGATGCATATTTAGCTTTTATAATTACCACAAGAGTTGAAAATGCCAACCGAAAGGCCTCAATCGCTTGTATTTGAACTTAACTCAAATGTGGCCATTTTCATTTAAAGACTTGGACAATCGGATGTGTAATTGTCTACATTTATAAATATATTCAGTTAGAATATGCATGAAAGGGGGCAGCTGGGTGGCTCAGTGGATGGAGAGCCAGGCCTAGAGACAGGAGATCCCGGGTTCCAATCTGACTGCAAACACTTCCTAGCTGTGTGACCCTGAGCAAGTCACTTCACCCCCATCACCTAGCCCTTATTGTCCTTCTGCCTTGGAATCAGTTCACATCATTGATTCTAAGACAGAAGTTAAGAGTTTAAAAAATCACAATGCTAGCATATCCCCAAGAAACCAAGATTTCCCGGGTGTTTCCTTAAATTTTAGATTGCCTTCAGGAGTGTCTGTGGCTAAAAATATTAGCGCCTTATGGTCCATACTCTGGCGATGAGCCTCTCTGCAAAACTGGTCCATGGATGGCAGTGTCCAGACTCATCTTCTGAGAAGTTCATGCGTTGATTCCATTGGTGTAAAGAACTTTTGGAAAGCCATAGCCAACTCCATTTTAATAGAGATGTGTCCATTGCTCTTAGAGCAGGAGCGGTTTATAACCATGGCTCCCTCTCAGGCACAACACTTTATGTAAATGAAAGGAAAAATGTAGACATGCTCCTCCCTCGCCTCCCCTTAACTATCAGGATCTAGTTGGTGACAGAAATGTAAACACAATGAGGAAAGTGCCCACTCTTGGAAAGTTCCCTAAGGAAATGTGTCCTGAGTTCATTACTGGGTGTAGAGAAGAGCAACCGTCCAGTCTCCTTCTCTCATACTGGTCTCCCTTCTTCTATTCACAGAGCCACCCCCTAGAGCAGATGGCTCATCACTTCTTCCCTGGGCTATGGTACCCCCACAGACACACACACACACACTAGGTCTCTGGACCTATAGTGTATGCTCTCTCCATTCCATCCTCCACATATCTGCCCAAGTGAAATTCTTAATGCACGAGTACATGCCATGTTCCTGCTTAATAAGCTTCGGCTGCTTCCCTTTGCATCCAGGGTAAAATACAAACTCCTTTGACTTTTACAGTCCTTTATAAGCTGGCTCAAAACAGAATTCAGGTTTATTCTACACGAGGAGGCTTCCTGCCCTCTGGCCGAAGCCACACTGGCCTCCTTTCATGCACCCAACAAACACTCTATCTTCTGTCCCTACTCCTTTACAAAGGGTGTCTTGTCTCCTGTTCCTGGAATGGACTCTTGCCTCACCTCTCTCTCTTAGAATCTCTAGCTTCCTGCAAAGCTCATTTCAAGCACCACCTCCTACATCAGCCGTGGCGGATCCCTTCCTGGATGTTGATGTCACCCTCCAACTAAGGACATTGTCTTTTCTTTACTTGGTATATATATATATGGAGACGTTATTTCCCATGATAGGACGTCCCTCTTCAAGGGTAGAGACTGTTTCATTTTTACTTTCATTTTTGTCTTTCCCTCTGTTACCTGTCGCTGTGCTTAGCACACAGTAGGCACTAGATTAATGTTTGCTGCCTGACAGACTCCAAGACAACCAGCACGGCTGGCTACAATTACTTCATGTACCACCATGCAATATGTTATTTTGATCAGAGCTTCCTTTGGGAAAGTTTCCATCAAACTGTTCATTTGATTCATTAACAGATTATCAGGGTGAAGGGCAGTGTGCTATTAATGAAGGTTTGAAATCAGGGCCTTGGGTTCAAATCCTGCCTCTGCTATTTACTTCTAAGAGTAGCTTAATCTCTCTGAGCCTCAGTTTCCTCTTCTGTACAATGAAGCAGTTGGATTAAATGACCTGGAAGGTTCATTCCAGCTTGCAGCTCTTAGAGATGGCAAGGCTATGTTAACTCTCCGGCTACCAGAGTAAAGTTCCAGCCCTTTCAAAAGTGCATCTTTTCTTAAATCTCTGAACAAGAAAGTATCAGTTGGCTCCCAGATCACTATTTCTACCTGTTCTCCTCTTCAAAACGGAGAGAAAATGGGGGAAAGGGCAAATTTTCGTCGTTCTCCTTACCCTGAGTCTTCTTTACTGCTTTGCTTCCTGAGAACTGTTTTACCCTGCTGTTTTGATTGCTCTTTTTCTCCCAGTGGCTCCCACTCGGCAATGGAATTATCAGGTGTTTGAAATGAGCCATTCCCAAACAATTAGTTGAAAGGACCCTGGGCTTAAGGACCCACAACTTGGCATCAAGAAGGAGGATTCTAGTCCTGGCTCTACCTTTAAGGAACCAGAGCTCCAGGCAGTGGATGGAGGGCAAGTCTCCTGGTTTTAGTCCCATAGAAATGGGGGAAGTTGTTTTAGAGACTGTTTTCGGTCCTCCTCCTTCCAGCTCTACAAGCTCCACTCTTGGTTGCTACTAGCTGGGCAGCAGCCCAGACTGTCCCCATGAGCAGGGGGGAGTGTGCCTGGCACCCCCACATTTGGAGCGGTGGGGGGGCTTTCTAGTTCTGTTGTTGAGGCAACCACAAGGCAGTAAGGCAGAAGCAAAGGGGAAAGGGGCATCTGCTTGTTCCCTCTTTGGTGAGCTCCCTAAGGTGCAGAGCTGTGGGATGACTCATCTAGGAAGCCAAGGTTCCAAACTGAAAACCTCTCTGTTCCGTTTGCCCTCTGCTGCGGATCACCTGAGTTACTAAATGTGGCTGACAGTCAGCAGGGAACTGACCCTTGGAGAAGAGAATCTTCTCCCAAGTGGTGCTGGGAGGCTCCCGGGGGCAGAGAGCGCCCACCAACCCAGTGCTGAAAACAGGTGTTAAGCCAATCGCAGTCTTGGCTCCAAACACAACACAACGCAGGCGCCTTCAAACTCAGGGCACTCGGGGAAAAAAGAGAGGTGCGTGAGGAGGGCAGGCGAGGAAGTTTCCGCCAGCAAGCGAGGGGCCTGAAGAGGAGGAGCAGCAGCGCCCCCCCTCCCCGTGGGTGGGGACGGAGTAGGGGGCTAGGGGCTCCCCGATTTCACCTGGTGCAGCCCCTGGCTCTGGCACAGAAGGGGGAACTGGGAGGGCTCTTTAGGAACGCTTGATGACTGAGGGAGGTCCAGCCACATCCCGGGGAGGAGGAGGGGAGGGCCATGGGGTACCCCTTAAAAGCTAAAACCCAGGAAGACAGGGACGCAGGGAAGGCAGGAACGAAGTATGTGGGCTGACGGGGTAGGACACCCCGCCAGGCTCCCACCCCAGGCCCCCCCCCCACCTCACCTGTCTAGGGTCTCCACACTGGGCTGCCTCGAGCCCACAGCCAGGGCACCCACGGGTCGGGGAGGCCTCCGGCCGGCCCCGAAGGTACCCAGGCCCCCTCCACCGTCTGCGCCCGGCGCCCCTGAGTCCATGGCGGCAGCGTCTCGGAACTTGGGGGGGGGGGGCTGGATCGGGTCTCGCCAACCCGAGCTGCGAGGGGAAGGAGGGAGAGGAAATGGGTCAGGGACTCGCCAGTAGCTATCTGGGGCTCTATGATCCGCTTGCGACGGCTTCAGGAAGCTCCTTCCAGGGACTCCGCCGCCACTGCCTCCACAGCCGCCATTAGCAGTCACCTGGCGACTGCTTGCTACCCACAAGGCCCTGCGCAGCCTGGCCCCTGAAGGGGTGGCTACTTCCCAGCCCGGGAGGGGAGGGGCCGGCGCGTGGAGTTCTCCGCCTCCCAGGAGGATGCTCTGTACCTACCTTGGAGCCACTGCATTTCTGGGTGTCCTGGTTGAACTTGGGAAAAGAACTAGGGTCTGACCCCTCTTCTCTCTCCGTCTGCTCCCTCCCCCCCTCCCCCTAGGGGCTACTTCTTGTAACCCAGAATTTCTTCACTTGAGGTCCGTGGAGAGATTTCGGAACTTGGATGAAAACAAAGCAACAACTTGATTTTCTGTGCCCTTCGGTTCCCTTTAGCATCCTGTGTATTTTATTTTATACATGTAAAGGCACGATTCTGAGTACATAGGCTTCTTCACCAGGCTGCCCGCGGGGTCCAGCCTTTAGCTTTCTGCAAAAATCCAGATAAGAAAAACTTGGATCCAGATGCTGGCTCTCTCACTACCTGTGTCACCTTGGCCATGGGGCCCTTTGGCCCTTTGAGCCTCAGTTCCCTTATCCGGAATGCGGCTTGAGTTAGTTCTGAGTGGGATGGCTAATCCCATCAGATGCCTCTTTTTTGCCCATTGTACCACCTCCTCCTTTCTAGGATTGAATTTGGGACCTTTGGCTTATGAGGCTGACCTACTGTGCTATAACTCGAGGTCTATTGTTAGCCTGAGATCAGGGGGAAAACTCTCCTGTGACAAGGTCAAAACCTGGGGTTTCTACCTCCAAACCAAATAACCTGGGGACTTCTAGATTCCACGTTGACAGGTGTAAGGATATAATGACAGCTATAGCTTTTTCTCATTGTAAATCCATGATCTCCAAGATGCTCCCAGTACAAAGTACACATTACTGTGTCTTGCACTGGAAGCACTTGGTGGACTGGCTCCAACATATCTTCCACTTAATCTTGCATATCCCTGCCTCCACTCTAGAGTTCCAGAGACAATTCTGTACATTCCTGCTCCTCCTCAACAGGGCGTTTGTTCTGCCATTCCCATCTTCGCACAGGCTCCCCACCCCTACCTGGAATAAATACTCTCCTTTCACTTCTGCCTCAGCTCAAGGTTCAATTCAAGTACCATTCTTCTACACAGTCTTTGCAGCCCTCCTACCCGAAAGATGAAGAAGAGGGCCATGCCAACAGAATTCCTTTGTATCTCTTTGTTCATATATATATATATATATATATATATATATATATATATATATATATATATATATATATATATATATTGTTAAACCCTCACCTTCTGTCTTAGAATCACTACTGTGTATTGATTTTAAGGCAGAAGAGTGGTAAGGGCTGGGCAATGGGGGTCAAGTGACTTGCCCAGGGTCCCACAGCTGGGAAGCGTCTGAGGTCAAATTTGAACCCAGTACCTCCCATCTCTAGGCCTGACTCTCAGTCCACTGAACTACTCAGATGCCCCCCTCTTTGTCCATATTTTGTTCTGACTTCTCTGTGCACATTTGAGGTCAGGGCAGCGCAGTTTTGATGCACTTATCTGCAGTGCCCAACACAGAGCATATAATTAATGCTCTGCTGGCCCTCTTTTCCTTTACAGAAGTCACTGAAATCATCCTGAAATCTTCCATTACTTCCCACATCCAATCAATTAGTTGGCCAATTGTGTCAGGCCTATTACCACAGCGTCTCTTGAGTTTGTGTCATCTCTCCTCACTAGGTTCGGGCCCTTATCACTCAATCACCTAGATTATCAGAAGAGGTTCTTAAGTGCTCTCCTAGTCTGCTTTCTGTTTCTCCCCTCTTCAATCTATCTTCCCTGCTGCTGTCAAATTGTTATTCCAAAAGGTCAGACCATATCATTCCTCTTCTCCAAAGCTCCAGGGCGTCCCCATTTCCTCTATGATAAATACCAAGTCCTCTGTTGACATTTAGAGAGCTTCACAATCTGGCTCCTGCTGAGCTTCCTAGGCTTATTGCCTGTTACTCCCACTTACACACTCTATCTATGTGCCAACCCAATTGGTTGCTGTCTTCCATTACCCCACATGCCATCCATCACTGGCCTCCAGTTTGTAGAGTCCTGCTCTACATATATTTCTCATGTGGGTTTGAATCACCTGCAGAGGGAAGCTGAAAACTGGAAAGTAATGGGCTAAGTTTACAGGCTGGAGAGAGTGAGCCATAGAAGGGGCAGAGAGAGACAAGGAATGCAGAAACAAAACTTTAGCATGGTCTCAGCATGTCAGCTCCTCCTCAGATGTTGAGAGAGAGGGAGGAAGTGAGCTGAACTGATTTTATTGAGGACTGGGGGTTGCAAGATGCCAATCAAACAGTCGGCACATTGGGAATTTTAACATAGTAGCAACAACCAAAAGGAACAGATGGTAACAGGTAAGCCAATAGCACCGCCAGGTAACCAGGGAAGAGGCTCATGTGAAACCTTCTCCTTTCGCCGCACTCTGGCACCAGCTTTTACAAATGCAAGTGTAAGTCTCTGATATTACAAAGGACCTTTAGAACTTGCCTGCTGGCTTTCAGATTGCAGATAGCAGTAGAGGCTTGATTTTTAAGTTCCACAAAATCTAAGCCCCATTCAATTTAAGCAGTCAGAAATCCATCATGTGAAATAATAGCAATATATCCACAAGTCTGGTCCATGAGCACTTTGCTCATTAGAGTCAGCTTCTGAATACATCTTTATTATCTTTATGATTTATTATAACTGAAACCCTTCACAGTCAGTCACTCAACATTTATAAATGCTGCGTATGGAGCCTTTTATCCCCTCTCTGATCTTGGCCTGCAAACCGTCAGCCCCATATGATTATCTGGTACCTTTGCTCCTACTCAGATACCACTGAACAAAGCCAGATAAAATCATGAAATTGTGCTGATGGAATCCACTCTAAATTTATATTACATGATCTCAACAGGGCCCTCACTGTGGCAAGGCAACTCTTTTCTCCCTCTCTAATTCACTTGCTATTCCACTCACCACAGTGGCTTTTCCAAACCTTTCATCCCTTTTCAAAATTCCCTTAGCTCCCTGCTCCCTCCCCCCAACCCAGCCCCTAGCTGAGAACTCTGCCTCATATTTCACTGAAAAAAATCAGGGCCATTCCCTGAGAATTCCCTCTTTTTCCCTCCTCCTCACTTCACACAAATACTTGCAACTATTATCTCCACCGTCACCTCTGGGAAGTGGCTCTTGTCAAGGCAAATTCCCTCTATATGTACAAAGAGATTCCATTCCATCTCAGCTTCTCTTGCCCATTGTCCCCACTCTTTCACTTCTCTTCAGTCTTTCCCTGTCTACTGGCTGCTTCATGCCCATGTTTCCCTCATCCTCAAAAACCCTCACACCAGCCAGCCAGCCTTGAAAGCTATTGCCCCTATGTCTCTTCTCCTTAGTGGCTTGCGAAAGGGCCTCTACACTACAACTTTCTACAGTCTGGCTAACCTCATCATTGAACCCAAACTGCTTTCTCCAAAGTTATCAATCTACTTGTTAAATTGAAGGGTCTTTTCTCAGTCCTCTTCCTCCTTGACCTCTCTGTCAAAATGGACACTAACACCCACCCTCTTCTCTCTCTTGTGTTTCATGCCACCACTCTCCCCTGGTTTGCTTACCTCGCTGTCCACTCCTCAGGCTCGCTTCATCTAGGACCTACCTGCTAATCCACAGGGCTCTGCCCTGGGCTCTCTTCTCTTTGCCCTCTAAACTAATTTTTTTTGGTGATTTCATTGGACTGAAGTACCATCTCTATGCTGGTGGTTCCTAAATTGATTTATCTAGTCCTAATTGCTCTCCTGATTTCATTTTTCATCTCCAACTGCCTATCAAACACCTCAAATTCCTATACATTAAATAGGACAGTACAAAACAGAACTCATTATATTCCCGTCCCCCCACCCATTTTATACCCACCACTTCCCTCACTTCTTCCCACATACTCTGCAATTGACTTGACACCAGTCTCCCTGCTGCTCCCTGAACAAGACACACTAAAACTTTAGGCATTTTCACTGCCTTTCTCCCATGCCTTGGAATACTTTCCCTCCTCATCTCTGCAACCTGGCTTCCACTGAGTTTCAGCTCGAATCCCGCCTCAAAGGAAAAGCCTTCCCTATGTTGATTATCCCCGATGTGTACTTCAGTTTGTTTATATACAGTTGTTTGCATGTTGTCTCCCCCATTACACTGTGAGCTTCTAGAGAGCAAGGGCTGGCTTTTCCTTTCTTTGTATCCCTAGTGGCTGGCACATAGTAGGTGCTTAATAAACGTTTACTGATGGAGGGTCACAGTCAGTGTTTCTGAGACAGGACTTAAACACAGACCTCCCTGACTTCATGCCTAAACTACATCAGAAGTTTGTCTTCTGTTTGTCAAGTTTGTCAAGTTTGTCAAACAAACCAGGTGCTACTGAGTGCAGCCAGAACTATATTAAGATTTAACTGGGAAACACTTAACAAAATACATAAAATATAATCAAATAGACAATATATTTTAGGTCAGTTATCAGGGTTAGGGTTAGGGATCCTTGTATACAGGTTAGTGGCTCTGTTCCTATTTGAGCTTGACACTACTGACCTATAAATCACATTGTCCCTCTGACCTCACAACATAAGAGCTACTCACTATCTGTAATAATTTAATTTACTCATAAAATTATGTTTGATGCATTTGGGAAGGGCTTCTAAGAATTGGGAAAATTCCGGAGCAGAAGTGACTTTCTCCACTTCTTCCTAATTTCAAAATATTTTTTCAATGGGGACAGCTAGTTTTGATGTATATTCTCCCCCTCCCACTCCTTACCTCAGGTATGGGCTGCTCTGTCTCCTTCCTCTGACCTATACTCTCCTATGAAGAAATTTCTTTAATATGCCTTTAACAAGTTACTCCACTAAGACTCAATCATAGACAGGTAGAACTAGGAACTGAAACTGGAGGCAACTGTAAAACTGAGTGTAGGAGTCAAACTCAATTAGATAAGACTGCTTCTAATTTGCCAATGTTTATACCTGTTTTTATACATACATTGCTGTTGTTGTTCAGTGGTGTCTGACTCTTCATGACCATGTGGATCACAGCATGTCAAGCCCTTCCAACCTGAGGAAGTTCATCATCTGCTGTCTGGTCTCTTAGCATTTTAATACTGTCCATGGGGTTTTCTTGGCAAAGATACTGGAGTAGTTTGCCATTTCCTTCTTCAGTTTTATGCAGGTAGGTCAAGTGACTTGCCCCAGGTCACACAGCTAGTGAGTGTCTAAGGTCATATTTAAATTCTGATCTTTCTGACTCCAGGTGCAGTGCTCTATTTCCTGCGCCACTTAGCTGCCTTGATATCCTCTGCTTAATAAGGAGCTGTGTTGTGATGATGCTATATAAGAGAGGGATGGTTAGGAGGGAAGCAAAAGTGGTCCCATCATGGCTATAACCTGAAAGGGAGAAATTCTGCTTATAAAGCAACCATAGAGAAAGGTACCAGTGTCAAGATGCTAGGGAGCCTTCTATTTGGAAGTTTGGAGCTATATGGAGCTACTTTGTCTTTTGTCAGATCCTACATGCCTTGTGGCTTGGAGCTAACTCTGGACTCCCGAGAGTCATGAAATACAAACTCTGGCAGGTCCTGACAAGCTCATCACCAGGCTGGTTTCAGTTAGTGATGAATTTTTGGCTACCAAGTCTTAGCTATGATCTGCCTTTCATATCTGAAGTAACTCCTGATACCAAGAAATCACAGATCCTTGAAGAAAAAGGTCTCCATCCCCATGCTCAACTCAAGTGTCATCTCCTGGCATCGTGTGTCCAATTCCATATGACTAGTGCCCTCTTCCTCAACATTCCTTTTGATTGATTCCTTACATGTCATGTATTCTTACTAAAATGGGAACTTACTGAGGGCAGCTAGGGTTTTATTTTTGCCTTTGTATAGTACGTAACAGAATTCCTGAACACCGCAGGCACTTTGTGCTTGTTGGGGAGGCGATGTCCACTGTATCATGCCCTACTCAGACCTTATGTGGAAGAGCATTCGACTTTGGGCACCACAGTTCTGGAAGACCGTAAACCCCGGGTTAGGCACCCTGTTCCAGAAGGAAAGAGAAACCTTCGATGAATAACTTCTTAATAAGTTAAATTAAAAGCAGGTCAAACAAATAGATCCTGGAAAAGAAAATTAAAAACATGGATCTATTTAGCTCTCTCATCCCTCAACTACAGTGGCCTTTGAGATTTAAATAGAAAAATCCTTAGATTATATAAATGAAAACAAGGAAACCCTGTTCCTCCCAGTCCTTTCTTGTTACCTCAGCAAACTTAACAACTTCCATTGAGGCAAGCACCATCTTGTGGCAAAATGATTGTACAGCACGAATTAGCAAAATCTCTCAGTCTGAAAGGTTCAAGTCACTGAATATTTATGAATCATCTACTTGGATCCTGGAAAAGCAATCTGGTAAAGAGGATGGAAGACTAGTCTTGGAGTCAAGAAGGCTTGGGTAAAATGAGAATGATTTCAGCCCCTCCCTCACAGAATGGGAAGGCTCAATACAAGTAGGTATGTGCTTTGCAAACACTAAAATACATCAACTGTTAGTTATTGCTATTAATATTCATTTTCTCATCTTTTTTTGATAGAATTCAGATAGGAATGGTCTAGGACAAGGATCTATTATTCTACTGTTCCTATTATTGGGGTATATAGAGAGGAGGACTAGCACCTCTGAGGTGAGGGATTTTCAGGGCTGCTCATTCACCTTTGGTGTTCACCTTTCACCCAACTCTCACTTGTGGCTCCAAGAAGCTGTAGCATGTGCAGCAGCCACATCACAGTAAATTGTCTTGGCAGACAAGCTAAACCAGTTTGAAGGTACCCGAAAGGCCTCTGTTGGTGAGTTAGGGGGATGTCTTCCCCAAGCATGCGAAGACTACCTCTACTGGAACAGGTGGATGTGGACGTTTTGTCCTAACAGCCACGAAAGCTGCTGAAGCAGGCATTGTGGGCCACTTAGAGCTTGGTCAGACATCGAAGATGCTGACCAAAGTCTTTCACTGCATCCCAGGCCATCACTAGTCATCCTGACTTCTTTTGTCTTGCCACTGGACTCTGATGATTCTGGAAGAGAGAATAGTGAGGCTGATGACTTTGTGCAACCCTGCCTCACTTAAATCCAGTTCATTTGCAAGATATCAACTTGTGCTGTCATCAGTCCTCTTCAAAAACAAAGGACAAATAACATTCCTAGTATTACTATTTCCTCTTAATCTTTTATATTTCATGGTATCAATATGCATAGAAAATGTACAGAGAGAGCCCCCACATGGATAAAATGATACTTCCAGACACAAAATAAATTTATATACAACAGAAGTAGGAGTACTTAATTATTGTGTGTGAATAAACTGCATTCTCAAAAGATGATAGGATCTACAACAGACTTGGAGATGTAAGGAGGTTACTGAGATTAAACACTTCGGAGCCCAGAGAAATTAAGGGAGCATCTCCAAGGTCAAACAGCTACTAAGTATCTCAGATGAGGTTCAAACTCAAGGTTTTTGGCTTTCAAATCTGTCCCTCTCAAAGAAGTCTTCTTCAATCTTATAGCCACTTTCTACTCAACATGTTAAGTTATTCATTGTTACATATTTTAAGGTACTTAAATAAAATTTTGACTCTTTGGTTCATACCCTTGCTACCAACTACCTGATTTCACTACTTCAGTGTTAATGGATATTAACTATATTCTCATAATTTAGAAATCTTTTCTTTATGCATGATCACTTCTGAGTGACATCAAACATTTTGTCAACATGTTGATCCAAGTGCCTGTATCACCAAGCAGAATGATACAGAAAAAGGAGCCACAGAAAGAAACACCTTTAATCAAGAAAGCTCTCATTTCTACATGGAAAAAAAGTTGTCATGCCATCAAAAGAAAATAAAGGATCATGATGTATTTTACAGTTCTGCAATATACTTTAAGTGCTACTTTTTTCTCTCTGTTTTTTATTGTCATGCAAAATGCACTTCCATATTGGTCATGTCATAAAGAGCAAATTCATACATAACCAAAACCCCACAGTAAAACCCAAAATAGGCTGATGTGAAAGACAACTCCAACAGTTCTTTCTCTGGAGGTGGATAGCATTCCCCATCATAAGTCTTTCAGGATTGTCCCAGATCATTGAATTCCTGAGAGTAGCCAAGTCTTTCACAGCTATCATTCAATATTGCTGTTGCTGTGTACAGTGTTCTCTCAGTTCTGCTTATTTCACTCTGCATAAGTTCCTGCAGATCTTTCCAGCTTTTTCTGAAATCATCCTGCGTATCATTCCTTATAGCACAGTAGTATTCCATCACCAACATACACCACAATTTGTTCAGCCATTCCCCAACTGATGGACATCCTCTCATCCTCTCAATTTCCAATTCTTTGCCACCACAAAAAGAGCAGCTATAAATATTTTGTACAAGTAGGTCCTTTCCCCTTTTTTACTATCTCTTTGGGATACAGACCCAGTAGTGGTATTGCTTGGATCAAAGAGTATGCACAGTTTTATAGACCTTTGGGAATAGTTCCAAATTGCCCTCCAGAATGGTTGGATCAGTCCACAACTCCACACCAACAATGCATTAGTGTCCCAATTTTGCCACATCCCCTCCAACATTTATCACTTTCCTTTACTGCCATACTGCAATACACTTGAAAGAATAAAAGTTGAATATTTCTTTTTCCATGTGCTATGAATTATCAAATAAAATCCTCATTCTATAAAGAGTTCAATAAACATACGACATTTGAAACTAGAGGGGGTATGTGGAGGCGGGGGTATATATGTATTTGTGTAGAAAAAATACTGATTTCAAAAGCCAAAGGATCTGGGCTCCAATCTTTCCTTTTGGCTTTCTACTTATTGAGCTACTTAACATCTCGGGGTCTGGGTTACCACATCTGTACAATGAGAGAGGCTAGCCTAGAAATCTCTTCCAAATCTACAACCAATGATCTCTTGATAATGCCCTGCAGGGGTTTGGATCTTTTATCTCAGTGTTATGGGGACCTCCCAAGTGAAAGAACTCCTGCCATCAATATTCTTGGAGAGTAAAAAACAATGAATAAAAAGATACAGAAAGGAAAGAGAATTGTCCCAGATTACAAATCCCCAAAGGAGGAAACTGGCAAGGCAATTTGCTTGATTGTCAGTTTTAGGGATGGAAAGGATCTTTGACATCAGTGAGTCTAACCTTCCCATTTTAGAGATGAATTAAGTGAAGGCCCAGAGTGGTTAGTTCCCTCAAATAACCAAGTGCCAGAACAGGCAATTCAATGCAGTCTGATAACTCTAATAAACTGACTACCACACTCTCTACTTCCCAAATGCTTTTACAAAAAATGAAAGGTATTAGACTTGGAATTCTATGAAATCCTGTTTAATTCATCCTGTACTATCTTTTAAAATGTAAGAAAAGTCTATAAAATAATGACTTGGGTGAATATTCATCTTATTAAGTATTGATAATTGTCTTATAAAAAATGATGTAGCAAAGAAATCAGTATGTTGGAATACAGAGAATTAATTCAGGGAATGGATATCATTGAAGATGTTGAAACAAAAAAGGTAAAAATTAGAAAATCTGGCCTGAAGTTGTTTAAAATAAGGACAGAGATAGTGATTTAACAAAGGGGCCTCTTGCATACATATAAATGGTGCTATCACTTCATTTGAAGATGCTCATAACTTTAAAAGAACACACTACATGGAAAGTATTTTCATAGCCTTTTATTTAATGATAGCCAATTTAAGAACAAATGAAAAAGTATTCCATTACATTTTTGTTTTCTGATGCATGTTCAACAAACAGGTTTTTCCAGGCAGACTTAGAATGATTTACTTACTCCATCAAAAGAGAGGATACGATCTCAATTGGTCTCTTGATGTCTTAATGGAAATTTGCTTAATGTCATCAAACTGTGATTATAATTCTTGCCGTACAAGTTTCACCCAGGTTCAGCTTATTGTCATAAAATGTTGACTAAGTAAAAAAAAATCATATGCAGGTTTATAATTTTCTCCCATACTATCAAGTGCTCTCTGCCCCATGAAGCTTCACTCCGTATATCCCTCCTAGAACTTTAAAAACAAAATCCAGAATAAAGGCAATTATGCTTTCAAATCTGTATTATAAAGTTATACGTGTATAAGTTGAGTCTCCTTGCTCACTGAATTAATGCACTTAGTTAAATGCCCATTAACTGATGCTTAGAGAGCTTTTGAAGAACCTTAGAACACTGCTACTTGAAATACAATGAAAAGCATACAAAACACAGAAAGAGGAAATTATAAGTAGAAATCCTGGGAATTTAGAACATAATACAAATAGTTATTTCCCTGAAAATATAGTGCAATTTTTTTTAGTACAATACATTGATCATAGCAGGTGTTCAATTATTATTGCAGTGAAAAAGTTTTCATAACACATCCCAAAGTCCTATTAAGCTACTCTGCTTAATTTTTATGGGACTAAAACGTGTGGTTAAAATGCAATTTATGAACTATTTACAGTGTTACAGTGTTTAAAAAAGAACGATCATGTCTAAAACCCTGTCTCTATGCTTACATACATACTCTGTTTATTATACTACTGTATCTGGATGGCTTATTTGGTAGACCCACGCAGCTATGGCCTATACAATAATTTACAAAGATAAGTTTCTCCTTGCTCAGATAACTATGTGAAAATATAATCACAGCTATAAATAGTTCTTTACAAATTACTGTAAAACATATTGAATGTATCTGAATAGCCCAAGTGCTTCTCAAAATAGGTTTACCATATGAATTAGTTCAAATAACAAAGAGGAAGGTCTGTGCTTCTTAAACTGCATTTAATAGCACTGAAAGGCATACCCGAAAAAAAGCAAATTGCCAAATGCTTCAAGTAAGAGGTTGTCGAATCAGTTTTACGTAATAAATGGAAAAACCATTTCAACCAAAACTTCTCACAAGCCTCTCAAGAAGGACACACACCCTCAGATGAAATGAACCCATGGAGAGTCACCTTAAGATTGATAACGCAGCAAAAATCTACAGGAGAGATGCTCAATCCAACTTTGGTACCTATGCAGGCTGCTCTGGCCAGGCACAGATTTTCTGAAAATATTGACAAGAGCAGCAGAACGGGGACATTTATGATGAAGCTATAATGAGGTTTTGTTCCAAACTAAAAACCCGTCCCTATTTTAGACAACTTCTTGACAGAAAATATTTAGAAAACACTTGGAAAACTTATAAATTAATTGAGACCTACCAGAAAGATGTTTTCATGGAAAAATAGACCTCTCCTCCACGTGCTGAACTGGACCTTTGACTGTACTGATGGGGATGTCCCTTCCAACAACGCAGCTCCCAACACATCTATGCTTGCCCAGACTGTACAACTCTTTTTTTTATATCCTTCCATAAGTTTGCCATGGGGTGAGTTTAAATATATTTGAGACAAAGTTTCATTTCCAAAATGAGGAAAAAACTCTCACCTACTTTTCCTAAATGCATCATTTGCAATGGTAAAGAATTTGGCCATTATGTAAAACACCTCACTTCTGGAGACCTACACTAAGCAAGTTTGATGTTTCTATTGGCATTAACACTAACATCTTTTAGATCTGGTTGCATTTTAGACAATATAAAGTAACGTAAGCTGTTAGAATAAACTAGGGGAAAAATGGATTCCTAACTTTTTAACCTCTAATTCAAAACACTGATGCTTTAAATACATAAACTAGATTGTATCCATAGTATTTAGGACATAAACTACAGTTATATTAATAAAAATACTTTAAAAAACTAATTGTATTACATTTTTCTCAAAATACTTTCTAGTATTCTGATTGCTACTAGGATGTTGCATCTCTCTCATATAGTGTACTATGAAAGGCACATATTTTAAGAGGTTAGGACTGCTTTAGTTCAAGTTCTATGTGGACGCAAAAGAAAAAAAAAGAAAGAACTAAGAAAAAATGTGCAAATCTGAAGCATTCAAAAATTCCTTTTAAGGATAGGAGATCTACACTAGTGCGTGGTTCCAGAGAATGCCGATTCTCCTTTTAAAAGTGAGTTTGAACATGGGGCATCATTTGGGAGGGGGCTGAAGAGGAAGCTGAGGGGCTGGTGAGCTTGGCGGAGTTGGTCATTTTCATTTCTTCAAGCCTCTTCACATATTCATCCCGCAAAGCTAACAGCTCCATGTAACGCTGCTCCACTGGATCTGGTTGCTGGAGAGACAGACATACACAAAAGAGGCCCCCTTTATTTTGACTATATTATAAAATGCCACCAGATTAACTGAATTTGCCTTGAAACCTTGAAATCAATTTATTTCAACAAAGATGACTGGAACAAAATTCCATTTATCAATCTCCTTTTTTCCTCATTAACTTTGAATTCTGAAGATACCCTTTACAAGATGAGGTGGCAGTTTAGCCACCTGACAATAACAGCACGCATATGTCCAACAGGCAGCTAGTAATGCCATTAAGAGTATCTAGGGTCTCAAAATGCATACTTCCCTCTTGGTTTTCCTTTGACTTTTTCTATTACTGTTGCAAAGGAACAACACTTTGAAAATAATTAAATATGACTCACTACCATGCTGCTCAGCTTGCTACTATCTGACTGAATGTCTGACCTTTTTTTATTGACCTAATCAGGTGCTAAATACGTCTGCCCTGAATCAAGGGCACACACAGCTGTGATTGAAGCAATTGTCCCGACAAGCCAAGCCAAAGGTAAGGATCGAGGGGCTTATCTCTTATAGAGCTGATCTCCAAATATGATGAAATGTCCAGCATGGATTCTGATGTGAACATTCTGCTTCTAGTTAATGAGAATACTGAAAAACTTTACTGGTGCTCCACCAAAAGCATCACTAGTTCTTTGGTTTTCACTTGTTTTGGGGGTTTGGGGAGGAAGTCGGTGTAGGCAAGAGCTGCTGGCGCCATTGCAATGAATGCCAGACCCCACTGCTGGGGGAAGCACCACATTTTGTTTTCTGCTTAGACCACACATCTATTAGCAGCAGAGACCGAGTCTCTCTTCTTTTCTATACCCCAACGCTGTTTAATGCCCATACACCATGCACCCTCAATGTTTGTTTACCAATTAGGCCACCAAAACTGTAACTTCTTGGCCGCTTCATGATGAATCCCTAAGTTCTTCCAGCACTAACTTGGGATTTGATTTTAAGTTGATTCTACACAAAACAGGTCTTTTCTCTATCAACAAAACCTATGATAAAAGTCCAGGCGCAGAGCTCCTGGATATTAAGAAATGAGCATGCAATTCACTGTGGTAAATTGCATAGACAATTTGCTTTTTTTCCATCTCTGTTTTCTTCCAAATGAAAATACGCTCAAGGAAGAACATTGCTAAACATCCAAGCTCAATTATACCACCAAATCTTCAATGACTCTGAGCTTATGTGAATAAAAGGGGATTATATTCTAGTTGTTCCTTTCAAGATGTGTTTTCTAATGCAATTCTTCATTTATTATTTCTCCCTTTATATGGTCACAAATGAATTGCTTGTAATTCCTCTGATTTTCAAGGAGACCTTTTATGCTATTATTTCTAACTGTCAGTAGCAAAAAGGTCAAAATAAACATAAAGAAGCCACATCTTGCAAGAGAAGTGCAGTGTTGTAGTGATAGGGTATTATTAAGGAAAACATTTTCTGTAATAGCAGTAAAAAAATTTCAGTAACCCTGGAAAAGTTTTTATTTTTTTATTTGCTATCCAAAACACTGAAACTCTTACTAAACAAACTCTCAGTGTGCTTCTCAAATCCCAATTTAGCCAGCCAATGTTCTCAGGCCCTGGAATCTCACGCTTCCCAAAAGAATACACATCACTAAGCAGCAGTAGCCTTTTTCATGCAAGCATCAGAGACCTTAAAGCACAAGCGCCAACTTGAAACTGGCAACATACCAATGAGAGAAAAGAGTACCCTGACTGGCACCTTACCAGCTGCCTGAATGGTATAAACAATATAGGAGACAGACCACAGAAAAGGGAATCTGCTGGTGCCCAAAAATTCCTGCCTGAATAAAAGCATGTTTCTTCCCAAAGGCTGGATTGTAAAGGTTGGTCTGTTGGATACAGCATGTTCCTAAATCTCCCCACCAAAACTTCAGAGAAAACCCAAGCACAAGAACACTGAATACTTGTAATGCTCGGAACAAATAACTAAATGAAGGGATACCAGGCTGTTCAGTAAATGGAAGGCTCCATGGACTTGAAATGAGATGCAGAGCCTTTTACTAAACAAAACAAAAAAACACACACATGGCTTTTATTTTTGGTTGGTAAGTGACCAACGAAGACATGCTGTTCAATAACTAGTCAGTTATCCTTATTTTGGAGTAAAGGCTTTCAATAAAAAGAAATCATTCCCAAGCTAGCACTCTAGAAGATATGGCAAGATCTGAATGGGAAAAAGGAACCATCTATTTTCTCATCCTGAAAGTTGGCCTCTGCGGTAGAGTAGCTAGCTGTAGAGGGGAGTGCTATACTGTCTATGCGATTACTAATAGCTTCATGATGGTAAAGAAGTTCCTGGACCAGTGCAATTTAGAAACTTCCAGACTTTTGTAGGTGGTAGAAGCTTATACAGTATTGTAATGTCTATGTTGGCTTTTAAATTTATGTTAGCTACTGGTCTAAATAGACTTCTCAACAAACAAGACCTCATTTCCAAGTAAGTCTTTTGAGTTTGGTAGTTGTTCTCATGATACTCAAAAATGTTCCCAACAGTGTGATCTAAGATGGAAAAGAATTACTGCAATCTAAAACATAGCTGACTGGGCAATAGTTTGATTTCACTTACTTGTTGCCTCATCCTTGTGTTCCATCTAATGTAATAATTCACCCAGAGTTCCAAATGGCGCATGCTAGCAACTGGGTATAAAGCTCGGTTCAGCTCCTTAGTATAAAAAGGATTTGTGTACTTTCCTTTATCGCTGTTTATCATTGACCACAAAGAAAGAGTTTTCATCATTACTTTCTAGAAAAAAGAAAAACAGAGAGCTAGGGTGAAGAGAGAGCCTCACATACAAACAGGCAAGCATCGTCTTAGGCCATATGTGCCTCTATAGGGACAATACATCTGGACTAATCTTAATGACAACTAATGAAGAGTAGGGGAGCATAGAATTAGAGGTAAAAGGGACCTGAGGGAGGTACCATGGCCAGGCAGATAAGGGTACAAGACTTGTACTGTGCGACTCCAGGCAAGTCGCTTAACCTTTGTCTGCCTTGGTTTCCTTATCTGTAAAATGGGGATAATAATAATACCTACCTCCAAGGGTTGTTATGAGGTATCAGATGAGATAATATTTGTTAAGCAATTAGCACAATGTCTGGTACAAAGTAAGCACTAAATAAATGTTAGCTGTTATTATTATCCTTGTTAGACCCTGGGCAAGTTTCTTAATCTTTCTAAACCTCAGTTTCTTCACCTATAAAATAGGGACAAGAACCTACTTCACATGGAGGTTGTGAAGGTCATCTAAACTGACCCAAGTTAAATACTTGCTGAACCTTAAAGTGCTTTACAAATACAAGTTATTATTATTATCATTATCATTATTATTATCAACCATTGAGATGAACCCTCTTATTCTGACATATGAGGAAACTATTCCATAATGGTTAGATAACTTGCCCTGGGTCAAGCAGCAGAGCTTAGATCTGAATCCAGGGCCTCAGACTCCAAATCCAGAGCCTTCCCCACAGACCCAGGAATCCAATCACATCATTTTTTGGTGACAATTTTTTTTCAGGCTTGATAAAGGGGAAACAATGCTCTATCACAGAGCATGGCCAGCTTGCTAACCTAAAGTGTTTTTAGACAAACCAATACATGGACTGACCATTTGACTGCAAGTGAGCAAACAGAGACTTCTTCATTTGAAGGTGCTCATGGCAGATCATTTATTTTTATTTTTGTGAAGACGATGAAGTCTTCATCTTAGGCTGAATCTGAGTAAAAAGCGACGGCACCACTGAACTTCCCAGATGGTTTATTTACACTGAAACAATGTCCAGGTGATTTGGGAAGGCCATTCACATGACTGAATGTTCATTTTTAAATATAGGTGTCTGCTATCTTATAAAAAGTCAGTCTTTCCAAGCCTATAACTTCTACAAAAATACCAATTATAAATGAGAGAGAGAAAAAGAGAGCTTAGGAAATAAAAATACAAACTTATTTCTTGGGCTGCTACAAGAAGACCACATAGTCTATTATTCCAGTTAAGGCTCAAAGCCATTAAACAGTCAGTAAACATGAAGTGCCTACTATGCACCAGGCACTGTGCTATAGAAAGGCAAAAGACAGTCTTTGCTTACAATGAGCTCAGAGTCTAAGGGGGAAACCACATGTAAACAGCTTTGGCCAAAAAAGCTATAGACAGGAAAAAGAATTAAAAGTCAACAGAAGGAGGCACTAAGATTAAGAGGCTTGAGAAAGGTTCTTGTACAAGGTAGGATTTGAGCTGGGTCTTGAAGGAAGTCAGGAGGCAGAGAGGAGGAGGGAGTGGATTCCAGGCATGGGGAACAGCCAGTAAGAATGGCCTGGAGTGAGGATGTGGGGGTTTCCCATGGGAATAACAGCAAGTAGTCTAATATCACTGAGTGCTACATGGGGGTGGAGGTGTGAAGTGTAAGAAGCCTGGAATGTTGGGGTGTGTGGCAGGTTATAAAAGGCTTGGAAAGACAAACGGAGGATTTTCTTTTTGATCTTGGAGGTGATAGGGAGCCATGGGGCTTATTAAGTGTGTGTGTGTGGGGAGGTCAGACATGCCCTGTAGGAAGTTCACTGACAGCTGAGTGGAGGATGGAAAGACTTGTGGCAGGTAGGACAACTGGCAGGTTACTGTAGCAACAGTGTAGGCATGAAGTGATGAGAGTGGTGGCAGAGGAGAGAAGGGGCTATATGTGAGAGATGTTATGTGGGTAGAAATGACAAAATTTGGCAATGAAACAGATGTGGAAGAGTGAGGAGTTAAGAATGACATCTAGGCTGGGTGACTGGGAGGATGCTCAGCAGCAATAGAGAAATTGTGGGGAAGGGAAAATTGTGGGTGTGTTAGATTGTGAGCTCAGTTTTTTTTTAAATTAAGTTTATTTATTTAACTAATTTAGACTATTTTTCCATGGTTCCATGATTGATGTTCTTTCTCTCCCCTCCTCCCTGCCCCCACCGTAGCCAATATGTAATTCCAATGGGTTTTACATGTGTCATTGATTAAGACCTATTTCCATATTATTAATATTTGCATTGGAGTGATCGTTTATAGAGTTGTGAGTTCAATTTTGAAAAAGTTGAATTTAAGATGTCAGTTTAAGATTTGTCTATTTTGTATATAATTTTTTTGCTCCAGGCTCCACTGTTGGCTCTGGAATTTTTCTACTATGCCCCAGATGTCTCACTCCAGAGTTCACTCCACCCTTGGACTTCTCATACTGGAAGTACATTATGACCTTGTAGTGCATTCCTCTGCTTGGCTGGTTCCTCCCTAAAATTCTGCTTTAAGGAAAGCACCCAGTCCAGTCACGTACTCATCCTTCTCCAGGCTCCGTTCCTAACTACACCAGGTGCCTTTTCTTCCTTCTACTATTCACTGCCTTCCCCTACCCCCTTTTTGGCCTTCATTATATACGGTTTCTTCCCTTATTAGAACAAATAAGCTTCTTGAAGGCAGGTCGGAATTATTTTACGTCCTTGATGCTGAGTACACTGCCTGGCCTAGAGTACAGATTTACCAAATGTTTGTTGACTTGACTAGGCCTTTAGCTAAAGCTCCCAAATAAAGTAACTTTAGAAGCTTCCTTAGCAGAAAACTCCTCGTTAATGGGAATGACAAATTGTCACTAGACACAGAAGGCAGCCAAAAAAATGTTGAGCTTCATTCGATCATTCCCTGTCATACTAGGTTTCGTATATACCAGAGAGTTTGTACTAAAGAGATGAATATTTTTACTAGTAAGTGTTTGTTGTATTGAATTGGAATCCACCTACCTCTTTTTCTCGAGCATATTCACTGTTGAATAAGAAGGTACCAAAACGGCAACTGTAGAGATTATCCAAAATGGTGATCAAGAATTGTTCATTGAATTCAAAAGCTGTAGGAAACTGGCAGAACACACACACACAGAAAATAAGGCAAAAAAAGATCTTAGTCTTAACTTTAAATGCCGCTGCCTTGAGTATGAATACAGAATTAGAGCTTAATACCAATGCCTTGAGTGCTGAAGGGTCTTCCATCTAAAGCAAGGCTGGCCTTAGAGACCTCAAGTTCCCTCAGAGGTATATATGCATCATGGAAAGCTAGTTTGCAATCTGATTGCTTTGACATTTTTTTCCTCCCTCTTTCACTCTGTGTCCTAATAATCTGCATCAACTGCCATCAGACTGACTCTAATGACAGTAGGAAGACTATAATTAGCCAAAAAGAGCAACTTAAAGTATTACCTATTCCAGTCCTTGGCATATACCTACCAATTTTTTTCACTTCTATCATGCCTGTGATCGCCTCTGGGGAGATACTCTCCTGCCAAGCCCTCCTCCACCCATTTCTTCTCTGGCAAGACAAAGGAAAACCCCATCTACTCATCCCAGTCCCTACCTCTGTTTAACTGTAAGAAAGCAGATGTTGGGAAAGCAAAAGAAGTAGAAATGATGAGAAAATCTTGTGGGCTCAAACAATTCTGGGATACCTTTTTATTTCTTTAGAATGTCACCAGTTTTATCTTGGACCTCACAAAAGAGTGGCAGAACACCAAGCTCTGGTCTCACAAAAGATGCACTATTATTGATGTCCATTCACCTCAGAGAGGCAGACATACTACCTAGTGAAAACAAGATGTTTTTCCTACAACCCTTCCCTCTACATTCCATGAAAAGCATCCTATTATTTCCCAAGTAGATGAGTTGTAGTCTTTCTACTAGATTAGAATCCCCATTCTAATCTACTCTATAGACTTTCTTGGCCAATTATTCTATGTGAAACATTTTTTACCATGGTCCTTCAGTTCCCCTGCCTCTGCTCCAGCTCTACTCCCTTTTCTTGGCCTATTGAGAGCCTATGCATCCTTCAACAACACAGCTCAAGTCCTACCCTCCCTAGGTCAAGAAACTTTCCATCGCTTTTCTAGTTCAAACTGACTTTTCTCTTCTCTGAACTCCTATAGCAATTATAGAATATCCCACATAATCTAGCACTTTATGACAAATTTCCTTGTGTAAAGGAGCCTTTGGCCCTCCAACCTCACATAGTTCTTTGATCTGTGCTTTTCTAATATGCTTATCATGTAATATTATACATGATATCTATCAATATTGGTGTCTTATCCTCCTACTGACTCGAAGTTCATTAAGGGTGGGACCTTGCCTTAGCTAAATTGTCTGTCTCCTTCACTGTCTATGTGATTTGACAAAATTGCCATTATGAAGGGGCTACCAAGTGGTGTGTGAACACACTCCACAATGTCACAGAATATAAATGTTTATTTATATTTGAGAAATAATAAATTTAAATGTACATACATAAAATGAAACACATTCTCCAAAGTGAAACATTCCTTACCTGTTTAGACATTTGCCATACACAATCCATAAATTGAAGAAAAATGGGAGAGCGGTCAGTGTCAGCATAATTTTTCTCCCCATGACCTATTCTCTGAAAGAAACAAGGAGAGGTATTTGATTCTAACTTAAAGACAGTACAGTTTACACAAGCTGTTATGAGGCAATATACTAATCTGTCTTCCTTAGTTTAAGCAGTATATGACTTCTTTTCGGAGGTACTACATATAGACACACGAGTACTTTTAATACTTCAAGGATTTTCCATTTCATTGTTAGAGCTATTCCTTTTCCTGACATGGATAACAAACCCCTCTATTACTTAGAAGACAATTGTTTAGAGTTGCTGTGGTAAAAAAACATGATTCTCCCTGCCACTGCCCTGGTAAGGAACCTTTCCAGATATCAGAAGTAGGTCTTTAGACAATGGGCATACAGGTTTCCCCAGTGCCCATCTGTCTTGTCTCTTTGACAGAGCTCATGTTCCACAGGCTTTTAGCCTCTGAGATCCTAGGGACACTTCTACACCATGATGAAGGATAGGAGAAGGATAACAGTGACAGTTTACAAAATAATTATATAACACAGAAAAAGTCAAGTGGCACAGGCTTTTGAACAGCTAAGAATTAATGTGCATATTCCTCTGTATTATGAATTAAAATCTGGAACCTTGGCAATATCAGTATATCTACTTTGGAAACGAGAAGGATTCCTAGCCAGTATTTTTACCTGAACCTAGGTGAGCTAAATTCAGGTCAGAAACACTTGGGGATAGAAAGGCATATGTTACTTAACATAAATGTTTTATGAATGTAGAAAACTGAAAAGAGCCCAGGAGGTTTTCACAGTTAGCAAGGTACCAATCCTTGGGTGGTAGAACTTTGAACCAGAAAGTCAAAATGGTCAGTGAAAAGAGCAGTCAATAAAGAATCACAATATCAGAATTCAAATCCTTCCTCTGGCCTTAGTTTCATCATTGACAAAATAAGGGAGCTGGACCAGATGGTCTTTAAAGTCCCTTCCAGAATAAGATATATATATATATGTATGTATATGTATATGTGTATATATATATGTATATATATATATATATATGTACATAATCCTATGATCATGGCCAAGAAAAGAGCCTCTACCCTCAAAAACAAAAAACAAACATATTTCTTCACCATTTTCTCTCCAATTAATTTTTGCTCCCCTATGGGATTTGGATGAAGCATCAAAGTCAATATAAGATGATTAAAAACAATACATAGAGCTTTAATAATAAAACGCACTTAATAAATGTTGGGTGAATTAAATTGACTACAAAAGTAAAGTTTTACAATTTGCAAACTATGGAAAGCAGCTGTTTTTGTTTAATGTGATTTTAGAAAGTTTTTAATCCTGAATAAAAACCCACTTTTTTATTGTTTGTAATTAAGAAATCAACTGTAATAGGTGTGTTTAAATGGCAAATATAGTTTTAAAAAGACTTTTTAGTAACCTAAGGAGTTATACATTTTCAAAAGCTATAAAATTATAACATTCCATAGGTAAAAGAAATTCACGTTTTAGATGGTTAGTTTTTCCATCACAGATGCCCATAATATTAAACTCTAATACAATAGATTTTGCTTATTACCGATGCAAATTTGTGTCCAAAGCTTATCCACTCTTTTTGTATTAATACTTCAAAGCCTGTAATGGTTCGGTAGTAGCTGTCTAACATTAGCATGGCTAGAGATGTGAGCTGTGCTGTTCTATCCCATCCATCACTGCAATGCACCAACACTGAGCTTCTTCCAGAGGCCACTTTATCTGCAACTTGAATAGCTCCTGTCAAGACAAACTGTTAAACAAAAAAACACTTTTTAAAATGCTGAAAATTAAGATGATAAAAATAATGCCACGATTAAAATTTGTTTTAAATGTCAGCAAAACCTCTATTTTAAAAAGACTATTTCTGGAACAGAGAAATTTCTAAACATGGAAAATCTGGACATTTAGAATCAGCTAGTTTTCTCTAACAAACTCATTCAAGAAATGGAAAAATTCCTAATGAATTTGCTTACATGGATGTATTTATTAACATGAATAAGATTAGAAGAAACAATAGTGAAAAAAAGATGGAGGAGAAGTGAGTCTAGAGAACTTGGTCGAAAGAGGCACCCAAGTCCACTCACACTGGGAATATATGTACTTGGAACCAGAAGGACATAGAGCAAGAAAGTAAGCCAGATCTACAGGCATTTTTCTAGAGGGAGGACATTACTGTCACCAGCACAGAGTGGGACTGCATTTTATTCTTTCTTTTCCCTCAACAGTGTGTGAAAAAGTAAGGAGGACTTAATAAGTGACTGAGAGAAACAGTGAAATTTGCAGAAATTTCTCTGCTCAAGAAGAGACAATTTAAAAAGCAGACCTGCAACATCTAAGAAGGGAGGACTGCAAAAGAAAGGCCAAATGACAAGCGAAAAGAGCAACCAAGAAAATACCAGCAAATGCCCATTTCTAATCTCTTTAAAGCCTCTGTCAATAGTCTGTACATACATTTGAGAAGAATATGAGGAAGAAATGGGGAGGTCTTTCACAGATGATTTCACCTTTGCAGAGCAGGCACACAAGTGACTGAAGAGCATCGAGAATATAAGATCCCACTGGGCTTACTGTTCATTGATCTTAAAACAAAATGCAGCCCTAAAGGTTCTCCTCACAAAGGGAGTTACCAGTGGCATGGATTATATGTAGCCCAGAGATCAAACATAAGGATTCTCTCCCAATGGAGTTCTCCATGTACTATATATAGATGATGAGGTACTAAATCACATCAAACCCCCAAACCAGAATACAATAAAAGCTATGCCTCAATGAAATCCACAGTGATTATAAAGGAAAGCTCTAACTATCTGCAATGCAACAAAGTGGCTAAAGAACACACATTACCCAGGCAAGAGCAACCAGTTGGACAAGCAGTCCACTGAGTTATTAGCTCATTGAGCTATGGGTATTATTACTATAATTGGCCATATTATAGTTATATGGAAAGGAACTCTCAAAATGTTAATGGTCATGTCGCAAACCCTTGGATAATCTAACTATACTGCCATAGATCACTGTGCCATAGTACAATACAGAATTACAAAAATCAAATTACAAATCAAATTGCTATTAATAAGGTTTCATTTACTTATCTTCTTAAAACCTTAAGTCTTCATTCTCTCCTTCCTTTCCTTCTCTCCCTACCTTTAGTCAGTCACTAAATCTTCTTAGTTCCTTTCTTCTTGGAAAATCTTCCCCTTCCTATGCAAAGATCATGATCCCAGGCCAGGGAGAGTATTTTTAAGAAACAATGTAAGCAGGGCAGCTAGGGTAGCTCAGTGGATTGAGAGCCAGGCCTGGAGTCAGTAAAACCTAACCTCAAAATTCAAATCTGACTTCAGGTACTTCCTTGCTATGTGACCCTGGGCAAGTCACTTAACCCCATTGCCTACCGCTTTGGCACCAATACACAGTGTTGATTCTAAGATGGAAGATGAGGGTTTAAAAAAAAAGAAACTGAAATAATATAAGCATACTACACTAGGGAATGTATTAGAAGCTTCCTGGTATCCTAAAAGCATGATGAATCTCATTAGAATGAGGGTAGGGGAGAAGAGACTCATTTAAAGAAAAACTTGAATCCAGATCCGCTGAGGCTTGTTCCTTTATTCAGGCAACGTGTTCTACTTCTAGAAAGGATTGATCAGGCATCCAGATTCCAGGATTAATAACTACTGCCAATTCAGTAACATACTAGGCTGTCTTCAATAAATGAACAGCAATAATAAATTCAAACAAATATTATTCTAAATATCCACATTTCACAAATTAGTTGGCAATGTAAATCAAAAAGCCCATTAATTTTTAAAGTGGAGTTACCTTGACATGCTCTAGCCAATGCGTTGATTCCAAGCTTGATAGCCAATGAGATTCTTCTACATTAGGATAAACTATATCCTTCAGTTTTCTTAAGGATTCTCTCATGACATGAATATTATGAATATCCAGGAAGAAAATTTCTGCATTATGATAGACATCATCACTTTCATATCCTCCTCCTGTTGCCTAACAAACAAAAAAATGCAATATTTTCAAAGTGCATTATAATCACAAACTCTTAAAGCTAAATTAAAGCAAGTGGGTCAGAGCTTGAAAGGTCCACATTCTCCATGAATTTCCAGGTATAAAATTAGAGGAAAGAGAGTGAGTTAATTGTGGAAAGGGAATAGATATGTTTGCCTTTATATTCCAAGTGATTTTTTTTTTATAACATAGCTAAAGTCATTTTTTTGGTTGGCATTAAATACTTGAGAGAGGGAAAGGTGGTAATTACTAGGGCCACTAATTTTTAAATCTGCTCCATCTAGCATTTTATCATCCTGGTACTATGATAAAGAGCACTGATTTATGTGTGGAAACCCTAACGTACATATGTTTAAAGAGAGCTATGGTTTATGTTTTGGCACATCTTAAGGAAGAGACTTGAAAACCTTGAAAGAACGTGATCATCCGCACCAAAGGCTAGTAAAGAACGTAAGCCCATGATAACTTCAAGTTGTCCATTAAAAGAGTGAGCAAGAAGGAATTAGCAAGGTTGACTGCCAAGAAAGCATCTGATTGGAAAAGGACAGTCACATAACAGATATCACATGAAGGTTCCCTTTCCTGTCTATTTCTAACCCTGGGAGGGAAATGATTGCAGCAGCCATAAAGAGGGAAGAGGGGGAAAGGAAAAGAGGAGGGAGGAGAGAGAAAGAGAAAGATTGTAAACCAGGCACTGAATACCCAGAATCTTGATTGGCTGATAAGTTCATATTGAATTAACTTCAAAGGAAGAGATGTTGCTGAATGATGGAGGTAAAAGGAATGTGTGGAAGTGAGAATGAGCAAAGAATATTCTGACTCCCTACCAAAACCAGTAAGTTAGAGAAATGAGGGAAAGTACAACCAATATTAGAAAGAGTGACCAGGGATGGTCATCTTTTTCCTCAACAGAAGGAAGCCAGGTCTCAGTAGTGCCAGAAGATGGAGGGAATGAGAAAGAAAAAGGTTTCAGATGAAAACAAGTTTGTTAATTATGAAGACAGCATTCTAGACAGCACAGGGGAAGGAAGATCTGGAGTGGAGCATTTGAGGCTAGGGATGTGGGAGATGAGAGTGAGGGAAGTGGTGATGAAGTTGTGGGCAGGTGGTAGTATTGCCAGTCAACAATCAGTTAATGAATATTAAACATCTATAAGGGGCTAAGCACTGGGGATATAAATTCAAAAACAAAGACAATCCTTATATATATATATATATATACACACACACACACACACACACACACACACACATATATATATATACACACATATATATACATACACAAACACACACACTCCTTGGGGAGCTTACCATATAATGGAGAAAGTCAAGGCACAAAAAGAGCTGCAAACAAGGGGGGGGCATTGCAGAAAGATTTTATCATCTTTCAAGCTGCATACCAGGAAACCCAGGGCATCCCTTCCAAGAAGGGAGTGGTTGACTACTTCTTGTGACCCCACTCAAGTTCCTCCCATGCCCATCCTCTTCCCTAGACCTCAACATCCTTTGGGCCACTGTGACTTTGTCCCCTGCTCTTCATATTGATCTCAAGGCCAGGAACATTTCCCTCTCTCTTTCCTAGGATCTCAGAAGGCACTGGGAGAGGAGAGGAGCCTTTCCCATCCTGTGTTCTGTCCTAAGCAGAGGTCAGGGGGCAAAAAGAATGACCTTTGATTCAATTTCCTCCTTCACCATATTCTTTATTTCTAAGTTTCTGGTGATTTTTCCCCTGGTTTTCTCTTTTTGGTTTGTTTTTTAGATAAAAACCTTAGGAAAATATGAAAAAAATTCTAATAAAGGAAGATGACAAAAAAATCCTCTCTCTGACTTCAGATATTGCACTCTTTCTACTATATCTCAATAAACACAATCACTGGCAGTTCTACTACTACAGCAACAAAACAAACATTTACTGAGTATGACTACTAGTTTACTGAGAACAGATGCAGACTGAATTGAATTTGAATGGAGATACGATTGAAATGTTTTACAAATTCAAACACAGTTTCTAAAGTACATAGCTACCTATTGATTTGAAACAATATTTTAAGTACCTATAAAACAAAAGATTTCCATGGAAATAAAGTAAAATTGTATATATATGCTACTGTGTTACAAATCCTGATAGAAAGGAACAGAAGGTAGATATTATGAAACTGTGGATAGTCCAAAAAGAATTTCTTATTTGGCTTGGAAAGGCATTCAGAGCTTCTTTTCCAGCTATAAAGAACTTTTTAAACTGAATTTTATTTGTATGAATATGAAAATTATTTTAATTACTGATGACAAACAAGCATTCTGAGGGGAGCTTAGCTGGGCTCAAACATCTAACTGTATATGCAATACAAGTATGATTAATGAGTAATAATAATATAGTGAGAAATAATAATAATTGGCACTTAAAGGTTTTCAGAGTCCTTTATGTGCATGACCTCATTACAGACATTGAATCATAGATTTAGTGGAAGAGAGACTAGAAGTCATCTAGTTTGACTCCATTTTACAGATGAAGGAACTGAGGCCCAGTAAGATTAAAGGACTTGCCCAAGGCCACACAGGTAAGTGGCAAAATCAGAGGTCAACCCTAGGTACCTCTTCCTCAAAATCCAGTGCTCTGGATTTCACTGCATTTTAGCAACTCTGACAAGGCAGTTCCTGTAAGCATTATCCTCTGACATACAGATACATATATAAAGGAACGCTTCACTTATCCCTTGGCAACATGTCCAGCAGTCCCATCTATCCAGAAGACAGCCAAGAGCCAGTCTCTGAGAACCCAAAATAGATTCTGCAAAGTCTGTGCCCTCACAGCTCACTGATTGTCATTTCAGAGGTAAGTCAAACAAACATACCCTGTGTGTCTTTTCCTATTCCATAGCAGTTTAGGACCAGCACATTATGAGAAGGAATATGAGGGGTCTGATGGATGCAGGCACAGGGATAACAGTAAGAAGTGATAGAAGACAATTAATAGATATCAGGGGGAAGAAGAATCCCCTCTGAGATAAAACTATTAAGGGTAGACACAAGAAATTAAAAAAAAAAACCACCACCACCATGCAACCTGTAGCTATGTAGTATAGGGGACAAAAAGCTTTTAACATTTCAGTAGGTCCTGAGGGTGTCCAATGCAATCAATAATGGATATTCGTCATCAGTCATCAAGAAAATGTTTGATTGTTTTTAGGAGCCTCCATATAAGGGAGCAGAAAAAAAAGTGTTACCCTTTTATAAGCTCTGTGTCAAAAACAATTAAAATACAGAAGACTGTGGTACTTAAAAGGATAAGCTTCTGTCATTTAAAAAATCCCTTTATATAAAGTACATCTTCAAACAGGCCAGAAAATTGCAATATTATTATATATGCACACAAGATTGGGATTTGATAATAAAATTATTATTTTGACAGCTTTCAATAATTCTCTATATACGGTCACAGCAGTCAGTAGTGTGTCCAAATGTCCTGAAGGACAAGGCCAGGATATTCCAGTAGTTGAACGTGCTGACTGCAATTTAAATGGCTAGACTAACATATAATATATTGCACAGAACTACTGTTATCAAAATGTATTTTGTGGCCAAAACTTTCTCCCTAAATGAATCAAAGTGGTCTTATTTTAGTTTCAGTATTGACTTCCACTTCTATTAGTTGACCTATACCTCTCTCCACTCCCCATTCCCAAACCCTATTTCCTCTACCGTAAAAGGAGAAGGCAGGACTAAATGATCCTAGCCTCCTTGGGGCTCCAATTTCCTTATCTATAAAAGAAGATTGGCCTCTGGTTCCTTCTAGCTCTAGATTTAGGATTCTATGGTTACTATGGCTTCTTCCAATTCTGACCAACTATGAACTCTATTAATTTCAAATTCAAAAACAGCATACTCCTATAAAATAGTTCCTTTTTAAGAAAAATCAATTCCAGTAACTTCATTAATTCACTATGCTTACCTTATTGGCTACTGCATTTACACTGGGTCTTGCATCAAAGATTGCAAGTTTGGAAATCTGTCCATTAGCTTCTCTGATAATATCAAGATATTTTTCATCATCTTTATTCCTTTTGCCACCCATACCAACAAGAGGTTGACTGCAGCGCATAATGACATTCTTATTTTCTGGATGAATCCAGGACAGCACCTAGGTAAAGTTCAGAAATTTTCAGCTACTGAGAAGCACAACAATAAATTGTTTGGCACTGTGAAAGAAAACAGATCAATCAGTGGAAAATGATAACTCTTCATACGCAATTTGATGGGTCTTCCCTCCCTCCACAATACTGAACACTTCTGAAAATACCACACAACATGCTTAGGCTCCATTACATTTACTAAAAATAGATCTCATCACTTAAAAAGACATTAAAATTGTATCTTTGAAGCTGCCATATAGGTACAGACTTAACAAAAAGGAAGTATTTTTTTTAAATGACTGTCTATATAAACTCTGGAAGTTGCTTGTGGCTAACAACTATCTAGAATATTGCTAAAGGCCCAAAAGGAAGTTGGGGTGTGGGGTGAGGGGTGAAGGACAGCAATGAAAAGATCTAAGAACACATAATGACTTTCTGGTTTTCAGCACTAACATGCAGGCTCTTTCCTTCTAGTCTTTCAACCTGAGCTCATTTATTCTTATTTTAGACACAAGACTAATAAATAGAGTAACTGGGTTTTCCAGTCCCTATCATATTAGAAGCAAGAAACTGGAGGATAAGAGAGAAATAAGGGAAAGTCCTAGAAGCAGGCTGCTGACAGCAGCAAGAAGAAACAGCTGACTGAGAGGGAAGGGACAGAAAAATTATAAATAAGAAGGCAAAGAAAATTTAAAAGCATGCACAGCAGTTTGGGGGTAACAGTATAAGACATATGAATATCTCCCAAGGGCATGTACTACACTGTATTAAATTAAAACAATATTTTACGTTTATAACAATGAGGACAAGGAAGTAAAATAAGTTTTGGAGATATTTGCATCAAAAATAGTAAAAAAAAAATTCCAGCATTTACGAAGGGAAAATCATTTATGTGGAATCAATTCTTCAAGATGCCTTGTAAATGAAATGCTACTGTATACTATATTTGTGATTTGGGTTTTTCATACCACAATTTGAATTTCCCTCCCTTCAAAGCTTATTTCTTTCCTAGGATGCAGTCAAAAATCATATATTAAATAATGCCTAGTATTAATTTTGTAAAGACTCATAATTAATATAAAAACTCATAAATGATATAAAAACTCATAAATGATATAAAATAATACCTCTGTACATGGTACTGTAAAGAAATATGAGTTTAAACAAAATCATAAAGCTTAAGCTCAAAAGTCATCTTCAGAAAGATAGTATTTATTCACAATCTGAAGCACATCCAACAAAAGCGAGCCTCCAAAAAGGAACACATGCAGGTCTTTTGCTTGGGCTATGTCAGCAAACCAAAGTTTATAATGATGGCCATTTAATAAGAAAGGTAAATAGCACGGCTATGTAAGACTGAAGTCAGGGAACCTCTTCTGAATGCTAGATGATAAAACCTCACTAAGAAGAAAACCTGCAGAGGAAGGCCTCACTGACAGTGACAAACTTCTGTCACAAAATATTTCTGGGAATAAATGCAAATTAATAACGTTAAAGCACAATCCATGCTGTCTTTCATATACAAAGCTGTATATGTAAATTGCTATCAAGAGGTGATGATGGATGTACCGTTTTTTTAAGAGTAATGGCTCTAGCCAACGGCATACCCTGGCAACAGTGTCAGGTGCAATACATTATAAAGACTTTGAAAAGGTCAAGAACAACAAAACTAATCAGATCATGAGGGTTAAATTTGATACCCTGGCCCTATGAGGACAGTGTTGTAACCTATGAGCTAAAGGCTACAGATCCCTTCAAATATAGTATTTATTAAGAACAGTATATATTAGTATTTATTTATTATCCTCTTATTCTCTCACTTGAGAACCTCACCTCATAGTTTAATCAATCAATCAATCAATATTTACTGTACACTAGGTACCATGCTGAATGCTAGATAAATATAGACCAAAACCAAATAGTTCCTGTCCTCCTGGAACTTACATTCCAACAGAAAAGAAAGCACATACACAAAAAGGTATATAAAGATCCACAGAGACAAGATATACAGTCATCTTAGAGGGGTAGGTCGTCCACCTCAAGTTCCCTCATCTCTCAGTCCCTTGGAATCATCTCCTACAATCTTCTCTCCAGTCTCTGAAGAACAGGTGACCCTTGGGCACCAAGAGAAGGGAGGAGAGATGCACACATAAAAAAGGACAATTCATTACTAATAGCCTAGGCAACTAGTGACTAACTATGTGTAAACTAGAGTTTCATATTAACTATCTAGCAGCTGGCCCCAGACACTGGTTGGTAACTGCACTGTCTTTTTAAATTGCCTTCTATGCGCCGGAGACTGTACTCAGCATTGGGGAGAAATAGAAGAAAAAAGTCCATCAGTTCACATTTCACCTCCACACCCTATCCAGTCATTCTGCTACCCCCTCGAGCCCTCCAGTCATCTGCCCGGAGGTGGGTTTATGTTCCCTTGCCAGTAGTTTGTTCCCACAGTCATTCCCTCTCTCTCTGCCTTATCTTCAGTCTCTTATCTCCGGGATCCTTCATACATACAAACATGGCTAATTCTTCTTTATAAGTAAAAAAATCCTCCCAGGATCTTAGCTATGTCATTATAAGTGTGTATGTCTGTATATATGTGAATCTGTATGTCTATACATCTTCTTTTTTCAAACTCCTAGAAAATACTGGCTACATTCATTGCCTCCATTTCCTCTAAACTCTCTCTAAACTTCCTCTAAACCCTCTTCAATGTGGCTTCTAATCTGTTCACTGGGCTGAAACTGCTCTCTGTAAAGTTATTAATGATTATTCAACGGTTAAAAACCAATGGCCTTTGCTTAATCCTCATCCTTCTGCAGCTTTTGATACTGCTGCCCATTGTCTCTTCCCATATATATGGCCCTCCTTGGGTTTTTATGACATTCTTGGATCTCCTCCTACCTAGCATTTCTACCACTTTTTCCTCAGTCTCCATTCCTGGATCTTCATGCATGTCATACCCACTAACTGTGGATACACACCAAGGCTCTGTCCTGGGCCCTCTTTTCTTTCTACACTCTCTCACTTGTTGACCTCATAAGCTGATGGTGCTTCAATGATCATTTCCATACAGATGACTCCACAGCTCTGTATCTAGCCTAGTTTCTCACCCAAACTCCAGTCAGACAATGCCAACTGTCTATAGGATGTTTCAAACAATGCACCGCATGCACCTCAAATTCAATTTGTCCAGAAAAGGACTCAATCTTTTTTCTCCAAACCAATCTAACACTCAAACTTCCCCATCTCTATCAAGGGTATCACTTTTTTTTAAACCCTTACCTTCCATCTTGGAGTCAATACTGTGTATTGGCTCCAAGGCAGAAGAGTGATAAGTGCTAGGCAATGGGGGTGAAGTGACTTGCCCAGGGTCACACAGCTGGGAAGTGTCTAAGGCCAGATTTGAACCTAGGACCTCCCGTCTCTAGGACTGGCTCTCAATCCACTGAGCCACCCAGCTGCCCCCAAGGGTATCACCTTTTGGTCATCTGGGTTGAAACTTTAGGACAGTCCTTGACTCCTTACTTTTTATTCACCCACAAATCCAATCAATTGCCAAATCAAGCTGTTTCAATCTCCACACCTCTTGCTTACATCCCTTCTAGTTTAGGACTTTATTAAATCTCACCTGGTCTAGGCAATAGCTTCTATTTGATATTCCTGCCTCAACTTTCTCTCTAGTCCAATCTATACTTTGCACAGTTGTCAAAGTGATTTCCCAAAAAGTGCATATAGATCTTATCATATGTATATTATATCAGCTCCCTATTAGCTCTACAATTGAGTATCAACTCTTCTGTTTGGCATTTAAAATTTGTCATAGCCTGGTCTCTTCCTTTTTTTCCAGCCTCTATATAGCTTATAGTCCAGCCACATCGGTCCTATTGCTCCTCATACATAATAAATACTCCATTCCCTATCTCCATGACTTTGCACTGGCTGTCTCTAGTGCTTGGAATTCATCCCATCCTTACCTCTGCCTCTAGGAATCCCTGAATTTCCTTTAATCCAGCTCAAATGACATGAGGCTTTTCTAGTTCTCCAAGCTAGTAATACCTTCTTCCTCACAATTATCTTATATCTTCTTGGTATATGTTTTATATAATCTTATATATTAATATGTTGTTTTCTCTGTTAGGATGGAAGCTCCTTGAAGGCAGGCATTGTTTTACTTTTCTTTCTTTATTCCTAGCACCTAGCAATGTGCCGCATGCTAGGAACTAACAAAGTAGGCACTTATAAATACTTGTAGATGGAGATATAAACAGGTACCAAGAGATATGGCAGTTAAATTCATGTAAGAAATAATTCACATTTGTTTTACATTCCATAATTATATATCAAACATTTCTTAATGCACATGCATTGCTAGGCTCAGAGGATAATAGCAGGCTTAAAGAACTCTTAATGTCTTAAGTGTTCCTTTAGAAAAAGGCACCAATTTCAGAATGGACTTTTTTCATTGGTAAGCAGAGGGAGAAATAATTCCAAAATGTTTACACACACACACACACACACACAAAAACATATACAGAGTGCATGGAAATAGGGAGAAGTACTGCAAGAATGGAGGAAGGCAAATGCTAATCTAATTTTCAAAAAAATAAAGACATAAAGGTTGCAAACAAAGGACCAGGGAGCTTGACTTTGGTTCCTAGGAAAATTCTAGAGATGGCTATTAATATTTAGAAAAAGAAGTGATGATTACAAAAAGCCAGCATGGCTAAAGGGGATGTGGGAAAATAGAAACGCTAATACACCATTGGTGGAGCTATGAAGAACACCAGTCATTCTGAGGAACAATTTGGTGCAATGCCCAAAGGGAGGTAAAACCGTGCATACTTTCTGACCCACCAATATGGTTACCAGGTCCAAAGAAATTAAAGAAAAAAAAGAGAAGGACAAGTGTTAAAAAAAACTTATAGCACCTCTTTTTGTGGTGGCAAAGAATTGGAAACTGAGGAGATGCCCATCCATTGGGAAATGGCTGAACAAGTTGTAGTATATGAGAAAATGATGGAATACTAGTGTATAGTAAGAAAGGATGAAGGGGACAGTGTAAGAAAAACCTGGGAAGACTTATATGAACTGATGCTAAGTGAAGTGAGAAGAACCAGGAGTAACAGCAATGTTGTAATGATGATCAACTTTGAAAGACTTGACTAGCCTGATCAATGATTCACAATTCCAAAGGATCCATGACGAAAAATGCTATCCAGCTTCAGAAAGAGAAATGATGGCCTCTGAATGTAAACTGAAGCACATTTTCTCCTTTCTTTTTCCTGTCTTTTCATTGTTGCAACATGGCTACTGTGGGAGTTTATTTCACATGACTTCAAATGTAAAAAAACACAACAAAGAACTAGCATGATGGTTTCAACAAAAATGGGTTGTGTGAGACTAACCTTAATCCCTTTTCCTCTTTTTGTCAGCATTATAAAAGTAGTAGATGAAAATAATGCTATGGACATAGTTTACCCTCACTAAGTGAAGCTTTTGCTCAAGTATCTCAGACTGTTCTTGGAAAGAGACAGAGAGGTATGGATTAGATGAGAATACAAGCAGATGGAGTCAGAACTGTTTGGATGGCTGGCCTCAAAGGGTACTTGTGAAGAGGTCAATATCAATGTGGCAGAAAGTCTCTAGAGAGGAGTTCAAGGAACAGGCTTTACATTTTTATTGATTAGTTTAATCATAGATGGCATGCTCATCAAATGTTCAGTTGACATAAAATGAAGAGCCAACATATTATACAAGTGAGGATCCAAAGATATCTTGAAAGACTAGCATAATAGACTGAATCTAATGAGATGAAACTCAACAGAGATAAAGGTAAAGTCTTATCACTTGGATATAAAAAAACAATTTCCCAGTATATGATAGGGGAGGGACAGTTAGACAGCAGTTACTATAAAAAAGATCTGGGGGTTTTAGTGAGCTACATGCTTAATAGGAATCAGTAGTATAATGAGGCAGTCAAAAATGCTAAGGTGATCTTGGATTACACTAAGAGAAGCATAGTTTCTAATAATAAGTAGGTGATAATTCTACAATATTCTGCCTTTGTCATTAGACCTCATTTTGAGTACTGTGCTCAATTCTGGCCACTAAACCTGATATTTAAGAAAGTCACTGAAAAGGCAGGGTATGGACAAGGGAAGTAAATGGGATGGTAAAGATTATTGAGTTTATGAAATACAAAAAACTGATTAAATTAAATGGGAATATTTAGTCTAAAAAAGAGAATATTCAGGGAGGATATAAGAGCTTTTTAAAGTATCTGAATGGCTATTACATGGAGGAGGATTAGAATGGTTCTGTTTGGCTCCTAGAAGCAACGGATTAAAGATGTGAGAGACAAATTTAGACATAACGTCAGAAAAAAAACCTTTCTAACAATAACAGCTGTCCAAAGCTGGAATGAACTACCTTGAGAAGTACTGAGTTTCCCCTACTTGGAGGTTTTCAATCAGAGGCTGAATGGTCACTTATTTGGTATATGTTAATGGGGACACTTTTTGAAGGTGGGTTGAAGTAGAAAGCTGCTGAAGCTCCTTCTAATTCTCAAATTCTGTGATTATATATATATATATATATATATATATATATATGAAGTATAACAGAAGAAGCCCTTGTCACTCCTAGCTCCAATCTGCCCCTGCTACTTAAAAGCAGCTTGTAAATTAATAAAGATGAGAACAGATAAAAATCAGTTCAAAAGCTCTACAATATACAATTTTTTGGTTTGGATTTGTGATTTCATTGTTGTACATAAGTACAATTGCTGTGCCACTCATAATCCTAGAGAATTGCTTGACAGCTTAAGTGACTTACCCAGGATTACACAGATAGTAGGTGTAAGAGACAAGAAAATATGTAATGTCACATTTAAATGATCATAAGTTCCAAAAGTTTTATAAACTTTAACCTCATTCCTCAGAATAAAGAGCATCTCAAGTAATAAAAGTTACTCTGTGATAACTGCTCTAAGTTTGACTCACCGGAATTCTATTACGGGATCTAAAAGTTGCAACTTTCCTGAGATCATCATCTGTGGAATGATATGGTACCACCAGAATGGAAGGATACGTTTCACACATTTCAAAGCGTTTATTGACAAAAGATACTCTCCACTGGTCATTGGGCAATCCCTTAAAACAAATAACAAGAGCAAATTCCATTATTTCACATTTGATTTAATTTCACATTTAACTTCAAGGTCACATTTCATTTCTAAGACTATTTTCCTCCTTTGATGTTAGTTTTGTACTTAGCACTGACCACATGGTGGCGATAACCTACCAATTTATCACAGAACTGACAAACCTGACACTTAGAAAATTGAGGTACAATGAGACAAACACAGTTTTCATAAGTAGTGTTTTAGTTATAGAAGTTCTCTTGAAGTTCTTTTTACCCATATAAAATGACTACTTATTACCTACATGATACAGATGGCATAACTTTAAGACTAAATAATAGCAATGAAACTCAAATTTCCCTTTCCCCACCAAATGAAAGCCCCGTGTTCAATCTGAGAGTAGAGATGAGAATCAGCAAGTTCCCCCTTCTTCTTCCCAAAAGGGTATGGATTTTCCAACCTATTTCAAAAGTTTCTAGGGCAAATCTATCAAGAAAGTAGGTATACAGAGAAACTCCATAGGGATGATTCTTATTAGTCTTAAATCAAGTTGTTTGGGATTGATTGGTCTGTGGTTGTGTGGGAAATGTACTCACTTCCAAACTAAATAGGCTATGAATGTGGCAATATGATACCTAAGGTACTCTCCTATCCTATAACTTACCCAGACAAATTTAAGCATCAAATATAAACAGATTTCTAGAAAGCAGTGTTCCATCTCCGCCCCCCCCCCAGTTCCTTTGCTATACCCAAAAGAAGCAGAGTTAGTGAGGGAATTTGTTTGGGGGATGGGGTAGAAGTTGTGCTTCAGGGCTGGGCCTAGACACCATGGACCAAACAGGAGCTGAGTATGGACATTCCTTAGCAAATAGTAAGAAAAATAAAAAAGACTGACTAGAGTGGTGGCTATCCAATACAAAATACTTTTGCCAGTTCATATATGCATGAGATGTTGAAACCTAATACTATGTTGTTCCAAATGAAAAGCTTTGAACCAAGAAGAAGGAAAAAATCTTAGTTTGGGTAATTAACACTCTACAAATAAAGCAAAAATGATCCACATTCTGTACATGTCCTAATGAGGTCTCCTCTTTCACTTCAAATCTATCAAGGCACAAATTATGAGCGATGTTAACAAATCACCACACAACTCGATTTCAAAATGAATTCCTTCATGGCATCTAATAAATGCCTCACATAGACTCTTTTTCAGAACTTAACACCCAAATACAAAATTCCAGGTCATTAGATCTGATGACAAACCAAGTGATGATCTGGTGTCCCAACTGCAGAAAACAACCAATAAAGAAATATAGATGAGTTCTTCTAAGGTCTTCAACTCTATCATTTCATTCAGACACACTAACTTTTCATTTCATAAGATTATAAACAATAAAAAAGAACAAATACAGAAGATTTGGACTTGATTCTCAAAACTTATTCTACAATGAGTCCAAATGATTTTTCAAATGATATAGTCATGATTAGGACAAATATAAAGTTCCAGAGGAAGTACCTTGCTCTAGATAGCCCAGATTTGGTCAAATGAAGGGTCTTTACAGTAGGACATATTAGACCTTTCTTTACTAAAACTCTACAGGCCTACGTGGATGCTGATCTTGTCCTCCAAAATCAGCATTAGGTTTGGGTTCTACTGGAACTCATTCCCCATTTAAAAATACACACAAGTATAAGAGATTATTTGCTTAAATGATAATTCCCATTTCTCAGACACATAAAAGTTTACAAAGCATCTTCCCCACAACTTGTGGGGTAGACTATTAAAATGTTATTATTCCCCTTTTACAAAGAAATTGAGACTCAGAGGTGAAAAGATCTTACAGTTACATAGCTAAGTAAATTTTAAAGGCAACCTTGATATTCAGTGGCTCTTGATGATAATCTTCAAGGAACAGGGGAGTTGTGAAAAGAGGGTTGGACTTGGAGTCTGGAGAGACTTGGTTCAAATCTCACCTCTGATTCCAGATACAAATGGGGGAATGCCACTTCCCACCCCCCTTTTTTTAAAAAAAACCTCACCTTCTCCCAAAGAGATAATAAGGAAAAAGACTTGTACAAGAATATTCATAGCTACACTCTTTGTGGTGGCCAAAAATTGGAAAACGAGGGGATGCCCTTCAGTTGGGGAATGGATGAACAAATTGTGGTATCTGTTGGTGATGGAATACTATTGTGCTCAAAGGAATAATAAAGTGGAGGAATTCCATGGGGACTGGAACAACCTCCAGGAATTTATGCAGAGCGAAAGGAGCAGAACCAGGAAAACATTGTACACAGAGACTGATACACTGTGGTACAATCGAAGGTAATGGACTTCTCCATTAGTGTCAATGCAATGTCCCTGAATAATCTGCAGGGATCTAAAAAACACTATCCACAAGCAGAGGATAAACTGTGGGAGTAAAAACACTGAGGAAAAGCAACTGCTTGACTACAGAGGGGAAGGGGATATGACTGAGGAGAGACTCTAAATGAACACTCTAATGCAAATACTAACAACAGGGAAATGGGTTCGAGTCAAGAACACATGTGATAACCAGTGGAATCGTGCGTCGGCTATGGGAGAGGGAAAGGTGGTGGGAGGGGGGGCGGGGAGGAAAAGAAAATGATCTTTGTTTCCAGTGAATAATGTTTGGAAATGACCAAATAAAATAATGTTTAAAATTAAAAAAAAAAGGAATGTAAATGGTTTAGGCATTTAATTTTACTTTGGAGATGCAAGTCCCAGATTACAGTTCCATTTACTGGTTTAGGTTTTTCCTTCATTTTTACCTTTATTATTTACTTTGGCTCACAAAAAAACAAAATGAATTTAAACATAAACCAAGTATATTCTAAATCCAATAAAATAAGTCTAGTTAAAAAAAAAAAAACAAAACCTCACCTTCTGTCTTAGGATCAATACTCTGTATTGATTCCAAGATAGAAGAGAAGTAAGGGCTAGGCAATGGGAGTTAAGTGACTTGCCCAGGATCACCCAGCTAGGAAGTATCTGAGATCAGTTTTGAATTCAGGACCTCCTGTCTCCAGGCCTGGCTCTCAATCCACTGAGCCATCCAGCTGCCCTGTTACTTTCCTTTTCATTACTTGGTGCTCACAAGGTTGCAGTTCAATCACCTAATTTTACAAATAAGAGCAATAGGGTCTAGAGAGGAGTGCCTTGACCAAGGACATAGCAGACAAGGGACGAGGCTGGGATTCAAACCCACATCATTGGACTGCAAGCCTAGCATTCTCTGTACTGCAATGGGCTGCCACCCTCTCCTAGTTTGTTTTATCAGTTGTAAAATAGGGATGATAACACATTTAGTAACTTGTAGTCAGCCCCAAATTCTAATTTCAGAGAGTTGTGAGGTTCACATGAAACTAGTACAGATCTATGTGCTTACAGCACACTAGTGAAATGTACAAGCTTATTGTTGGTGCTAATAATAATGTATTTTCACCAAAACTTCCTTTGAATAAGCAGCAATGAAAGCAAGCAACTTCATGGAGAAAATTTAACTGTCTGCCAAGTTTGTATGGAAAAGGTTTAGATTAGATACTAACTACTAATGTATAGAAAGAAAACTTGGGCTCCCAAACTAAAGCATTCAATGCAGAAATAAACTATAGAGTGGATAAGTGTGAAAGTGTCATCTATAATATTGGCCCATAATTTATTTTATGCAAAAATACAAAGACCTTCCTCAATGGTATAAAGAGGAAAGTTAAGAAATAGAATCAATATGATCCTTGACTATGGCTATAAGAACTAGTTAGGTTTAAGGTAAGAGCAACCACAGCACCCAGTAATAATGCATCTTTTAGAGATGAAGTGCCAGGCCCTTCCCACCCCCAGACAGAGTGCCATGCCTGCTCCTCTCCCCAACAAGACTGGGTGCCATATCTCTTCCCCACACTGAGTGCCAGGCATGTCCTGATCCCTTACCCCACACAGGGGAAGGAAAAAGCACTCCATTGGGTTGCTGGTTGGAGGGGGTGGGTGAAGTAAGGAACGTCCTCAGCAAGTGTAGAGAGGGGGAGGGGACGGAGCACTCAGGCAACTCTTGCTGGGGGCCATCAGTCCACGACACCTTGACAGAGGGATGCATGGTAGCTGGGGAGACCACAGAGTGGTCCTTGGCGAGATGTGACTGCCCACTCTATCCCCCTTGCATGACTTCTTTCATCAATGCCCCTTACCTATGAATTGACATGATTCCCCCTAGTCTCAAAAGAAATAATGCAAGAGCAAAACACACGTACCCTTATTCCCCAAAACATCAGCAAATGATCAGACCCTTAAACCCAATCCCCAAAAGACTATCATGGGTTAACTTTTACTTAAGTACATAATTCCCAGCAAAACCGCAGCTACAGGCCAAGCCCAAAACTTTCTCATGAAGCCAGCACACAAATCAATCATAGAGACCCATACAATACGTACAGGTATACTAAGCTTCAATATGCCTCAGTGACTCAATTACACAAATCAGTAACTCAAACTTCCTAATAAGCCACCTGCGACAAAATCATTTATCTTGTATTCTGTCTGTAATCACAATACAAAAATATAGAATGCTAATCAAGTGATTTGTTAAAAGTTAATGTATCACTTTTCCAATCATCTGTCTTTGATTTTGTGTATCTGCATGCCAAGAATATGGATATAAAAATAAATCCCAAGCCTGGGAATGTCGGAGCAGCTCAGAGATGTAAAGCAGTCCCATGGCCGTAATGATTAAGCTGTCTTCTGTTTGTTACTTATTTTATGTTGACTGATTGTTCGCCACCAGTCGGGAACCCTGGGGTCATGAGTGGGGCTGGACCCTGACCACGGCAAACTCTAAGGGCTTTGTTCCCCTCCAGCTCTGCTGCCTGTGAGCTGCCCATCTTATCCCCTGTGCACTCCCATTGGGCTGCTGGGCAGAAGGGTGGGGATGTGGAACATGCTCCATCCAAGTCCCTCTGCCTTCTTAGTAAGAGCTCTGGGGAGGGGGAGGGCAGCTGCATGCCCACAGAGAGTACTCTGCGTGCCATCTTTGGCACCCATGCCATAGGTTTGCCATCACTGTTACAGGATATATGGAATATGATGGTATATGTCTATGTTGGTGAACCTATGAAACATGCCAGAGAGGGCTGCTCCCTTCCCCCTCTCCACACATGCTTGAGGACATTTCTCACTTGACCCACCCCTCTGCCCAGCAGCAAAATAGGAGTGCTTCCTCCCTCCCCTGTCTGGAGTAAGGTGGGGATGGGGTGGGAGGGGCCCACATGCAGTGTGAGGGTTTTGGTTTGGGCACTTGGTCTCTATAAGGTTTGCCATCATTAGTATATGTTGTCCACAATTTGGATGCTACTGTTACCATTCAGAAGGATGTTAGGATATTATTGCTTTTCAAAGAACATGACAAACTAGAGATCATTGTAATGTATATTTTATGGTAACTTACTACATGAGAACCATTCAATAGTACTTATTGACTTACCTGCCTTCGATATTCTTCAATTGGATTATATACCATCCACCCGTTTTCAGGAAACTTTTCTTCATTTAAAAAAGCAAATAATGGCTAGAGACGGACAAAGGAAAAGCATTCAATGTCCACAGCAGGGAAACTAATGATGTCTTAATAGTACATCTTATAATTTAAAATTTTCTCTATTCAGATGTCTACAGATACTTTCAGACACACAATGTTTAAGAAAGCTAAATAATTTTTAAAAAACCAGGCTTACCAAATATAAATTAAGATTAATCAACAATAATAGCTGGCCAGGGGTGGGGTGGGTGGGTGGGGGCAGCGTACAGAGAGAGTAATGGGAACCAAAGCAGCAAATAATGTTGAGTCTTGTCCAGAAAGGCTTTACTTATTAATTGATTCTGTCCTTTCTCTGATTCACCAACCCATTATTCAGGAGGAGGTTTTTCGTTTCCACAGCAAAAATGTTTAAAATAAATTGCTGTTCTTTCAAAATGGAAGCTGGCAAGTCTGTGAACTAATCAATCATCAATTTAAGTCTTTTAAAATTGCAACCTTTACTAACCATATTCTTTGGATCCATAATTTTGTCAATGGAAGGCATTTCCTTTACCAGTGCAGAGTACAATCCCTTTCTAACCCAAAGCCTTAGAAGGTTTTAAAAAAAAACATGATTCATGAAACTAACCAAAAATAATCCTCATTGGTGATCAACCTTCTGGTGATGAGCCCCTCCAAATGTAGCCAAGTTGGTCCTCAGACAACAGACATAAGGTCCACTACTGGGCCTATACTACTAGCCTTTCTATCTTTGTAGAACCTGTGAGAAACTGTATTCTACCATATTAGTCATTGGGACCTCAAGATGTCACCTCCATGTAAAATTAAGGTTGGGGAAATCTCAAACCAGCTTCACTTATGCAAGTTAAGATAATAAGTTAGAAAATGATCTACAAAGTATTATAAAACTAAGCAATTTCAATCCAAATGTCTTGAACCATAAGAGGAACCCAAGTGGAAAAGTAATGTAACAAAAATTTAAGTGAACCATTTGCTGAACTAAGAGAATGACAACAGAAAGAAACGATTCCCAGAAATTCTGATCGTTAATTCCTTTTCAATATTTTGCATGTTTCAAGCTAAGATGCATTCTTCATTATGCTCTACACATTTAGATCCTACAAGTTTCCAATTAATGCTTTTTCAAAACATGCTCATGGCTGTGTCAAGAAGAATAAGCAACTTTATAGAGCAGTCCTTTTCTTTGAAAAAGCTCAAAGCACTCCAATATGTCTCTTTAATAACCTTATGAAACTGGCACAAGATTTCCCCTTGCTACAGCTAGGGAAATCATCCAGTGCCTCGCCCCAATGTTATATGGCTTGTCAGTGGCAGGGCTGGGCCCAGAACCCACATTTCCTGATTCCCAGCACAGTGCTCATTTTTCTCCCTTGGTTCAGCAGCCAACTAGTTCATTTATAATCTCAAACACTATGCTGAAGAAACTAAACAAAAAGCCACATTTGTTCAAAGAACTATGGAGATTTAAGGTGACCCAATTATTTTCCAAAGCATTTTACTGCACTTTATTAAGCCATGTAAGGGATCTGATAGATTTTGGGGCTAGAAGGAATCAGAGATCATCTTGCCCAATTTCCTCACTTTGATAGAAGAGAAAACTGAGGCCTGAAGATGAGAACTTTCCCTTCTGATTACAAAACATGTTGATATGAAATTTACATCTAAAAGACATGGAATGTAAAAGCATGTCACATTTAATTAAAATGTACTATTTACAAATAGAATAAGTGTTTTTGCAATAATCTATAAGAATTCACAATGACATTAAGGACAAGGAAAATGAAAGCAACCCGATGAATCTTATTCTGAAAATATAAAATAACCCTAAAAACTTTATTTAGAATCTGACCAGATTAAGAAATGAGAGCAGGTCAGGGAATTAACTTAGAGCATATCCAAACTGCTCTTTTGTAGGCCATTCTAAGTGGAAGGTAAATAAAGCTCAGTTCCAAGTTCAAGCCACAGAGTGAACAGACTCAATGTTTGCAGGCAACGGGAAGCAGGAGGGGCCAGAGGGTGGTGCAAAAGAAGAAAAACATCCATAATCCATTCAATTCATGACTGGACTTGGAATCGAGCTTTTTTATGTTTCCAGACACTATTTCTGTGTATCCAAAAGCAAATGAAACCTGAACAAATCGAACTCTTGACTTTAAATAAACTCTAACAGTATCCAAAGGTTTTTTGGGGTCTCATATCTACCTCTTACTTGCTATATAACGAGTTCTTCAATTTTTAAATATTTCTAAGGTCATGTATGCATGAGCCAAACACAAGCATATCTCACTTTAGGCAGAAGGCTTGTACTGAAAAAAGTGCAGATAAATTGAATTTTGTAAAATGAATCATTTAAATAATAAGTTATGAAATTATAATTTCAGAATTTTTTTGAATGTAGGAATTTGATATAAGTCATACATGATATATCAAGCCTCTTAAAGTGATATATTTAAAAATCCAATAATTTTTTAATAAAAATTAAACACAGAATTCAAATGCAATTCTGAAAATATAGCTATTCACATTGATAGATACGGTGAATGAAACATGGGAACTGAGAAACCCCATTTTTATGTGTACTCTATAGTCTTTTGTGCAAAAATACTTCATAATATAGAGAAAGTACAAGTACTTCCAATGCAGCTTTTCCAACATTTTTTGGAAGTAACATTGTATTTTTCAACATATTTCTACTACACCCATAATAAAAATAGATTTCCCTTTTTAAGCATTAGTATTAAGGGTTTTGGGGAGATTTCAACATGCTCTTCTCTCAATATAATCACAGGGAGGCTTGTGAGAAGGGAACTCTTCCCCTCATTATGTTGCTTTGTTTTGATGTAATCAATCAGCAACTTGGAGGTTGTTTACTATTGAGATATACAGAGATAGACAGGACCTCAGAGAAAGGAAGTTGAAACCAACAAGAGGGGAAATTGATTCCACAGGCACTGCCCCACTGGGTAGTGCCAGGCAAATTAAGGAACTAGGATTGGTTCCTGAGATGTAAGGTGGGAGAGCTAGTGGGTAGAGAAAACTGCTTATAAGCCAAGACCTAGTGACTGCTCTCTTGCTCTCTCACTCTCTCATGCTCTTCTGGCTGGACATTGGAACCTGAGGGAAACCCTGTTGGTGATGAGCTTCATTCCATCAAATGGCAACTAGGGTATTTAGCTAAGCAACTCCTTACCTCTTTCCTACATTTCCCTCTCTTTACTATCACTACTTTGATGCAATAAAGGTACTAGCAGCTTCATAATTTAATTTTAACTATTACAGTGTACTGGAAGCTTCTATAGACCAACTAGGATTGGATGAGATATATCAAAGGAAAGGACATACCAGGTTAATATGTGCTTCTGATCTAAGAGAAAGAATTGCCCTTTCTCACTTTTCCCTTTGACAGTGAATCTCCTAGAAAAAAACTTTTCTTGGCTCATTGCCTCCCCTTCTCCTCTTCTCACTCCTCAATCTCCTGAAATCTGCCTTTTGACCACCTCACCTACCAAGTTCCTGGAATGGCTGTACCAAAATGAAACTGCTCTCTCCAAGGTCACCAATGACTTTAAAGAACAAATCCAATGACTTCTCAGCTCTCATCCTTCTTGCTCCCCCCTCCCCCAATGCATTTGACACTGTGGACTACTCCTTCCTCCTAAGCATTCACATGGGGGTAAGGGGTGGTGATGACATGGCATTCTCTGATTCTACTTTCCATCTATCCTCACCTAATTTCCTTAGCTAGATCATCATCTTTACCCTATACCTTACATGTGGATTACTTCAGGGCTCTGTCCTGGGCCCTCTTCTTTCTTTCTTTTTTTTTGGGGGGGTTATTTTTATTTTATTTTTAATTTATTAAGAATATTTTTCCATGGTTGCCCAATTCATGTTCTTTCCCTCCCCTCTTCCTGAGCTGACGAGCAATTCCACTGGGTTATACATGTATCACTGTTCAAAACCTATTTCCATATTATTAATATTTGCAAAAGAGTGATCATTTAAAACCAAAATCCTCAATCATATCCCCATCGAACCATGTGATTGATCATATGTTTTTCTTGTGCGTTTCTACTCTCACAGTTTTTTCTCTGGATGAGGACAGTGTTCTTCCTCATAAGTCCCTCAGGATTGTTCTGGGTCATTGCATTGCTGCTAGTAGAGAAGTCCATTACATTTGATTGTGCCACAGTGCATCAGTCTCTGTGTACAATGTTCTCCTAGTTCTGTTCCTTTCACTCTGCATTAATTCCTGGAAGTGGTCCCTCTTCTTTCTAAATCACCTCTGTAGGGGGCAGTTGGGTGGCTCAGTGAACTGAGAGCCAGGCCTAGAGACGGGAGGTCTTAGGTTATAATCTGGCCTCAGACACTTCCTATCTGTGTGACCCTGGGCAAGTCACTTAACCCTCATTGCCTAGCCCTTACCGCTCTTCTGCCTTGGAACCAATACCCAGTATTGATTCTAAGACAGAAGGTAAGGGCTCCAAAAAACAAACAAATAAATAAATAAATCATCTTTCTTGGTAATCTCATCAAGTCCATGGGTTCAGTGATCATCTCTATGTGGATGATTCTTAGATTCACATGTCCAGTCTTAGTCTCTCCCCTGAGCTACAATCCTGCATCATCATCAATTGACCATTGGAAATCTCTAAATGCATGTAGGCAACTCTAACTTGGCAAGTCTAAGACAGACTTAATTTTCTTTCCTCTCTTCCTAATTCCTATTTGTGCTGATGGCACCACCATCCTTCTTATCATTGAAGTTTACAACCCTGGACACAATCTCAAGTCTTCTAGCTAGTTCTCTCTCATCTACAATCAGGTGCCATGTTTTCCTGAATCAACTTCTCAAGAATCTCACATATCTATCTGTTCCTTTCTCTACATTCCTAAGGCCACCATGTTAGTTAAGATCTTCCTCCCCTCTCATTTCTCCCTTACCCCAGTCACTCCTCTAATCCAATCCCTACAGAGCTGCCAAAACCAACTTTCCAAAGGCACAGGTCTGACTATATATCACTCTCCTGTTCCAAGTACCTCTTCAGTATTTCCCCACCGACTACAGAAGAAATACAGATTCCTTTCTTTGCCATTTCCAGTCTCTGCTACAGAGTCCTAGCTCCCAGTATCCCCAAGAAATTTGTTTGTGTTTATTTTGTATTTACTTATCTGTGTATGTTTTCTCCAACAGAATGCTCGCCTTCTAAGGGCAGAGACTGATTTGTTTTGTGTCTTTGTACTCCTAGCACCTACCATTGTGCTTCAGAAACACATGCTTGTTTGCTTAATTCATTCATTTATTTTCTTTAGTTTGTTCAAATAAATGCTTGTTGAATGAAACAAGATGGAAAGAAAACAGAGACACTTTAGAACTTGAGGGGGAAATAACCATTAGCTTACCAAACCATGTGACCGTGGAAAGGCATATTTTGTGAGGACTTCAAATATGTCTCGTCTGCTGTGACCTTCTTGTTTCAAAGCAAATCTCAGATTTCTCATATCCTAGAGAGAAGATATTTTAAAAAAGAAAATTACCACTTCATCCTCAGATATACTCAGACAGAGCACAAATGTTCAGATTAATTTTACACTCTTTAATTGAATGAATTTCAAAAGGACAGTTATTCTATGTAAGTAAAAGAATATGTGATTTTCTGGTATTAGAAATAAGCAGTTATAAAGCAGCTAGGGAGTGCAGTAGATAGAACACCAGGCCTGGAGTCAGGAAGCTCTGAGTTCAAATCCAACTTCAGATACTTAGTAGCTGTGTGACCCTGGACAAGTTAATTAACCATTTTTGCCTTGGTTTCCTCAACTGTAAAATGAGCAGGAGAAGGAAATGGCAAACCACTCGAGTATATTTGCTAAGGAAAACCCCAAACAGAGTCACAAAGAGTTGGACACAACTGAAATAAGTAGACAACAAAAATGTGTCAGGCACTATGGTACAGTTTGGGAAAGGAAGGCAAAAAAACAGTTCCAGGTTTCCAGGAGCTCCAAGTCTCCTAGGGGAGACAACATACAAAGAACTGTTTCCAGATAGAATAAAGACAAGGTAAACTGAGATAATCTCAGAGGGAAGGCACTAAGATTAAGGAAGCCTGGGAAATGCTTTTTGTAGGACTTTAGCTCAGGTCTAAAGATTTCCAGGGAAGCTAGGAGGTAGAAATGAAGACAAAGTGAGTTCTAGGCATGGAGGGCAGCCAACAAAGATGCCCTGAACTGAGAGATGGAACATCAAGGAGGTCAGTGTCACTGTATTGATAACTATGTTTGGAAGAGGGTAGATGGGAGGGAGAAGCATAAGTGTAAGAAGGGGCCTTGAATATTAAATAAAGGATCTTTTCTTGGATTGGATCCTGAGAGCAACAAGAAACCATTAGAGTTGACTGAGTGGTTGGGGAGTTGGATGTGTGTGATATGCATGCTCAGACTTACACTTCAAGATCAATGAGAGAACCAGAGTAGAGAAAGACTTGAGGGAGGTAAAGAGACCAACTATTGCAACAGTCTAGGCCTGAACCAGGGTGGTGGTATTAAAGACAGGAGGCATACATGAAAGATTTTAAGAATGTAGAAACACAGAAGGACTTGAAAACTATGGCAGGAGGGTTGGGTGAACAGTGAGAGTGAATCTAGATTGTGAGCCTGGGTGACTGGAAAGATGGTGGTACCCTGAACAAGAACAAGGAAGTTAGAAAGTGGAGAAGGTTTGAGGGAAAAAATATAGTTCAGCATTGGACATTGAGTTTAAGATTAAGATTAAGATTACGGTTGAGTTTAAGATATCTACAGGACATATATTAGTTCAAAATAATCAATATTCAGATATTCAATAAGCAGATATAGATGGGATATGAGAGGTCAGGAGAAAGATTAAGAAGATGTGAGAATCATTAGCATAGATGACAGTTGAATCCAAGGAATTCAAAATGTATAGAGGAAGAAGAGGGCCCATGAGCGAGCCTTAGGAGCCATCCACAGTTAGTGGATATGATTTGAATGAAGATCCAGCAGAGAAGACTGAGAACCAAGGGAGAATAGTATCTAGAGAAAAGAATATTAAAAAAGAGGATAATCAACAGTGTAAAGAACTATAGAGAAGTCAAGAAGAATGAGGACCGAGAAAAAGCCATTAATTTGGCACTTAAGAGGTTACGTTAGACTCTCTAAAGTTTAGAGAGTAGTTTCAGTTGAATGATGAATTCAGAAGTCTGATTGCAGGAAGTTAAGAAGAAAGTGACAGGAAAGGGAGGAGACAGTGTTTTCAATACTACGAAAATTGCAACTTTAAGAAGATAAAAGTTCCAAATTTAAAAAATTCTTCTACCTTTTGAATCTTATGGAACCACTGAATTTAATTGGGTATGAGAGAAGGTAACTTGGGGAAGTAGGAGGACTGGACTAGAAATCAGAATACCAGGGACCAGTTGGGCTCTTACACTAACCAGATGTGTGCCCCTGGACAAAGCCCTTAACCTCCCTGGGCTTCAGGTGCTTGGGGGGGGGGCTTAGACTAGGTGTTTTTGTATTGCCTTACTCCTAAGATTGCCTTTAATTTTAAAAATTTAAACAGTTTATAAATCATCATAACTAAAATGATTTGTGCCTAGGTAATTAGGAATAATTTCTTTTTACTTTTAAAAAGGCTTGATCTCAATGTTGTCAAATACATCTTCAAATACATGCCATTTTCTCTAATACTCCTTTGCCAGAGTTATAATTAAAAGAAGTGAAATGTACCTTGACCTAAGACCTCACTTTGATAAGTCTCTCAACAAAATCACATTCAAGAGTCCCACAATATCAATGAACGTATTTTTGGATAATTAAAAAAAGGAGGGGGAATCTGGGTATTTCAGTGGTTGAGAGGGAGGCCTAGAGATGGGAGATGCTAGGTTCAAATGTGGCCTCAGACACTTCCTAGCTGAGTGATCCTGGGCAAGTCACTTAACCCCCATTGCCTATCCCTTACCATTTTTCTGCCTTGGAACCAATACATAGTATTGATTCTAAGACAGAAGCTGCCTATGAGTCCCCTGTGTTACCCCCCAGAGAGTGGAGGAAGTGCTTGCATTGGTCTGCTGGACAGAGGAGAGCAGGGTAAGTGAAAAATGTCCTCAGGTGCAGTGGAGTAGCCCCCTCCAGCACGCCAGGGCACATGTCCCGCATCTTTGCCAACCCAGCACTAGGGGATAGTGCCTGCCCTTCTAAGTCATATTGTATCTATTCTATATGTTTCTTATATGTACATAGAAAAGTACAACTTGTCTCCCCCATTAGAATGTAAAATTTCTCCTCTGAGTCTTCAGCACTAGGTATGCTGTGGGGCTTAAGACAGGTGTTTAAAAGATGCTTACTGACAGGCTGAGCCTGGGCTTCCCATACCATCTCCTTACTTATCTTGGCTACTAACTCCCTATTATTCATTGTAGTTCCTTACTTTCCAAGTTGGGGGGGGGGCGCAAACAGAGTTAAGTGACTAGCCCTGGGTCACACAACTAGTAGGTTTCTGAGGCCAAATTTTAACTCAAGACGAGGAATCTTCCCAACTCCAGGCCCAGTACTCTATCTATGGTAACCTAACTGCCAATCCTTCCTTTCCAATTAAAAGATTATTCCCTTGGAGAAAGGAAAAAAAGAAGCAAAACAAAAGATGAGAAGCTTTGTCTTCTCTCAGGAGCCTGCTCCAGAAGCATGCCAAGAAGTAGTTCTAGTGGGCAGCTGGGTGGCTCAGTGGATTGAGAGCCAGGCCCAGAGATGGGCAACTCTGGAGTCAAATCTGGCCTCAGATACTTCCTAGCTGTGTGAAGCTGGACAAGTCACTTACCCACCCCCCACTCCCCACTCCCCACTGCCTAGCACTTACCACTCTTCTGCCTTAGAATCAACCAATTCTAAGACAGAAAGCAAGAGTTTAAAAAACAAACAAAAAAAGAAGTAGCTCTAACTCTTCATCTTTTCCTCGGTATAGCTTTATAAAGCTCCAAACCCTCTGTTGTCTTTTTTGTCATCAGCTTCAATTTGTTCTGAGAGTTAGTGTTCCTGACACTATTTTTATTAGACCATGTTATGCTTCTGGAGCCATCCTTTATTATCTGTCTTTATTTCCATCTTTTGCAGCTTTTCACAATGTCAGATAGCTGGGGTTCTCTCTGCAATAACACTCCAGTCTCTTTAGACAGCTCTTTCTCCTCCATTCAGAATTTTTCTTCTATCATTTTCAGAATTTCATTCTTGAGGGTTTCCCATCCTCCTGGCCTGACTTCCTCTGAAGAATTTTAATCCATGGAATCCTACCTATTTTTTCTTCTTTCTCCTCTCACTTCTAAAATCTACTCTTGTAAAGTCTAAAATAAGTCAAACGAAGCACAGATTTCTCCCTTTGTGTTTCCCCCTTCTTCCCTCCCTTTTCTCAGGGTTTTCAGGCAGGGTGGTATAGTGAGATACAGAATTCTATAGTTCTTAAATTTGAGTCAGAAAGACCTGGGTTTGAAAAGTGTGAGCTCTAGTCCTTTCTAGTCAAGGAGAGAGACCAAGAAATATGTGGTTGATAGCTTGCCCACATTGCTAACTAGATCAGGTCTTCTTCCTAGGCTTCTGACATGTTTCCTTAAACTCTCATCTATGTCATCTATCTAGATGGTCTAAAATATCCTCTGATGCCAATATTGCTTTTTATTCTGACCTCCTTGATCTTCACCTAATGCTTTCTGCCATGTGTTCCCCCGTGGTTCTTGAATTTCATCAGAGTAGCTATTCTTAAAATACAATGCTACACTACTATTTCTTCTTTGTATAGTGGAAGGAACACCAAATTTGGGATTGGAACCTGAGGTCAAATGAGTTCTAACTCATATGACTTTTACTAATATTTTGTACATTTTAAAATACATATCTGAGGCCATAGGTTTTATCATTAAATTCCTTTTTGGGTATCGTCCGTTAATTTTCCTACATTGTAGCTATGCTCTATGGCATTTTCCTATATGTCTTTTTTGTCTGTATATATATCTATGTGCCTATATTTGTCTATCTATCAATCCATCAACTGTCTGACTTTTCCCCTTACTTTTCAATTTAAACCTCACATAATTAAGTTTTTCAGATCTCAGGCAAATACATTTTTTTCCCTAGTCCTTGTTAGTTCCTTTCCTGCATTATTCCTGTATGTCAGGTCACAGTCCAAATATTCAACACTTGTTCTTGGATGTTTTTAACCAGTTTTTTAATTCCTAAATCTGCCACTATTTTATGTATAATTTTCCTTCAACTGGTGAAGCAACAGATTAAAGACATCCTATGCCAATGATGGTGAACCTTTTAGAGACCGAGTGCCCAAACCGCAACCCTCAGATTACATGTGAGCCCTGTGCCTTATCCTAGAGAGGGAAGGGAGGAAGTGTTTCCATTGGGCTGCTGGACAGAGGAGTGGGTCATGTGATAAATGTCCTCAGACTAAGAGGGTGAGGGGAGCAGCCCCTTCTGGCATGTACGCATGTTCACCAACATGGTCCTATGCCCTTAAGGGCATTGCTTTCTTTAGCATTAGCAAAGCTTTCTATATTCCTCTTGGCATTATCATTTCTGCCCACACCCCAAAAGTAGTAGTCATCATCAGATTTGACAAGTCTAGGGAGGTGCTCTCTCATGTTCTGGGCCCAGGAAAATAGTGGACCTCTCAACTGAGTCACTAACCACCAATGCTTCTCTGCTTCTTCCTCTCATCCTTACTGGACAATCTTTCATCTAACGGTTCCTATTACAGTATCATGGATTTAGAGCTGGAAGAAACAATCATCTAGTCCAGCACCCTCATTTTACAGAAGAGAAAAATGAAACCAGAGAGGCTGACTTACTCAAGATCAAATAGCTGGCAAGTGGCAGAATCAGGATTCCAACCCAAATCCTCTGACTTGTTCCATGCTAACATACATAATATCTTTCATATTAATACTCCTTGACAGACAAGCAGTTGCTTCACCTACAGAGGGTTCAATTCCCTCACATTCAGGAATAGTCTCCCAATTTAACTTGAAAAGCCTAGCAGCCCTTCTCCCACTTCCCGTCTGATGTATTCTTCTATCCTCTAACTTTCTGACATTAGAGGATTCCCCTCTGTCTCTTTAGATCCTATTTCTTTTTTGTTTTTACACTGAAGCCCTTCTTTTTGTAAAAGAACATTGAATTCTCCCCAATAATCTAGATAGTGGTGAGATATTCTTTGAGGCTCTTTACCTTTGCTTCCAGGAGGGAGGCCAGGCTGTAATTTTAACATGGATAAGAATTACTATTTCTAACTTAGAATTCATGATTAATAACATCATTGAATGTTCCTATAAAGGACTTGCACAGAACTTTGTCTTCTCAAGACATTCTAACACCAAAGAACTCAAAAACTTCTTGGAACCTTATAACCCATTATTTTTAAAAAATTTTCAAAATTCTGACATAACTCCAAAAAAGTGAGCATTTCTATATACTAAGGAGAACATAAAAGACAATTGTACAAAACAAATGCAACCAAAATTAGAAGGGAAGCAACAAATTGGGAAAAATCTTTATAACAAAAACCTCTGACAAAGGTCTAATTACTCAAATTTATAAGGAGCTCAATCAATTGTACAAAAAATCAAGTCAATCCCTAATTGATCAATGGGCAAGGGACATGAATAGGCAATTTTCAGATAAAGAAATCAAAACTATTAATAAGCACATGAAAAAGTGTTCTAAATCCCTCCTGATTAGAGAAATGCAAATCAAAACAACTCTGAGGTACCACCTCACACCTAGCAGATTGGCTAACATGACAGCAAAAGAAAGTAATAAATGTTGGAGGGGATGCAGCAAAGTTGGGACATTAATGCACTGCTAGTGAAGCTGTGAATTGATCCAACCATTTTGGAAGGTAATTTGGAACTATGCCCAAAGGGTGCTAAAAGACTGTCTGCCCTTTGATCCAGCCATAGCACTGCTGGGTTTGTATCCCAAAGAGATAATAAGGAAAAAGACTTGTACAAGAATATTCATTGCTGCTCTCTTTGTGGTGGCAAAAAATTGGAAAATGAGGGGATGCCCTTCAATTGGGGAATGGCTGAACAAATTGTGGTATATGTTGGTGATGGAATACTATTGTGCCCAAAGGAATAATGCACTGGAGGAATTCAATATGAACTGGAACAACCTCCAGGAATTGATGCAGAGTGAAAGGAGCAGAACCAGGAGAACACTGTACACAAGAGACTGATACACTGTGGTACAATCGAATGTAATGGACTTCTCTACCAGTAGCAATGCAATGATCTGGAACAGTTCGGAGGGACTTATGAGAAAGAATGCTATCCATATTCAGAGGAATAACTGTGGGAGTAGAAACACAGAAGGAAAACAACTGCTTGATCATATGGGTCGATGGGGATATGATTGGGGATATAGACTCTAAACGATCACCCTAGTGCAAATATCAATAATATGGTAATAAGTCCTGATCAACGACACATGTAAAACCCAGTGGAATTGCGTGTCGGCTATGGGAGGGGGGTTAGAGGGAGGGAAAGAACATGATTCTTGTAACCATGGAAAAATATTCTAAATTAACTAATTAAATAAAATTTCCCCAAAAAGGCAATTTTAACAAACTGTGAATCTTTATTCCATACAGCTTTTTTAAAGAAAAGATAAAATTCAGCATGTTACTTTCAAAGCTATCCTGATTACCTATGTTTCCTTCTGTTCTTTTTTGTACATTAAAAATGTCTTAATGGTTATCTTATGGAGGGATATCAACTATTGTCAGCCCTTCTCTCCCTTAAAGCCCTACCTTCTAGTTATAAAAAAGATAGCTTATAGTAAACAAGCATATTATAGACCATATCCCTAATAAATACCAATGCAAAAAAAATTTAGATAAAATATTAGCAAGGAGACTACAGCAACATCTCAAAAAATCATATACTACAACCAGGAATGCAATGGCTAGCTCAATATTAGGAAAACCATGAACATAACTGACCATATTAAAAACAAAAACAACAAAAATCATATGATTGTTATTAATAGATACAGAAAAAACTTCTGATATGATACAACATTCATTCTTTTTCAAAACACTAGAAAGCATAGGAATAAAGGGATTTTTCCCTAAACATGATAAAAAAAGTATCCACTTAAAACTAAGAATCGGCATAATATGGAATAAACCAGAGGCCTTTTCACTCTCATGAGAGCCTCAGATCTTTGTTCCTCTGACTGAAAAGTCTTGCAAGCTACAGCTTAGTAGGAGGGTCTAATGGTACGCACAGTTAATTGACTTTTGGGAAAGTTTCAAACTGCTATGGTGGGATCAATTCACAGTTTTACCAATAGGGTAATAATATTCTCTTCTCCTGCAGTCCCTCCAACATTTGTCATTTCTTTTTTTTTGTCTTCTGCCAATCTGAATGGTATGATCTAGCTAGCATTTTAGAATAATGTCAATATAATAATATGAAGAAAGGCTATACTTGATTTGCATCTATTTGTAATGGTTTTGCCAATGTTAGAAATGCTAGTTCTAATGACTAGAACTAAGGTTCTAGAGCAGTGATGGTGAACCTTTTAAAGAGGTGGGTGATGTGAAAAATGTCCTCAGGTACCCTTGGAGAGGGGGAGGGGATCAGCCTAGCCCCACATCCCTCTGGCTTTCTAGTAAGGAACTCTGGTGAACTCTGTGCTGGGGCAATGGCACATGCCTACAGAGAGAGGTCTCTGAGTGTCCCCTATGGCACACATGCTATAGATTTGCCACCATGGTTCTAGAGGATACTTGCTTCTTCTCTCATTAGAATGGTAGCTTCTAAATGCTCAAATAAACATTTACCATTCTAGGTTTCTCTTGGCATTTGTGTTTGCATTTCAAAGTTCCTACTTGACTCTGGTCTTTGAATTAGGAATACTTCAAAATCTTTTATTCCATTACATATTCATTTTTTCTCTTAAAGGAGTATACTCAACCTTTTTCATCTTTTAAAGTCTTTCTTCTTTTATCTTTTGTAATATTGTATTCTAGGATTTCCTCGGGTTTAATAAGAAGCTGCAGAGTAGCTAGGTGGCTCAGAAGATAGAGAGCTAGATGTGGAAATGGGAAGACCAGGGTTCAAATCTGGCCTCAGATACTTCCTGGCTGTTGTGAAGATTGGATTAGCTATTTCCTGATTGCAACAATGAAGATACTTAGTTTAACAAAATCAGGAATGTCTTGGGAACTTTAAATTACTCCACCCTACTTAGATGTATTTTAGGAGAGGATAAAGTTGTAATCTCCTGTTTGAACAATGAAGGTACTTAACTCTTACCTTATAGTGAAGCTGGAACTTTAAGTTAAGTCAATTTAATATCTTAATACAAAAAGGTTTTAAGTAACTATAAAGGTTAAGTTAATCACAAAAGGTCAAGTAACTAACAAAAGGTGAACTTAACAAAGAAGTATTAAGTAACTCTAAAGATATGATATAATCTAATCAAAAGAAGATGAGAACTAAAAGTATGGGCAGTCCTGGAGAAAAGTCTTAGATGTGATTGGTAGACATGAAAATTTAGATGAGACACAAGGGTGAAAGATCTATATATTTGGATCACTTCTTCTCTCTGGCACCTTTTGCAGCGGAGAATTGGCTGACAGCAGTGTGCTAGTCTTTTGGCATCTTAGTGTGGCTACAAGCTATTGTCTGGTTCAGTGGTGAGTTTCTGGCTGAGTTTCCCTCCTTTACTTTTCCAACTTTATTCCCTTAGAAGCCTCTAATCTTCTTCAGAGACCTAGAGGCAGGAATTTTAAACTCCCCCTGGCACATGCCAGGCAGGAGAAATCCTATATCCTCTTTCCTCCTTCTTCTTAAATTCCTTCCCTCTATATTATTTAAATTACCATAAATTTCCAGACTGACTTGGGTATTTTATTTGGGACTTTCCCTGGCAACCAATTAAATCTAGATTTTAAGTCACAACCCTAAATTTATCTTCACACTGTGCAACCCTGGGTAAGTCACATAAATCCAATTGCCTAGCCATTATTGCTCTTCTAATTTGGAACAGACACTCAGTATCGATTCGAAGACAGAAGGTAAGGGTTTAAAATAATAATAATTTAAAAAAGAAGCTTTTGCTAGGTCTTGTGTGATACTGAATGTTGTTCTTTGGAACTTGAGTTGCTTCTTTCTGGATGCGTGAGGTATTTTTGCCTTTCATGTAGGAGTTCTGGATCTTAGCTATTCCTAGAATTTTTCCTTTTGGGGTTTCTTTTGGGAGATGAATGGTGGGTTCTTACTACCTTAACTCTGCTCTCTGTTTCTAATAGGTTGGGGGAGTTTTCATTTATAGCTTGAAATATATTGTGTAGACTCTTATTTTTTTTAACTCTTACTTTCCATCTTAGAATTAATACTATATATTGGTTCCAATTAATACTATGTATTGGTATTGTAAGGCCAAGAGTGGTAAGATCTCGGCAACTGGGGCTAAGTGACTTGCTCATCTAATAAGACCTAATAAGTTTGAGGCCAGATTTGAAACCAGGACCTCCTGTCTCTAGACATGGCTCTCTACCACTGAGCTGCTTAACTGCCCCAGTGTCTAGACTTTTAAAAATCATTATTTCCAAGGAGTTTAGTGATTCTTAAGTTATCTCCTAGGCCCATTTTCCAAGTTAACAGTTTCTGATTAGTTGGCCTGGTGTTGGGAGGTCTGAACTCAAATCTGACCTCAGGCACTTCCTGTGTGACCTTAGACCAGTCACTTAACCATGTTTGCCTGGCCCTTGCTCTTCTATCTTAGAGTTATTTCTCAGACAGAAAGTAAGGATTTAAAAATATAAGGTTCCAACTAATCAGGTGGCACACTATCCACTGTGCCACCTATCTTATGCATAACTCTTTAATTTTTAAGCAAAGGATCAAGATGCATGAACCCACAAAATACATATAACAGAAAGACAAGGCTATAGTCCAAAATTTTTATCAATGATTCAAAATTGATGAAGCTATAAACAGATGGATTTCCAAATAGAACCCTTTAAGTTTTATTATTTTCTGCATCATTTGAAATAAACATGATTACCTAAATATAAATTCTGTAAATTATAGCTGAGCTTGTTTACTTCAAAATGAGTTATGGAAGTATTTACTTAAACTTAGCTGGAAAAATCAGAATACTAGTTGTCTATCCACAAATAAAAGCACCAGCGAAATGCAGGAAGAAAGGGATTTTGTAAAGCCTGTATCTTCTGTCTTAGTATAAATGATTAAGACAAGAGTGGAAAGAGCTAGATAATGAGGGTAAAGCGACTTTCCCAGGGTCACACAGCTAGAAAGTGTCTGAGGCCAGATTTGAGAGGTTGCTATTCCAATGCTCTTTTCCAAAGCTAGGCTTTGTCAGCATCTACAACTATAACGGCTGATTATATAGGCACTTCAAAGATTGAAGGGTCTTGAGTGGCTCAAGCACTGTAAATTCACAGCGTGTAAATTCACACGCATTTCACAGTTTTATAAATTGTCAGTAACTTGCTTCCTAAAATCTATAAAGCATAACAGAACTACCCCACAATTATAACATAATTCTTTGCCTAAAAAATCTGATCCATTTTGAAATAAACAGTTATTTTCAAGTATTAATGATTCCAGTGAATAGTCTAATCACTCTAACTCTGGTAACAGAGTTATCAGCAAGATCAATTTAACAGTTAATCACCTTCCTCCAAATGTGACTGGACGAGGTGAAATGTCTCTCTGGAAATACTAATAAAACAGAATCCTATAAGTTCTTAAGAGACAAAATCAAGGCACAGAGCATGGAGCATGGCTTTTTGAGCTGTACTGACTAAGGATGCAGAAAATACTGCCAATATATACTTTTTCAACTGAGTCCTCAAATCAAATCAGTAAGTTTCCTTTGCTAACCCAAACTCAACTCCAATCAGAGGAGCAAATTGGTATGAAGTAGACTTCCAAACAAGGAATTGGAGCAGCTCCCCCCAATAAAGACAAATCATTACTCCACATGTTCTAGCTGACCAAGTCGCTGAAGAATTAGGAGATCAGGATCCCTAAATTTCTTGAGTTTCCTATACAGAGCAATAAATTAGTCCTAAATAAACTGGGAGGAAAACCTACACCCTGGGATTTACATTCACTATAAATTTAGAAACTCTATCTGGAATCACTGGACTGAGAATTGGGAAGTTTGGGTTCTGTTAGCTCTATCTATAGTCGTTGCAAAGACCCTTGACCTCTCGGTCTTATTTTCCTCATCTGAAACATGGGAAGACTGGACTATATTATTTTTAAGTTCTCTGAGATTCTATCATTTATTCTTTAAAAAAAAAACCCTTACCTTCCACATTAGAATCAATACCTCATATTGGTTCCAAGGCAAAAGAGTGGTAAGGGCTAGGCCAGTGATGGTGAATCTATAGCACATGTGCCAAAAAGGACATACAGACCTCTCTCTGTAGATATACCTGTCATTGCCCGCCAGAGTATGTTACTAGAAAGCCAGAGGGACTTGTGGTAGAGCTGTTCCCTTCCCCCTCTCCATGTACCTGAAGACATTCCTCACTTCCCTCACTGCTCTGCTCAGCAACCCAATGAGAATGCTTCTTCCCTCCCTTGTCTGAGATAAGGGAGACTGGGGTGGGGCCTGGCACTCTATCTCTAAAAGGTTTGCCATTATGAGGCTAGGCATTTAAGTGATTTGCCCAGGGCCACATAGCTAGGAAGTATCTGAGGCCAGATTTGAACCTAGGATCTCCCATCTCTAGGCCGGCTATCAATGCACTGAGCTATTCAGCTACCCTCTAATTATTCTATATGTGGCATAGACTTGCTCCATGTTAAACAATTACTTTACTCCCTGTTAACCACATAGTGAGATAAAAATCGATAAAAGTTCTTTCTATGCCATTAAAACATGTTCTATTTATTTTCTCCTACCTTTTCAAAATACAAAACTCTTTTGGACACACTGCTGGGGAGGCCATTCAGAAAAGGCCTCAGGAAAAACAATACTCTGCTCCCACCCTCCAAAGAAAGGCTTTCCTTAGTCTTATGCTAACAAATATTTTACCAAAGGAATATACTACTTGTATTAACAAAAGGGATAATTTATCTCCCTCCACATTTGGCAAAGAAACCAGGTACATGTTTTATGTAAACTGTTGCTCTCGACAATTTGGGAAAACTACATTTTGAGAATGTATGATACAATTAAGGAAGGAGGTAAGCATCTGAATGGAGAAACATTTTCAAAATTTTAGGTTGATACAGGCGCTTCAATTTCTAAAGATTTTGTTTGTCTGGTATCAGTTCAAGATAAAAATGTCAAAAATCTTACTTTGCAAGTAATATCTAGTCCATAAGAATTCTCTCCTCGGCTTGAAGCTCCTCCCATTTTTTCAACTCTTGCAATGACACCCAGAGGAATGTCGAGTAATGCTCCAGAATCCTCAAAGACACACAACACAAATGGGAAAGTTAATATTTTTTGTTTTGCATGATAATATATGAATAACCCATACTGAATTGTTTGTCAGTTCTCAGAGGGGGAAGGGAAGAGAGGGAGACAATATGGATCACATAACTTAGGAAAACTTATGTGGAAATTTGTTATTAAAATTTTTTTTAATTAAAAAATTTTAAAAATTAAGTAAATATTTTTGTTAAACATCAAGAAGTCCACTGTACCTCTCTGGGTCCCAGGCAACTTTTTGCAACTCAAAGATATAAAGTAGTTGGTGATCTGCATTGGCTGAGAGTGTCCTTATTAGGAGTTTCCTACATTAATGAAATCACATTCCCAACCACTACCCCAAAGAAATCATGAATCTAGCAAAACTTGACAGGCAATATATTACTGGACAATTTCATATCTTGAAATTTTAAATCTTTATAGACAAAAGTGTGACACAATAGAACAGAAACATAAACAGCAAGGATTAAAGTAGGCTTATGTGTCAAAATCATTAAAAGCAGTCCTCCAAAGTCTGGTCTCTTGACACTTGATTTTTTTCTTTTGATATAGATATATATGTGAAATCATAGAATATGTACTTCCACATATCAGTTCTTTCTCTGGAGGTGGTTAGCATTTTCCTTCATAAGTCCTCTGAAGTTGACTTGACTGTTCATAGTACTCAGAATAACATCATCATTTACAATTACTCTGAACAGTATTGGAGATACCGTATACAATGTTCTCTTGGTTTTTGTTCATTTCACTCTGCATTATTTCATTAAAGTCTTTTCGGTTTCTAAAATCAACCTACTCATTTCTTATAGCACAGTAGTATTACAATCATATACCACAACCTATTCAGCCATTCCCCAAATGATGAGCATCCCCTCATTTCCAGTTCTTCACCATCACAAAGAGAGCTGCTATAAATATTTTAGAATATATAGACTCTTTTCCTTTCTCCCTGATTACCTTGGAAAACAGACCTAATAGTGGTATTCTGGGTCAAAGAGTATACAGTTTTATAACTCTCTGGGCATAATTCCAGAATGCTCTCTAAAATTTTCATAGTTCACACAAACGGTATATGTGCCTTGATTTTTCCAAATCCCCTCCAACATTTGTCTTTTTCTCCTTTTGTCCTTTTAGCCAATCTGATATATAAAAGAGATGGTATCTCAAAGTTGTTTTAATTTACACTTCTTAATAATGATTTGGAGAACTTTTTCATATGATTATACAGAGATCTCTTCCACATTGTGACTTGTTCCATCACAGTTTTGATATACTGCAGTTTGACATAAGAAATTAAATGGGGATTTTAGGGGGGAGATTTGCAGAAGCCACAGAAGACATACAAAAGTCAGCATATGATAAAGAAAAAATTTGGAAACTCAAGAGATGTATAAAGAAGTGTGTGTGGTACTGTATAATATCAACATATTTTATACTTTAACATCATAAATGTACACAATTTCTTTTTTAAAGTTAAAATAAGTAAAAAGTTAGTTTGTGAAAGGAATGCAAAACAGACAATACACAAAGGCTAGAAATGTAGAGATAGTTTTAAAAGTTTATTAACTTGTAAATGCATAAAATGTATGTACTGTTATGTGTAATATTGCCTTATAGTATGTATTTCTGTTTAATAACATAAGTGAATAGCTATACAATGGGTTTTTTAAAAAAATTAAATTTGTAATAAAAGAACTGCAGTTCTACACATTGTTTTGGGGATGTCAAGCATGTTTATGGGAATCTCTCATTTGACTTCCTGCACTGATCTCTGCATCTTTAGTCTTTTATATTTTGTGTTATTTAAATGCCATAAACTTAATTAAAATCATGAGTCCCAAGTGTAGTGCTCCTAGTGGTTCAGAAAGTGCTCCTAAGAAAAAGAAGAAAGTGATGAACTTGAAGGAAAAAGTAGGATTGTTAGATATGCTTCCTTCAGGCAAAATAGCTACTGTGGTCGGTCACTATTATGGCATTAGTGAGTTGACTAGAAGGCATATCAAGAAAAAAAGAAGGAACTCTGTGAAGTCATTTCTGTAGCTATACCAAAATTGTAAAACATTTGCTTAAATCCTGAGATTGGCATCTCTCTGGCGTAGAAAGTGTGACATTCTTGGGGGGGGGGGTTGAATTGCTATTTTTAGGCATTCCAGTAGTTTCTGGCATTATAAGAGAAAAGGCTAAGTCCTTATATGATTCCCTAAAGGAAAATGAAGTTGAAGGGGCTACCCCTATGGATTTTTAAAATTTCTTTTTTCATATAGTATTTTTACTTAACAATGATGTACATATAGCCTACAACCAAATATTTAGCCCAAACCCCTAAAATGAAAAAATTCAGACTTCTTCTCTGGTAGGAAGGGCCTGTGAAAATAGAATTATCCTCCTTTTGTCTTTCAATGTAAACAATCAGCAACCTTTAATTCATTAATTAATAATTTCCTGATTAGGAACCTGGAGGTCCTTTACCATTCAGATGTGCAGGGATAAACCAGTCTGAAGTGAAAGGAAATAGAAACCAAAGAGACAGGAAATAGATCCCACAAGCACTGCCCTCCTGGGTAGTAGCAAACAAATTAAGAAACTATGATTGGTTCCTGGAGTGTGACATGATATGTGAGAGAGCTAATGGGTGGAGAAAAATGTTTATAAGATGAGACCCAACAGGAAGGAGGAAATTCACATTCACATTCAGATTTGCACCTGTACTCTAGAGGCACTGGGATTCAGACACTGAAGCTGACTGAAGCCCTCTCTTGAGCTGGTGAGACTCTTGTTGAAGAGACTGCTACAACTTCTGGCTGGAGATTGGGATCGGAGGGAGCCTTTGTCAGAGATGAGCTGGATCGGCCATTATAGGGTATTTAGCTAGGCAATATTTTCTACCTCCTTCCTATGTTTCCCTCTATTTTAATTAAACTAAATTGTTAAAAGCTACTAACAGCCTCATAACTTAATGTTTAATTATTATAATCAGAAACCACAACCTTTTTAACTATTACAGGCCAAAACATTTTACATGGATTTTCCTGATCACATATCTAACCCCTGCACTGTGGAAGGAATACCTACCTATATAAAGTTTTGATTTCTTCTTTTAAAAAGTGCTATTTCATATCCTTTGACCACTTATCAATTGGAGAATAACTCATTCTTATAAATTTGACTTACTTCTCCATATATTTGAGATAGAAGGGCTTTATGCAAGAAACTATTAAATGTTTTCCTCAATTTCCTAATTTCCTTCAAATCTTGGCTACAATGATTTTTGTATAAAATATTTTTAATTTAATGTAATCAAAATTATCCATTTTAAATATCCCTATGGCACTCTCTTGTTTATTCATAAATTCTTTTCCTATCCATAAATCTGATAGGTAATATGTCCCATGATCTTTTAATTTACTTACGATATCCTCCTTTATGTCTGGGTCATGTATTCATTTTGACCATATCTTGGTAAATGGGGTAAGATATTGGTCTATACTTACTTTCTGCCAGACTGCTATCCAGTTTTCCTAGTGATTTTTAATGAAATGTTGAGTTCTTATCACAAAAGCTTAGATCTTTACATTTATCAAACACAAGGTTACTATAATCATTTACTACTATATATTGTATACCTACTCTATCCCACTGATACTGCTACTTTGCTAAAATTGTTTCAACTAATTTTTTTAGTTGAATCTCTGGGATTTTCTTTTTTTTTTTTTTAAATAACCCCCTACCATTCTGTCTTAGAATCAATACTATATATTGGTTTCAAGGAAGAAGAGTGGCAAGGACTAGGTAATGGGGGTAAGTGACTTGCCTGAGGTCACAAAGCTAGGAAGTATATGACTCTAGATTTGAACCCAGGACCTTTTGTCTCCAGGCCAGCTCTCAATCCACTGAGCCAACTAGCTGCCCGGAATCTGTAAGATTTTCCAAGTATACCATCTTGATGTTTGCAAAAAAGAAATAGTTTTATTTCCTCTTCAACCATTATGATTTCTTCAATTTCTTTTTCTTCTCTTATTACTGTTCTTAGCATTTCTAGTACAATATTGAATAATATTGGTAATGATGGGCATCCATATTTCACTCCTGACTTTACTGGGAAAACTTTTAGCTTATAAATATTTCAGAAAATGCTTGCTGATTGTTTTAGGTAGATGCTTCTTATCATTTTAATGAAAAAGCCATTTATACCAGTACTTTCAAACTTTTTTTTTAAACCCTTACCTTCCATCTTAGAATCAATACAGTGTATTGGTTCCAAGGCAGAAAAGTGGTAAAGGCTAGGCAATGGGGGTAAGTGACTCTCCCAGGGTCACACAGCTGGGAAGTGTCTGAAGCCAGATTTAAGCCTAGGACCTCCCATCTCTAGCTTTGGCTCTCAATTCACTGAGCCACCCAGCTGCCCCATACTTTTAAGCTTTTTTAAAGGGAATAAGTGTTTTATTTGTCAAAAGCTTTTTCTGTATCTATTGATATAATCATATGATTATTTTTGCTTTTATTATTGATATAATTGATATAATAGTTTTCCTTATACTGAATCAGCTCTGAATTCTTGAATTAATTCCCACTTGGTCACAACATATATAATCTTTGTGATACATTGTTGTAGTCACCAGCTAGTATTTTATTTGAGATTTTTGTGTCAACATTCATTAGTGAAATTCATCTTTAGTTTTCTTCCTCTGTTTTAGTTATCAGCACTATATCTCATAAAAGGAATTTGGAGCCAGGCATAGAGATGGGAGGTTCTGGGTTCAAATCTGACCTCAGCCACTTCCTAGCTGTGTGACCCTGGGCAAGTCACTTGACCACCATTGCCTAGACCGTACCACTCTTCTGCCTTGGAGCTAATACGGAAGGTAAGGGTTTTAATTAAAAAAAAAAAAGGCTTTGGTAGAACTCCTTTGCCTACTAATCCAAATAGTTTATTTAATATTGTAATCAGTTGGGTTTTAAATATTTTGTAGAATTTGCTTGTAAGTTCATCTCGTCTTGATGCTTTTTCCGAAGGAAATTCACTTATGGCCTGTTAAATTTTTTTTTTCTAAAATAAATTTATTTAGATATATTTCCTCTTTTGTTAATCTAGGCTGTTTATATTTTTGTACATATTCTTCAATTTCACTTAAACTGTTAAGTTTGACATATAATTGGGCAAAAATAATTCCTAATGATAGCTTTAATTTCATCTTCATTATTGGTGTATTCACCCTTTTAATTTTTGAAATTAGTGATGTGGTTTTTAAGCACTGAACAATGGATGATTGCTTTATCTTAACTTTTTATCATTTCTGCCACTCTAAAATTCATTTTTAGGCATTATTTTATTGGGGAGGGGGCAGATCTGGGAGAACTGGGTAAATTTTCTGCTTTATTCCCTCAACTTCTCACAATTCGCTTCTCCTACTATGATTATTCAAAAGAGAAAACTGAAGGCCTCAATATGTTCTGCTACTACTGAGTTTTGAGACCCTGAACAGGTCACTTAACCTGTGAACTTCAATTTTGAATTTGGAAAAAGGAGAGATAGGACTCTACAACTACTTCCAAGGTCCCTTCTACCTCTAAAATTTTGTGATCTATATTTTGATCTACATTTGATGCCTTATTACACAACCTCCAAATATTTAATTTTTTTTTGTATCCTTGTTCATACTTTGTACATTTTTCTTTACTCATTCAATGCAAAAAGCAAATCTTTAAGTCAGCAATTGTTAATGCCAGAAAATGAACATATGTAGCTTATCTTGTTTGGAAAAAAATTAATGATTAATGACTTGTATTTCTAAAGACTTATTTGTAATCAGTGCAACTATATATTTCTGAGGCATTATCTATTTGTTTTTCCTTACAAACTGATCTCCTCTCCAGGACACAAAGTGAAGTTTTTAAATAGTTAATTTACACAATATTATGCAGTACTTATCCATAGTGGGGCACTCAATAAATATCTGCAAAAATAAATATTGAAAAATCAATATTTTCCTTATAATGTTTTTAAAACTTTACTTTCTATCTTAGAATTGATAGTATATATTGATTCTAAGTTAGAAGAGTGGTAAGTTAGGCAAAATTGGAGTTAATTGGCAAGTGTCCAAGGTCACACAGCTAAGAAGTGTCTGAGGCCAGATTTGAACCAAGACCAGACCTGGCTCTCTATCCACAGAACCACCCAGCTGTCCCCCTTATGAAATTTAAACCCAGCTTTTAAGAACTGTCTGGAAATCAAAGCACTTGGGAGCCTGGAATAGAAGAGTTTGAGAGGTAAGGGAATAACTGCAAACACTGAGATTTTATTTATTCAGATCAGTCTGCTTTACCAAAGATTCCACCAATATTTTGGATTATACTTGTAAAAAACATTTTCTGGATGTTTCTGTGGTGCAAAGAGACAATGCCATATGACCTGAATTTGACTACTTTAAGAGAGGATTGTCACTCAATAACTTATTTTTTAAAATACTTTTACCTACTGCCAAATAACTGGAAAAATGCCAGGCAACTTCACTAAGTATGTCTAGGGTTTTTTTTATGGAGTTTTATGGAGTTCTGTGAAATTTTCCAAACGTTAAACTATATTCTTGAATTTTCTAAAAGTCTCCTTAAGAAAAAAGTACTTAAATGAAAATCCCTTACTTTACCATTAACATATATAAGAATATAAAGAAAGCAGAATGGTATTGATCCAAGAGAAAAACAGAAAAGAAGATTCTGAAGGAGAGGCAGAGATGTTCATAATGGGTACTAGGGTAGAGGAAAAGAATTGGGTGCCAAACCAGAGAGAACTTCCAAAGACTCCCCATGTAGATGAGTCAAAGAAAAAGCTATTTAAGCAAGTCCCACTCTGCAGTCCACACTGTAGTCAGTACTGCTGGACAAGTGGCAAACCAGCCAAACCTTTGTGAGGTTCATGAAGAGCTATGTTAAAGGTAAGGAGCAAGAGAAGCTCTAGAGAACTCATAGAGGGAAAGAAAGGTAGAAATCTGTCGTTTTCCAGGTAGCTCCATGCTAGGTATAGCCTTGGACACTAACCTTTCTGAAAGAGGTTTCAGACACACTTCCTAATCTGACTTAGGGATATCTGATTAATTAGGAACTCAAAAGGCACATCTGTATTGCTCGTATTTTAGCATGTGACTCTATGGTCAAACCCCAAGATAGTCCAGAGTCAGTGAGGACTTGAGTAGTAAAGTTGTGTTCCAAAGATTAAACCTTGACATGCATATTTTATCCTCCATGACTGAGCACAACTACCTATCCAAAGGAAAGGGTACTGGGTACAAGGAATTGCAATGAGAGGTATTTACTGGCCCACCAGAATAAAAATGCTAATAAAGCTAACATGTGATATGTTCTACCTAAATGAACTCACACAGGTAAACTAGAAGATCCAGAAATAAGAAAACTCGCTTTGCCTTCTCTTGCTAGTGTTAATTGACTAAATATTATTAAACAATTCAATGACCTCTAAGGTCGTTTTGGTGCCATGAATATGACTAAGTATATAAAGGAGGTGAATAGCATTTTGAGTAGATGTAAATAAGATAATAATAATGTCATAATTAGAGAACAATAAAGATAAAATCTTATCACATATTTTCCAGAAGAAACCAGCCTTAAGGCTAGAAGTTGGGCAAGTATACTACATGCTTCTACATGCTACATGGTAAGTCCTACACTAGGGTTCCTGATCATAACATTCATGAAAATAAAAGAAAAAGAGATATCGAAATCAGTCAGAAAGGAGAATGAATTAAAAGATCATAATCTTGAAGAGATTTAAAGCCACTTCTTTTTAAAAATCTAATTATTGTTTTTTATTTTCATCTATTATTAATGTTTATTTTATTTTTTAAATTAATTTAGTCAATTTAGAACATTATTCCTTGGTTACAAGAATCACATTATTTCCCTCCCTCCCCTCCTTCTCTCAAGCCGACACACATGCAATTCCACTGTGTATTACATTTGTCCTTGATCACAACCTATTTCCATGTTGTTGGTGTTTGCACTAGGATATTCATTTAGAGTCTACCTACCCAGCCATATCCCCATCAATCCATGTACTCAAGTAGTTGTTTTTCTTCTGTGTTTCTACTCTCACAGTTTTCCCTCTGAACTTGGATAGTGTTCTTTCTCATAGATCCCTCCAAGTTGTTCAGGATCACTGCATTGCCGCTAATGGAGAAGTCCATTATCTTCGATTGTATCACAGTGTATCAGTCTCTTGCTGGGAAGGAAAGATAATATGGACACAGAACCTAAAGCAGCAATGGCCACGAACATGTAGGAACTACTATCCATAAGTACCAAAAGAAATAAGCTGCAGCAGAAAAAGCTTTTGACCATGGATAATTTCTATGGTGAAAAAGTGCAAAATACAGAAATGACAGGAGATAGTGACAAAAAAGCAAATATATCCAAACTTTTCCCCCAAAATCAAACTTGGTCACAAGATCTTGAGGAACTCGGAAAGGAATTCAAGAACCAAGCAAGAAAGATAGAAGAAAAATGGGAAGAAAAGTGGGGAAAAAGTAATGAAAGTAATTTAAAAAGAAAATATCAGTTTAAAAGACAAAATTTCCCACTTGGAAAAAGAAGCACAGAAGTCAAATGAAATAATAAAGAAATTGGAGATCAGAATTGACCTGCTGAAAGCCATGAAAAGCAGGAGAGACCAAACCAAAAAGGAAAATTAAAAGATCATAACTGAAAACTACTTTTTTAAGACTAGAATTGCACAAGTAGAAGCTAATGATCTCATGAGACAGTAAGAATTAATAAAGCAAAGTCAAAAGAATTAAAAATAGAAGGAAATATGAAATATCTCATTGAAAATACAACTGACCTAGAAAACAGATCTAGGAGAGACAATTTGAGAATCATTGGTCTACCTGAAATCCTGGAGAAAAAATAGAAGCCTTGACATCATATTACAAGAAATTATCCAAGAAAACTGCCCTGATATTCTTGAACAAGAGGGCAAAATAGACATTGAAAGAGTCCATAGATCACCCTCTACATTAAATCCCCAAAAGACAACCCCCAGGAATGTAATTGTCAAATTCAAGAGCTTCCAGAAAGCCAAGGAGAAAATATTGCAAGAAGCCAGAAAGAGACAATTCAGATATCAAGGAGCCCTAGTCAGGATTACACAGGATCTGGTAGCCTCTACACTAAAGGATCACAAGGTTTGTAATATGATATTCAGGAAGGCAAGAAAACTGGGTCTACAACCAAGAATCACCTACCCTTCAAAACCGACTATAAACTTTCAGGGGAAAGTATGGGCATTTAACAAAATAGAAGATTTCCAAGCATTCCTAAAGAAAAGACAACTAAATGGAAAATTTGATGTCCAAATACAAAATTCAAAAGAAACATGCAAAGGTAAACAAGAAAGGAAAAAAATTGAAGCACTTCAATAAGGTTATATTCCTATTTGGAAATGTGATATTTGTAACTCTCAAAAATTGTTTTCATCTTCATAGTTGACAGAATAATTATTCATAGAGGTTGGGGTCCTAAGTTGTTTAAAATATGTAAAAAAGGAGGGAAATAAACAGTGGCACTAAGAGAAACTTGAAGGAAGAAGAAAAATAGGATAAATTATATCACATAAAGAGGCACATGAGGGAGGGGAAGAATAGTATTATAAGGAGAGGAAAAGAGTGGTAATAGGAAATACTTAAACCTTACTGAGTGGAATCAGTTCTGAAAGGGAAGAAGAGACAGATCTATTGGGGGTATAGAATTATATCTTACCCTACAGGGAAGTTCAGAGGGAAAAAACCAAGGGGAAGGGTGGGGAATTTAATAGACCTTAAAGAAAAATAAGAGGGGAATAAGAAGAGAGTTGGTGGGAAGGAAAGTAAAATAAGGGTAGAGAATAGGGGGATTGATTAAAAGCAAAACACTGGTGTAGAAGGAAATAGTAAAATAAAAAAGGGCAGGACTAAAAGAGGAATTAAAAATGATGGGGAATAGACAAGTGGTAATCATAACTCCAAATGTGAATGGGATGAGCTCACCCATAAAATGGAAGCAGATAGAGCAGATTAAAAACCAAAATCCTACCATACGTTGTCTACGAGAAACATGCATGAGGCAGTTAGAAACACAGAGGGTAAAGGTAAGAGGTTGGAGCAAAATTTATTGGGTATCAACTGAGAAAAAGAAAGCGGGAGTTGCTATCATGATATCTGAGAAAGTAAAAAGAGATCTGAATAAAAGAGACAGGGAAGATAAATACATCCCGATAAAAGGCAGTATAGACAATGAAAAATAGCAGTACTCAACATGTATGCACCAAATGGTATAGCACCCATATTTTTAAAGGAGAAATTTTTGGAGCTTAAGGAGTAAATAAATAGTAAAACTATACTAGTAGGGGACCTGAACCTTCCTTTATTAGATCTAGAAAAATCAAACCAAAAAATAAATAAGAAAGACCTTGAGATGTGAATGAAATATTACAAAAATTAGAGTTAATATATATATGGAGAAAAATAAATAGGGACAAAAAGGAATACATCTTCTTTTTAGCAGCACATGGTACATTCACAAAGATTGACCATGTACTAGGGCATAAAAACATTTTAAACAAATACAAAAAAGCATAAATGACAAATGCAACCATTTCAAATCATAATGCAATAAGAATAATAATCAGTAAAGGTACATGGAGAGGCAAATAAAAAATTAATTGGAAATTAAATAGTGATTCATCAAAATTGGTTAAAGAACAAATCATAGAAATAATAAACAATGAAGAGACATTATAAAAATCTATGGAAAGCAGTACTAGGGAGAAAATTTATATCCCTAAGTGCATATATCAACAAATCAGAAAGGGAAGAGGTCAATGAATTGGGCATGCAAATTAAAAAACTAGGAAGAGAACAAATTAAAAATCCCCAGATAAAAACTAAATTGAAAATCCTAAAAATTAAAGGAGAAATTAATAAAAATAAAAGTAAAAGAACTATTGACTTAATAAATAAGACTAGGAGCTGGTACTTTGAAAATAAACCAAGTAAAATAAAGTACTGGTTAATATATTTAAAAAAGGAAATTAGAAAACCAAATTAATATTATCATAGATGAAATGGGTGAACTCATCTCTAATGAAGAGGAATTTAAAGTAATTATTAAGAAATATTTTGCCCAATTATATGACAATCTAGGTGATACAGATGAATATTTACAAAACAATAAACTGCCCATTTAGAAGAACAGAAGATCAAGGATATCCAGGGAAATAATGAAAAAAAAATACAAAGGAAGGTGGCCGTGCAATCCCAGATCTCAAACTATATTATAAAGCAGTGGTCATCAAAACAATTTGGTACTGGCTAAGAGACAGAAAGGAGGATCAGTGGAATAGACTTGGGGTAAGGGACCTCAGCAAAACAGTCTATGACAAATCTAAAGACACCAACTTTTGGGACAAAAATCCACTATTTGATAAAAATTGCTGGGAAAATTGGAAGATAGTGTGGGAGAGATTAGGCTTGGACCAACACTTCATACCCTACACCAAGATAAACTCAGATTGGGTAAATGACTTGATCATAAAGAAGGAAACTATAAGTAAATTAGGTGAACAAAGAATAGTATATTTGTCAGACCTTTGGGAAGGGAATAATTTTAAAACCAAGCAAGACTTAGAAAGAGTCACATAATGTAAAAGAAATAACTTTGACTACATCAAATTAAAAAGTTTCCGTACAAGCAAAACCAATGTAACCAAAATCAGAAGGAAAATAACAAACTGGGAAACAATCTTCACAAAAACTCCGACAAAGGTCTAATTACTCAAATTTATAAAGAGCTAAATCAATTGTACAAAAAATCAAGCCATTCTCCAATTGATAAATGGGCAAGGGACATGAATAGGCAATTTTCAGTTAAAGAAATCAAAACTATTAATAAACACATGAAAAAGTGCTCTACATCTCTTATAATCAGAGAGATGCAAATCAAAACAACTCTGAGGTATCACCTCACACCTAACAGATTGGCTAACATGACAGCAAAGGAAAGTAATGAATGCTGGAGGGGATGTGGCAAAGTCAGGACATTAATTCATTGCTGGTGGAGTAGTGAATTGATCCAACCATTCTGGAAGACAATCTGGAACTATGCCCAAAGTGTGATAAAAGACTTTCTGCCCTTTGATCCAGCTATTGCACTGCTGGGTTTGTACCCCAAAGAGATTATAAGGAAAAAGACATGTACAATAATATTCATAGCTGCACTCTTTGTGGTGACAAAAAATTGGAAAAGGAGGGGATGTCCTTCAATTGGGGAATGGCTAAACAAATTATGGTATACGTTGGTGATGGAATACTATTATGCTAAAAGGAATAATAAAGTGGAGGAATTCCATGGAGACTGGAACAACCTCCAGGAAATGATGCAGAGTGAGAGAAGCAGAACCAGGAGAACATTGTACACAGAGACAGACACATTGTGGTACAATCGAAGGTAATGGACTCCTCCACTGGTGGCAACGCAATGACCCTGAACAACTTAGAGGGGTACAGGAGAAAAAAACACTATCCACATCCAGAGGAAAAACTGTGGTAGTAAAAACACTAAGGAAAAACTACAGCTTAATAACATGGGTCGAAGGAGATATGAATGGGGATATAGACTCCAAATGAACACCCTATTGCAAATACCAACAACATGGAAAGAAGTTCTGATCAAGAACACAGGCAATACCCAGTCAAACTGCACATCGGCTGTGGGAGGGGTCGAGGAGGGGAGGGAGGGAAATAAAATGATTTTTGTAACCAAGGAACAATGTATGAAATTAAAAATTAAAAAAAAAATCAGGAAGCATCATCTGCAGTGGGGATAAATTAGAAGCCTTCCCAATAAGATCAGGAGCGAAGCAAGGATGCCCATTATCATCTCTATTATTTAACAGTGTACTAGAAACGCTAGCAATAGCAATTAGAGAAGAAAAAGGAGTCAAAGGGATTCAAGTAGGCAATGAAGAGACTAAACTATCACTCTTTGCAGATGATATGATGGTCTACTTAAAGAATCCTAGAGAGTCAACTAAAAAGTTAATGGAAATAATCAACAACTTTAGCAAAAGTTTCAGGATACAAAAGAAACCCACATAAACCATCAGCATTTCTATATATTTCCAATACAACTCAGCAGCAAGAGTTAGAAAGAGAAATTCCATTTAAAATCACCCTAGACAACATAAAATACTTAGGAATCTATCTGCCAAGACAAATACAGGAATTATATGAATACAACTACAAAACATTTTCCACGCAATTAAAACTAGATATAAATAATTGGAAAAATATTCATTACTCATGGTGTATAACTGAAAATCTATTACTCTAAAAAAAGAACTACATTTCCTGGGACCCCACTGACTTCCTGTCATTACATACTTCCTGTAGACAGAGGATATAATGCGAGGATGGGGAGAGTTCCACCTCTTCCTTTGGCATTCAGCCAGTTGTGATGGTGGTGAGTGGGGATTTTGAAAATGGCTAATCAGCAATGGGCATGTGATCTTTATTTTGTATCCTCTTATTCCTTATTGCCTAATGATCATTTAATAAACCTCCTAAAATATAATTTTTATTATTAAGATATAATTTTAATTTTTACAATGGGTAGGATGAGCTAACATAATAAAAATGACAATACTACCCAAACTAATTTATTTATTTAGTAAATTACCTATCAAATTACCAAGAAATTTTTTTATAGAATTAGAAAATTTTTTAATAAAGTTCATCTGGAAGAACAAAAAAATCAAGAATATCAAGAGAACTAATGAAAAAAATGTGAAGGAGGGGGGCCTAGGAGTACCAGATCTTAAAATGTAGTATAAAGCAGTGGTCATCAAAACAATATGGTACTGGCTAAGAGATAGAAGGGAGGATCAATGGAATAGACTTGGGGTAAATGTCCTCAGCAAGATAGTGTATGATAAATACAAAGATCTCAGCTTTGGGGACAAAAATCCAGTATTTGAAAAAAACTGCTGGGAAAATTGGAAAACAGTATGGGAGAGATTAATTTTAGATCAACATCTGACACCTTATACCAAGATAAATTTAGAATGTGTAAATGACTTAAATATAAAGAAACTATAAGTAAATTAGGTGAACATAGAATAGTGTACCTGTCAGATCCATGGGAAAGGAAAGAATTTAATTAAGACCATGTGAGAGATAAGAGAATATCACAAAATGTAAAATGAATAATTTTGATTACATGAAATTAAAAAGGTTTTGTACAAACAAAACCAATGTGATCAAAATTAGAAGGGAAGCAACAAATTGGGGGAAAAATCTTTATAACAAAAACCTCTGACAAAGGTCTAATTACTCAAATTTATAAGGAGCTAAATCAACTATACAAAAAAATCAAGCCATTTCTCAATTGATAAATGGGCAAAGGACATGAATAGGCAATTTTCAGATAAAGAAATCAAAACTATCAATAAACACATGAAAAAGTGTTCTAAATCTCTTATAATTAGAGAAATGCAAATCAAAACAACTCTGAGGTACCACCTCACACCTAGCAGATTGGCCAAAATGGCAGCAAAGGAAAGTAAAAATTGTTGGAGGGGATGTGGCAAAATTGGGACACTAATGCATTGCTGGTGGAATAGTGAATTGGTACAACCATTCTGGAGAGCAATTTGGAACTATGCCAAAAGGGCTTTAAATGACTGCCTGCCCTTTAATCCAGCCATAGCACTGCTGGGTTTGTACCCCAAAGAGATAATAAGGAAAAAGGCTTGTACAAAAATATTTATAGCCATGCTCTTTGTGGTGGCAAAAAATTGGAAAATGAGGGGATGCCCTTTAATTGGGGAATGGATGAAAAAATTGTAGTATCTTTTGGTGATGGAATACTATTGTGCCCAAAGGAATAAAGAACTGGAGGAATTCCATATGAACTGGAACAACCTCCAGGAACTGATGCAGAGTGAAAGGAGCAGAACCAAGAGAACATTGTACACAGAGACTGATACACTGTGGTACAATCGAATGTAATGGATTCTCTGCTAGAAGCAATGTGATGATCTAGGACAATTCTGAGGGACATCCAGAGAAAGAACTGTGGGAGTAGAAACATAGAAAGAAAAACATTTGCTTGATCATGTGGCTCGATAGGGATATGATTGAGGATGTCGACTCTAAATGATAACTATTGCAAATATTAATAATATGGAAATAGGTCTTGATCAACGATGCATGTAAAACCCAGTGGAACTGCCCATTGGCTATAGGAGAGGGGAGAGAGGAGTGGAGGGAAAGTACATGAATCATGTAACCATGGAAAAATATTCCAAATTAATTAAATAAATTAAAAAAAAAGAAAACAAAAACTATAACCAAATGTATTTGCTTTGTCTTAGCAGCCAGAAAGTTTACAGCCATATTGACTGCCCAAATAATAAAAATGTGTTCAATTTTTGGTGTCTGAAAGGGTGTACTCATTCTGTTCATTTCAAGTTCTGTTTTATCCTTTAAAGTCATATTTTGCACTTGGAGTTTGTAAGTCATCTCAACTCCTTTTGTAAAGTAAGTAGGGTACAAAGCTTAAATATAACAAACTGGAATGATCTTTTTGATTTTTTTTCAAAGAGTGTTAGAAGGTAGACTAAATTTAAGCCATAAATGGTACAGCACCATTGAACTTTAAGAAAACCATAATATCTGTCCCACTGGCACAATCAATCAATCCATCAAAAAGCACTTACTGAATATTCATTATGTGCGAGGGACTGTGATAAGCACTAAGAATAAAAAGAGAAAAATGAAACCATCTCTGTCCTTGTTTTCTAGAGATCTGTGGAAAAAAAAATGTCTATATGGTAAAATGTCTATTGTGCTACAGTGTAAAAGGGCTGGCAAACACTAGGATAGAATCCTACTCATGCCTGATCCCAAATCAGATAGTCTTTTTTTTCAGAATAAAAATGACAAGGTGACGATCCAATGAAGCTTTCAAAACTGCTATAAACGTGGCTGTTTTATAGGGCTGACATGTTCTCGATCAGGGATTCTTAAGGTTTTTTGTGTCATGGATCCTTTTAGCAGTTTGGTAAAAGCTATGAACTCCTCAGAGTAATGTTTTTAATTTCATAAAATATGTAGGATTACAAAGGAAACAAATTACATATAGAAATGCAGAAATTAAATATTTAAAAACAAGTTCATGAACTCCAAGTTAAGAACTTCTGTTCTAGATCATCCTAAATTTTTTGCTCTCTGTTCTCTACAAACATCAAGCTGTCTTCTATATTCCCTCCATGTAAAGTTTCAGGTTCCATACTGTTTTGTATAAATCCAGTCATTAATACTTGGTTAGCAAATATGCTAGGCAACATATACATTTGACCCACGGAGAACTTAAAGACAAAAGCAAAATAAAGACACAGTTTATGATCTTTAGTCATTCATAATCATCTTATTTAGTCATTCATAATCATAAACATCTCGTGTTCTACTTACTGTTTCGAAGCTTCTTAAATACAATCGATAATTGGTGATGTAAACTCGTCCTTTAATGGGGCCATTGAATGGACATATGTAAATTACTTCTTTGTCTATTAAAAAAAAGTATCCAAGTAAGAACTAGAGAGGTTTAAAGTAAGCATTGGCAGTGTTCTTACATTATCATGCCAAGGAAGTTTATAAAGCATTAGAGTAAATAGGTATGTGACATATCCAGGGTAGAAAGAATGCCTGCTCGAGCTTTCCCACAGTGATCATGACACCTGAGGCAACAAAGGATCTAAGTGTTTGGGCTTGCTGAGCACTGGCTTTAGATACACAATATTACGATGATGGTTTTTGGTAATTAATGGATCTCCAGGAAAAGGAAGTCTACCAAATGTTCCTAATCTATCCTTCCCTTGAAGACTCCAGAGAACGCATCAGCTAAATATAAGCTGACATATTAGAGTGCTAAAAACACATAACAAAGGATCGTGACTGACTCATAGGTTAAAGGTCAAGTCAAAACAAAACGAGAAGGCTGGATGCACTTATGGAATAACTTGAATTAGTTAACTCCTTTTCATTTTGTATAACTGATATCCCTTTTCTGCTCAAGTATAAAACCAGTAATAAGTCTACTTCAACAGCCTTAAAATTTTACTAGAATTAAGGCCCTACCCTCCATAAATGCTGTTGACAATTATGCATTCTCTCACTTGGGACAATGAGTAGGATATGGATTTTGTGGTACTATTCTGGTAGCTGGAGTACTGTACATTTTTGCCTAGTTCCCCTTTTCTGTCAAAAGTACACCCTTGCAAACATGAAACTATGTGTGTATGGACTATGGCCATGGACTAACATTTATCCACTGTGCCAAATTAATGGCCCATAAAGGGTCCAATCCTGTAACCCTGACCATGTTATCTCTACAATGTTTCCTTCTGAAACAATGCTAAGAGAAGTTTGTTTTCAATATAGAGTGATATTAGTTAGATTTAAAAAATATACCCTAAAGAGCAAGCATTCTAACCCTACGGTGACTGCATTGAGTTGTTTCAGTAACATCCAACTCTTTGTGACCCTATATTGTAGTTTCTTGGCAAAGATTCTAGGATGGTTTGCCATTTCCTTCTCCAGTTCATTTTATAGATGAGGAAACTGAGGTGAGCAGGGTAAAGTGACTTACCCAGGGTCACACAGCTAGTAAGAGTTTGAGGTCAGATTTGAACCCATGAAGATGAGTTCTCCCGGTTCCAAGCCTAGTGCTCTATCACCACCTAATGACCCTAGCTACCTCTAAATGTAAAACATGACAAAATGTTTTTCAGCAATAGCATTCCAAGAATATTGTTCCTTGGGATCACTTCGACTCACTGAGCTGACTGAACATAGTTTGCAATATGACATGATAAATTATTTAGAATGTATGCATCAGTATCCTTGGTCCACTTCCAATCAAGCTCTTGTCTTAAGAGGGTAACTTGTGGAACATTTTAAAATCTTGACAAGAATTAAAAACATAGTACTACTTCCAGGTTGAAAAAATTACTAGAACAGCCTGGCACATGTGAAATGAAAAAGCTCCTTAAAGAGGAATGAGGCATCTCTGGTCAGACAGGTGAGGTGGGGGGTGGGGTGCATTAATGGACAGTAAGCAATGGTAAAAAAAAAAAGCTGTATTTATTTTTAAAAATAAAGAAAAAGTACTCGAGAAAAAAAGTTCCCAGTAGGGAAAAATGCCTCCTACAGTTTTCCACAATTAGTAAGTACACAGGATGTCACAGGAACTGATACAGGAATATTATAAGAACTGAAACTCCATGGCACCAGTTCTTCACACAGATAAGGCTCTTGGATATTTTTCTACTCTTATATTTGAATGATTTCACCATTACAAAGAAGGTAGCAGTCTCTTAAGGCTGAATTGTCAGGAAAAAACGAACTAATAATAACCAATATGTTATCTGGAAAAGTATTTCCAACTAGGTTTGAAACATAATTTGATAATCTACAAACCTATCAGGTTTTTAGAATGCTACCCTCTAGTCCTCAGACTTTCTAATTTTAGGGTTAACAAAATCACAGTGAACTTTTATTTTAATAGTTTCCAAGTCAGCATTTATAAGAGACATGTTTATCATTCTGAGTAAAGAAATATTTACATTTTAAAATCTGGGGGCTAAATAACTTAATATTATGTTAGACCTACCATATAAATAGACCACTTCTAGCTCAGTGAAGAAATTTTTAGAGATAAATACAAAATTTCCTAAACAATCCTATCTTTGGCACAGAAAAGTAACAATTACAATCAAGGTAAACACAATGGTCTTGAAAAGGATAAAACATCAAAGGGCCAATGAAAGAAATTAAGTTTTCTCTTAACAACAGCCTTGAGAAAAAGCTTAGTCTTTAGAAGATAAGACCTAAGTGATCAGAACACTACCTGAAATTTCTAGACACCTAAGTAATTTCTACAATTCTTACCAGTAATTCTAGTTTCTCCTGGAAGTCGAGGAATTTCTTCACAGAGGTCTCGAGTAAATCCATCTCTTGAGCTCTGAAATGAAATAGGAATATCAAAAACAGCTATAACACCTTGTACAACTTTTTTAGATCTCAGAAATGCAAACTGAGCATGAAAGGCACTCTCCTGAAAATGAACATTAATAACCGTACAAAATTAAACACATTCAAATAAAAATAAATTTTTAGTATCAATATTCAAATTGCTTTTAAAAATAACACTGCAGAGACAACTAGGTAGTTCAGTAGAATGAGAGCCAGGCCTAGGGATGGGAGGTCCTGAGTTCAAATGTGGCCTCAGACACTTCCCAGCTGTGTGACCCTGGGCAAGTCATTTAACCCCCATTGCCTAGCCCTTACCACTATTCTGCTTTGGAAGCAATACACAGTATTGATTCCAAGATGGAAGGGAAGGGTTAAAAAATAATATTGGAATACTTTCCCAAAAATGGCTTTGCAAGTCAAATGATTCCAGTTTTCTTATAGAAATTATTCAAATTAAAGACAGAGTGGCTTTGCACAGCCAATAAAAATCTGATTTCAAGTATTTTCACAAGAGTTAAAAACTAACCATTAAAAATAGCTTAAAATTTTTCTAGATTTCCCATTATTCCCAGAAAAAATGTTAGCAGGGATAACAGGCGAGTCTGCTCTGGCAAGTTTCCCATATATAATATGTAACATTCATCAGAGTAATCTTATAGTTTATGATCAAGGGAACGTTTCATTTCGGTGTGGTCTTAAGTCACTGGAATGACAAATTGGCCTTCTCTCAAGTCTAGCTCATCATATATATTAAGTGTCAGTTTGCTAAAATGATTTCTCCCAAAGGTAATTGGGTAAGAAGCCATAACAGTTAGTTTGTCTACAACCTCGACCTCTCACTCCAGTACTTACACATTCACATAAAATGGATATGAGGAGAAAAAAAGAGATCTTTTATGAACTGAGTGTTTAAAGGTAATCCTCACCCAGTTTCCCTAGTGACTTGGAAAGTACAAGAACCCACTGAATAAACCATCAAGCTTTAGGAGGGCTCTTCAGTGCTTTTGGCTTCTTTCTCTTTCCAGTTTTGTCATTGTCTAATTTGCATTTAATTCATCTGTAAATGCCAGAAATACCTCCTTGGGAATTTCAGAGAAGTGTTCAGGGCCAGCACCCCACCAGCCACCCTCCCCCTGGGCTTCAGGTGGAGAATGCCAGAGGCTCCCTCTGACCACCAGTTTTCTTTCATATCAAATGAAAGTTTACTGGGCAGCCTTAGAAAAATTTAAATTGCATTTGTTTGCAGCAAGCTTGTAATGCACATTTTAATGAGAAGACTATTACACATTGCTTCAAGGCAGGAATGTCTTGCTAACCGCTCCCTTCCCCCCAAAACTAAGTCATGAATCATGAAACCAAGGAGACACAGACACTGGCTGTTGTTAATACTTCATTTCAATTAAGAAGATGTAGACAGAGAAACATAACTGCTCTGTGGACCTTTTGAAAACCAAATTACTGGGCCAATGGGAGAAAATATTAATGATCTACCAAAAAAAGCATTTGGATACAGAAGCGAGTTATAGAAATGAAACAGAATATAGGTGTCCCAAAAGTCTTAGTGTAGTCGTAAGCTGGGGGAAGGGCGTAAAACAGTGGAATCAAACTCAAATAGAAACAGAAGACATCAAAGAGCACAGAAGGATCCCTGAGGGCAGTAGTATACTGACTTATTAAAACATAATGCTGGGGCAGTTAGGTAGCACAGTAGATAGAGCACCAGGACTGGAGTTGGGTTCAAATTTAGCCTCAGACATTTCCTAGCTATGTGACCTTGAGCAAGTCATTTGACCCCAACTGCCTAGTCCTTTCCTCTCTTCTGTCTTAGGATTGATTCTGAGATGGAAGGCAAGGGTTTAAAAGACAATAAAACATAATGTCTACAATGTTTTACTGTATTTTTAAAAGTATTTTGTTAACTATTTCTCAATTACATTCTAATCTGATTCAGGCAGCATTCAGGAGTGTTTGACACCTTAGTTTTCAGATACTGAAGTAACCCTGTATAAGAACCAAGTTGTTACCCTGGGTTAACAAGTAAGTTAGCACTGATTCAATAAGGTGCTGTTTAAACATTCAGAGGCAGAGGAGTTGACTTCTTGCCCCAGCTCTGTTCTAATAGTGACCATAAAACAGCTTTAAGTTTGCAAAGTGCTTTTAAAAATTATTTCACTTTATGCTCACAAAAATCCTGGGAGGTAGGTGCTATTACGGAACCTATTTTACCGATAAGGAAACTGAAGCAGACAGATGTTAAGTGACTATCCCAGGGTCATGTAACTAATAAGTTTGTGGTTGTTCAGTCATTTTTCAGTCGTGCCTAACTCTTCATGACCTCATTTGGGGTTTTCATGGCAGAGATAAGGGTATAGTTTGCCATTTCCTTCTCTAGGTCATTTTACAAATGAGGAAACTGAGGCAAACAGGGTTAAATGACTTGCCCAGGGTCAATACAGTAAGCATCTGGGGGCCAGATTTGAACTCTGGAATATAAATCTTCCTGAATCCAGGACCAGTAGTACTCTATTCACTGAGACACCTAGCTGCCCCTGCTAGTAAATACTTGATGTCAAATTTGAACTCAGGTCTTCCTGACTCAAGATCCAGCACTCAACCCATCTTTGGCAAATGGCTTGAATGGCTTAGCCTCTTTTGATTCTCAGTTTCTTCATCTGTAAAATAGGAGCTGAAGTACCTATATCCTGCTTACCTCACAGGGTCTGTACAAGAATCTAGGCAGTTAAGGAAGAGTGCTTTGAAAAATAGAAAGAGCTTTATAAACTATGTTATTTCAGTTTAACAGCAAAGAGGATCTGATTTCAATTACCACTTTAGGGAGCTCCCTCCATCAATAAATACTGGGGAGTTACCTGAAGCAGAGAGTTTAAGAAACTTGTCCAGGACCAAACAAAACGCATTAGAGTCTGGTTTTAAATTTGAGTCTTCATGACTTCTCTTCCCCCAATCCATCCAGTATCTTAGATTGTCTCATTTTAGTATAACAGAAGAATAATACATGTGATTGACTAATGAACATAAAATAAAAACAAGCAGAGAGGCTATACTTACCCTCCTAATGGAATCATTCTCCAAAGAGCGGGAGTTATATTTAGGTGTGGCTGCTGAAGCCATACTGGAGGATCTGACAAGAAAGATAACATTTAAGCAATGTGTGAATTTGTAAATCAAACTGAGGCATAAATAATAATTAAAATTAGAATATATTTTCCAATTCAAAGCAACAAATATTTGTTAAAACTCTCATGGAATATTAAGGATGGGGGGTGGGGGAAGAGATTATGTTTAAATGAGGTCCCTGCCCTCATGGAGCTTACCGTCTAGTAGAATATGACATGTACATAAGTAAATATAAAACAAAATAATACATTAATTCACAACATAGAGTCAGAGGACCCGAGTTCAAATCTCAACTCTATAGCTTTTTATCTCTGTGACTATGGGAAGGCTACTTAAGGTAGCCTTTATAAGGTCTCAGTTTCCTTATAAAATAAGGTGGTTTGCCTTTTTTTCCATCTTGTTCACAATCTACAGTTCTGAGATGAGTGTATTATATGCAAAGTACCATGTATGGTATGGCCTCATCTATGACTAAGAAAATCAGGATGGGCTTCCTGAAAAGTTTAGCTTTTAAGTTGAACTTAAAGTATGGGCAAGAAATTAACAGGTTGAGAGTGGGGAGGATGTTCCAGGTGTGGGGAACAGAGTGAGCAAAGGCATGGTGGTAGTTAAACACATAAGGTATAAGGGAGGGCAAGTATCCAGTTTGGATGGAGTATTGAGCCTGTGGAAGGGAACAATGTGATAAAATACCAGTAAAAGTTTTGGAGGACCTTTGAATGCCAGGCAAAATGATCTGAACTTTACTCAACACACATTAGGGAATCATTAAAAAGTTTTGAGCAAAATAGTGATGTGACCAGAAAGGATGGATTGAAGGAGAGAGAAAAAAGAAAGAAGGAACACTTTTGGGGAGGCTATCACAAGAATCCAACCAGGTGGCAACTGAGGGACTGGCACTTGATTAGCAACAATAGAAGAGGGGGACAGATGCTAGAAGTATTAGACAGGTAAATGGCAGAAATCTGGAAAGCTGCTGAGGAAGAGTCAAAAATGACACCAAAATTTTGAAACCTAGAAATATAACTATATAATTAGGTAATTAAATCTTGTGGCTAATAATTTTCCCCATTTCATTACAATGATCTCTTCGTAAGTGTTCTCTCAAGAAGTAGAATATATTATTTAGCATGTTCCTAAAAAGCCCATGTTTTAATCATGTTTATCCACATGAAATTTAAATGACTATCATTGTAAAGTGCTATCTAAAACACTTAGGTGTTTGATAAATATTTTTATCTGTCCTCCAAAGAATGTCTCTTAACTTTTATAGATAAATGGAATAGTGAAATAACTAGAGTGTTAAGGAAGAGTCAAGAGTTTTACCTATACTGTAAAAGAACTGCGAACCACTAGCAGCTTCTCAAATATTGCTATAAATCACCAATAAAAACAAATCAAAACAGTGCTAAGGTTTTACCTCATATCCACAAAATTAACACAGATAAGAAAAGACCGGCACATTTAACACATCATTAGTGGAACTGTCAATTGGACCAAAAATTCTGGAAATCAATTGGGAACTGTGCGAAGCAAGTGGATAAAATAACCATAGTTTTTGCTCCATTAGGCATTTTTTTTACCAAGGAGGTCACTAATAAAATGAAAGGCCTCACAGACACCAAGATAGTTATAGCAGTCCTTTTTATAGTGGCAAAGAAATGGAAACAAAAGGAGGTGACCATCACCTGGGCAATGGTCTAACAAGCTGTAAGAAATTATGATTATGATGGATCCAGAGAAATATCAGAAGACTCATCTGAACTGATGCAAAGCAAAAATGAGGCCAATTAACAACATACAGGACTACAATTAATAGAAATAAAAAGAACAAAATAATTGTAAATGAATGCTATGAAGTTGTAATGACTAAGCTTGGTCCTCAGGAAGAGATAAGAGAGGGTATCTACTCTTTTTTTTCTATGCAGAGGTAAGAACTATGGTCATGAAACACTGCATGTGTCTGACTTCTTCAATGTACATGTTGATTAGTTTTGCTGGATTGTTTTTCTTCTGTTATTAGGGATGGCTCTTTCAGAGTGGGGAGGAACATATATAATAGGAAATGAAGGAAATATTAAAAACAAATCTATAAAATTTTCAAAAAGCATAACACGATACATTTATTCTTCATGTTAAAAGGTTTTAAAAGGAGGATGGACGTGATTCAAATCAGTTTAAATTTGTTAGGAAAATATGATATAATCAATCCTTCCTTGAAAAAATATATTTTTTAATATAACTAATATATAGTCTTCAGAATTTAGTGCCAGAGGACTTATTTCTAGGAGGGATGCAGTATGCACTTGAAAGCTGTGCTTTATTTGGATTTTTCATATCAATGTGACCTCTAAGTAAAGTCTGCATTATGGAATATATAAAACAAGTTTCACTTGTATTGGTTCAGTTCTTATGAGAGGAGAAGCTCCATCTACTGTATGTTTTCAAATGCAAAGAAAGAATGAAGGCTAGGATGCACCACGGGTTCTTTTTGCTATCTCCAAAAGAACAGAAAAGAAGCTTCTTGCAGTTATTGACTGGACAAATGGCATGTGAAAGTCTGATCAAGTCCTGCCCAAGAAACTATGTTTTTTTAAAAAAGTTTAATTAATAAATTAGATAGTCAAAATTTAGACTATAAATAAAAAGCTTAAAATGGGTCATTACAAAGCCTTTAAAATACAGTATAATGAGCCTAAGCTATTTGGATATGCAAACAGACCTACAGCTTGGAAACCTGACAAGCAAGTCATTAGAAGGGTCCCCGAGGTAGTCAAGAGGGTTAAAGGCTGGCAAGAAGACAAGTCACAAAGAATCTCATGACATCATGGGAAGAGGAAGTCTCTCTTGAATCTCCTAACCTCTAGCAGAAGATCTGGCTACAAATGACAACCCTCATGAATTTGGGCATTGTTTCTCAACCATCAACATTTGTCCACAGTTAAGGGAAGGGGGAAATCCATCTCAAAAGAGGAACAAGGTGACATAAAAGTGCTGGGCTCAAGTACAACATGTGGAAGAGAGAAGAGAAATGATCAGAGTGGGTGGCTGAGATTAGAAGGAGGCAGAAGAGGGAGAGGAGATAAAAGAGAAATGTGTTCCCCCCTCCCAGTTTTCTTCCTTTCCTTCCTTCCTTTATGCCTTCTTTCCCTTCTCTCTTGCATTCCTTTCCTTTTTTCTCAGTTCCTCTTAGAAAAACAGAAACAAAGGGGTTTCTATTGCTTTCTTCTTCTTTCTTAGTGTCTCCCCCCCCCCCACCTTTCTTCTCTTTTTCTCTTTCTCTACAAGAGGAAAAGTTAAACTTTTACATTCTCTTTCTGACTGGAAAAAAAACAACCCAACCCAACAAAAAAGGGTTGTTCCTTTTTCTTTTTTCCTCTCTGCTTTTTCAGAGAAATCTGTTCAGTTCTTTCTCTCTCAAAGTGACTTTGCCTTTCTCTAAGAGAACCAGCAAGTTACTCTTTTCCAAGACTCTTTTGCTTTTGCTTTTTCTCTGCCTTCTTTGTTTGGGGAGAAAACAGTTTCTCCCTACCCTTCTCTCCATTCCCTTTCCTCTTCCTCTCCCCTCTCATCCCCCAACATCTGTTTCTCTAAGAGAAAGAGAGAAAAATGAAAGCTTCTCTTTCCTGTCCCTCTCTTTTCTCTAAAACAACAAAAAATGAGTTCACAGCTCAGGAAGGTAAAGACCATCTCCCTAAAAAAACACGTCAATAGCAAAGTCCTGAGCTTCTTAGGTACAATATGGAGAAAGAGAAAGGTAAATGATCAGTTAGAGGATGGGAAAAAAGGAAAGGAGTGGTGGGGGAGGAGGTTTCTAGTAGCCAAATTCCTGACCTCTCTTTGTCAAGAGACTAAAGGAATTGGGCAATCAATGGAAGTAGCTTTGTACTAGCAGAAGTTAGGCTACGAGCTTTTAAAAACAGCATTATTTTTCTCTTCTTTCTTATGTTCCAGAAAGGGAAACAATCAATAATCAACTCGGTGCCTCTTTATTGTGAATAGGGCCACTACTAGGGAAGATTTGGCCCTTATAAGTGTCTAACATTGCTTGGCAATATTTTATAACACAAGGGAAAAACAAAGACTCAAATTTATCAACGGGTAAGCTGGGCTGGTCTCCTGGGGCTGGCTCCAGGATTAAAGAAAAGGTCTTGATTGTAATGTATTAATAGTGTTATTGTGAAATGATGTCAGTTGGGGCAACTGTATAAGAGACATGCCTATATGAGCAAAGGAGGAACTGCATTTCTCTTAATCATATGCACTGAATTTTAATTCACTAGGTTTTTATTTTACCTTGAGAACTGTTCATGGCCAAATGTAATGGTACTTTTCTCTTTTTTTTTCACTTTTCCAATGAAGTGGAAGTTAAATTCAAGAGCACTGTTTTACCTAGAGTCTCTCAGAATAGCAGGAGATTTGAAAAATAAATAAAATCTTTCTAGGTGATTTCTGGAAGTTTGTTCCTTTGTCTCGACTTTTAGACTATCAAAAAATTTCAAGTCATATGTGAGGCTTTCTTTTCCTGAGCTTGGCGTTTCTAGAAAATATATCAATTAAATGAGAGTTCCATTCTATAATTTAAATGCCAGTTAACCCATAATTTACTGCAGGAGCTGATATTTATTTGCAGTACTTAGCTTACATAATATTTCGTGAAACTGTATAAACAAGGCTTTTAGATTTATTAGGCTACCTAAAATGGCAAGCAAATTTAAAACAAGCTTGTCCCCCTCCCCCCCACAACAACAATCTAGGAAAGCGGGGAAAATGTACAAATATTTCCACCAGTTTTGAAAATATTTTATAAGGTTTCACTATTCATTTACTTCTATTTTTCTAGCTTGTAACATTTAAAAAACAAAATATCAACTATAAAACATAACAATGATCATTTGTTTCATCCTACATATTCTTTCTGAATTATCACAGTAGATTGTTTCTAAATGAAAAAGAACATAATAGTGTCCTGTCTCTCTTACTGCAAAATTATGCTTCTAATTTACAGACAACATCATTAGCCTAAGGTCTGTCAAAAACAATACTATGGGGGAGGGGCATCTGGGTGACTCTGTGGACTCAGAGCCAGGCCTAGAGATGGGAGATCCTGGGTTCAAATTTGACCTCAGACACTTCCCAGCTGTGTGATCCTGGGTAAGTCACTTAACCCCCATTGCCCGGCCCTTACCACACTTTTGCCTTAGAGCCAATACACAGTATTGATTCTAAGATGGAAGGTATGGGTTTAAAAAAATAACAACAAAAACAAAACAATGCTATGCCTAATTGCAAAACCAGTAAGCCTAAATTTGCAACTTCATCACAGAAGACAGCTTCAGTGCTAGTCCATTTTCTTCCCAGGAGCTAAAGAGCTTAATGCTTGTGTGTGCCCTGGCTACCTCACTGATTAACATACTGCATACCCAAATAACCCAGGCTGGTGATTTTAGATGTAACCATTTCAAAAGTTTCATCAACTAGCATAAGCAAAAGTGATCCTGATGTGGTCAATCTCACCTTTTCCAAAGGTGAAATAAGCCTCTTCAGCCACCTACCATGATCAAAAGCAGATAATATTAGACTCACCCCATGAACCTGTTCTTGTTGAATTCATAATGGAGGACTTTTTAGCATATGACCTTTTATTTAGCCCCAAGTACCCAGAGCTATGCCAGAAGTTTATTGGGGGCAACTTTAACTAGCATCTACCACAATTACATTCTAATTACGTTGGTTTCCTTTAAATAAATTTAAAAAACTAAACTTAAAGCTATGGCAGTCTTATTACAGGACCATGTAAATCATCTGATTAACCATCTCATTTTATAAAAAGGAAAATGAAGCCCAGAGAAGTTGTGACTCACTCAATATATTACACAGTTAATGACTGATAGAACCAGAATTTGAACCCTCTGACTCCAAGTTAGAGCTCTTTCTATTGTGCCATGTACGAAAGTTGAAAAAACAAACAGCCAGCGATATACTATTTATTCAGCTGTGCAACATTGGGCAAAGCATTTACCTCTTAGGACCTTGGTTTCCTTGCCTGTAAAATTAAGGGGTTGAACTGAGGGACTTCTGAGTTCCACCACAGCTCTAACATTCCTTGATGTTCAGTTCATCACCAGTAGATTAGTCAGATGACCCACTGAACAGATTCTATGTAATCAACTCTAACATATTATTTTTTCTTACAGTCAGAAACTCTAATTTTGTTTCATATTGATCTCTATTGTTTTTTTTCCATCACTCTCTATTCCTTTTTTAAAATTACATGTAGAAACAGATCTTTATGGTTGAGTGAGAAATGTGCTTTGGATTATTTAAACTTTTCCTATGCTGGTGAAGATCTTGGACAAATTTAGTAACAGAAATGCTTGGTCTCCCTGTGACCACTGATGAAGTTGTTCAAGATACTTGATTGGGGTTGCACTCTGTGGCCTTGGAACATCTTCAGATGTTTACCCTACTAATTTCTATCAAAGAACTTGCAAAAGGAAAATGCTTTGTAAATTCTTTAGGAAGACACCCTCTTCCAATCTCTGGTACCTCCAGGGGCAAGGTAAGATGGTCAAGTTCAAGAACTACACTCACAAATGGTAAATGGTACTGAAACAGTGTCAAAAAGTTTTGACCAAACATTTCATACCCTTAAATACCAAAATTACCTCTACAAGGATACATGATTTTGTCATAAAAGGTGACATCATAAGCAAATTAGAGGAGCAAGGGAGAAATTACCTTTCGGATTTACAGATGGAGGAAGAGTTTATGACAGAGCATCACAGGAGATAAAATGGACAATTTTGATTATATATATATTTTTAAATTTGTACAAATAAAATCAATGCATTTAAAATTAGAAGGGAAATGGTTAACTGGTAGAAAATCTTTGCAGCAAATTTCTCTGACAAAAGTTCCATGTCCAAAGTATTGTAACTGTTAAAATTAAGATAAGACTGAGACACACAGTTCTGAGTATGATCAATTTATCAGTCAATCAAGAATTTACAAATAAATAGGATCTCAGCTTCCCCAAGCAAAGCTAAGACTCCAAAAAGTGGGATGGCTCTCTTTTAGAGAGGACAGAACAAAGAATAGGGCTTTAGGTGGGGAATAAGTTATGATTGGTTAAAAGGGTTCAACATGCTGAATGGCACAATCATTATGACTCTTTACAAGGGAGACAATATGACTGGCTAGAAATTGGGATGAGGGGCTAACAACCTCATCTGGAACCCAGGTTACCAACCTCAAGACTATCAGCCCCAAAAGCTAGCAACAACCCACACCTTCCCTCCTGTGACTAAGACATGTTAATTGTTTAAGTTCACCTGCAAGATTATAGAGATAGTAGACCAGATTTCTTTGGATAACAAACCAGACATCCTTGAAGGATAGTTTGGTAGTATAAAGTTACTAGACCAGATTCCCTGGTGTCCACCTGCATTCTTCAAGGGTAACAGATTTCCTTGACAGATTAACAGAATAGTGATTAACAAGAGAATTGGATTTCTAAATGTAATTCATTACAGGCCAATGGAATTTCTAAACTAAGTTCAGAGACAAAGAAATCAATGACTTAGACTCCTAAAGGACAAATTCAATTAACTATAAATAGGAACAATTAAAAAAGACAATATCAATTTGGTTGTTTCAGTATATAAGTAAATGATTCAAATTTTGTAAGAATAACAGTCATTCCTCAGTAGATAAACTGATCAAAGGATATGAAGAAGTTTTTAAAGAAATCCAAACTAGCAACAGATTGAGGAAAAAAATGTTCCAAATCAATAGTAATTAGAGAAACACAAATAGTAAATAGAGAAACACAAACAAACTTGAGCTCTATTGCACGCCCATAAGATTGGCAAAAGTGACAAATGCTAAGGGTGCTGTGGGAAAATAGGCACACATATTCTCTGTTGGGAGAGATATGAATTGGTCCAGCCATTCTGGAAAACAATTTGGAATTATGACCCAAAAGTCATTAAACTATGCAACTGTTTACTGTTAAACTCTGACCCAGTGATACCATGACTAGGAATATATCCCCAAAGAATTAAAGATATTGGCTCTTTCCATTGTAGCAAAAAACTCAAAACTAAGGAGATGTCCAAGTTTTGGAGAATGCTAAAAAATTATAGTGCATCAATAAAATAAACCATACAATAAGAAACAAAATGAACAGTTTTAGAGGAAGCTTGGAATACCTATATGAAATGATGTAAAGAGAACAGAATCAAGAGAACAATTTTTATAATTATAACAACACTGTAAGATTGATCCATGCAATGACAAACCAGGATTCCGAAAAATAAGTGATGGTACCCATTCCCTGGCCAGAAGTGAGGGAGTCAAAAGGCAGAATGGCCAATGAGGGAATTTTTATTATGTGGATTTATATTTATATAACTTTTTCTCTTTCTCTTTGTTGTTGGTTTTTTTGGTTGTTCAAATGGGAGTGGGTAGGAGAGAGGAAAAAATTGTTTAATAATTGGAAAAGTAATAAAATTAAAAAACAAACATACAAAAAAGAAGCTCAAGTCACAAAGATATGCATGTCTGAAGGATGTTAATCTCAAGTTCCCAAGAGGAATAAAAAGACAGGAGTAAAGAAGACTCAGGCCACTCACAGCATCCAAACATAGGCAAACAAGGCCTTCAGCAACAACACACTCTCCAAAGCTAAGACCTTCACACCCACAATCAACAAGTGCATGGAGCTCAAAGTCACCACAAAAATACACAAGCCCCAAGGTCACCTGTTTGTGACCACCTGCTGTGGTCAGAACTAGAATCTACCACTCTAATGTCATCCTTCCCACTAAGCCTAAGATATTCAAACCCAAGGTTGCTAAAAAGCAGGACCCATAGGACCCAGGTTACCAACCTCAAGACTATCAGCCCCAACCTACATGTTTTGAGGCAGAAATACTAGTATGAATTCTGAATGGCACCCCTCTCCCCCATCTCCAGCACCACTGTCCAAAAAGGAAATAGAAAGGTATAAGAAAAACCAAGTAGGAAGTTGAATTGGCAAATTTCTATATAACTGAGACAGTTAATAATTTCAAATATCCAAAAAAACCTGCCCTATAAAGATATCACCTCCTCCCACCTGAACTACACTTCTCTCTCTGTCTGTCTCTGTCTCTCTCTCACACACACACACACACACAACACACACACTTAAATGGGATCGGTCAACTCACCACCAAAGGACTTAATACTTGAGAGTGAACAAAGGTCTAAAATAAGAACAGGAAAACCAAGTTGTGCCCATGTGCCAATCACCTTGTACAGCTGCTACATCTAGCAAGTACATAAAAAATGTTTGGTAAATTGAATTGCTAAATCTAAATCATAAGGAAACATTTTGTTTCATCTCCCCTAAAGCTGCATATTCCAAAATTTTTTTTAATGTTTACACGTTAAAGTTAACTAATCAACACTTTATGGAGGCAAATTTTTAAAAACAAAAAAATTTTAATTAAAAAGATTAAAAATAACATCAACAGCAATCATAAGAGTAGTGAGGAAAGGGCTAAGTTCTATATATAATAGTCACTTTTAAACTTATGCAACAGTATCTTATTTTTAAATTTTAAAAAAATTTTCATTTTTTATTATAAACTCAAAATGTATATGGTAACCTGGTTATAAAAGCATAGTTGAAAGGGTCATTTAATTGAACCTCTCACCATGCATACATGAGAGGCAGCTGGTGGCAGGGAGCACCAAGCCTAGAGTTGGGAAGATTTAATTTTAAATCTGGCTTCAGACACATACTATCTGTGTGACCCTGGACAAGTCATTTTACCTCTGCCTAAGTGTCTTCATATCCAAAATGGGGATAATAATAGCACTAATCTCACCAAGTTGTGGCAAAGATCAAATGAGATCATATCTTATAAAGCTTTTAGCACAGTGCCTGGCACACTAAAGGTATTAAATATTAAAGTATTCTCTACCCCTATTCCCACAGCAGTCCATGCTTGAACATTTGTAGCAGAGACAGAGTGGTACAATGGAAAGAATGTTGTATTTGGACCCAGAGAGCTTGGGTTCAAATGTTGACTCTGTCACTTATAGAGGATTACAGATTTAGTGCTAGAAGGAATGTCAGTGGTCTTCTAGTCCAACCCCTCATTTGACTGATGAGGAAACTGAGGCCCCAAACCTGTGTGGCTATGGACAAATCACTAAATCTCATTGGGTTTCTTTGTCTATAAAATGAGAAAGTTGCATTTGATTTTAACCTTTTTTGTATTGTAGACCCATTTTGGCACTATGGTAAAGCTTATGGATGCATTCACAGAGTGTTTTCAAATGTTTAAAATTACACACATAGATTACAAAGGAAAACCAAATACACTGAAATTATCAAAGTACATTATTTGTAAAATTCATGTGCCCAAATTAAGAACACTTGGACTAGATAATTTCTGAGATCCTTTCCAACTCTGTCTCTAACTCTACCATTCTATGCTATTCATCAAGGCACTAACTCTAATTGAAAGCTTTTTTCTTATAAAGAGTGGAAATGGACCTCTAACTTCCACCCACTGCTCTTAGTTTTATTCGTTGTGGCATTATACAGGCTAGGTCTCTGCAGTGGCTGGAAGCAAATAATTTTCTTCTCAAAAAACTGGGGAGGGGAAAAGATGAGGTAGGAAACACTCAAGAGATAATAATACTAATCATCAAATGTTCTTTTAAAAACTATATAAATATATCTATACTATCCCTCCAAGATTTACTCATGCATTTTTTTGCTTTATATCTGCCATTTCTTGCCTCAAAGTTTATTCCTTTATTTTTAACATTCCTATCCAGATGTTACATGACCTCCAAATCATTTTGTTCCACTTAGAATTAATTTCCAATCCCAAATATCCCATTACCATAAATGACACCATCACATTCCCACTTTCTAAGACTCAAAATAATCTTTGTGGGGGTAGTCAGGTAGCACAGTGGATTGAGAGCCTGGCCTAGAGGTGGGAGGTCCTAGGTTCAAATCTGACCTCAGACACCTTAGAACCAGTACACAGGATTGATTTTGAGATGGAAAGTTAAGGGTTTAAAAATAATAATAATCTTTGGCTCTTATCTCTCTTTTACTTCTCATATTATGTCCTTAACATTTTTCTTTCTTCAACATGAGTCAGATATATCTGTCCCTTCTTCTAGCCTCTCTCGTGTAAGAATGACTCAAACAGCTTGCTAATAAACTTCTCTGATTCTAGCCTAGCCCTTCTCAAATTCAATCTGCCCAGAGCTCTCCAGTAACCTTTACTTAAAACACTACTGCCATCACTTCATTTTCCTCCAAAGTCTTCAGCAGCTTGGGATTTCTTGGACATCAAATCTCAACCTCTCTACCTGCCATTGAGGGCTCTCTAATTTGACGATTTCTTGCCTATTCGTTCATAACTCCTAGTACTCTATATAACTCTCTTATTCCAGTTAGGACAGTTTCCTATCTTGGCTCAAAGTTCAATTATGCTTGTGTATCACAATTCCTGACCTTTGAAGATATTCTCTTCTCCTTTTTGCTCATCCAAATACTTTCAATCCTTCAAGGTCTAGTTTACCTCCTCCATGATGCTACCCTCAACTCCTTCAGTCCATTTCATCTCTCCTACTCTAACTTCCTATGTGCATCCTATATGCTTCCCTTTTTAATGCGTACAATTATACTATTTTCAGTTTCACATGGATCTCTTTCCTCTTTCCAAGTGCCCTGTTAGTTCCTTGAAGGCAGAGGTTCTATCAGTATTTCTGGTGGTTACCACAACATGTAGCTGATTTTGAAAAATACTTCTCACAGAGTTGTTATGGGGATCAAAGAAGATAAAATGGGTAAAGTATTTTGCAAACCCTGAAGCAGTCGCTACATCATGAGTTAAAAAATTTATAGTACCCTTTCTGATGGCTGCCTGTTTTCATACAGCCAACAAGCTACAAATGGATTTTACATTTTTAAATAAAGCTTTATTGCATTTTAAAATGTAAAAACCATTCTTAGTTCAAGGGCCATATAAAAATGGGGGGGGGCCTAAATCTGGCACCCAGGCTATATAGCTTACTGCACTATACTCTACTGCACTATATGAACATTAGCTATCTTTATTCTTCTTATTGTTACTTGAAGGATCCAGGGTTTCATCACTATAAAAAAAACCTTCCACCACTTCAGATGGTAGCTCCTAAATCCTTAGTCGAAAGTTTCTTGAGTTGTTGAGGCTGAAAACAAAAATCTCTTCACAGCCAACTTTCCGGTGATGAGCTTTTCCAAACTTAACTTGGCTGGTCCTCAGATGCCAGATGCACAATCCATCACCAGGCCTGTACTCAAAGTCTTTCAAGTTTGGGAGGACCTGCCAGAGCTTAAGCAATTCAGATATTATCTTTGGGAATTTAAAAAATACTTGAACTTAAATTATCTAGTGCTAAAAAATGGTCAGTGAGGGAAAGGTTAAAAAACAATAATTTTCAAAAATAATTCTATGAACAAGTTGCATCATCAATAACATACCTACAGCAGAAAAGCCAGTTTCCTTCATTAGTTCCCAAACCCTTCTGGGCTACAAGAGGAAAGGGCAGAATGTCCAGAGACAGTTTTTACTAACCTCTTAAAACAGCTCCAGACTGTAATTAAATTTGTTGATTCCCATCACCTAATGACAACTTCGTACTTATTTGACAACTAAATGAACAGCAGCTAACCAGTACCCAAGGGCAGCATGAAGCACAAAGCATAGTTCAATAAACTATTTGCTGACTTAATGTTTCACTTTATCAGAGGTGGCATTAGCAACAAAGAGTTGACTTATGTAGATACTTAAAAATAAACTAATTAGCTATTATATGATAATGGGATTATTGCACACCAAATACCTAATGAGTTTATGCTTTTCTTTAAGCAAAGTCTGATTTTGCAGGGAAAGAGGATGCTCAATTTTAAAATTATTTTCCACTAACACTAGCAAAAATAGAAATAAATTTGGCATGGTTTCAGAAGTGCCTAAAAGCAAAATGTTAATATGCCGCTTACCTAGGAACAAATTGATTCAAATCAATGTCCTGACAAGTATGAAAGCTGGCTTGAGGGATCAAAAAAAATTTTTTTTAACTGAAGATAAAAATTTAAAACCTCAAAAAAGCAATATGATGAATTGCAGAAGTTTGAGAAGTACAACTATTTAAATTTCAAATCCATAGCCAGAAATGGTAATAAGGTGATGGTGACAATTTTAAAAAATTCTGAATAGTTTCATTTCACATTAAGTATGGTTTTATTTTTAGTTCAAGAGTCCTAAATACTGGGGAATAGCTGATTAAAATACTGTTCCCAAAATAGGTTTCTCAGTGAACTGATGAATACTTTTGAAAGAGCCAAATGTAGTACAATTGTGCTTTGTGTGTATATTTGTGTGTGTGTGTGTGTGTGTTTAATTTACAGCAAAAAAAGCATTAATACAATTTGACTATATGGAAGGAGAATGTGAGAATCTCTTGTTTATATTAAATAAGTTTCAAAGTAAGAGCTAAACAACATGAAATAACGAAAAGTTACAGGAATGATTATAATATACTGAAAGAAGTATTTTCTGATCTGAAGATATTTAAAACTAGGAAGAAAAAGCAAAAGGAGAAAAATAAAAGCAAATAATAAGACATCTGCAGTTATTCTTCAACATAAATGACATTATCAAGCAAAAAATAAACACTTCTCAATGCAAGAGAAATCTGATGAGTAGAAAAACAATTTCACATGAAAAAGATACTAAGAATTTTGGGGCCACTACTGTTCCAGCATTATCATCAAAACCATATCTCATCTGTTTTATATGTTGTATCCACCAAGAGAATATAAACTCCTAAGACGATTTTAAAAGGAAAACAAGTTACATTGGTACTTAAAAAGCAATCATTCTCTCTCAGAGTCCACAGGAGACATACTATGAAAAAAGTGATGCTAATTCAAGTAGTGATTTAAATGTGTGTTTCCAAGTGCTCTCTCATTGGTTATGTACAGGAAGGCTTTAAAACTAGTAGGTGAAATACACAGACACAGGACAAAAGGGCTTTTGTCTCAGTCAGCTTGACTGAGACAACACTGTCCTGCCAGATAGAAAGATTTCAGGCTGGGTTCCAGGACCAACAACACTAAGAGTAGAAACCACCTACAAAGCATGATTTAAGGCTGCCAAAAAACTCAACTACCCTGCAATTTTCCCCTCACTGTCCTTACCCAGTTCTGTACTATTCTCCCTCCTACCTGGTCAAGGTTCCATTCGCCAAATCACTGGTATGTTCAAATCACATGAATTTCAATTTCAGCTATCAAAGAACTAAGTGGATTCAGACATTGGGCCAAAATTGGTTGCATAGTTTGAATTTTTGGAGGTTAGACCCTACTGGCCTACTAGTTCATATGTGGCAAATAATTAGGTAAAAATGTCTTGCTAAAAATCTCATGTAGGCCCGACTAGGAAGATGAGGTACACCATGTATTGGTAAATCTATAGGATCACTGATTTAGAGTTGGAAGGGACTTTAGAGGTCATCAAGTCCAACCCCTTCATTTTACAGACAAGGAAACAGAGTCAGGGAAGAAATTAATCTGACATCACACAGGGAGTAAATGGAAGGAGCAGGATATGAATCCCAATCTTCTGAATCCAAATCCCATGCTTGGCTTATGGTTTCTCTCAGGTTTCTTCCAGCTCTAAAAATCTGTAATTTCAGAATCTGTTTCTCATCGCTCTTTCCTATTCCCCAATTCTCAACCTCTCCAAAAAAATTACTGATTGTAACAAAATGAGAGAGTTGGACAAAGCTTCATGATAACCCCAAGTGAAAGGTACTGCAGGTATCAAGACTCATTTTACTGAAGATAAAACTGAAGCTCAGAAAGGTTAAGTGACTTGTCTAGGGTCACATGGATCCAAAGTGTCAGTAACAGAATGTGAACCCTGGTCTTCCTGACTCCACATCCAGTATTCTATCTACTATGTCAGAGATCTCCAAAGTGGGGACCTGACATGACCCCAAACTGTATGTGATCAATGGAGGGTGGAAAGAGGGATCCATTCCACCTTGCCCACAACAGTCGATGATGGAATCTTTTGCCAATACTACCATACCTATCCTTTCCTATCATCTTTTAACACTCCCCTACTCTGGGAGGCTCCCAGTCTTCCCTTTCTGTCCTGGTCTTTGGCCATTTATGATAGTTCTACATTAACTGCCAACAGGCACCCATAGTAATAGATACATAGATGACTTTGGAAAAACCATAATGATGCTTTCCCCTTCCTCTGAGTTCCAGATTATCATGTAGTTAGGAGCATTGATTTCTTCCCTGCCTCAAGTCTCTCCCCATACTCATCCATTCCCCCTTCACAATTGTCGAAGTCATTTTCCTAGAGCAAAGACAGGACCATGTCACATTCACTCCCTGTCTCCATCAGTTCAGCAAACTCCAATGGGTCTCTATTATCTCTAGGTTCAATTATAAACTCTTCCATTTGACATTTAATGCCCTTAACAACTTGGCTCTAAATTGCCTTTCTAGACTTATTACTATTTATTAGTCCCCTTCCCTACTCTATGGTTCCCACCTCCTCAGCAACCACAGATATTAAAAACCAAAAAAAGAGAAAGTTCTTAACATCAAAGTCCTCAGAGAAGGGGTTGGGGAAGGGATGGGAACAAACACTTATTAAGCACCTACTTTGTGCCAAGCACTGAACTGAGCATTTCAGAAGCATTATTTCATTTGATTCCCCAGAACAATACTGGAAGATAGGCACTATCATCCTCATTTTACAACTGAGGAAAATGAGGCAGAAAGAAGTTAAGTGACTTGCCCAAGGTCACATGGCTACTAAGTGTCTGAGGCTAGATTTGAACGTAGGAGTCTATCTGATTCTAGGCCAAACATTCTGTCCATTGCACCAGCAAGTTGCCTTTGGACTGCCAAATGGGTTTAGCAGTACAAATGGCATTAAGGAAGATGTATCACCATCTGCTTTGATATTGCACACCAAGGCCAATGGGACCTTAACCATTTGTCTTATAGCAGAAACCACCTATGTGTTCTCTCCCCCAGTAGAATTGGAATTCCTTGACATGAGGGATTATCTCTGCTTTTCTGGGAAGGGGGTGGAGCCAGACCAGAGGGCCTAAAATACTATTGCACAATGAAAAGATCAGAGATCTTTGTGAAGATAGGCAGAACTTTTAAATGGAATGAGACACTTTGAAGGAAATTCAAAGTTTTTGAACATGGAAGTAGAACATTTATGGGTAAAGGAAAGATCAAGACTGTTACCATTCTTATGTATAGCTGAGATAGGCTAGAAGAATGAGTCATGAGAGTTAAAGAGACTGAGGAACTGGAAAGTTAGGAGACTTAAGGGAATATCATCATGTACCCTTGGATAAGAAAGGAGTTCAAGCAGAGAGAAAGTCTATGAACCCAAGCATTAAACGAATTGAAAAAAAGGAAGGAGGATGTCTTAGAGTCAATCATTAATAGCTACCAAAACCTGGATTAGGCCCTCTGGTCTGGCTCCACCCCCTTCCCAGAAAAGCAGAGATAATCCCTCATGTCAAGGAATTCCAATTCTACTGGGGGAGAGAACACATAGGTGGTTTCTGCTATAAGACAAATGGTTAAGGTCCCATTGGCCTTGGTTAAAAGTATGTTGCTATCTATTAGGAAAAACTACATGAAGAAAAAAGATGGATTTATATTGAGAACTTAACGCTGAGTTGAAATCAGAGGCCATTCACTCCTGCTTGTTATTGTTGGATTGTGTTCAGTGACACCCAGAGAAATACGACTCCTGCTGAAAAGTTGTTATGGCAGAGACTTATGACCTATTATTTTATTATTGTATTGTATATTTTTCAATAAAAGTATCTTTAAAAAATTCATCTGCTCAGCTACATTGATCAAATAAAATAATTAATTACCAACAACTATTATTTACAAGGCCACTCTATTCCCCCAAGGACAAGGAGGACTAAAAATGCATCATATTCAATCACATTACTTTCAATAAAAATATTATTAATATTATAGTTAGAACAAAAACATTTCTGTACTATTAGTGAAATGAATATTTTTGTCTCATTAGTAACACATATTTAAATTTTTTTTAATCTTTGTCTCATTCTTTTTAATTTCTATTTTTGTATGTTTCATAATGTACATAATACATTAGCATACTTGTACACGTATATAATTTACAAATTATACTTATGTTGTGAGATTGTGTTCAAAAGTTTTTTTACTAATGAGGTGTTAGATCAAAAACATTTGAAGAACCCTGTGCTATACCATGCTTTGCTTCCTCTGCACACAGGGACACAATCCACTATTCCAAGAAGGGTTCTGTTTAATGAAGCTATTTCCTCATCACAGCACTGGTATTGCAACAGGTTAAATGCTGAGATCAAACTATGTGATCTCAAGAGGCATTGGAGAAAAGTCAGAAGAATAAAGTCCCCAAGGCAACAGTTCTGCCAGCAGAAAGAAAACCAGAACAAACCTCAAGTATAAGGAATTCCCTTAAAACTTGCCCAGCCTACCCTTATTGTAGGGAGCAAAGTAGTTGGTCAGGTTAGCAGGAGCCTGGGAGAACAAACAAAATGAAAAGACTCTCTAAACAAGCATGAAACAGTAAGCTCGTAGAAACCAAGGCTTCTTGGCATTGGTGATATACTAAAAGGGAGAGCTGGATCTGCCTGTTCTCCTGAATTTCTCAAGCTCACAGCATTACTGTTCAAGGAGTTCACACAACTAGAATGAGAAATGGAAAAGTACACCAACAGTTGTATACTTTGTCTAGGTCAAAGAAGTAATAAAATAGCTTGATGATATTGCCCGTGATGGAAGCAATGAGGACTAGTCTGAGAGTGCCCTTATAGCAAAAAGTAAAATCTTGACTCTGAGACTTACTAGTTGTGTGTCCCTAGGAAAGTCACAACAGCTTAAAGTCTTAATTCTTCATCTACCAAATGGAGAAAATAAAGCACCAAAGATTGTGAGACTCAAATGAGATAACAGATGTAAAGTATTTTGCAATCTTTAAAAGCACTATATCATTCAAATATGAAAGAATGCTAAGTCTCTCATATTCATCTAAGACTTCCAATTCTGAAAGGGGCATAGCAAATCGGAAAAGGCGGCCAGTTAAACTATTCTACTATCCCATCTCTCAGGTAGAATATAAGCTCCCAGAGGACAAGGATGTTTTTTCCTTTTGTCCACATTTATTAAGCACTGAGCATAGTCAGTGAAGCTTAAAAATAAAGGACCGAATGAAAAAAAAAATACTGTGGCAAAATTCTGAACTCATTCATGTTAAAACTCCCCAAAAGCATAGACATGGAAAGATCCTTCATTCATAGAACCAAAAGCTTATGACTAAATCCAGGAATTGTAAATACTGTCAGTGGTGGAACAAGGGAAGTGTCTCTAGCATGGATACATGGATAAATCAAGGATGCCCTTTCTTCCACCAAACAAATTTGACATTTGTTGTGAGATACTAGCCATACCAAACTACCAAAGGGTTACTTTGTAGGACTGGACAAAATAACAAAATACATTTTTTTAAAATAAAAACCCTTACCTTCCATCTTGGAGACAATACTGTGTATTGGCTCCAAGGCAGAAGAGTGGTAAGGGCCAGGCAATGGGGGTCAAGTGACTTGTCCAGGTTCACACAGCTAGGAAGTATCTGAGGGCAGATTTGACTCCAGAGTTGCCCATCTCTGGGCCTGACTCTCAATCCACTGAGCCACCCAGCTGCCCCCAACAAAATACATTTTGAGGAACAAAAGGTCTTTAATTTCAAGGGATTTTTCCTTTGGAATTTTTAGAAGTGGGAACAAAAAGAGTGTAGCTTTACCAAATCTTAAACTACTTTTAAAAGCAGTAATCATTTGGTTCTGGTTAAAAAACATAAACCAGAAAAGTAGACTGGTAGAACACATTAGATAAGCAAGAACCAGAAGCAATTAAAAACAATAGCCTAGTGTTTGATAAATACAAGAATATAAATTACCAAGGGAAGGACTCCCTATTTGACAACAATTGTAGAGAAAACTGGGAAGCAGTTTGACAGATTAGCATGTTATGCTACATATCCCAATAATTTCTGCAAAGATAAGCGACCTAAATATAAAAAGATACATTATTTTAAAAAAATTAAAGAAGATGAAAGAAATATATTTCACATCTAAGTTCAGGAGAAAAATTCTTAAATACCCAAGGGATGGAAATAATCAGAAAAAACAAATTAGAAAATGTAAATGACAGCTACAAATGAAATCAATGCAGACAGAATAAGAAGAGAAACCATTAGATAGAGGCAACATCTTTGCATCAAATATTGCTGATATAAGTCTGATATATAAAATATATTGGAAACTGACAAATATTTAAGACCCAAAGTCATTCCCCAAAAGATGATTGGTAATGACAGGTATGGGTAATGAAATATAACTTTTTTCTCTCAACAGAAATTCAAAATAAAGGGTAAAGGGGGTAAAATATTGCATACAAAACAAAATGCTCAACATATCACTTATTTATACTTAACTTTTGCCTTTCTTTGTTAGTTTCAGGTTGGGAGATGTGGAAATTTTATTACATTAGAAACGATGTAAAAACAAAAGGCATCAATAAAACCTATTAATAAAAAAATTACAAAAAGGAGATGAGATGGAGAGAAATAATTACCGAAGAATTATCAAAAGCATCAAAGGCCTCCATTATTGTTCTGATATAATGAAGCCTGATGAACTTTTGAGAAAGTCATCTCAGATCTAGAAATAATTTGAATTTACAGTCTTTGAAATCCATTGTCTATTGTTGAAAATTTTCTGCTTAAGGTCATTTAAGAATCTACTTAGGGCTGTAATCACATGTTCTTTCAGTAACTTATTTGAGACTAGGTGGCTAAACTTCCTTCTTTCATTTCTGTTTAAAAACCATTTGAAATTGCTTATAGTTTGAATCATTTCACCACATTTTTAAGAGGAATTATTTACTTTAAAGCATTTTTAAGTGGGGAGGAGAAAGGAACTGGTAAATGAAGAAGGTACTGAATAGATACACCTATTTTCTTTGAGTCAACAACACTGCCCTTTTGTTAGCATTCTAGATGCATTCTGAATAAGCTCAGTACTCTGAAACTCGATTATGATTTTCAAAATCTCCAAGGATAAACCAGCATCTTTCAAAGACAAATTTCTTAAAGCCCCTCAAAACATAAAGCATAGTTGTCAATGACCTCTTAAATGCCAAATTAGATGGCCTTTTTCAATCTTCATCCTTCTTGACCTCTGCTGCATCTTGACACTACTGACCAATTTTTACTCCTGGATATTATCTTCCTGTTTATCCTTTCTTCAGTTTCCTTGGTTGATTCATCACCTATGTGATACCCCAGCTGTGGGTGTTCTCTAAAATTTTGTCCCAGGTCTTTTTTTCTCTTTATATTCTCTGGTGACTTCATCATTTTCTATGGATTTATCATTTCTATCCAAATGACTCTGAGACCTATATAATCAGGTCCAGTTTCTTCCCTGAGCTTCAGGCTCCCATCTCCAACAGTTTATTGGCTATTTCCATTGGAATGTATTGAAGAAATCTCAAACCCAAAGTGCCTGAAACAGAATTCATTATCTTTCCCCATAACCCTTTGCTTCTTCCAAACTTCCCTATTTCTGCTGAAGCTACCATTGTTCTTTCAGTATCAGAGGTTTAAAAATTCCTTGTTCTCATCTCACATATCCAATCAGTTGCCAGATTTACCATTTCTACTTCCATATTATTTTACGTATCTGACTCCTTTCTCTTTAACTAGTCCAAGACCTCATGACCTCTCAGAGTTTTACAACTTTTGAAAGTCTCCCTGCCTCAAGTCTCTTCACACTGAAGTTAATCCTCAGGGGTTTACCAAAAGTGATTTTCCTTAAGCAGAGATCTGACCACACCACCCCTTATTCAATTAATTCCAGTGGCTCCCTTATATTCATGAAGATGAAAAGCAAACTCCTCTGACTTTTTTAAAGCCCTTCAACAACCTAACCCCAATGTGTCTTTTCAGTTTCTCTGAACAATTTACTTCCCCTCTCATATTCTAAGGGTATAGTCAAATTGCACTATTTTCTGTTTCTTACACACGGCACTCCATTTGCCTTTGTCTGTGCCTTTCCATTGGCCATTTCCCATGACTAAAATTAACTCCTGTCTCACTCTTGTCTCCTAGGATCTCTCTATTCCTTTAAGGCACAGTTTAAGTATCACCTCCTAGATGAAACTTTTCTTGAGCCTACCCCTCAGTAACATGTAAAGCCCCTGAATTTATTAGCATTCTATATATATTTGCATATGTACACATTGTCTCCTCTGCTAGAACATAAGCTCCTTGAGAATCAGGATAATTTTATCACTTTTATTTTTATACCTAGTATCTGGACATCTGTAGTAGGCTAATAAATGCTTGTTGATTGATAAACTCAGATAAGAAATGCAATTTTTAGCATGATGAATTGGAAATGGTACAGGATTTGTAATAAAAATAATCTGAGTCTGTATTTTGCTTATGATATATGCTACCTCTCTGATCTCAGCTTTCTTGTCTGTGAAATGTCAGATTTGGCTTCTATGGCCTCTCAGGTACTTCTCAGCCTGAAATGCTATAATCTTTGCTTCAAAAAGAGTTAATTTACAATAGTGGTGTCAAACTCAAATAGAAGTAGGGTTTAAACCCTATATAAGGATCCCTGAGGGTCATATATTGACTTAAAAAACTACATACTAACATTGTTTATGTTCTACTGTATTTTTACTTTATGAAATACTTTCTAGTTAAATTTTAATTTGGTTCAGGACACACTGGGCACTAGAGAGTATTGCAGGTAACAATGGGGTGTTTGATACCTCTGGTTATGAGATAATTGATTTGAACTACTAACAACACAGTGAATTCTAGATAGGTTTTTGTAGATAGAATGAACTAAAAGCAAATGTGTGTGATTTAAAGACCATCTAGATATTTTGGAAATTGTTACTATCTTAACGTAATGAAAAAGTTAGTAAAATTGATGAAATGCACAGAATGTAATCAGTTACATGTGTGAATTTAGGAATCTAAAGGAATCCTTTGGTTTGAGTAGATTTCCATTCCAATTTGGCCTTTTGCCCAAATCCAACAGCAGTACCAATAATCTTATGCAGCAAATCGTTTGATACAGTATATGAGGCATGTATGAATGTTAAATAATAAGGATGATCTAAAAATCCTCTTTCAAAGGATCTATTATTTCATTGATGTAGTCTACCCTACTGGCAGAAACCACACTCTATCCAAGCCTTCTCATTTTCCTTGATTCTTGTTTGTGTGTCTCTGTAAATCTTACAAAAAGTGAAGTGATTCAATAAGAAATATCCCTATGGTTTGCAGGCTTATAAGATAATAGATTGAAGGAGCTTAGAAATTGAGTCTAAAGACTTCATTTTACAAGTGAAGAAACTGAGGTCCAGAGAGGTGTAAGTGACTTATCTAAGGTTACACAGGCTAACTATGTGGAAGACCTGGGATTTGAACCTTGGTCTTCTGACTCCCATGCACTGATTCTCAAAATCTACCCCTCTTCCAAAGTTAAAAGCTTCACCATTCTTCTTACCCAGCTTCATAACTTCAGTGCCATCCTCATTCCTCACATATGCAATCATTCACCAAATCTTGTTTCTCTACCACCTATTGCATTCATCCCCTTCTCTTCCTTCACTGTTGCACTAGGGTTGTCCATCTGTTGTGCTTAAATCAATCAGGCTCCTTTCTTATAATGACCATACAACTCTTTGATTTTTTATGCTCTTTTCTACAACTTACACATGCAAATGATTTTTAAGTTATCACCATAAGACTACTTATTTTAATGTTCTCTCATGGCTCAAAAATATCACTGAAATGCCTTGGAATCTATGAGGTATAGCATAAATAAGCTCCTGAATATCCACAATGGCGACAAATCTTTATCCTGACCAGTGGCTTTTTTAAAAAACCTTTATCTTCTGTCTTAGAATCAATACCACATATTGGTTCTAAGGCAGAAAAGAGCAGTGAGGGCTAGGCAATGAGGGTTAAGTGAATTGCCCAGGGTCACAGAGCTGATAATGTATTGCTGAATGGAGCCAAAGAAAGTCCTGCAACTGTGCTGAATGGATCCGTTACAAATTTGCTATTTAATCTGAACTGATGAGCCCTCACCGCAGCAAGTAAACCTTTGTTCCTCCCCGATTTCCGCCACACTCTCCACATGCATTCCCAGTCTTCCCTTCATTCCTCAAACAAACCTCCAACAGCATCCCTCCTAAAGTTCTTAGCTGAGGCTCTTGCTTTTCAGATTTTTCTGGGAAAAAAAGAGAGACTCCCTGACAAAAACTCTCCCTTCTCTCTTCTTACAATCCCCTGAGATAATGACCCTGCTATTATCTCCTCTACTCCAAACCCTTCTCACTAAGGGCAATTCTACATTCCCCTTTGATTCCATACCCTTTTCTTCTCCAGCAAACTGCTCCAACTCTATCCTTCATTATTTATTGGTTCCTTTCTTGTAGCCTACAAACATGCTCAAGTTTCTCCCATCCTCAAAAAAATCCTCACTAGATCCCCTCTATCATCTTATATCTACTCTTTTTCTCAGCTAAATTCCCTGAAAAAGCAGTATACATGGTGTCTCTAATTCCACTTGTTTTCTGGACTCCCTGAAATCTGGCTTCTGACCTCATCATTCAACTGAAATGGTTTCTCCAAAGTTAACCAATGACCTTCTAATGGTCTTTCTGATCCTCTTTGACCTCTCTTCAACTTGTGACTGCTATTCATCCTCCTTCCTAGATAGTCTCTATTCTCTAGGTTTTGGGGATGCATCACCTATACCCACGTCCCAACCTAATCTCTCTCCTAAATTCCAGTCCTGCATCACAAAATTCTTCCTAAATATTTCAGAATGGACATCCTACAGTTATCTCAAACTCAACATATATAAGTCAAAATTTATTATCTTCCCTCAAAATCTACCCTTCCTTCAAACTTCCCAATTAATGTCAAAGATATCACCAGTTAATTGACTAAATAAACTTATTCAAATGGGGAAAAAGATATCACCAGCCTTGTCACCCAGTTGTATCACTCGTCATCCTCACTCTTTTCACATATGCAATCACTTGCCAAATTTTGTTACTCTATAACCCTATCTTGAATCTACCCACTTTTCTTCACTCATATTATTACCACTATCTAAGTTCAGGCCCTCATCTTAGACAAATGCAATAGTCTTCTATTTGGTTTCCCTGTCTCAAACTTCTCAGTCCAGTCCATCTTCCACATATTTGATAAGAGGATTTTCCAAAAGCATGATTTGATGATAACAAACCTCATCCTCTCAACAAACTTCAATGGCTTCCCATTGATCCAAGAATCAAATAGAAACTCCTCTTTTTGACATTTAAAGATATGAATAATTCATCCCAAACTCCTTTCTACCTTGATATTTCACTCCTCTCCATCTGCTCTTTGACCCAGCCATTAGCCATCTCTCACACCTAGAATTCACTCCTTCCTCACTTCTCAGCACATCCTGATTTCCTTTAAGACTCAAATCAAACACCACCTTCTTCATGAGTCCTTTCCCCATCCTTCTGGCTACTACTGCAACCCATCCAAAATTACCTTGTTTTCATTTTGGGCATATTCTGTATGTGTTTAAATGTGTGCATGGTTACATGTATGTGTATATATATGTGTGTACATTCCTTGAGGGCAGGGCCTGTTTCACTTTTGCCTTTGTATTCCCAGTAAGTGAAGTATTAAGTGTTTAATAAACACTTGCTAAGTGATCTTTCCCTGTCAGAGCCTAAATCCAAATCCTCCCGACTATAGGGCTAGTCCTTTATCCACTACACTACATATACATCAATACACTTATACATCAACAAAAAAGTCAATGGGAACTTAGGCTACATTAAGAAAGAGATATAATCCACGTCTAGGAAGGAGCTACATTTTAGAAAACTGGAGAGCAATTAGAGATGGGCAACTAGAATAGCGAAGGGCTTCAAGAGCATACCACAGGAGAACTGGTTGAAGAAAGAACAGATATTGCCTTGGAGAAGGCTTAGGGGGAACAAGATAGCTGTCCTATGGTAGGATAAGACCAGTTTTTCTTGATCAACATGGGCAGAATTAGGAGTAAGGGGTGAAATTTGCAGAGTAAGATTTACAAAACTTCCTAAAAATTAGAATTATCCAAAAATAGAATGAGTTTACTCCATGTAGGAAATGTCCCTTCATTGAAGGAAGGTTTTCAAGCAAAGCTAGATGACCAATTATTGATTATGTCACAGAAAGGACTCCTGTTAATTTTGGACAAGATGGTATCTTATCTTTCTAATCAGGTTTGCTTCAAGGCATATTAAAATCATTTAGATTTTCTGAGCACACAGCAAACTAAAGACAAGCAACTCAGAAAATCATCTGTGTTATATTCTTCAGGCTGCAAATCAAAGTCTAACTGGGGTAGGGGTAGGAGATAGCGATCATTTTTCAAGTTCATTCTCAAATCTCCCCTTAACAATATAAATGACAATTCAATCTCTCAAAGTAAGAAAAGAGCTTACACTCTAAAGCTGTTCTCTGTAAGTAGTTTGCAAGTTTTACACCTTATAATTAGGAGAAAACGATTTTTCCATATGGATTTGAAGTATCACCTGGCAAAGCGTGTATATGCTCAATAAATATTACAGAATCATAGAATTTAGAGCTTAGACAGCATTTGGTCTAAGACTACTCATTTCATGTTTGAAGAAACTGAGATCCAGAGAGGAAATTAAGTAGTAAAGCCAGGATTCCAACGAAGGTCTTTAAACTCTAAATCCAAAGTTCTTTCCAGGCCATCATATAATGAGCATCTTCAAAAGGAAATTAGAGCAAATCTTAAACATTCTTCAGTGGGGACATTAAAGGAGACCACAAACAACAGTAGCCAATGTCTAGCTTCCCTATTTAGAATACTTACTAGTCTGTGGAATTCCAGGGACAACTTTCTCTACTACAATCTTGCCTAAATGCTAAAGCCTTTTTGCAAAATAAAAAAGTGGTTTCCTTTCCCATTTTCCTTATCCATCCAAGACAGATAATACAAAAGAAATAGGTCTGGGTAGAAAAGCAACAAGTGATTAAAGTTGTGTTTATTCTCCCCACTCAATACCAATGTAAAGTGATCCCCCAAAAGACCGCCCAAGAAATCTATATCCCAAAAGTCAACGATGTATTCTCTTCCTTCCAACCATTCCTAACTCCTCTGCGAGTACAATCCCTCCTTTCCCTTTTCCAGGGATATTGGCTAGGAGGAAAACTGGACAGGTGTAGAGTGGAGAAGGGGGATGGGGTAGAGGAACTCGGAGGGAAGGGAAAAGGAAGGAAAAGAGAAGGAAGAAAAGGAAAGGAGAATAGGCGAAAAGACGGGAAAGAGGAGAACGGGGGAAAGAAGGAAGAAATGGGGAGAAAGAAGGGGAAAGGACGGAGAGAAAGAGAGAAAAGGAGGGGAAGAAATGGGGAAATGGGGGGGGGGGAACCTGAGGACTCCAGAGGAGGAAAAGAAAAGGAGAGAAAAAGGAGTGAAAGAAGGGGTGAAGCACGTGGGCACCCAGCTATCCTGCTCACCCCAGCCTGGGCCTGACAGCTGGCGTTCCGTACCTTAGCGTTAGGCTGCCCGTGAGTGCGTCCGACTGTCCGTCTGTGGGTCCCGAAAGGGACAGGTGGGGCCTGTTGGCAGAGAGGCCGAGGAGTCAAGCTGAGGAAGCTCGGGGATCCGCTGCCTACTCCTCCCTCCTTCAACTCCACAGAAAGGAGTGTCCTCGCCTCCCGAGCTGGAGCCAAGGCTGCCCCAGCTGCCTGACGCACCTCGGCCCGGCCACCGCCACCACTGCTGTTGCCAAGGCTGCTCAGGGCAAGGGGCCCGCACTCCGCCCCCTCACGACCCCCTTCCCTTTCCTCCTCCCTTTCCCCACCCCCGCCAGCCTTCCTCTCCTCCCCTCCCTCTCCTTTCCTCCCACGGGCTCGTGAGGGGGGCCCAGCCACGTGACCAGCAAAGGGGGTGGTTGGGAGGGGAGGAGGTGGGAAGAGGGAGGGTGGAGGGAAGGCGGGTACTGGGTGGACTAGAACCAAGGGGACAGGAAAGGGTCTCCTCCTTGCCCCGGTCTCACTTCTCCTACTTGATTGGCTGAGAAAACTGCCCCGATGGCTGCTGGGAAACCTCTTCAGTCTAGGAGGGCCCGGGATGCCCCATGGACTACTGGGAGTTGTAGTGTATAACGTAGACGGAGAGTGTAGCTTCTCTTTAGTTTCTCAACTGCACTAGAGATATAACGGGGTCTGCTGGGAATTGTAGTCGGAACGCCAGGATTTAACTTAGATTATTCCTCCTTTAGTTCCGAAGGAGAAAACCCACAATAGACGTTTCCCCGTAGGGACTGTGTTGCAAATGATCTTCTGGACCGGTTAAGCTAAGAATCAGAGGGTAGAAGATATATGAAGGTGAGCTAAAGAAAAAAAAAAGTCACTGGCTAGTCCAGTGTTACCCACCTGGCCTCCACATTGAGATTCTTCAGGGTTAGAGGCAGCTGACTTCCTGTGCTTTTTTTTTAACTCTACATTTCTGTCTTAGTAACTAACAGCCCTAAAACAGAAGAGTGGTAAAAGCTGGGTTACACAAGCTAGGAAATGCCTGAGTTCGGAATTGAACCCAGGACCTCATGACTGATAAGAGCCTGGCTCTCTATCAACCGAGCCATCTAGCTGCTCCCTCCTATACTCTCGTGAAAGTTCAAAGGTAGCAATGCATCAAGACAACTTATAAGCAAATGTTCAGTCTAAGTGACGACCTGACTGTGGCTATTAATTAAGTGTACCTGAGCAGTTCAAAACTTCAACCAAAGAAAATTAATCTGACAGACACACTAAATCAGATGTATGTGGTGTTACCTCTACACAGCCAAGCCGTCATATCTTCTTCCTATCTGTTTTAGTTCCTGTGTGTCATTTCTTTACCACAGAATGTAAAAACTGGAAAGTATCTTAGTTCAACTGAGGATGAGAATGAGGAAGTAGTTTCCTTATATGACTAGTTGGTTATTAGCATAGTTATGTCTTCAGTGCCCCCTGTACCACACCAACCCATAGTTCTTTCCCCTACACTGCCATAAAACCCAGGATGATAAGAGAGCAATTGATAATAGGGCACAGCCAACCAGATTGGAAGTCAGGAAGACCCAGCTGCAGTTCCCCTCCTGTGTGATCCTAGCTGTGTACTAGCCAGGTAATTCCGTGCAATCTCTCCACAATTATTTTTTGGAGGTAGGGGAAGGGAGGGCAATGAAGGTGGAAAAAAAGTACATGGGGAATAAGGGACAATGCCATCATTTCCATTTCCACACCAAGCTTGGACATACAACTACTATCATAACATATGATCCCCTAGGATATGAAGTCTTGAAAAGAGGTGGAAATGAGGTTAAAGAAGCAGGATCTATACTGGGTAAAATGTCTCCTATCTTATTTTGAATCCATTTCTTTTGGAGTTAGACCAAACCAGTGAGAGGTCATATGGCATTTACCCAAAGGGTAAAGTTAATAATTCCCCTTCCTGGAAGTTCTTCTGAGTATTACAATATGTTCAGCAAAGAGCTAAAATCAGAAAAGAGGGGCTTAGTGGAGAGGGCAATAGAACCATCTACCTGCCAATCATCAAATGCCTTCTACCCACCAGGCCTTGTACTGAGCACTATGTATAATACCAAGACAGTCTGGGACCTCAACTGGAGAGACAACTGGATTTTGTGGGAATATAAAAGGCATAGACAAATCAAATGCAATATAAACCTTGGAGGGGAAGCTACCTGAGCAGACCAGGAAAGGCCTTCCATAGTAGGTGATGCTTAAACTAAAACGTGTAGAAACCAAGGATTCCAGGAGACTGAGGGGAGGAGGTAGCTATTCCAGATATAGAGGGACAGTTAATGCCAAGGCACATAGAAGAGCTATGAAAGAATGACAGCAAACATAAATGAGATAACACAATTTCTCTGAATCCCAGAAAATTAAATGTCCAGCCAAATCAGACTTCCCCAAAAGCAAGATGTGAATCCTGAGTAGGCAGAAATCTGGGGTCATTGTTATAATGCTAGATCAAAAGGGCATGGGCTATTGGGGAATCCAAGCATAGAAATAGGAGTCAGGGACCAGAGACTCAGACCCGATAGGAGAACATGGAAGGATATGTGTGTAGTCGAAGTGCTCAGGCAAAGCTCAGGGAAAAATTACCAGAGCAGCACTCTGGAATATTACTACTGAGCTTTGAACTGAGACTGGTTACCCTCTATCCTGGTTTTAACAGACCTTAAAGCGTGTCTGTAGCTAGCAGAGGGCAAAGTCTTCTGGTTAACAGCTGCTCAGCTGAAACAGCTGTTGTGCTTATGTTATTGAAGGACAAAAAAAGAGAGGCTTTTTTTCAATGCCTAGAAAGGAATGTTATGGGATCTTCTTGGATTCAAGGGGGAGAATCAAGTTATATAAATACAGTTCCTATTTGGAGATGCTGAATAAATCTTAGTTGGCATGTCAAATGCAATCATGGAGATATTGTTGTTTAGTCTCTTAGTTGTGTCCAACCCTTTGTGTCCCTATGGAGCATGGCTATCCATGGGAATTTCTTGGCAAGAACAATGGATTGACTTGCCATTTCCTTCTCTAGTGGATCCTTTTATCAAGCAATCAGAGGTTGAATGACTTACCTGGGGTCACACAGCTAGGAAGTGTCTTGAGTTCAGATTGAAACTCAGGTCTTCCTGACTTGAGGCCCAGCGCTCTATTCCCTGAGCCAACTGGTTACCTTCTAGGCATAGAGAGGTTAAGTGACTCCAGACCCAGTGCTTTAACCACCTGTCAACAGTTGCCCCTCAAGCATGGAAATAACGTTGTTCAGTGCTATTCTGAGTATCAATATCAAGTGAGGTACAAAAAAGAAGATACCTAAGGCAGTGATGGCAAACCTTTTTAGAGGAGTGCCAGGTCCCACCTCCATCCCCCCAGACTGAGTGCTGTGCCTGCCCCCCTACCAAGTGCCAAGGGAGCCCTGCCCCCCACTTCACACAGGGGATGGAGAAAGTGTTCCCACTGGGCCACTGGTGGGTAAAGTGAGGAATGTCCTCAGTGAGTGTAGAGAGGGAGAGGGGAGTGGCCAGAGCACTCTGTTCCCCTCAAGCTCTGCCACCTGTGAGCCACCCACCTCACCCCACTGTGCCCTCCCATTGGGCTGCTGGGCAGAGGGGTGTGGGATGTGAAAAATTGTCATCGGGCACAGTGGAGAGGGGGAGGGGAGCAGCTCTGCTTTGAGACCCTCTGCCTTTCTAGTAATGAACTCTGGGGGAGGGCAGCCAGGTACCCACAGAGAGAGCTTTGCATGCCATATTTGGTACCCATGCCATAGGTTCATCATCATTCACCTAAGTCATTCTTTACTATCATGGAGGCCATCATCCATGGAGTCCAAATAGAAGAGAATTCTATTGAGGCTCTCTAGATGCTACTGTTTGGATCATGTTGAGCCCTAGAAAATTACAGGATTCCTTCGATAAAATGTATAGACTAGCCATTGACATGGGGAAAAGAATTAATGAAAAAGATTCATTGCCCAGCATATGATCTCTAGTTAGACAGTGATGACCAATTGCCCCTCTCCTAGACTATTACAGTAGTTTCTCAGCTGATTTCCACGGGCCTTCCTATTGTCAATTCCCTATTCTAAAGTCTTTTCAGTGGCCTACGGCTGCCTCTTGGATAAATGAAAAATAAAAACTCTTTGGCCTCACCTCTACACTCTGCCTCCAACCTATCTACCTTTCTAGTCTTATTCCATATTAGGGGAAGGAAAGGGAATAAGTATTTGTATAGTGCATACTATGTGTCAGGCACTGTATTAAATGCTTTATAACTATTTATGTAATTCTCACAAGGAGGCAGGTGCTGTTAGTATCCCTATTTTATAGTTGAAGAAACTGAGACAAACAGAGGGTAAGTGACTTGAGCAGGGTGACAAAGCCCAAGGTCACACAGTGTGAGGTCAATTTGAACTGATGCCAGCCCAATGCTGTATCTACTGCACTCCCTAGTTGCCTCACTCTCCTTCACACATTCTGCTGTAGCACCCGGGATCCAACTTCCCAGGTTTAAGGTACTCTGGGGGTCCACATCCATTGGAAACCATTGCTAACAAGCCCTTATGGAGGGGTTTACATCTTCTCAAGTCAGCCAGAGGTTACAATTATTTCAAAGCAAATGTAGCTGAAGAAATAAAATAGTAGACAAATTTGCAAGAGACTATTTCTCCCCCAAACCTATGGCACATTCTCTCCCAAATGCACATGACAAAACCAGGCAACTCCTGCTGGGAACAACAGCTGGCAATGGAAACCATAGTGGGAGGAATGGGACAGTAACGGGGAATTTACCTTGCATCTCAGGAGACAATTTCAGGGATGCATCACACATACATTTATCTATATTTCCTGGGTGAGACCTATGAAGCCCAGCCCATGAGAAAGAGTGGCAGTATCCCCCAAATTGTACTGGTCCTTTTGTGTTATGGGGGTTTCTGACACAAGGGTTTCAAGAGATAATGAAAGATGTAGGGTCAACTCCATGTACTGAGGTGCTTCCCGTTCTGCTGTTTCCTTCTGGGGAAGAGGTAATAAAGTTAACATATATTTTCTGAATATTGAATTAGCTGCTTACCAATACTACATGCAGTGAGGGCAGCTAGGTGGCTCAGCGGAGAGAAATCCAGGCCTGGAGATGATGGGAGGTCCTGGATTCAAATCTGACCTCAGCCACTTCTTAACTGTGTGACCCTGGGTAAGTCATTTAACTCCCATTGCCTAGCCCTTACCATTCTTCTGCCTTGAAACCAATACTTAGTATTGATTCTAAAGCAGAAGGTAAGACTATTTTTAATTACATGGCATTGGTGACTTCAGTGATCTTTTGGGCATCAGTAAATCCAATGAGGCCTTTCGAACTGAAATGTGGTTAATTGTCAAAAGACTTTTAAATCTGTTTGACGAAAGAAAAGATGAAGAGAAAGCTTCCAGATGAAGAGTGCCCCAATCATTTAGGAGATGGAGGAATGACATGAGCTCTAAGGACTCAGTTAAACTTAGAATATAAAAGTAGAATGGCCACTAAACTGTGTAGGAGACAGCAGAGAGGGTTTGCCACTTGAGGATGATCAGGGTCTTGCTTTCCCTTTCAAACAACTAGTCTTCCATTTCAACTTCATGATCTTCTTTCTCTATAGAGTATGTCTGGGCCAGAGGACCCTTAGGAGATAAGCTTGGTTTTTCAGGGCCATTTGGAAGTGAGGTGGGATATCCTAGTATTCTGGGCTGGTGGTATTCTAAACCAGGACTACCACTGGATCGCAGCACACTACATATTGACTTAGAAAACCACAAATGAACAGTATCTATGTTGTATTGTATTTTCCTTTTCTTAAACACTGCCCAATTATAGAAGTCCAAAAATATAGTTAGCCAGTATAGGCTCACATACAGACTGACTTCCTAGGAAAGAGGCATGAGGTAAAGAAGGTCACTTCATTCAGGCTTATTTGTTTTGTTTTAAACCCTTATCTTCAATCTTAGCATCAATTCTAACCCAGAAGAGCAGCGAGGGCTCTTGGATAATTGGGGTAAGGTGACGTGCCCAAGGCCACACAGCTAAGGAGTGTCTGAGGCCAGATTTGAATCCTGGTCCTCTTGACTCCAGGCCTGGCACTTTATCCACTAAGCCACTTAGCTGCCCCTCAGGTTTAATTGTTTATTAGGCAATAGGGCAAGAGTAGAAAAGTCAGGCTCTTCTTAATAGAAACCAAGGGGATTCTGCCCAAGCTAGCAGAGGGGGAGTTAAGATGGCAGCATAGAGGCAGCAAAAGTTCAGACCTCTGAAAATCAGTTCCTTACTAATTAAAAACCATATGCTCCTAGGGGGAATGAAAACCAAACCTAACAACAGGACAGAGTCAAGGAACCCTCCTGCTGGACTCAACTTAAAAGGTATGCTCCCCCAAAAAGCCTAAATTCGAGAACACTCAGGGTTAAGGGGAAGGAAGAAGGAAGGTCCCATGACCCCACCCCCATCTACAGTACTGAGCCTCCAGCAGTGGCTGGAATCTCTGGGTGGGAAAGGGTGCTAGTCTGGAGGGACTACCCGGTGGGCAAAGCTGTGCCAGGCTCAGGGCTTTGAACATAGGCGGTGGGGAAGCAGTTGGAGAAGAAGCGCAGAGCAGGCAGCCTAGTCACAGTCAAGACACTCCATATTGCTCCCCCCCCTTCCCAAGGTTTTGGCCTCAGGGCACATCCAGCTCTGCAAGTTCAACTCCACTGAGCTTAATCTTATCAAGCTTTCCGAGGGCAGGGAAGCTCAAGCTCCAACACCCCTCCTCCACAGACTGCTCTGAGAGCCTTGCTAAGCTCTAAGGGTGAAGGTTGATGGAAAAACCAAAACCCACAGATCCAACACATAATGAGAAGGGCAAGAAAGTAGGCAGAGTCAAGATGGCAGCGTAGAGGCAGGCAGAAAAAGTTCAGACCTCTGAAAACCCTTCCTTACCAATTACAAACTAAATGCTCTTAGGGGACTGAAAATCAAACCTAACGACAAGACAGAGCCAAAGAACCCTCCTGCTGGACTCAATTCAAAAGGTACGTGCCCCCAAAAGCCAGAATTGGAGAACACTTGGGTTTAAGGGGAAGGAAGAAGGAAGGTCCCAGGACCCCTCCCCCACCTAAAGCACTAAGCCTCCAGTGGTAGCAGGAACCTTTGGGCAGGCAAAGGTGCTGGTCTGGAGGGAGTACCTTGCAGGCAGGGCTGTGCCAGGATCAGAGCATCAAACACAGGCAATAGGGAAGGAGCCAGAGAGGGAGCTCAGAGCAGGCAGGCTGGTCACAGTGGCAGAGACCCTCCATATTGCTCCAGCCTTCCAGGAGGTTTTAGCCTCTGGGCACATCCAGCCCAACCCACCTGAATTAATCCCATTAAAAGTCTTCAGAAGTCAGGGAAGCTCAAGCTCCAACAGCTCTCCCCCACAGACTGCACTGAGAGATCTCCTGACAAAGCTCCAAAAAAATGAGAGGAGCAAGAGCACAGACAACTGCAGGGAGTAAAGAAGGGGTAAACATGAGCAAACAACAGAAAAAGAAAAAAGAAATAACAATCAACAGCTTCTATACTGGCAATGAGCAAAGAGGAAACAGAACAGAGAAGGATGAAAGAAGATCAAGCAATAAAACAAAATCTAGCAAATTGGATGCAGGCTTTGGAAGAACTCAAAATGCAATTCAAAACACAATTAAGAGAGGCTGAAGACAATTGGGAAAAGAACTTAAAAACTAAGATAAGTCATCTGGAAACAGAAAAAAGTGACTTGAAATCCAAAATCAAGCATTTGAAAATGAGGCAAAGGAGATGAAAGATGAGGCAAAGAAGACAAAAGATGAGGCAAAGGAGATGAAAGATGAGGTAAAGAGGATAAAAGACGACCTCCAAAGAAAATCAGACCAGAAGGAGAATAATGGCCAAAAAGCCAGGGAAGAAATCTACTTTAAGAACCAGAATACAACAACTAGAATTAAGTGACATCACAAGGCAGCAGGACACTATAAAACAAAACCAAAAGAATGAAAAAATTGAGGAAAATATGAAGCATCTCATTCACAAAACAGAAGATTTAGAAAATTGTTCCAGGAGAGGCAACTTAAGAAGCATTAGTCTACCAGAAGACCATGACAAAAGAAAAAGCCTGGACATCATACTACAGGAAATTATCCAAGAAAACTGCCCCAATATTCTAGAAAAGAGGGAAAAGTGGAGATTAAAAGAATCCACAGATCACCTCCTATACTTAATCCCCAACTGACAACACTCAGAAATGTTATAGCCTAATTCAAGAACTATCAGACCAAGGACAAAATATTACAAGCTGCTAAGAAGAAGTCATTCAGATACCATGGAATCACAATGAGGATAACACAAGATCTGGCTGCATCTACACTGAAGGACCAAAAGGCATGGAATATGATATTCCAGAAAGCAAGGGAACTACATCTACAACCAAGAATCAACTACCCATCAAAACTGACTATATTCTTACAGGGGAAAGTATGGTCATTTAACAAAATAGAAGAATTCCAAGCATTTGTAAAGAAAAAACCAGACCTGAACAGAAAATTTGATGCCCAAGCACAGAACTCAAGAGAATCATCAAAAGGTAATTAAAAAAGAGGGGAAAAATGAAAATCAAAACAAAACACACCCCTTTTTTTAAGAGACCCAATAATTTAAATATGTATCCCTAAAAGAAAAGAGATCATTGATAACTCTTAAAAATTGTTATTATCACCTGGGCAGCTAGAAGAATTACACCTAGAGGGAACAGTGACAAACTGTATAGGATGAAATGACAAGACATAAATATGTATATAGATATATGTATGCAAAAATACATATACATGGGTGTATATATACATATATATACAACTAGAGCTAAAAAAGATGTTAATACTAAAAGAAATGGGAAAAGAAACAAAAGGGGGTAAATTTATATGTCACAAAGAAGGTCATGTTGGGGGGGGGGGGAGGAACATCAATACACTGGAAGGGTAAAGAGGTTGGAGATAGGAAATACTCAACTCATATGTGCATTGAAATTAACCCAAAGAGGGAAGAACAATACAATCCATTGGGGCAGAGAATAGATTTGCACCCTATAGAGAAGTAGAAGGGTAACAAATGGACTGGTGGGGAGGGAAGCAATATAAGGGAGGGAGAGGGTGGGGGTAGTTTTTAAAAGACTGCAAAGAAAATAAGGGGGGATAAGGAGGGAGGGGGTAGAAGGGGAAGTAAAATAAGGGTGGGAACTAGGGAGACTGATTTAAAAAAAACATTGGTGTAGAAGGAAATAACAAAAGAAGAAAAGGCAGGACTAGGAGTAGAAATCAAAATGCTGGGAAATACACAGCTGCTAATCATAACTCTGAATGTGAATGGAATGAACTCACTCATAAAACTCAAGGAAATAGCAGAGTGGACTAGACTCCAAAACCCTACCATATATTGTCTACAAGAAACACACATGAGGAAGGTAGATATGCATACGGTGAAAATAAGAGGATAGAGCCAAATCTATTGGGCATCAACTGATAAAAAGAAGGCAGGAGTCACAATCATGATATCTGACAAAGCCAAAGTAAAAATAGATCTAGTTAAAAGAGATAGGGAAGGTAATTACATCCTGATAAAAGGCAGTATAAACAATGAGGAAATATCTGTACTCAACATGTATGCACCAAATGGCATAGCATCCAAATTTCTAAAGGAGAAACTAGTGGAGCTCAAGGATGAAATAGATAGAAAAACTAAACTTGTGGGAGACTTTAACCTTCCTCTATCAGAACTAGATAAATCGAACCAAAAAATAGATAAGAAAGAGGTAAGAGAAGTGAATGGAATCTTAGAAAAATTAGAGTTAGTAGATATGTGGAGAAAAATAAATAGGGACAAAAAGGAATACACCTTCTTTTCAGCAGCACATGGTACATTAAAAAAGATTGATCATGTATTAGGGCATCAAAACATTGCAAACAAGTGCAAAAGAGCAGAAATGATAAATGCAACCTTCTCAGATCACAATGCAATGAAAATAATAATTAGTAAGGGTACATGGAGAGGATTGTCAAAAGTTAATTGGAAATTAAATAATGATTCTCCAAAACTAGTTAAAGAACAAATCAGAGAAACAATAATTTCATTGAAGAAAATGACAATGATGGGACATCCTTTCAAAACCTATGGGATGCAGCCAAAGCAGTACTCAGAGGGAAAATCATATCCTTGAGTTCACATATTAACAAACTAGAGAGGGCAGAGGTCAATGAATCGGGCATGCAAATTAAAAAACTAGAAAGTGAACAAATTAAAAATCCTCAGATGAAGACTAAATTAGAGATTCTAAAAATCAAAGGAGAAATTAATAAAATTGAAAGTCAAAGATCTATTGATTTAATAAATAAGACTAGAAGCTGGTACTTAAAAAAAACAAATAAAATAGACAAAATACTGGTCAATCTAATTTAAAAAAAGGAAAGAAGAAAACCAAATTGATAGTATCCAAGATGAAAAGGGAGACCTCACCTCTAATGAAGAGGAAATTAAGGCAATCATTAAAAACTATTATGCCAAACTATATGGCAACAAATATGTCAATCAAGGTGATATGGATGAATATTTTCAAAAATATAAATTGCCTAGACTAACAGAGGAAGAAACAGATTACCTTAACAACCCCATATCAGAAAAAGAAATTGAACAAGCCATCAAAGAACTTCCTAAGAAAAAGTCCTCAGGTCCAGATGGATTCACAAGTGAATTCTATCAAACATTCAAAGAACAACGAATCCCAATATTATACAAACTATTTGACAGAATAAACAAAGAAAGAGTTCTACCAAATTCCTTTTACAACACAAATATGGTACTGATTCCAAATCCAGGCAGGTCAAAAACAGAGAGAGAAAACTATAGACCAATCTCCTTAATGAATATAGATGCAAAAATCTTAAATAGGATACTAGCAAAAAGATTCCAGGAAGTGATCATGAGTTTTATTCACTATGATCATGTAGGATTTATACCAGGAATGTAAGGATGGTTCAATATTAGGAAAACCATCCACATAATTGACCATATTAGCAAGCAAACTGACAAATATCACATGATTACCTCAATAGATGCAGAAAAAGCCTTTGACAAAATACAACACCCATTCCTATTGAAAACACTAGAAAGTATAGGAATAGAAGGGCCTTTTCTCACAATAATTAACAGTAAATATCTAAAACCATCAGCAAACATCATTTGCAATGGGGATAAACTAGATGCATTCCCAATAAGATCAGGAGTGAAACAAGGATGCCCATTATCACCTCTATTATTTAACATTGTACTAGAAACACTAGCTGTAGCGATTAGAGAAGAAAAAGAAATTGAAGGTATTAAAATAGGCAATGAGGAGACCAAGATATCACTCTTGGCAGATGATATGATGGTCTCCTTAAAGAGTCCTAGAGAATCAACCAAAAAGCTAGTCGAAATAATCAACAACTTTAGCAAAGTTGCAGAATACCAAATAAACCCAAATAAGTCATCAGCATTTCTTTGTTTTTTTAAACCCTTACCTTCCATCTTGGAGTCAATACTGGGTATTGGCTCCAAGGAAGAAGAGTGGTAAGGGCTAGGCAATGAGGGTCAAGTGACTTGCCCAGGGTCACAAAGCTAGGAAGTGGCTGAGGCCAGATTTGAACCTAGGACCTCCCATCTCTAGGCCTGGCTCTCAATCCACTGAGCTACCCAGCTGCCCCTAGTCGTCAGCATTTCTATATATTTCCAACACATCTCAACAACAAGAATTAGAAAGAGAAATTCCATTTAAAATCACCCTAGAAAATATAAAAAACCTAGGAATCTATCTGCCCAGATAAACACAGGAACTATATGAACACAACTACAAAACACTCTCTACACAATTAAATCTAGATCTAAACAACTGGAAAAACATTGAACGCTCATTGGTAGGATGAGCTAACATAATAAAAATGACAATCCTACCCAAATTAAGTTACTTATTTAGTGCCATACCCATTGAACTGCCAAAAAAACTTTTTTACTGAATTAGAAAAAACAATAACAAAGTTCATTTGGAAGAACAAAAGATCAAGGATATCCAGGGAAATCATGAAAAAATGCAAAGGAAGGAGGACTTGCAGTCCCAGATCTCAAACTATATTATAAAGCAGTGGTCATCAAAACAATTTGGCACTGGCTAAGAGACAGAAAGGAGGATCAGTGCAATAGACTTGGGGTAAGTGACCTCAGCAAGATAGTCTATGATCAGCCCAAAGATCCCAGCTTTGGGGACCAAAATCCACTATTTGATAAAAACTGCTGGGAAAATTGGAAGACAGTATGGGAGAGATTAGGTTTGGATCAACATCTCACACCCTACACCAAGATAAACTCAGAATGGGTGAATGACCTGTCTATAAAGAAGGAAACTATATGCAAATTAGGTGAACACAGAATAGCATACATGTCAGATCTTTGGGAAAGGAAAGACTTTAAAACCAAGCAAGAGCTAGAAAAAATAACAAAATATAAAATCAATAATTTTGATTACATCAAATTAAAAAGTTTTTGTACAAACAAAACTAATGCATCCAAAATTAGAAGGGAAGCAACAAATTGGGAAACAATCTTCATAACAAAAACCTCTGACAAAGGTCTAATTACTCAAATTTATAAAGAACCAAACCAATTGTACAAAAATATCAAGTCATTCTCCAATTGAAAAATGGGCAAGGGACATGAATAGGCAATTTTCAGTTAAAGAAATCAAAACTATTAATAAGCACATGGAAAAGTGTTCTAAATCTCTTATAATCAGAGAAATGCAAATCAAAACAACTCTGAGGTATCACCTCACACCTAGCAGATTGGCTAATATGACAGAAAAGGGAAGTAATGAATGCTGGAGGGGATGTGGCAAAGTTGGGACATTAATGCATTGCTGGTGGAGTTGTGAATTGATCCAACCATTCTGAGGGGCAATTTGGAACTATGCCCAAAGGGCACTAAAAGACTGTATGCCCTTTGAATCCAGCCATAGAACTGCTGGGTTTGTATCCCAAAAAGATAATAAGGAAAAAGACTTGTTCAAGAATATTGATAGCTGTGCTCTTTGTGGTAGCAAAAAATTGGAAAATGAGGGGATGCCCTTCAATTGGGGAATAGCTGAACAATTGTGGTATATGTTGGTGATGGAATACTATTGTGCTCAAAGAAATAATAAACTGGAGGAATTCCATGGTAACTGGAACAACCTCCAGGAATTGATGCACAATGAGAGGAGCAGAACCAGGAGAACATTGTACACAGAGACTGATACACTGTGGTACAATCTAATGCAATAGACTTCTCTATCAGTGGCAATGCAGTGATCCTGAAGAACTTGGAGGAATCTATGAGAAAAACCACTATCCACATTCAGAGGCCAAACTGTGTGAGTAGAAACACAGAGGAAAAACAACTGATTGAATACATGGATTGAGGGGATATGGTTGGGAAGGTAGACTAAATGAACATCCTAATGCAAACACCAACAACATGGAAATAGGTTCTGATCAAGGACACAAGTAATACCCAATGAAAGTGTGCGTTGGCTGAGGGAAGGATGGGTGGAGGGGAGGGAGGGAAATAATATGATTATTGTAACCATGGAATAATGTTCTAAATTGACTAAATTAATAAATTAATTCAAATTTTAAAAAGAGTACAGGCAATTATATGGGGAAAAGAAGGGGCAAATATGAACAAACAACAGAAAAACAAAAAAGAAATTACAATCAACAGCTTCTATCCAGGCAATAAACAAAGAGCAAATGGAACAGAGGAGGATGAAGAAACACCAAACAAAAACACAGAAACTCCAGCGAATTGGACACAGGCTTTGGAAGAACTCAAAATACAATTCAAAACACAATTAAGAGAGGCTGAAGACAACTGGGAAAAGAACATAAAAAGCAGGATACATCATCTGGAAACAGAAAATAGTGTTTTGAAAACCAAAATTAATCAGCTTGAAAATGAGGCAAAGGAGATAAAAGATGACCTCTAAAGAAAACCAAGGTAGCAGAGGCACACCCATGTAGGAAGTCAAGTCCAAGGTTCAGGACTACATTCCTAGCATTTCTAGGCAGTGGAAGATAACAACTTCTATGGTTAGAAAACAGAGGGACTTTATGACTATGACACTGGATCTCTATAACCCATTTAAAAATTTACTTTGACATAGTGTTTCTTCCTTTAGTAAATGGATCCATAGGTGAATGGGATATATCTGTGATAACAGCTCTTTAAAACTTTCCTGAAAATTCTTGCTTCCCTCTCTCTGCTTGAAGACCCTGACTTGACCTAGCTTCTGTGTCTTAGTCTTTTGCTAATATCAATACTTTGGGGAGCACCCTGGGGTAGTGGATAGAGCCCTGGGCTGGGAGGTTATATGAGCCAGTAAAGGATTTTTTGCTCTAGTGCTAACATACAGATTCGGGGTGGGGCAACCACTGTCTATCTATCTTACCTTGCATTCCTTTGTCAGCCTCCACTCAGCATGGTACATCCACCTTCAGTTCTAGAGTCTCTTAACCCCTTTGAGGTTTTAGTCTAGGCTCTCCAGTGGATCAACTGACTCTGTGTACAGTTGCGCTGGGAGACAGAGGCGTAACTGCACACAGAGTCATAAGGCCTTCTATGAGATCATCACAATTCCAACCTATGAATGAACTTGTCTCATGTGCCAGATTTCTGGTTGTTGTCTCTAGGTGATGACCATAATCTTCATCAGTAAGAATTCATGCCATTGGTCAGTTTTCAGAAGAAGAAATTAAAGCTGTCTATAGTCACATGAAAAAATGTTCTAAATCACTAGTAATTAGGGAATGCAAAATAAAACAACTCTGTGAAAATACCTCACACCCATCAGAGGAACTAACATGACAGAAAAGGAAAATGACAAATGGTGGACGAGATATAAGAAAATTGGGATACTAATGCACTTGGTGGACTTGAGAACTGAGAGCAATTTGGAACTTTGTCCTTTTCATTTTCATGTAAAAGGGACATAAAACTGTGCATACTCTTTGACCCAGCAATACCACTACTAGGTCAGTACTCCAAAGAGATCAAAGAAGGAAAAGGGCCTCTATGTACCAAAATATCTCTCACAGCTCTTTTAGTGGTGGCAAAGAATTGGAAATTGTGGGGATGTTCATTAATTGGGGAATGGCTAATCAGGTTGTGGTATATGATTGTGATGGAATACTATCATAGTATAAGAAATGATGAGTGGGATGCTTTCAGAAAGAGCTGGGAAGACTTGCATGAACTGATTGATGCAAAGTGAAGTGAGCAAAACCAAGAGAACATTGTACACAGTAAAAGCAATGCTGTAAAGATGATCAACTGTGAATGACTTGGCTATTCTCAGCAATATAATGATCCAAGATGTTCCACAGGATGATGATGGAGAAATTGTATCCATCTCCTGAGAAAGAATTGATGGAATCAGAATGCAGATCCAAGCAGACTATTTTAAACTTTATTTTCTTAGTTTTTTTCATCTGTTTTTTTTTTGCAACCATGGCTAATATGGAAATATGTTTCCTATGACTGCATGTGCATAATCTCTATCAAATTGCTTGCTTTCCCAGGGAGGGAGGAGGGAAGGAGAGAATTTGAAACTTGAATTTTAAATAAACAAATGTTAAAAAAAATTTACATAAAATTTAGGACAAACTGAAAATAAACCACATTCTATTTTATTTTATATTAAAATTTTATTTTCACTGTCATGTAAAATATACTTCCAAATATACTTCCATTTTGGTAATTGTTGTAAAAGCACACTCGTACATAACCAAAAGCCCAAAATAAAACGATAAACACATAGATGTGAAAGACGACTCCAACAGTTCTTTCTCTGGAGGTGGATAGAATTCTCCATCATAAGTCTTTCAGGATTGTCCCAAATCATTGCACTGCTGAGAGTAGCCAAATTTTCACAGATACTCATTGTATAATATTGCTGTTATTATATACAATGTTCTCTCGGTTCTGCTTATTTCACTGTGCATCAGTTCATGTAGATCTTTCCAGCTTTTCTGAAATCAATCTGCTCATCATTCCTTATAGCTCAATAGAATTCCATTTCCCACATGTACCACAATTTGTTTAGCCATTCCTTAAGTGATGGACATCTTCTCAATTTCCAATTCTTTGCCACCACAAAAAGAGCAGCTGTAAATATTTTTGTACAAGTAGTTCCTTTCCCCTTTTGTATTGTCTCTTTGGGATATAGACCTAGTAGTGGTATTACCACATCAAAGGGTACGTATAGGTAAAAAAAACACATATTAAAAAAAATCAGCCTTTTGGAAGTTAGGGTGCTTCCAGCCCCAAGAGTAACTACAGTGAATTTTCAGTCACAGTACTGACATGTATGAACTGCTCGGGCCACAGCATACATGGACTCTGCCAGACAGACCTGTTGCTATGTTAACCACCCAGCTGGCTGCCATCACGCAAGATAGCCTAGCTTGCTCCATTGTCAATGTCATCTCTCAGTACAAAGAACCATGGTATATTTAAATCAAAAGACTCACGATGAATACTAACAGGCGGGGGAGAAAGACTTCCTTTCTACAGAATCACAGATTTGGAGAGTTGGAAGGGATCTCAGTTGCAATCTAATCCAACCCATACTAAAAAACATCTCCAACATACTTGGCAAGTACTCATTCAGACCCTCCTTGAAGACTTCCAAAAAAGAAATAGCATTTATTAATTGGCTATTAAGGGCCAAAGACTATGGGAAGAGCTCAAATAGGATCTCATTTGATCCTCTCAACTTTGGAAGGTAGGTGCTACTTTTGAGGAAACTGAGGCAAACAGAAATCTGTGACTTGTCCAGGATCTTAAAAATACTAAGTGTCTGAGGTCATATTTGCATTCAGACCTTCCCAGAGCCAGGCCTAGCACTCTATCCATTGGATTACCGAGCTTCCTAGAGGGGAACTTGCCAAGGCAAGTTTAAAGCAGCAGTTTTCTATTTTGGGGCAGTTCTCATCAGGTTTTTTTACATCAAGCCTCAACTTGCCTCTTTGCAACTTTTACCCATTGTTTCTGACTCTGCCCACTGAGGCCAAACCAAATAAGTCTAAATCATCTCCCATATGACAACCCTTGAACTACTCCAATCTTCTCTTCTCCAAGTTAAGTATCCCAAGTTTCTTCAGCCAATCTTCACATTACATGGATTCAGGGCCCTTTGTCAATCTGGTTGCCCTCCTCTGGATATTAGCTTATCAGTGTCCTTCTGAAACCCCAGTGCTTAGAACTGAACTTCAAGATGAGGTCTGCCAGGGACAGAATACAGAGGAACCTCCTTATTCTAGGAAGCTACCCCTCTCAACTTAGCTAAAAATTTCTTTAGCTTTTTTGGCTGCCATGTCACATAATTCATAATAAGCTTTCTGTTCACTAAGACTTTCAGATCTTTATCAGACAAAGCGCTATCTAGCCAGGTCTCTCTCATCTTTTTTTTTCCTTTTAAACATTATTTTATTTGGTCATTTTCAAACATTATTCATTGGAAACAGAGATCATTTTCTTTTCCTCCTTCCCCTCCCACCACCCTTCCCATAGCCGACGCGTGATTCCTCTGAGTATCACAAGGACACATCCTTGATCCGAACCCTTTTCCATGTTGTTGGTATTTGCATTATGGGGTTCATTTAGAGTCTCTCCTCAATCATATCCCCTCCACTCCTGTAGTCATGCAATTGCTTTTCCTCAGTGTTTTTACTCCCACTGTTTGTCCTCTGCTTGTGGATAGTGTTTTTTCTCCTAGATCCCTGCAGATTGTTCAGGGACATTGCATTGACACTAATGGAGAAGTCCATTACGTTCAATTGAACCACAGTGTATCAGTCTCTGTGTACAATGTTCTCCTGGTTCTGCTCCTTTCACTCTGCATCACTTCCTGGAGGTCGTTCCAGTCTCCATGGAATTCCTCCACTTTATTATTCCTTTGAGCACAATAGTATTCCATCACCAACACATACCACAATTTGTTCAGCCATTCCCCAATTGAAGGGCAGCCCCTCATTTTCCAATTTTTGGCCACCACAAAGAGCGTAGCTATGAATATTCTTGTACAAGTCTTTTTCCTTATAATCTCTTTGGGCTACAAACCCAGCAGTGCTATGGCTGGATCAAAGGGCAGGCAATCTTTTAAAGTCCTTTGGGCATAGTTCCAAGTTGCCCTCCAGAATGGTTGGATCAATTCACAACTCCACCAGCAATGCATTAATGTCCAAACTTTGCCACATCCCATCCAGCATTCATTACTTTCCTTTGCTGTCATATTGAACAATCTGCTAGGTGTGAGGTGATACCTCAGAATTGTTTTGATTTGCATCTCTCTGATTGTATAAGAGATTTGGAACACTTTTTCATGTGCTTATTAATAGTTTTGATTTCTTTAACTGAAAATTGCCTATTCATGTTCCTTGCCCATTTATCAGTTGGAGAATGGCTTGATTTTTTGTACAATTGATTTAGCTTTTGTAAATTTGAGTAATTAGACCTTTGTCAGAGGTTTTTGTTATGAAGATTATTTCCCAATTTGTTGTTTCCCTTCTGATTCTAGTTACATTGGTTTTGTTTGTACAAAACTTTTTAATTAGATGTAGTCAAAATTATTTATTTTACATTTTATGACTCTTTTTAAGTCTTGCTTGGTTTTAAAATCTTTCCCTTCCCAAAGGTCTGACATGTATACTATTCTGTGTTCACCTAATTTACTTATAGTTTCCTTCTTTATGTTCAAGTCATTCACCCATTCTGAATTTATCTTGGTGTAGGGTGTGAGGTGTTGATCCAAACCTAATCTCTCCCACACTGTCTTCCAATTTTCCCAGCAGTTTTTATCAAATAGTGGATTTTGGTCCCCAAAGCTGAGGTCTTTGGGTTTGTCGTAGACCGTCTTGCTGAGGTTACTTACCCCAAGTCTATTCCACTGATCCTCCTTTCTGTCTCTTAACCAGTATCAAATTGTTTTGATTACCGCAGCTTTATAATATAGTTTGAGATCTGGGACTGCAAGGCCACCTTCCTTTGTATTTTTTTCATTATTTCCCTGGATATCCTTGATCCTTTGTTCTTCCAAATGAACTTTGTTATGGTTTTTTCTAATTCAGTAAAAAGTTTTTTGGAAGTTCAATGGGTATGGCATTAAAAAATTAATTAATTTGGGTAGGATGGTCATTTTTATTATATCCTACCCATGAGCAGTTAATGTTTTTCCAATTGCTCAAGTCTAGTTTTAGTTGTGTGGAGAGTGTTTTGTAGTTGTGTTCATATAGTTCCTGTGTTTGTCTGGGCAGATAGATTCCTAAGTATTTTATTTTGTCTAAGGTGACTTTGAATGGAATTTCTAATTCTTGCTGCTGAGATGTGTTGGAGATATATAGAAATGCTGATGGCTTATGTGGTTTTATTTTGTATCCTGCTACTTTGCTAAAGTTGTTGATTATTTCCACTAGCTTTTTTGTTGATTCTCTAGGATTCTTTAAGTAGACCATCATACCATCCACAAAGAGTGACAGCTTGGTCTCCTCATTGCCAATTTTAATACCTTCAATTTCTTTTTCTTCTCTAATTGCTAGTGTTTCTAGTACAATGTTAAATAATAGAGGTGATAATGGGCATCCTTGTTTCACTCCTGATCTTATTGGGAATGCATCTAGTTTATTCCCATTGCAGATGATGTTTGCTGATGGTTTTAGATATATACTATTTATTATTTTTAGGAAAGACCTTTCTATTCCTATGCTTCCCAGTGTTTTTAATAGGAATGGGTGTTGTGTTTTATCAAAGGCTTTTTCTGTGTCTATTGAGATAATCATGTGATTTTTGTTGGTTTGCTTGTTGATATGGTCGATTATGTGGATGGTTTTCCTAATATTGAATCATCCCTGCATTCCTGGTATAAATCCTACTTGATCATAGTGAATGACCCTTCTGATCACTTGCTGGAGTCTTTTTGCTAGTATCCTGTTTAAGATATTTACATCTATGTTCATTAGGGAGATTGGTCTGTAGTTTTCTTTCTCCATTTTTGACCTGCCTGGCTTTGGAATCAGTACCATATTTTTGTCATAAAATGAATTTGGTAGAACTCCCTCTTTGCTTATTATGTCAAATAGTTTGTATAGTATTGGGATTAGCTGTTCTTTGAATGTTTGATAGAATTCATTTGTGAATCCATCAGGCCCTAGGGATTTTTTCTTAGGGAGTTCTTTGATGACCTGTTGGATTTCTTTTTCTGATATGGGATTATTTTAAAATTCTATTTCTTTTTCTGTTAGTCTAGGCAATTTATATTTTTGTAAATATTCATCCATATTGCCTAGATTGGCATATTTATTGCCATATAATTGGGAAAAGAAGTTTTTAATGATTGCCTTAATTTCCTCTTCATTGGAGGTGAGGTCCCCCTTTTCATCTATGATACCATTAATTTGCTTTTCTTCTTTCCTTTTTTTAATTAGATTGACCACAACTTTATCTATTTTGTTTTTTCCAAAGTACCAGCTTCTAGTCTTATTTATTAATTCAATATTTCTATCACTTTCGATTTTTATTAATTTCTCCCTTAATTTTTAGGATCTCTAATTTGGTTTTATTCTGGGGGCGTTTAATTTGTTCGCTTTCAAGTTTTTTGAGTTGCATATCCAATTCATTGATCTCTGCCCTTCCTAATTTGTTAATATATGCACTCAGGGATATGAATTTTCCTCTGAGTACTGCTTTGGTTGCATCCCATAAGGTTTGAAAGGATGTCTCACCATTGCCATTTTCTTCAATGAAATTATTAATTGTTTCTATGATTTGTTTTCTAACTAACCGATTTTGGAGTATCATATTATTTAATTTCCAATTGATTTTTAATTTTGCTCTCCATGTACCCTTACTGAGTATTATTTTTATTGCCTTATGATCTGAAAAGGTTGCATTTATTATTTCTGCTTTTCTGCATTTGTATGCCATGTTTTTATGACCTAGCATATGGTCAATCTTTGTGAATGTGCCATGTGTTGCTGAAAAGAAGGTGTGTTCCTTTTTGACCCTATTTATTTTTCTCCATATATCTATTAACTCTATTTTTTTCTAAGATTCATTCACATCTTTTACCTCTTTCTTATTTATTTTTTTATTGATTTATCTAAATTTGATAGTGGTTGGATCAGATCTCCCACTAGTATAGTTTTACTATTTATTTCCTCCTTCAATTCTCCTACTTTCTCCTTTAGAAATTTGGGTGCTATACCATTTGGTGCATACATGTTGATTAGTGATATTTCCTCATTGTCTATACTCTCTTTTATCAGGATGTATTTACCTTCCCTATCCCTTTTAATCAGGTCTATTTTTGCTTTGGCTTTGTCAGATATCATGATTGCAACTCCTGCCTTCTTTCTGCCAGTTGAGGCCCAATAGATCTTACTCCAATCTTTAATTCTGACCTTGTAAGTATCTACCTGCCTCATGTGTGTTTCTTGAAGACAACATATGGTAGGGTTTTGGATTCTAATCCATTCTGCTATTCGTCTATGTTTTATGGGTGAGTTCATCCCATTCAAATTCAAAGTTATGATTGTCAGTTGTGAATTCCCCAGCATTTTGATATCCTCCCCTAATTCTGACCTTTCTTCTTTTGTTATAACCTTTTAAACCAGTGGTTTACTTTAAACCAGTCCCCCTAGTCCCCTCCCTTGCTATGCTTCCCTTTCTGGCCCCTCCCTTTTTGTTCCCTTCTTGTTTTTATTGGGGGGGGTCTGTTAATTTCCCTCCCCCTCTCCTTCCCTCTTTTTGTACTCCTCCCTCCCCCCCCCTTAGTTTACCCTTCTCCCTCACCCTATTGCATAAGATAGAATTCAAGATACAAATGGATCTAGATGCTCTTCCCTCTCAGAGTTGAATTCACTGAGAGTAAGGTTTAAGTAATATGAATTAGCACTCTCTTCCTCTCATTCTTATAAGAGAATTCTTCCCCTCCCCTTCCCATGTGTATCTTTGTGTGACAAAGATTATTCTATTTAATTTATTTCTATTTCTTCAAGTATATCTTGGTACCATCATTGATTCCCCCCTCCCTTTTTATTTCTTTTTTTTTTCTCCAAATCACCTTAATGCCTCAATCTTTCCCTATGAGTGATTCTTCTGATTACTCTATTAATGCATACAATTTTTGAGAGTTACACATAACATTTTCCCCATATATATCATATATATATATGTCATATATATGTGTGTATATATATATATATATATATATATATATATATATATATATAATTTGATCTAATTGTAGCCCTTATAGAAGAGAGTTTGAATAAAAGAAAAAAACATTTTTATCCTTTTCCCTTTCTTTCATAGTTACCTTTTCATGTTTCTTTTGCTCTTTGTGTTTGTATGTCAAACTTTCCACTGAGTTCTGGTCTTTTCTTTACAAATACTTGGAAATCTTCTATTTTGTTGAATGCGTATACTTCCCCCCTGGCAGTATATAGTCAGTTTTGATGGATAGATGATTCTTGGTTGAAAACCCAGTTCTCTTGCCTTTCTGAATATCATGTTCCAGGCCTTGCGGTCTTTTAGCATGGAAGCTGCCAGGTCTTGTGTGATCCTGATTGGTGCTCCTTTTTATCTGAAGTTTCTCTTTTTGACTTCTTGTAAGACTTTCTCCTTTGCTTGGAAGCTCTTGAATTTGGCAATTACATTCCTGGGAGTTGACTTTTGGGGATTTAGTAGAGAGGGTGTAGTATGAACCCTTTCAATTTCTATTTTTCCCCCTTCTTCAAGAGCTTCAGGGCAATTTTCTTCGATTATTTCTTATAGTATGACATCAAGATTTTTGTTTATCTCTGTTTTTTCAGGTAGACCAATGATTCCCAAATTGTCTCTTCTTCCTCTGTTTTCCTAGTCTGTCACGTTGTCAATGAGATATTTTATGTTTTCTTCTAATTCGTTAATTTTTTTTTGCTTTATTAATTCTTGCTGTTTTGTAATATCATTGTCTTCCAGTTGCTTAATTCTGGTCTTTAAAGACTATTTTTCTTTTTCAATTTGGTCTGCCCTGCTTATTGAGGCTTCCAGCTGTTTCTCCAATTGGGAGTTCTTGTCTATCAGACTACTGACCTCTCTCTGAATTTTTTCCCATTTTCCTTGCCAGAAGGTTTCCATCTTTTGGATAAGCTTCAATTTGAGTTCTTCCAGAGCTTGTGGACAATTTCCATTTTGGGGGGGAAGGTTTTGATTTTGTTTGAATTTCATCCTCTTTTTCCTCTGTAGCCTGGGTTTTCCCTCCGTAAAAGTTTTCAAGAGTCACTTTCTTCCTGTTCTTCTTAGAGAGTTGGTCTTGGGAACAATGAGCCATCCCTTTGGTGGTTTTCCCTTTCCTTTTTAGTCATATATTTGAGTGAGATGGGCAGGTTTTGTGTGGAGTTACATGGCGGGGTTTTTGCCTCGGGCAGGTTCTGGTGTCTCCACAGTGTCTGCAGTTTGTTAGAGTGCCTGTGGTCTGTGCTCTCCTGTGTGCAGGGGTCTCCTGTGTAACCGCTCTCAGGGGTAGATCCCTGGCAGTCCTTGTCAGTTCCCAAGGACCCTGGTGTTCCCCCACTCATTACAGAGACATCCCTCACTCACTCGCTGTCTCTGGAGGGTGTGCTGGTTCTGACTCTGGTTCCATAGATGAGATGGGGGAGGATAGTTCAGATCACATTTGAGTGTGAGCTTTTTCTCCTTCTTATAGTGTGGAAATGCTCAAACCCCACATACCTCCAGTGCTGCACCCTACTGTAGAGTCCCTCTATTCTTCCAAAGATGATTTTTATGTTCTTTTGAGACAGTCTGTTTCGTTGGGTGCTGGGGAGAGGAAGTGATTTGCGTCTAGATTGCAGCCATGTTTACCCAGAAGTCCTCTCTCTCATCTTATACTTGTACAGTTGATTTTTTGTATCCAAGTACTTTTATCTCTATCGAATTGCACTTTGGTAGATTCAGTCCAGTGCTCTTACCATAGGTATATATGACACATTCCATTAGAGTATGTTTCCAATAACTTGTATTTTTTAAGGCAAACATTTATTGCATCAACAATAAAGGTATTATTTTTATTTATCAAATAATGCTCCCTACCCCATCAAGACTTAAAATTATTTTAAAAAATTAACAACTAAAGTGGACTTTATTATTTTAAAAAAATTTTAAACCCTCACCTTCCATCTTGGAATCAATGGTTCCAAGATAGAAGAGTGGTAAGGGCTAGGTAATGGGGGTCAAGTGACTTGCCCAGAGTCACACAGCTGGGAAGTATCTGAAGCCAGATTTGAATCCAGGACCTTCTGTCTCTAGGCCTGGCTCTCAAGCCACTGATCTACCCAGTTGCCCCCCCCCCCAAAGTGGACTTTAAAAACAAGACAGGGACCAGCTAGGTGTCTTAGTGAATAGAGGCCTGGAGATGGGAGGTTCTTAGTATTTTTTAAACCCTCATGTTCAATCTTGGACTCAATACTGTGTATTGGTTCCGAGGCAGAAGAGCAGTAAGGGCTGGGCAATGGGGGTTATGTGACTTGTCCAGGGTCACATAGCTGGGAAGTGTCTGAGACCAGATTTGAACCTAGGACCTTCTGTCTCTAGGCCTGACTCTCAATTCACTGAGCCACCCAGCTGACCCCAGATACTTAGCATTGATTCTATGACAAAAGGTAAGGGTTTAAAAAATGAGACAGAATGCCAATGTCTTAAGACATTGAAGAGTTTCCTGGGCATACCTGTCATACCCTATATACATGTCTATGTCTAACCTGTCAAAATCTTTTTTTGGTTTCTGATGCTGGCATCCAGTATGATAACTGTGCCTCCCAGTACTGTCACTTTCAAATATGATGAACATGCCATCTGTATCTTTATCCAATCATTAATGAAACTGTTAAATGGGGTGAGGCCAAGCACTGACTGCTATGGTACTCTACTGGAGACCTTCTGTTATATGGACATTCAGAGACTACTCTTTGAAAATGGCCGTCCATTTAAACTTTTACCTTCCATCTTAGAATCAGTACTACATATTGGTTCCCAAGTAGAAGAGCAGTCAGGGTTGGGCAATGGGGATTGAGTGACTTGCCCAAGGACACACAGCTAGGAAGTGTCTGAGGCTAGATTTGTCTCTACCCATCTAGCTGTCCTGTATCCCTCCAGTTTTGAATCAATCTAGTCGAATTCTAGTTTGGTCTACATGTCTTCATCTTCACAGAAATAGCATGAAATAGTTTATTAGAAATTTTGCCAAAACATAGGTAAAAGTACGCCTTTTGCATTGCTCCAGCCAACCAGTTTGATGGATGTGTCAAAAAATAACAGTCTGTAATGACCTGCTCTTGATGATTCTTGGCAATCACTACTGCCATTTTTAGACATTCCTCAACCATCTCTTTACTATTAATAATATGTATCAAGTATTTAATCTGTACCAGGCTTCTTCCTGTTTTTTTGGCACCCTAGACTATAGTTCAGATGCACCAGATAAAGTGAAATCTTCCAGGGCAGGTAGGTGCTTCCTTATTATTTTCTTACTTATGCTGTTTAGTCCTTTTTCAGTTGTGGTTGACTCTTCATGACCCCAGTTGGGGTTTTCTTGGCAAAGATACTGGAGTGGTTTGCCATTTCCTTCTCTGGTTCTTTGAACAGATGAAGAAACTGAAGCCAATAGGCCTGGGGTCTCACAGTTAGGGTCTAAGGCAAAATTTGAAGTCAAATTTGAGTCTGGCTGCCCTCTTTACTGATAGTATCAACTCCCAGTTTGCCACTTTGTTGCTGTCATTTCCAGAACAAGAGTCATTTATTCTCCTTGGCCAAGAAAACAGAAACAAAGTAAGCTTGGAGTGATTCTGTGATCTCTCTCTTTTGACACTTATCCATTTGGGCCAAGCAAAAGTCCTAGCCCTTTGCTGAGCCTCCCTTTTTCTAGATATGGCAATCTCTTTCTTTTTGCTGTCCTTATCTCTTCTATCAGTAGCCTCCGCTGATTCAAAGTACCCCTGACCTTGTTTTTATAGGTCCATGCCCCACTCCTATTCATTCTCTATTACTTTGCCTTGCTAGCCAGCCTACACACATTTCTTTGCTTAATGAAGTCTCTATATATCTACTATCAAGCCATCTATCCAACTATTTATTCATATATTGCTCTTTTCCCCCAGAGCAGTGATGGCAAACCTGTGGCACAGGTGCCAAAGATGGCATGTATTGAGGTTTCTATGGGCACGAGACTGCCCCCCCCTGCACCCAGTTTGTTACTAGAAAGGCAGGGGGACTCAGTAGAGCTGCTACCCTCTGCCTCTCCACCACACCTGATTATATTTCCCCCATCCCCCACCCTTTGCACAGCAACTCTATGGGAATACACAGGGAGTAAGGTGGGTGGATCACAGGTGGCAGAGCTGGAGGGGAGCAGAGTGCTCAGGCCACACCTCTCCCCCTTTCTACACTGGCTGAGGACATTCCTCACTTCACTTGCCTCTCCACCCAGAAGTCTAATGGGAGCACCACTTTCCCCTCCCTTGTCTTAGGTAAGGGGTTGGGGCATGCCCGCCACTCAGTGGGGGGAAAGGGCAATGCACCCATTCTGGGGGTGGGATGGGCGCAAGGTCAGGCACTCCTTCTCTAAAAGGTTCACCATCACTACCGTAGAGAATTTTGGTCCATGGAATCTTATCCATCCTCTGAACCCTTGAAATCCACTTTCCCCAAAGCATTGTCTATCCATGCCTGACTCTCTTCTCTCTCAATATCATAAACTCTAAGAGAACACTTCTCCAGAGGGTTCCCAGCATTTCTGCCCCAGCTACCATTTCTACCTTATTGGTAAGAATCAGATCTATAACAGGACTCTCTCCCACTTGGTTCCCTTTTGAAGGATAAAATTATCACTGAGGAAAACTTTGTACAAGGTGCTTTGAGAGCCTCCAGTGAGACAAGCTAGTCATGTCCCAGGCTTATAAAGGTCAGTGAAGAGGGAGGCTTAGCAATTCTCTTTTTGGAATTTCCTTCCAGACAGGATAGATTACCCATGCTAATAAAAAAATCCAGCCTCATTCCAAGTGGTGGCAGGATTGAATGCTGGGCATTGGGAGGAATTGTTGGGGGTGGGGTGTTGCTCTGCTCTAGTCTACATGCCTTAAAAGAGCAGGGTGACATTGGAGCAGGGTGATTGCCAGAGAAACCATTGGGATGTCTGGGGGAGCAGGTGGCCTTTGGGGGGTGGGATTGTGGGGATGGAGAGTGACAGAATAATAACTACCACCACCATCAGGGCAGCTTACATTTGCATAATGCTCTAAGGCTTTGAAACTGCTTTTTCTACTACAGCCTTAAGTTGCTAGTACAAGGCTTTTTCTTTTTTAAGGGGGGAGGGGAGTGGGAGGGTCCAGACCCAGGATTTCATAAATGTGGGGACCTTCCAGTATGGAAATTTCCTCTATAGATTTGGGTTGCCAACTTACTAAATTTCCAGTTTATTGAGATTTTCCTGGAGTATGGAGAATTTAAGTGATTTATCTAGGGTTTATGGTGTGACAGAAGCTGACCTTCAATTCAGGTCTTCCTGACAATAAAACCAAGTCTAACCACTACAGGGAAGGCATTCAGTATGTAGGTGGGCTCAGTGGATGGGGTGATAAGAATCTTGGACCAGGATTATGGAAAAGGTATGCAGAGTGCCCTACTGAAAAGGGGAGGGAATAGATAGTACTTACTTAAGTATTTTGTAGGGTAACTTGGTAGTGCAGTGGATAGGGAGCCAGGCCTGGAGTCAAGAAGACTCATCTTCCTGAGTACAAATGTAGCCTTAGACACTAACTAGCCATGTTATCTCGAGCAAGTCACTTAACCCTGTTTGCAGCAGCTTCCTCAGTTATAAAATGAGCTGGAGAAGAAAATGGTAAACTACTCCAGCACCTTTGCCAAGAAGACCCAAAATGGGGCCATGAAGAGTCAGATACACTCAAAAATGAATGCGGGGGGGGGGGCAGCTGGGTGGCTCAGTAGATTGAGAGTCAAGCCTAGAGATGGGAGGTCCTAGGTTCAAATCTGGCCTCAGACACTTCCCAACTGTGTGACCCTGGGTAAGTCATTTAACCCCCATTGTCTAGCCCTTACCACTCTTCTGCCTTGGAGCCAATGCACAGCATTGACTCTATGATGGAAGGTGAGGGTTTAAAAAATGAATGCAAGGTTTTAAAATGGTGGCTGGAATTGGGTTGACTGGGAGAGTCTAAATAATTTAATCTTGCCCTAGCCACAAGAATGTCTGAAAAATACCGCTGGGTATCTAGGTGGAAGGTGGAGAAAGAAGGGATTATTTTTTTTTCTGAGAATAGCACCTGGAATTGATGTTGAGTAGGGTAATCTGTTATCTGGTCTGATATGGCTACTTATGCATTTTGATGACTCATATAATTACCCATTTGGTGCAGGAAAGTAGATGCAGCTCTGACCATTGCCTGTCAGGGTTCCATGATATAGGCACATCAGAGCAAATCGAAAGTAACTCATAAAGTCTTGTCAAGGACAAAGCTGTCACCAACTGTCAGAGTCAATAACACTTAGCTCTTTGGTGTATTCTGGATATTTTTGTTTGTTTGCTTGTTTTGTTGGTCTGCAAAACTTTCACTGTTTTTCCATTTTATTTTTTCTCAATTATATGTAAAATCATGGAATTTTACTTTTAAAAAACTTTTTTCAATTAAATGTAAACAAAAAAATTTTAACATGCAGTTTTAAAAATTTTGAGTTCCAAACTCTCTCCCTCCCATCCTCCTTTCCCTATCCTTAAGAAGATAAGCAATTCAATATAGATGATATATGTGCAGTCATGCAAAACATTTCCATATTAGCCATGTTGCTAAAAAATCCTCAGAACACAAAAACCATGAATAATAAAAAAGTTTTTTAAAAAGTATACTTTGATCTGCATTCAGATTCTACCAGTTCTTTCTGTGGAGTTGGATACTATTTTTCAATCATCAGTCATTTGGGAATGCCTTGGATCATTGTATTGCTGAGAAAAGCTAAGTTATTGATCCAATTGTACAATATTGCTATTACTGTGTACAATGTTCTTCTGGTTTTGCTCACTTGACTTTGCATCAGTTTATATAAGTCTTCTCAGCTCTTTCTGAAAGAATTCCACTGATCATTTCTTATAGCACAACAGTGTTCCATCACAATCATATACCACAACCTGATTAGCCATTCACCAATTAATGGACATTCCCACAATTTCCAATTCTTTGCCACCACTAAAAGAGCTGTGAGAGATATTTTGGTACATAGAGGCCCTTTTCCTTCTTTGATCTCTTTGGAGTACTGACCTAGTAGTGGTATTGCTGGGTCAAAGAGTATACACAGTTTTATAGCCCTTTGGGCATAGATCCAAATTGCTCTCCAGAGTGGTTGGATCACTTCCCAAATCCACCAGTGCATTAGTGTCCAAGTTTTTCTACATCCTCTCCAACATTTGCCTTTTTCTTTTTCTGTCACATTAGTCCTGCTGATAGGTATCAGAGTTGTTTTAATCTGCATTTTTCTAATTAAAAGTGATTAGAGCATATTTTCATATCATTATAAATAGCTTTGATTTCTTCTTCTGAAAACTTCCTGTTTATATCCTTTGACCATTTATTAATTGGGGAATGACTTGTATTCTTTTTTTAAAACCTTACTAAGTATCAGTTCCAAGGCAGAAGAGTAGCAACAGCTAGGTAATTGGGGTCAATAACTTGTCCAAGATCACACAGCTAGGAAGTGACTGAGGTCATATTTGAACTCGACAATGACTTATATTCTTATAAATTTGACTCAGTTCCCTATATATTTGAGAAATGTTACCTTTATCAGACAAACTTGCATTAAAAGTTTCCCTCAGTTTCTTGTTTTCCTTCTATTCTTGGCTGTATTGATTTTGTTTATGCAAAATATTTCTAATTTATGTAACAAAAATTATTCATTTTACATACCATAATCCTGTCTATCTCTTGTTCAATCATGAATTCTTCCTTTATCCATTGATCTGACAGGTTAAGTATTCCGTGCTTTCCTAATTTACTCATTATCCTTTATATCTAAATCACATAATCATTTTGACCCTGTCTTGGTATATGGTGTGAAATGTTGGTCTATACTTAGTTTTTGCCAAACTGCTTTCCAGTTTTTCTGGAAAATTTCATCAACCATTCCTATTGAAAACCCTTGAAAGTATAGGAATAGAAGGGCCTTTCCTCAAAATAATAAATAGTAAATATCTAAAACCATTAGCAAACATCATCCACAATGGGTATAAACTAGAAGCCTTCCCAATAAGATCAAGAGTAAAACAAGGATGCCCATTATCACCTCTATTATTGAACATTGTACTAGAAACACTAGCAGTAGCAATTAGAGAAGAAAAAGAAACTGAAGGTATTAAAATAGGCAATGAAGAGACTAAATTAGCACTCTTTGCAGATGATATGATGGTCTACTTAAAGAATCCTAGAGAATCAACTAAAAGGCTAGTAGAAATAATTAGTAACTTTATCAAAGTTGCAGGATACAAAATAAACCCTCATAAATCATCAGCATTTCTATATATTTCCAACACATCTCAGCATCAAGAATTAAAAAGAGAAATTCCATTTTAAATCATGTTAGACAATATAAAATATTTAGGAATCTATTGCCAAGACAAACACAGGAACTATATGAACAAAACTACAAAAGACTTTTTACACAAATAAAACTAGATCTAAACAATTGGAAAAACATTAATTGCTCATAAGTAGGACATTATGTAATAAAAATGACAATTCTACCTAAATTAATTTACTTATTCAGTGCCATACCCATAGAACTAACAAAAAGACTTTTTTTTTACTGAATTAGAAAAAAATTATAACAAAGTTCATTTGGAAGAACAAAAGATCAAGGATATCCAGGGAAATAATGAAAAAAATACAAAGGAAGGTGGCCTTGCAGTACCAGATCTCAAAGTATACTATAAAGCAGTGATCATCAAAACATTATGGTAATTACTTAGAGATAGAAGGGTGGATCAATGGTTCAATAAACCAAAAGATCCAAACTTTGGGGATAAGAACCCACTCTTTGACAAAAACTGCTGGGAGAATTGAAAAACAGTATGGGAAAAATTAGGTTTAGATCAACATCTTACGCCCTATACCAAGAATAATTCAGAATGGGTAAATGGCTTAAAAATAAAGAAGGAAACTATAAGTAAATTAGGTGAACACAGAATAGTATACCTGTTATCTATGGGAAAGGAAGGCATTTAAGACCAAGCAGGAGAGAGAGAACACGACAAAATGTAAAATACATAATTTTGATTATATTAAAGTTTCTGTACAAACAAAACCAATGTAATCAAAATTAGAAGGGAAGCAACAAATTGGGGGGAAATTGTATAACAAAAACCTCAGACAAAGGTCTAATCTCTCAAAGTTATAAGGGACTAAATCAACTGTACAAATGGTCAAGGGATATGAATAGGTAGTTTTCAGATAAAGAAATCAAAACTATCAACAAGCACATGAAAAAGTGTTCAAAATCTCTCATAATTAAGAGAAATGCAAATGAAAACAACTTTGAGGCACCACCTTGCACCTAGCAGATTGATCAATAGGACAATAAAGAAAAATAACAAATGTTGGAGGGATTGTGGCAAAATCAGGACACTAATGCATTGCCAGTGGAGTTGTGAATTAATCCAGCCATTCTGGAAGGCAATTTGGAATTATGCCTAAAGGGCTTTAAAAGATTGCCTGCCCTTTGATCCAGTCAGCACTGCTGGGCTTGTACCCCAAAGAGATAATAGAGAAAAATACGTGTGCAAAAATATCCATAGTTTTCTTTTTGGTGGCAAAAAATTGGAGAATGAGGGGTTATCCTTCCATTGATGAATGGCTTAACAAATTGTGGTATACAATGGCAATGGAATACTATTGTGCTATAAGGATTGATGATCTGGAGGCTTTCCATATGAGCTGGGAGAACCTCACTGAACTGATGTAGAGTGAAATGAGCAGAACCAGAAGAACATTGTACACAGAAAGTGTACAATGAGGAAAAATTCAACGTAATGGACTTTGCTACTAGTAGAAATGCAACAAGCCAGGACACTACCAAAGGTCTTATGTAAAAGAATGTTATCGACATTGAGAGAAAGAACTATGGAAGTAGAAATACAAAACAGATGATATCATTTATTAAATGTATATATGGGTATGTGATTTTGGGGTTTAGGCCTTGAAAAAATCACTTTATAGCAAAAATGAATAATGTGGAAATAGGTATCAAGTGACAACATTTGTATAACCCAGTGGAATTGCTTGTCAGCTCTAGGAATGGGGAGGAATGAGGGGAAGGAAAGAAAATGAATCATATAAAACATGGGAAAATACTTAAAAATTAATTAATTAAAAAATAAAAATAAAATTAATTAACAACAAAACAATCTCCTGATCAGAGAAATGCAAATAAAAACAACTCTGAGGTACCACCTTACACCTAGCAGACTGGCCAATATAACAGCTTGGGAAAGTGATAAATGTTGGAAGGGATGTGGCAAAATTGGGATACTAATGCCTTGCTGGTAGAATTGTAAATTGATCCAGCCATTCTGGAAGGCAATTTGGAATTATACCCAAAGAGCTTTAAAATATCAAATGCCCTTTGATCCAGATTTACCACTACTGGGTTTAAAAGAGATTAAAAAATGTTTGTACAAAAATATTTATAGCTGTGCTTTTTGTGTTTGCAAAAAATTGGAAAATGAGGGGGTGTCCATCGATTGGGGAATGGTGATGGTGATGGAATATGTGCTATAATGACTTGATTTCTTTATGAACTGGAAAGACCTCCATGAACTGATGGGGAATGAAATGAGCAGAACCAGGAGAACATTGTACATAGTAACTGAAACATTGTGGAACGATCAAATGTAATAGGCTTTCTTACTAATAGCACTTCAGTGATCAAGAAAAATCCCATGGAACTCATGAAAAAGAATGCTATCCACATCTAGAGAAAGAACCATGGGAGTAGAAATGCAAAAGAAAGACATATGATTTATCACTCGGTTATATGGGTATATGGTTTGGGATTGTGGTTCTTAAAAGATTACTCTATTACAAATATGAATAATATGGAAATAGGTTTTGAGTAATAAGACATGCATAAACCAATAGAATTGCTTGTCAGCTCCAGGAGTGGGGAGGGAGAGAACACAAGTCATGTAACCATGGAAAATGTTCTTTTTTTTCCAATTTTATTTAGTCAATTTAGAACATTATTCCATGGTTACAAGAATCATATTATTTCCCTCCCTCCCCTCCACCACCCTTCCCGCAGTTGACGCGCAATTTCATTGGGTATTACATGTGTCCTTGATCAGAACCCATTTCCATGTTGTTGGTGTTCGCACTAGGATGTTCATTTAGAGTCTACCTCCTCAATCATATCCCCTCAACCCATGTAATCAAGTAGTTGTTTTTCTTCTGTGTTTCTACTCCCATAGTTTTTCCTCTGAATGTGGATGATGTTCTTTCTCATGGATCCCTCTGGGTTGTTCAGGATCACTGCAATGTCACTAATGGAGAAGTCATGGAAAAATATTCTAAAAAAAATGTTTCAAAAAAGAAAAGAAAATTTTGTCAAATAATGAGTTCTTGTCCCTAAAGTTTAGATCTTTGCCCTTAACAAACACCAGATTACTATGGTTATTTACAACTATGTAATGTGTACCTAATCTATTTCAGTGATCCATTACTCTATTTTTTAGCCAATAACAGATTGTTTTGATGATTATCACTTTGTAAAACAGTTTAATCTGATACTGGTAGGCTGGGACATTCACGGTGTTCAGGAAAAACTAGTACTCCTGGTATGAGGGCTTGCTAAGCCTTTTTCAAGGCTGCTTTCCTCTGTTGGTGTCCACTTGCCATTCAGCTCTCTCTTGTGGCTCTAAGAAGCTGTAGCATGTAGAGTGGTCACCCCTGGTAATCCATTTTGGCAGGCTGGCTAAACCAGATCATGCAGAGTTGCACAAAGTCATCAGCCTCACTCTTTCTTCCAGAGTGTTCTAAGTCCAATGGAAGACAAAACTCAAGATGACTGGTGAAGGTTCAGGATGCAGTGGATGACCTTGGCTTCTTTGATGTCTAACCAAGCTCCAGGCACCCAACAGCTCTCTTGCCTTTCTTAAGTCAAATTTATGCTCATGTCAAAAGACATCACCAGTGAGATCATTTTGGTCCTCCTTGAATAGAAAGGATCACCACCACCATGGCCACTTTACACATCTTGTTTCATTGATTCTCTTGATGTTCTTAACCTTTTCTTTTTCCAGGTGAATTTTGTTATTTTTTTCTAACTCAATAAAATACATTTTTGGTAGTTTGATTGGTATGGCACTGAATAAGTAAATTAATTTAGGTAGAATTGTCATTTTTAATTATATTGCCTTGGTCTACCCATGAGCAATTACTTTTTCTCCAATTGTTTAGGTCTGACTTTATTTGTGTAAAAAGTGTTTTGTAATTGTATTCATATAGTTCTTGGGTTTGTCTTGGTAAATATACTCCCAGGTATTTTATATTGTCTGAAATTGTTATTATTATTTAAGTCTGAAACTATTTTAGATGGAATTTTTCTCTTTTTTCTTGTTAGACTTTATTAATATATAGAAACTTATGATTTATGTGAGTTTATTTTATAGCTTACGACCTTGATGAAATTATTTCAACTGGTTTTTTAGTTGATTCTCTAAGTATAACATCATATAATATGGAAAGAGTGATAGTTTTCTCTTTGCCTATTCTAATTACTTCAATTTCTTTTTCTTCTCTTATTGCTATAACTAGTATTTCTAGTACAATATTGAACAATAGCATTGATAATGGGCATCCTTGCTTCACTTCTGATCTTGCTGGGAAGGCTTCTAACTTGTCCCTGTTACAGATAATGCTTCCTAATGATTTTAGATAGATACTACTTTTTATTTTCAAGAAAGCTCAGTCTATAGGAATAAATGACCTCAGCAAGCTAGTGTTCCGATAAACCCCAAAATCCCAGCTTTTGGGACAAGAATTCACTATTTGACAAAAAAAAAAACTACTGGGAAAATTGGAAAACAGTATGGGAAATCAGGTCTAGAGCAACATCTTACACCCTATTCCAAGATAAACTCAAAATGGGTAAATGACTTAAATAGAAAGAGTGAAATATACTGTTGATGGAGTTGTGAATTGATCCAACCATTCTGGAAAGCAATTTGGAACTATGTGCAAAAGGCTTTAAAAGACTGTCTGCCCTTTGATCCAGCCATAGCACTGCTGGGTTTGTACGCCACAGAGATAATAAGGAAAAAGACTTGTGCAAGAATATTCATAGCTGCGCTCTTTGTGGTGGCCAAAAATTGGAAAATGAGGGGATGCCCTTCAAGTGGAGAATGGCTGAGCAAATTGTGGTATATGTTGGTGATGGAATACTATTGTGCTAAAAGGAATAATGCACTGGAGGAATTCCATATGAACTGGAACAACCTCCAGGAATTGATGCAGAGTGAAAGGAGCAGAACCAGGAAAACATTGTACACAGAGACTGAGACACTGTGGCACAATCCAATGTAATGGACTTCTCTACTAGTAGCAATGAAATAATCAAGGATAATTCTGAGGGACTTATGAGAAAGAAGCTATCCACATCCAGAGAAAGAACTGTGGAAACAGAAATGCAGAAGAAAAGCATAGGATCAATCACATAGTTAAATGGGGATATGATTAGGGTTTTGATTAAAAAAGATCACTCTACTACAAATATGAATAATATGGAAATAGGGCTTGATCAATGACACATGTATAACCCAATGGAATTGCTTGTCAGCTCCAGGAGGGGCAGAGAGGAGGGGAGGGAAAGAACATGAATCATGTAACCATGGAAAAATATTCTAAATAAAAAAGAAAACATTCCCCAATTGAAAAATAGCCAAAGTATATGAAGAGGTAGTTCTCAGAGGAAGAAATTAAAACTATCTAGTCATATGAAAAAAAGAAAGTTCAGACTATTCCTATGCATCCTAGTGTTTTTAATAGGAATGAGTGTTGTATTTATCAAAAACTTTTTCTACATCTATCAAGATAATATGATTTTAGTTGATTTGGCTATTGATAAGATCAATTACACTGATAGTTTTCCTAATATTAAATCAGCCTTGAATTCCTGGTGTAAATTCCACCTGGTCATAGTATATGATCTTTGTAATATATTGCTATAATCTCCTTGCTAATATTTGCTTTAAAATTTTACATCGATATCCATTAGGGAAATTGGTTTGTAGTTTTCTTTCTCTGTTTTTGTTCTTTATGGTTTAAGTATCAGCACCATATTTGTGTCATAAGAGGTATTGGAGGGGCAACTAGGGGGCTCAATGGATAGAGCAGAAGGTCTGGAGATCAGAGGTCCTGGGTTCAAATTTGACCTCAGATACTTCCTAGCTGTGTGATCCTGGGCAAGTTGCTTAACCCCAGTTGCCTAGTCCTTATCCATCTTCCTCCTTGGGACTGGTGCTATCAATTTTAAGATAGAAGGCAAGTGTTTTTAAAAAAGAAATTTGATAGGACTCTTTCTTTGCCTATTTTTCTAAAAAGTTTATATAGTATTAGAATCAATTATTATTTTTTATCTGAAAAATTGCAATTATCTCTGCTTTTCTACATTTGTTTGTCATGTTTTTATGCCCTAGTACATGGTCCATCTTTCTATATGTATCATGTGCTGCTGAAAAGAAGGTATATTCCTTTTTATCCCTATTCAATTTTCTTCAGATATCTATTAACTATTTTTCTAACATTTCATTCACTTCCCTTTCTTTCTCATCCTAAGCAGCTTAACACCACACCCTCTATGTATACTTCTTCTAGCTACTATAATAACAATTTTTTATTTGAAAATTTTTATTTAATTAATTGATTTATAATATTTTTCCATGGTTACATGATGCATGTTCTTTCCCTCCCCTCCTCCCACCCCCCAATGATAACAATTTTTAAGAGTTAGAGATATCATCTTTCCATATAGAAATATAAGCCATTTGACCTTATTGAAGCCCTTAAATTGTTTTCTCTTTCTTATTTATCTTTTTAAGCTCCTCCTGAATTTTGTATTTAGGCATCAACTTTTCTGTTTAAGTCTGGTCTTTTCTTCAGGAGTGCTTGGAAATCTTCTATTTTGTTGAATGCCCATACTTTCTCATGAAAGAATATAGTCAGTTTTTTAAACTCTTACCTTCCATCTTGGAATCAATACTATGTATTGCTTCCAAGGCAGAAGAGCAGTAAGGGCTAGGCAGTGGGGGTGAAGTGACTTGCCCAGGGTCACATAGCTGGGAAGTATCTGAGGCCAGATTTGAACCCAGGACCTCCCAGATATCTCTAGGCCTGGCTCTCAATCCAATGAGCAACCCAGCTGCCCCCGCACATAGTAAACTTTTTTTTTTAAACCCTTACCTTCTGTCTTGGAGCCAATGCTGGGTATTATTAATTATATATTAATTATAGTGAACTCTTAATAAATGCACATTCATTTATTCTTTCTCTCACTCTATGTGTACATACATACACATATATGTATACATATGTATGTTGTTGTTCAGTTGTTTTTCATCATGTCTGACTCTTTGTGACCCCATTTGGGGTTTCCTTAGGAAAGACACTGGAGATCTGGCTCTCATTGTCCTCTACTCCTGGGCTAAGCATTCCCAGTTGCATCAACAGATCTTATGGCATGGATTCAAGGATCTCATTCTGATTACACTGTCTGGAAGTATCATAATTCCATTCCATTCTATTCATTTCCTCCCATGCCCCCCCCACCCCGTCCCCTTTATCTTCCATCTTAGAATCAATAATAAGTATTAGTTCTAATGTAGAAGGGTAGTAAGGGCAATGGAGGGTGACTTGCCCAGGATCACACAGCTAGGAAGTATCTGAGGTCACATTTGAACCCAGGACCTCCTATCCCAGGCTTGACTCTCTATCTGTTGAGCCATCTAGCTGCTCCCTTATTCATATCTTTCTTAATCTGTGATGTCCAGAAATTAACATGATGTCCCAGGTAAGGTCTAACTAGGGCAGAATGCAGAGGATCTATTTCCTCTTTAGGGGCAATTAGGTGGCATTGCAGTGGATACAGCATTGGGCCCAGAGTCAGGAAGACTCATCTCTTCCTGACTTCAAATCTAGCCTCAGACACTTACTAGCTGTGTGACTCTAGGCAAGTCACTTGACCCTGTTTGCCTCAGTTTTCTCATCTGTCAAATGAACTGGAGAAGGAAACTGGAGAAGTATCTTTGCCAAAAAAACCCACAAATGGGTTCGTGAAGAGTCAGACATGACTGAAACAACTGAATGTATTTCCTTCTTATTGCTATGCTTCTTTTAATGTAGCCCAAGATTTAATTGGTTTTGGGGCCTGCCATAGCATACTATGGATTCATAGAGAGCATGAAGGTTACTAAAACCCCAACTCCTTTTTATTCAAATTACTTTTAAGCTATATCTTCCCCATATTGTGCTTATGATTTTGATTTTTTGAATCCTACTATAAGATTATATATTTATTCCTATTAAACTTCATTTCCTTTGATTCAACCACAAATTTGGCTGGCCAAGATCTTTTTGGATCCTCTCTCTATGATCCAGGGAGTTAGCCATCCTACTCACTTTTGTGTCATCTGCAAATCTGATCAGTATGCTGCCTCTGCCTTTATCCAGATTATTGATACAAATGTTTAAAAGCACAAGTTTAAGCACGAATTCTTGGTGTGCTTCACTGGTGACCTCTCTCAAAAGTTGACACTGAATGTTTTGCATGACTTCATCTGTATAATGGGTATTATGTTCCTTGCCTTCTTAATGAGTAGGCGAGAAGATGGAGAGAGAGAAGGAATTTGGACTTGAAAATAAAAAAAAAATATGTAGATTATTTAAAAGTTGATATCAACCATTCATGAATGAGTTCAACCATTTCGTATATTTATCTTTTCTATAACAATAGATATGGTACTTTGTAAAATGCTTTACTAAAATATTTGCAGAATATAGCTTTAGCATTTTCCTGATGTCTTAGTAACCCTGAGAAAAAAGAAAATAAGCTAAGTTTGGCTTGACTGGACCTGACAAAATCTAATGAAGCTCTGATGAATATTTTTGTTCACTGCTTCCTTTTCTGTATGTTCACCAACCATCCCTTTAAAAATATATTACTTTAATATGATGTTCCATAATTTTTCCAAGAATTAAAAGCAAGTTCATAGGGTTACTGTGTGAAGTTTCCATTTCCTTCTCTTTTTTGAAAATTGGTATAGTATTTGTCCTTCTTTAGTCCTGTGGTGTCCCTCACATTCAACATGATCTATGGAATATGCCTGCAAATATTTTAGCAACTACACTTGCCAATTGTTTCAGAACTCAAGGATATATGTAGTTCATCTGGGTCAGGTGACTTGAATTCATCAAGGGTAGCTAAATTGTCTCTGATTATTTCTCTACTTATCTTGGGTACCAAATCCTTCTACTCTTTCTAGTTCAAAGGTAATTTTCCTGTTCATAGAAAACAAGTCACATAATAAATTGAGCAACTCTTGTTTCTCTCTCTAGTTATTTATCAGTATCCCATCCATCCCTGAGCAGTGGCAGTATCCCTTATTTGAACCTTCACTTTTTATTAAATCTAGATAAAAATAAAACCCTTCCATTTGTTATCCTTAGCTTTCTTCACCAGTCTCAATTTATTCAGAACCTTAGCATATCCAACAGTATTTATAAAGGACCATGCTGTAGGCTTCTACTTATCTTCTATTTCCTGCTCTCAGTTTCATCTATCTCAATGTTATTAAAAGTTTTAGTCAGTAGGTAAGTCTTCTGTGTATCCACATTGGTCTTCTTAGATATCTCCCCTTTTCCTTCCTCATAAAAACTGTATCTTTTTTTATCTTCTTAAGAGTTTCCTTCTCAGATATGGTGGCACATGCTTGGAACCTTTGCTATTGGAGGAAGCTGAGACTTGAATTTAGGAGTTCTGAGTTGTAATAGGGCCAAAGTTGATCCAGTGTCTGTTCTAAACTCTGGCATCAGTAGGGTAAGCTGCCAAGAGTGGAATGCCATGAGGCTGCCTAAGAAGGGTCAAGGTTGGAAAACTGAAGCAGGTTAAAGCTTCAGAGCCAATCAGTATTTGGCCTATAAATGGATGGTGAGTTAAAAAAATAATTCCTATCCTTCCTTCTTTTCTTCCCATGCTGACTTCCCATGAAACCTTTTAATCTAGGGGATCCTACCTATTTGTCCTTCTGATATGCATCATGGGCCATACAATTTGGGAACTGAAATGTATTATCCTAGTATAGTTATTAGGTCTATGGAAATAAAACAAATACAGAGGGCTGTTTCAAGTGACAAGAGCTGTAAGTATGGAAAGAGGAGTTTTTGAAGCCTTATAATATATTATTATACACAACCAGGGAAAAGAGACTAGTGGCCAAAAAGAGTTGAAAACTGAGGGGTTGTCCATTGCTTGAAGAATGGTGAAACAAGTTGCAGTATATGGTTGTAACGGGGTTCTTTAAATAGACTATCATATCATCCGCAAAGAGTGATAACTTGGTCTCCTCATTGCCTATTTTAATGCCTTCAATTTCTTTTTCTTCTCTAATTGCTAGTGTTTCTAGTACAATGTTAAATAATAGAGGTGATAATGGGCATCCTTGTTTCACTCCTGATCTTTTTGGGAAGGCTTCTAGTTTATCCCCATTGCAGATGATGTTTGCTGATGGTTTTAGATATATACTGTTTATTATTTTTAGGAAAGACCCTTCTATTCCTATACTTTCTAGTGTTTTCAATAGGAATGGGTGTTGTATTTTGTCAAAGGCTTTTTCTGCATCTATTGAGATAATCATGTGATTTTTGTCAGTTTGCTTGTTAATATGGTCAATTATGTAGATGGTTTTCCTAATATTGAACCATCCTTGCATTCCTGGTATGAATCCTACCTGGTCATAGAGAATAACCCTCATGATCACTTCCTGGAGTCTTTTTGCTAGTATCCTATTTAAGATATTTGCATCTATATTTATTAAGGAGATTGGTCTATAGTTTTCTTTCTCTGTTTTTGACCTGCCTGACTTTAGAATCAGTACCATATTTGCGTCGTAAAGGGAATTTGGTAGAACTCCTTCTTTGCTTATTCTGTCAAATAGTTTGTATAATATTGGGATTTGTTGTTCTTTGAATGTTTGATAGAATTCACTTGTGAATCCATCTGGACATGGGGATTTTTTCTTAGGGAGTTCTTTGATGGCTTGTTCAATTTCTTTTTCTGATATGGGGTTGTTTATGTATTCTAGTTCTTCCTCTGTTAGCCTAGGCAATTTATATTTTTGTAAATATTCATCCATATCACCTAGATTGCCATATTTATTGCCATATAATTGGGCATGATAATTTTTAATGATTGCCTTAATTTCCTCTTCATTAGAGGTGAGGTCTCCCTTTTCACCTTGGATACTATCAATTTGGTTTTCTTCTTTCCTTGTTTTAATTAGATTGACCAGTACTTTGTCTATTTTATTCATTTTTCAAAGTACCAGCTTCTAGTCTTATTTATTAAATTAATATTTCTTTAACTTTCAATTTTATTGATTTCTCCTTTGATTTTTAGGATCTCTAATTTAGTCTTCATCTAAGGATTTTTAATTTGTTCACTTTCTAGTTTTTTTATTTGCATGCCCAATTCATTGACCTCTGCCCTTCTTAATTTGTTTATATATGAACTCAAGGATATAAATTTCCCCCTGAGTACTGCTTTGGCTGCATCCCATAGGTTTTGAAAGGATGTCCCATCATTGTCATTTTCTTCAACGAAGTTATTAATTGTTTCTATGATTTGTTCTTTAACCGATTTTGGAGAATCATATTATGTAATTTCCAATTAATTTTTGATTTGCCTCTCCATGTACCCTTACTAATTATTATTTTCATTGCATTGTGATCTGAGAATGTTGCATTTATCATTTCTGCTCTTTTGCACTTGTTTGCAATGTTTTGATGCCCTAATACATGATCAATCTTTGTGAATGTACCATGTACTGCTGAAAAGAAGGTGTATTCCTTTTTGTCCCTATTTATTTTCTCCACATATCTACTAACTCTAATTTTTCTAAGATTTCATTCACTTCTCTTACCTCTTTCTTATCTATTTTTTGGTTCGATTTATCTAGTTCTGATAGAGGAAGGTTAAAGTCTCCCACAAGTACAGTTTTTCTATCTATTTCATCTTTGAGCTCTACTGGTTTCTCTTTTAGAAATTTGGATGCTATGCCATTTGGTGCATACATGTTGAGTACTGGTATTTCCTCATTGTCTATACTGCCTTTTATCAGGATGTAATTACCTTCCCTATCTCTTTTAACTAGATCTATTTTTGCTTTGACTTTGTCAGATATCATGATTGTGACTCCTGCCTTCTTTTTATTAGTTGATGACCAATAGATTTGGCTCCATCCTCTTACTTTTACCCGATACATATCTACCTTCCTCATGTGCGTTTCTTGTAGACAGCATATGGTAGGGTTTTGGATTCTAATCCACTCTGCTATTCACTTGCGTTTTATGGGTGAGTTCATTCCATTCACATCCAGAGTTATGATTAACAGCTGTGTATTTCTTAGCATTTTGATTTCTACTCCTAGTCCTGCCTTTTCTTCTTTCACTATTTCCGTCTGTACCAATGTTTTGTTTTTAATCAGTCCCCCTAATTCCCAACCTTATTTTACTTCCCTTTCTGCTCCCCTCCCTTCTTATTCCCCCCTTATTTTCTTTACAGTCTTTTTAAACTACCCCCACCCTCTCCCTCCCTTATATTGCTTCCCTCCCCTCCCTATACAGTGCATATACGGTGCAACTCAATTCTCTGCCCCAATGGATTGGATTGTTCTTCCCTATTTCTTTTAGTATTAACCTCTTTTTTAGCTCTAGTTGTGTGTGTGTGTGTATATATATATATATATATATACACATACATACACACATACATATACACATATGTATGTATTTATGCATACATATATTTATATACATATTTATGTCTTGTCATTTCATCCTATACAGTTTGTCACTGTTCCCTCTAAGTGTTATTCTTCTAGCTGCCCAGGTGATAATAACAATTTTTAAGAGTTACCAATGATCTCTTTTCTCATAGGGATACGTATCATTTTAACTTATTAGGTCTTTTAAAAAAAGGGTTTTTTGTTTGTTTTGTTTTTCTTTTTTCCCTCTTTTTAATTACCTTTTGATGATTCTCTTGAGTTCTGTGCTTGGGCATCAAATTTTCTGTTCGGGTCTGGTCTTTTCTTTACAAATGCTTGGAATTCTTCTATTTTGTTAAATGACCATACTTTCCCCTGTAAGAATATAGTCAGTTTTGATGGGTAGTTGATTCTTGGTTGTAGATGTAGTTCCCTTGCTTTCTGGAATATCATATTCCATGCCTTTTGGTCCTTCAGTGTAGATGCGGCCAGATCTTGTGTTATCCTCATTGTGATTCCATGGTATCTGAATGACTTCTTCTTAGCAGCTTGTAATATTTTGTCCTTGGTCTGATAGTTCTTGAATTAGGCTATAACATTTCTGAGTGTTGTCAGTTGGGGATTAAGTACAGAAGGTGATCTGTGGATTCTTTCAATCTCCACTTTTCCCTCTTGTTCTAGAATATTGGGGCAGTTTTCTTGGATAATTTCCTGTAGTATGATGTCCAGGCTTTTTCTTTTGTCATGGTCTTCTGGTAGATCAATGATTCTTAAGTTGTTGATCCTGGAACGATTTTCTAAATCTTCTGTTTTGTGAATGAGGTGCTTCATATTTTCCTCAATTTTTTCATTCTTTTGATTTTGTTTTATAGTGTCCTGCTGCCTTGTGAAGTCACTTACTTCTAGTTGTATTCTGGATTTTAAAAACTGGATTTCTTCCCTGGCTTTTTGGCCATTATTCTCCTTCTGGTCTGATTTTCTGTGGAGGTCATCTTTCATCTTCTCTGCCTCATCTTTCATTTTTTTGCCTTATCTTTCATCTCCTTTGCCTCAATTTCAAGCTGATTAATTTTGGCTTTCAAGACACTGTTTTCTGTTTCCAAATGACTTATCTTGCTTTTTAAGTTCTTTTCCCAATTGTCTTCAGCCTCTCTTAACTGTGCTTTGAATTGTATTTTGAGTTCTTCCAGAGCCTGTATCCAATTTACTGGGTTTTCTGTTTTGTTTTTTTTTTTGGCTCGGAGTTTCCTCATCCTTTTCTGTTCCATTTGCTCTTTGTTCCTTGCCTGTATAGAAGCTGTCAATTGTAATTTCTTTTTTCTTTTTCTGTTGTTTGATCATATTTACCCCTTTTTTTACTCCCCGCAGTTTCCTGAGCTCTTGCTCCTCTCATTTTTTTTTTTTGTGGTTTTGGGCTTTTATTTCTGCCTTGGAGTTTTGTCAGTAAGTCTCTCAGTGCAGTCTGTGGGGGAGGGGTGTTAGAGGTTGAGCTTCCCTGCCCTTTGGAGGCTTTGATGGGATTATATCTGTGTGGGTTCCTGGATGTGCACTGAGGCCAAAACCTCAGAAGAGGGGGCAATATGGAGTGTCTCCACTGCTGCAACTATGCCTCCCACTCTGTGCTCTGCATTTCTCCTCTATCTGCTTCCCCACTTCCTGTGTTGGACGCTCTGAGCCTGGCATAGCTTTGCCCACAAAGTGCTCCCTCCAGACCAGTGCCTTTGCCTGCCCAGAGGCTCCAGCTGCCACTGGAGGCTTAGCACTCTAGGTGGGATAGGGGTCCCAGGACCTTCCTTCTTCCTTCCTCTTAAACCCGAGTGTTCTTGAATTCTGGCTTTTGGGGGCATACCTTTTAAGTTGAGTCTAGCAGAAGGGTTACTTGGCTCTGTCTTGTAAGGTTTGATTTTCAGTCCCCTAGGAGCATTTAGTTTTTCATCGGTAAGGAAGGGTTTTCAAAGGTCTGAACGTTTGCTGCCTCTACACTGCCATCTTGACTCTGCCTGACTATGGTTGTAATGGAATACTGTTGCACCATAGGAAATGACAAATGGAATGAATTCAGAAAAAAATGGGAAAGACTTATATGAACTGATGCTAAGTGAAGTAAGCAGAACCAGGAGAACAATGAATACAGTAACAAATATTGTATAATGATCAACTGTGAAGGACTAAACCATTATCAGCAAAGCAAAATTCTAAGATAACCTCAAGGCTCTCATAATGAAGATGCTATCAACAGCTAAAGAAGGAACTATTGAAGTCTGAGTGTAGATCAAATCATACCATCTTTCACTTTACAAGTTTTTTATTTTATGTGTGATCTGTGTTTTCTATCACAACAAGAGCAATATAGAAATATGTATTGCATGAAATCACTGGTATAACCTACATCATATGATTTACTGCCTCAGCAAGGGGCAAGAGAAGGAGAAAGGGAGAAAATCTGAATCCTAAAATATCAGAAAACAATTGTTAAAAAATTGTGTAACTGGAAAAAAATTAGAAATTAAAAAAAGAGACCAGTGGCCAAAAGCAGATGGCTTGCCCATCCTGTCTAACTTGACAAAATTGCCCCCAGACACCAATGTTGGCCCAAAACAATATGGATTCAGAGGAACTATCTCCTCCTCTGTCTCCCCAGGAGAGCAGTCCTTTCTCCCTGAGGATTTATTTATGGGCAGTGACCCTGTTGCAATGTTAGTGGTTATCAAATATAGAGCCCCATTATTACAATTATGGTGGTTTCTCATATCCATGTTGGGGATAATCCTCTTCTGCCATTCTCATGTTTTTAAGTTGGCAGTGTCCTTTTAGAGGCAAGAACTGTGGTCTTTGTTTTGCCTTCTCATATAACATATAACCTATGAAGAGCAGGACCAGATATAGGACATAAATGGATTCAAGATAATTTAATCAACAAAAAGCACTCAAGGAGAATAAGCTGGGTTAACAGATCCTGATAAACCTCTGGACCAGACAAGGCTTTACTGTAAGGGGGAATTACATGACTTCTACTATTCTGTATTTTTTCTGGGGGCTCAAAGAGGCTATTTTTTATTCAAGGGCAGGATTCTTGCCTGCCATATGGGAAGCACAGATACAATCCTGAGTTAAAGTTACCTCTTCTATATAGAGTGAAGATAGGGTGGCCAAATGGGAAAGGTACTGGAAGCTCTAGGTTCAAAACCTGGCTCTATTAGCTTGGGTAAGTTCTTTTTCCTTTCTGATTTTCAGTTTCTTCATCCTTAAAAAAAGAGGTTGAACCAGAAGACCTTGAGAGTTCCTTTTAGCATCAAGATCCTATGAATTGGGGGCAGCTGGGTGATGCAGTGGATTGAGAGCCAGGCCCAGAGATGAGAGGTCCTGGGTTCAAATCTGGCCGCAGACACTTCCTACCTGTGTGACTCTGGGCAAATTACTTGACCCCCATTGCCTAGCCCTTACCACTCTTCTGCCTTATAACCAATACACAGTATTTATTCTAAGACGAAAGGTAAAGGTTAAAAAAAAGATCCTATGAATCCTATAAAAGTTCTAAAAATCATTCTTTATGGCTATGTTGGTGAACCTATGGCATGTATGCCAGAGGGGGAATGCTCCCTTCCCCCTTTTCATGCATGCTTGAGGATATTTCTCATATCACTCACCTCTGCGCAGAAGCTCAATGGAGGCACTTCTTCCCTCCCTTGTCTAGTATAGGGCAAGGGGCTCACATGCAGCATGAAGGTTGCAGTTTGGGCACTTGGTCTCTAAAAGGTTTGCCATCACCACCGTAGGGCATATAAATGATATACTCCATTCCCATGACTGTTTAGAATGTTATAAATATCACCAGATGAGATTATTATGTTCCTCTCATTCTAAAGATCTCTACTAATGGAGTTTCCACCTCATTTGGTTACCTGTTCTCTGGTTAGGAGGATTTTTCTTGAGGTGCTAAAAAGTCTTTTGCTATGTTTGACAAAAGCAAGTTTCTTAGTTTCCTTGGATAAAATTTCTCCAGCCCAAGAAAGCTGAAATTTGTCATTCTGAACTTTCTACCCATTGTTCTTCCTTTTGTCCTATGGGCCCTTGGAAAACATGTCTAATTCCTTTTCCAGGTGACAACCCTCCCAATTTCCTTCAGTACAGTCACGATCCGTAGACTGAGACCTTGAGAATTAATGGCTATGTTTTTTCACTCTTTTTAATTCTATTTTTATTATCATGCAAAACCACACTTTCATATTGGCCATTATTGTAAGAGTACACTCATACAAAACTAAAACCTCAGAATAAAACTATAAATACGGTGATGTGAAAGATAGTATGCTTTGACCCACATCCATCTGACTCCAGTGGTTCTTTTTCTGGAGGTAGATAGCAAGGCAATTAATGACTTTAGAGGTCACTTAGTCCATTTCTATTCCTAGGGGAGAATCTGCCTGTCCCTAAAGTAGGACATCCTCATGTTTTGAACATGGAAGCATTTTGGATTTCTACTTTTTATTATTATTTCTTAAACCCTTACCTTTTGTTTTAGAATTAATAATAAGTATTGGTTCCAAGGCAGAAAAGTGGTAAGGGCTAGGCAATGGGGGTCAAGTGATTTGCCCAGGGTCACACAGCTAGGAAGTGTCTTGGGCCAGATTTGATTGAACCCAAGACTTCCCATTTCTAGGCTTGGCTGTCTCTCCACTGGGCCAACTAGTTGCCCCATTAGTGAAAGGTTTGAAGCAGAGACTAGATGATCACACTTGAGAACAAACCTACTCCCTTTTCCATATGCTATTCATTCAAATACTTGAAGATAGCAATCCTGTCCTTCCCTACAATACTTCTCTTCTCCAGCCTAACCAGTCTCATCTCTTCCCACCCCCCCCCCCTTAGTTTCTTAGAAGGCTTTTTATACACCACGAGTGAAAATAGGTCTCCTGAAAAGAGTTGATAAAGTAAAAGCCTGACTCAAAGTAGTTAGCTTAGAATTTGGTCATTTGTATTGTTTTCCAATATTAACATTGTTTAGAACAGTGGTGTCTAACTCAGATAGAAACTGGGACTCCTAAACCATACATAAAGATCCCTGTGGGCCACAAACTTACTTAGAAAACCATGAATGAACATTGTCTATTTTTTATTATATTTGGTTAACTGTTTCCCAATACCATTTTAATCCGGCCTATATCTCTGAAACTTTCATGAGAAATGGACATTAGGAGTAAGATGTGGGGTGAGTTAACACATCATTATTCAGGAAGACCAGAACAGGTGCATGATAAAATTGCTTTTCTTTTCTTAAAGGCCAGGCATGGCCTGAAGTCTCTGCTGCACCAGGGAGCCAGGCTGACATCTGCTATGTGGAGATCTGATCTGAATGCTGGACTCAGCAGGATGCCTTGGCACTAGGGTCTCTGATAAGGGAATGTGCAAAGTTGCAGGAAAGATTCTTGGGTAATATGATCTTCAGAAGCAGAGTGGTCTGTTAGCTAGGCCCTCTCAGATCAGAGGGCACCAGGGAATTGGCACTGACAGGTATTTCCTGGAAACAGCTCAACCTGAGCACATGCTTTGAGGGGAAAAACCAATACCAGACCCAATGGCTTCATGACACTGAGCTGTTGTTACTATCTTAAACCATCTCTCCAGTCCTCTTCCCCCAATTTTGACACCTTCTTTCTCTCACCAGCCCTTTCCAAGACATGAATCTATCACCATGAAAAACTGCTCCACTCGTGTAAAAATTAATATATAATAACTTCAAATATTATATTTTATAAGATTTATTAATAATCACTAGAAGTAACAAAATAAAACCACATGCCCATGGCTAATCTACCTGCTCAAATAGCCTGCTCCACCAAAACTGCAACCTAGGAAGGAAAGAGCTAGCCACAGAAGACCACCCAATTTATCTCCTGTTTACATCAGCACATAATGACAGGCAGTCAGTGGGATCCTGGGAAATGTAGTTCAAATCCACAAAATTTTCAATTATACACTCATATACTCTAAATTTATCACTAACTTTCAATTTGACAAACCCAGTTCCTTGTTGACCTTGGCTCTTCCTCTTGAAATTGTAGAAGAAAGTTTTTATTTGCGTCTGACTCTTCATGACCCTATATGGGGTTTTCTTGGCAAAGATAATGATTTGATACTTCCTTCTCCAACTCATTTTATAGATAAGGAAACTGAGGCAAACAGGGTGAATTGACTTGTCCAGGGTCACATAGCTGTTACATGTGTGAGGCCAGTCTTCCTGACTCCAGGCCAGGCTCTCTATTCACTGTACCACCTATCTGCCCAGTGGAAAGAGCACCATATTTGAAATCAGAAGGCCTTTGCTCTGTCAGTTCTTTCCCCTCTGTGGCCCCCAGTTTTCCCCTCTGTCAAATGGAAAGGGTAGACTAGATGGCCTCCAAGGATTCTTCCACAGCTCCAAATCTTATGATTTGAAGACATCTCCAGTGTCAGGTTAGCAACTGCTAACTCTGGCCAGGGTACTGAAGGTGAGTGTAAGAATTCTAACCCTCCAAGTGAGAGAGAGGATGTATTCCAGCATCACCATGCTTCCAGTAGATCCATTTTCAGTGGTGGATATTGTCTGGGTGGTGGAGGGTTGCATGGCAGGTGGTTGTGTGGCAGGCCATCAGAAAAGGAGTGTGAAGGTAGGAAAATGTTATGAGATAATAACTAAAATCACCTATGTGCTGGACAGTCTAAAATCTTTTCCTAAGAATGGTGTAGGGACAAAGGAAGAGCAGACAGGTCTACTCTTCACTTAGACAGGAAAGAAACAGAATGGAGTAGAAGACCAAGAGCAGGGAAGCAGTTACTTATCTTTAAGCTCTGCCAGTCAGGCAGGACAAACTCCAAACCCAAGAAGCTGATTAAAAACAGAAAATGTATTCATCCACCCCCAGGCAATTCCAAGTGAAAAGCCTCTAGCTTGTAGGAGTTTTTACCCCCTTGTGTGCTCTGGTGAAGCCTATGACTCCCTCTTAGAATACTGCTCAGAAATGCATAAAAATAAATGGCAGAGAAGCCAATTGTATAGTGAATATTGTGTACAACACACAATACTATATATAGTTTTCAAAAGAAATTTGAAAAAACAGGTTCCTAGGTCAGTGATGGTGAACCTTTTAAAGACTGAGTGCCCAAACTGCACCCTTATGCTGCATGTGAGCCCTCTGCCTTATCCCAGACAGGGGAGGGAGGAAGTGCTCCCATTGGATTGCTGGGCAGAGGGGCAGATCATGCAAGAACCCCTCTGGCACTTGTACCATCGGTTCACCAACATGGCCCTAGGTTAAGAACTTTTGCTCTGGTAATGGACGCCACAGTTAGACCAGCTCAAGGCTTTCTCTTCCCATAGGAGACACTATGGACCATTCCTTTCTGGCTTGCCCTGTTTCTATCCCAAGTCATGGCTCCTTTACATCTATATCATTATTTACTTAGCCATCTCCCATTTGAGGAGTACCCCCTAGGTTTTCAGTTCTTTGACACTGAAAAGGCTTGCTGGAAATATTCTTTTCTTCTTTCTTTGATTTCTGTGGGGGTATATGCCTCATAGCTGAATGCACGCTTCAGTAAATTTTGGGATCTAGTTCCAAATTGTTTTCTGGAGATTATGGGACCAATTTCCAGCTGTCCTAATTATGCATTAGTGTTCTTGCTTTTCTGCAAATCTTTCCAAATCTCCTATTTTCCTTCTTTTAAAAAGTGTCTTTTGACAACATGATGGGCATGAGGTAGAACTTGAGAGTTGCTTTAATTTGCATTTCTCTAATTTGGAGATTTTTTTTCATATGGCTATTGATAGCTTTGATTTCTTCATTTGAAAACTGCCCGCTCATACCCTTTGTTTCTTATTTGGTCATTGTTGTTCAGTCCTTTTTCAGTCATGTCTGACTCTTTGCGACCTCATGTGGGGTTCTTTTGGTAAGTTATTAGAATGGTTTGCCATTTCCTTTTTTAGCTCATTTTACAGATGAGGAAACAGACAAATAGGATTAAATGACTTGTTGAAGATCACACAGCTAGTGAGTGTCTGAAGCTGGATTTGAACTCGGGAAGATGAGTCTTCTTGACTCCAGGCCCAGTGCTCTATCCATTGTACCATCTAGCTGCCCATCTTACTGAGTAACAGCTAATAAAGACGGGCTCATAGAGCGGTCATCTTTGCTGTGAAAAATTTATCATTTTTTGATCAGCTGGTGCCGAATGTCTCTGCACTTAAGTGTGCTGGGCCTAAGAAGACAGATATACGGTTTCGAGGTTAGGTGTTAGGACATAGGTAAGGCCTCCATTGCCTCTGGGAATGGGTTTTCCAGTTAGCAAACAGGAAAGTATGGTTCTTGAGGACCAGCTCCAGATGGGGCAAGGCTCTAGCAAGTTCAAAATAGGTCCATCAAAGTGATCATCAGAGGCTTCAACTTTCAAAACTCCAAGTGGAGGAACAGCTCCTACTTTTCTAGTACTTTAAGATTTGAGAAGCACTTTCCTTATAGCAACTCATCAAGGCTTATGAGCTCCATTTTACAGATGTAAAACTAAGGCTCTGGAAGATTTCATGATTTATCTGGGTGCATAAGGCTAGCAAGAGGCAGAGCTAATGTTGAAATCCAAGTCTCTCTCTCATGCCTACTGGGCCAACACTTTGCGTTATCCTACCATGCCTCTCTAGAAATGTAACTGTACATAGCTCCCCAGCAAGTGGAAGCCAGGGTAGCATCAATCATGAAAGGCCATGGGAATGCCTGAGTCCAGACCATCTTGGTGAGGGGAGGAAGTTGGAGAGAGTACAGTAAAACCTTGGATGTTGTGGCTATGTGGATCTGTCCTCCCAAAGGACCTATGGGATGGTATTTACACAATGGCCTGATGAGCAAAGAGCTGTGAATCAAAGCTCCCATCACTGATAGAATTCCTGATAGAATGACCTGGGCAGACCCAGTGACGACGGCCCAAATGGCTGGTTAAACACAGGAAGAACAAGTTGTACTGATCTGAAGTAAAGTCTTGAGGCACAGTATATATATACTTTTTTAAGGGCACATAGAGGCCAGATATCATCATTTTTTAAAAAAACAAAAATGTTTCTTGTCTATCTCACAGAATCAGGGTGAAAGCCAACAGACTGAACTTCCCATCTTTCCTTGGGGTAGGCTCAAATCCAGCTTCCTCCAACTTATTTCTTTTCTGATATTAGCTAGAGAAAGAGGATAGTACGGTACAATGGCAAGGATGTTGGATGAGATGTCAGGAGACCTGGGTTCAAGTCCTGTTTCTAACACGGCTTAGCTGTGTGACCTTAGATAAATCCCTATCCTTGTCTGAACCTCAGTTTCTTCATCTGTAAAAAGAGGGGACTGGAGTAGACTGATCCACAATAAGATGCTTCCTACTTTAAAATTCTATGATTCTGTGAGTGACTAGGAGAGTAGGTGACTTGATAATTTCTACAGGAAGTGGGAAGGGTCAGGATAGCAATGAGTTCTCACCCAGTAACTAGTGGAGTTACCTTCACCTTTGCCCTTTTCAAGCAGGTAAGTATAGTAGCATCTATGAAACCAAACTTGGACATTGTTCCTCTTTATTTATGGCAAGAGAGACTGATTTTTGGAAACCACAAAATTCTCCTCACAAATGAAAAGACCAAGATTGAAAGTTTCCTTCTTGATTTGCTGCCTGAACTAACAGCAAGAACTTGGTGTTTCCCCTGTGCTAACTGTTTATCAGGTCAAACAGGACACATTCTTAGGGGAAAAATAGATCAATAAAAATATCAGAATGACCACACAGGGGTCAGCCCCTTGATTTGCTGGAGCATGGTGCCGGGAACACAGTAGATGCTTAATAAAAGCTTCACTCTCTTTGCTGAAGATCTTGTCTCATTCTTTCCTGAAAATACTTGAGGCCATCCACTACGAGTTCTCTTATCTTTGCTTCTCATCACACATCATTTGGATGTCTGCTCTCATTACGTCTTTCTATAGTCCAGTCTCTCATGAAGAGGTGGGATTTCTTCTTACTGAGGCAAACTTCTAAAGCCCTCTACATGCATCCTTGATCCCAACTCATCCTGTCTTCTCCAGCACATTGTCCCTTCTTTTCTCCCCACTCCAAACTCCAGTTTTCCCCATGCACTGGTTCCTTCCCTACTGTCTACCAACAAGTGTCTCCTCCATTCTTAAGTAAAACCCAAACCATTTGACTTGAAAAACTCTGTTAGCTACTATCCTTTATCTTGAATTCCTGTCTCAGCTAAACTCCTTTATACAATCAGATCACTGCCTCCACTTCTTCTTTCTCTAGGTTCTAAACTCATCGAGATCTGTCTTCCAACCTTATCTTTCAGCTGAAATGATTCTTTTCAAAGTCACCAGTGATGTCTTAGTAGCTAAATCTAAAAATCTTTTCTAAATCTTGACCTCTCTGCAGTCTTTGACAGTGCCAGTAGTCTTCTCCTGAATACTTTCCTTTATAGGTTTTTTTAACCCCTTACCTTTCATCTTGGAATCAATACTGTGTATTGGCTCCAAGGCAGAAGAGTGGTAAGGGCTAGGCAATGGGGGTCAAGTGACTTGCCCAGGCTCACACAGCTGGGAAGTGTCTGAGGTCAGATTTGAACCTAGGACCTCCCGACTCTAGGCCTGGCTCTCAATCCACTGAGCCACCTAGCTACACCCCCCATAGGTTTTTAAAAACCCTTACTTTCATAGAATCAGTACTGTGTATTGGTTCCAAGGTTGAAGAGAAGTAAGGGCTAGGTAATGAGAGTTAAGTGACTTGCCAAGGTCACACAGCCAGGAAGAGTCTGAGGCCAGATTTGAACTTAGGACCTCCCATCTCTAGGCCTGGCTCTCAATCCACCTAGCTGCCCCTTCCCCTATAGATTTTTTGTGACGCTGCTCTTTCTCTTAGCTCTCCTTGTACTTCTCTGATTACTCTTTTTTGGTTTCCTTTAACGGTTCTTCATCTAGGACATGCCCAGTTACCATGGGCATTTCTGGGGTATCTGTCCAGTGCCCTCTTCTCTTCTCTCTATACTATTTTGCTTGATGATCTTGTCATTCCCTTTGGATTCAATGATCATATCTATGCAGATGGCCTGAGCTCCAGTCTTAGTTTACTAATTGCCTTTTGGACATCTTGAATTGGATATCTCACAGGCATCTCAAATTTAACATGGCCAAAATAGAAGTCATCTTTTCCCCAACTCTCGCCCATTATGAATTTCCCACTCACTATAGAGGGTGCCACCCTTCTCCCAGTTACCAGGCTTGGCTTGTACCCTTGATGTCGTCTTCAACTTCCCTCTTACACTCACTCTACATGTCCAGTTCATTACCAAGCCTTATAATTGCTTCCTTCACAGCAGCATCCCTTTTTCTCCATTCTCACAGTCATGACTCTGGAGCAGGCCCTCATTACCTCATGCCTGGACTATTAAAACAGCCTTCTGGATGACTTCTGGGTCTCAAGGCCCTTCCCTTTCTAATCTTCCCTCCACTTAGTCTCCAAAGTGATTTCTCTGAAGTGCAGGTCAGTCAAGACTCAACTCAACTCAAGAACATCCAGAGGCTCCCTCTTGCCTCCAGCGTCCAATAGGAAATGCTTGGGTTGGCTTTTAAAGCCCTCTGGAGTCTGGTCCCTTCCCACTTTCCAGCCCTTCTTACATTTTACTCCTCTCCACATAATTTCCAATCCAACAGCACTTGTCTTCTTGCTGTTCTTCACATGCGGCACTCCGACTCCCATCCCCAGGCCCTGGCGATGACTGCCCTCCTCGTCTGGAATGCTCTCCTCACTTTGGCCTACTGACTTCCCTAGCTTCTTTCAAGACCCAGTTTGATTCTTTCCAAACTGTCAAGGCCACCTGCATTCATCCATCTGTTTACTCACCAAACATTCCTCCTCTTCTTTGGGTAGAGCCTCATGCTGGGTATCAGAAGAGGTAAAAACCTGCGGTAAAACACTGTCCTCACCCTCCAGGATTTTACAGTCTATACAAACACAAATAGCTGTACTACCCAGTAATAGCTATCACAACTCCAAGTCAGATTTCGATAGTATTTCACAACGCAATGTTCTTCCAAGCGACTCTCCTGGTTAGGCTTTATCACCAGACTCAGTTAAGTGTCTTGCCCCAAGTCCAAGTCTCCTTACTTTAAAATCAAGGTCATTTCCCCTTCGCATTTACAATATCATAAAGTGTTATATGAAACACAAGGTGAAATATCAAAGGTGCCATGGTTACGCAAAATTACCACGGGGGTGGGGGTGGGGTCAGGTATTATTAGCTTTGTTTTGCAATTAAGAAAACTAAGGCTCAGAGGAAGAATAGGCATGATCCCCTGAGCTAACTTGTCTCTAAAAGGGAATGATACTAAAAAATGAGAGGCCCTCAAACGTGAAATTCTGATGGTGCACTATGACCGATCCCAAGAAGGAGGAAAGGAAGAGACAAATATGGCCTCAGAGGGAGCTCTTTGGACGGGTTCAGGTTTTAAAAGGATCCACACAAAATCCTGAAGTTAGGGCACAGAACCAAGAAAAATATTTGGAAAATGGCCTGGTCCTCTAAGACTATTTCCAAGAAGGCAGATTTGGGTTCTATATAAAGAAGAACTTACAAATATTAGTGCTATTCAATAATGGAATTGGATGATTCTGGAGCTAATACCTCTTCATCATTTGGAACATTCAAGAAGATACTTGCCAGTTATCTGATGGGGATGATATAGGAGGGATTCCTGTCTGAGGCAGAAGGCTGGACCACATAACCTTTGAGGTCTCTTCCAAATCCAAGATTCCTCGATTCTTACGAGTCTCAATCAATATATACATAATGGCTCCATGTAGTAAAAGTCTGCTATAACTTAGGTAATGATCATCCTATGTCATCGCCATGCAAGGCTTTTGTACTGGAGCTGGACATCCATCACCTCATCTCTTCCCTACCCCATCTGGAAATTAATGGTTTAAAAAAAACTCTTATCTTTTATCTTAGCATCAATTCTAAGATGTAAGAGTGGCAAGGACTGGGCAATTGGGATTAAGTGACTTGCCCAGGGTCACAAAGCTAGGAAGAGTCTGAGGCCATATTTGAGCCCAGATCCTCCCAATTCCAAGCCTGGTCCTGTATCCACTGAGCCACCTTGCTGCCTCTTGGACATGCAGAGGTTAAGTGACTTGTCCAAGGTCACACAGCTAGAAAGTGTCTGAGGCCAGATTTGAACCCAGGTCCTCCTGACTCCAAGCCAGGCACTCCATCTAATGTGCTACCCAGCTGCCCCAAATTATATGTTATTTAGCCAGACTTGATGGCTGCCTAGATGGGTGTTATATCATAGAACCTTCTGGAGGATATGTTAGGTATAATTGCTAGTGAAAATAGAATGCAGTCCCAGGCTTCTCTGGTCACTTTGTGGTACATAAATGATGAGCTAGGTCTTCAAAATCAAAATGATGGGAGAGCACGAAGGCAGAACAGTGAACTTCTGAGAAGGGAAGTGCTTAGGACACTATAGAAAGTAGGTGCTTAGGAAATGTTTGTGGAATAAAATGATCAGATAATTATATCTGGAAGAGTGTTGAAGCCATTTAGTATGACTCCTTCATTTTACACAAGAGGAAACTGAGGCCCAGGGAAGTTAAATGACTAGCCTAAGATCTTTAAGGTAGTAAAGATCACAAGCAGGATATGAATACAGGCCCTTTAACCCTAAAACCAGCATTGTTTCCCACTGTACTGTTTTGCTTCCCTCTCATTGTAATGATGCTTTCATTGTTGTCTTCCTGGGTCAGACTACATCTCAAGAATTAGATTCCATTAGGATACTACACTCTAATAAAGATAACAACAGCTCTTTATATAGGTCTTTAAATTTTGCAAGACACTTTCTATACATTATCTCATTTGAACTGCACAGCCTTGAGGAGGACACAATAGGCCAGTGATGACTAACCTACGGCACAGGTGCCAAAGATGGCATGCAGAGCACTCTCTGTGGGCATGTATGCCCCCCCCCCCAATGGTGCCTGATGACATTTTTTTCCACATCTCCTGCCCCTCTTCCCAGCAGCCCAATGGGAGAGTACAGGGGGTAAGGTAGGCAGTTCACAGGGGGCAGAGCATTCTGAGAACATTCTTCACTTCACCTACCCCTCAACCAGAAGCCCAATGGGAGCATTTTCTCCCTTCCCTGGGATAAGTGGGCAGAGGCCCAGCATGCCATCTCTAAAATGTTCACCATCACTGCTATAGGCATTATTCCCCTCCCCTTTTTCATTTTTTGGGAAATTGAGGCTCAGCCAGGGGTGTGTGTGGTAAAGTGGCTTCATCCTAAGGCCGCATGGATCAGAGATTGAGATTTGAACCCAGGTCTTCCTGACTCCCAATCTCTAACTCTGTCCATTATGCCACCTAATTGTTTTACATTTTGGGAAGAACAAACTCAAGTGCTTCAAAAGAAGAGTCACTAGGATAGTGAGGGAATCTGACCAGATACCACTTTGGGACAGCTGAAGAAACTTGGATTGCTTATTCAAGAGAAGAGAAGACTGGGAAGAGGGCTGGGGGAGAGGACAGGCATGGTTCAATTCAATTGAGCACACACTTATTCTAGCTAGTTATCTCCAAATATAAAAAAAGGCTAGAGAAACAGAGAGAGCTCACCTAGCCTCACATGTGGGGGAAAAAGAGAGAACGAGAGGGAGGAGCCACAAAATTATATATATATATATATATACACATGTAACAATCGCAAATGTGAACGAAGGGAAAAGGATTCTTGGGATGAGAAAAGAATTCTGGGAGATAGAGTCCAATTATTTATAATTATATAGAGATCTGGGCTGGTGATGCCCTATGAAGGGAGACCCAAATGCCCTCTACTTACTGGTATAAAGGAGAGGCAGAACAGAACAGTAGAATGGGGTGTAGGTGGGGGGACTTAACTACAATACCTGGGTGGCTGGGAGTGAAGTTAACACCGCCTCTACAAGAGGTAGGAAAGATCTAAATTTAAGTCCTCCAACTATTAGCTCTTGTGACTTCTGGATCTTCTTTGGGCTTACTGATGGACAATAGGTTGCCTGGAGGAACCATGGGTGCTCAGGCAATGAGGTAGCTCTTTGAATATGGGAAGTAAATGTGACATCGTTTTCTCTTGGTTCTTCTTTGTCTGACTTCCTCCTTCTCTTTTGTTGGTTTTTTCTTTCTTTCTTTTCCTTATTTGGCTACAAGTAAAGAATGACCCCCAGTTCTCCTGTGTCTGAGTGATTAAACTCTATCAAGGCACACCCTTACCTTCTGTCTTAGAGTCAATTTTGGGTATTGGTTCCAAGGCAGAAAATGATCAGAGCTTTGCAATTGGAGTTAAGTGACTTGTCCAGGGTCACACAGCTAGAAGTATTGGGGATCACATTTGAACCTAGGGTTTTCTGTAGCTACTAAACTACTGAGTTGCCCCTATGGCATGCTTTGGTGACAGAATTTCAGGGAAATGGAAGGAAGGGTGTGTATCCCCCACCCCATGAACCCAAATTGCCCTATACACCCCTGGACTAAAAAGAGGGGAGTGGCTACCCACCAAAGAAATGGAACTAGCTCTCTGAGAGCCCTAAAGAGATCAGAGGGTACAGAACCATTGGGATTAGCCTGTGATTTTGACCCTTTTTCATGGAATAGGATCAGATAACTGGGCAGCACTGCCCTCTAGTGGTTGGATGTGAAAGGAAGTCAACAGCAACACCTACCTCCCAGGATTTCTGGGAGGACAGGATGTAGTAATGAAGCTTCAGTGTTTTCCAAAACATAAAGAGCCCCTTGGATGTCAGCTAGCAAAGGTCTGGCGGTTGCTGACTTTATGGTCCCTGTCCCGCAGCCCTTTTGTGGTAGGCTTTGCCTTAAATACCTGCAGCCCTTTCCAGTAAGGCCTAGTGCTGGGGATTCTCTCCAGAGACACAGAACACAGGGAAATATGACACAAAGAAATGTAATGAAAGCTACCCAGGTAACCAGACTCCCCAGAGCTGTCCTGCTCTGCCTCAGAGATTTCACCTGGCTCTTTTTCCTCTCCTATCTGACCACACAGGAAGCTCTATACTATGAAAGCCGGTTAAGAAAGGAAAAAAAAAAACTGACCCACAAGCCTTGGCTGGATTGTTTTCCACAGGCTGGTTTTGAGGAACCTGAGTGGATGAGGAAGGCTGGGGCCCTTGTTTAGCTTCCTGGCATTACCTACTGCCTTCCTGACTGTGACAACAGAAGAAGGATCGGCCAGCCTTCTTTGGCTTAGGCCCGGAAGCACTAGGACTTATTATGAGGAAAAGCTTCCTAATAATTAGAGATGCAGTCGCTTAAAGTGGAATGGGCTGCCGTAGGGTATGGTGGCTTCCCTCTCACCAGACATCTTCATGCAAATGGATGGTCACTTGTTGGGTACATTGTTGAGAGTTGGGAGCTGGCCCAGCTGGTCTCTAGGATCTGGAGCTTTTACCTCTGAGATTTTGTGATAAAGGGGAAGACACTCTCTTTAATAAGTCTGGGAAAAGGGAACTTGAGATTGGAGTGCCCCATTTGCTCCCTCCTGCCTCTATAAGAGGTGTAACTCACTTAACTCTGTTTGCCTCAGTTTCCTTAAAAATGAGTTGGAAAATGAAATGGCAAACCACTCCAGGCTCTTTGCCTAGAAAACCCCAAACGGGATCACGAAGAGTCAAACATGACTGATAAGACTGAACAACAAGTCCCTGTATATGGTACTCAACACATCAGTCTCCAGGGCTGGAGGGACTTTCATTTGGGGCCTTCCATGCAAATATAATTTGATGGCTTCCTTATTGTTTTTCCACGCGAACACATCCTAAATAGAGCCATTTGGTGACTTGAGGGAGCAGTGCCAGGTGTTACTTTTCTTTAGGGCTGATGCCTTTCTTGTCTCTCTGAATTTGTCCATTTTAAGACCACGTCTCTAGTATCACTAGTACCAATCATTCCTTGCTTCTGGCAAGAATTTATGAGCTTTACATGCTGATAGCATCTGGGAAACAACAGGTTTTTACTATGTGAGCTCAAAGAGCAAAACTCCTGGAGGACTGATGTCTCCTTTCAGTAATAGTAATAATAATTGTAGCTGATATTTATGCAGCAATCGTAGTAAGAACTGATGTTTATGTGGCATTTGAAACTTGCAGAGCTTTTCACACCCAGAATGGGTATTCATTTGAGCCACTCAACAGCGCCATTGGGCAGGTACTACCGTGTGGCTATGATCACAGGTGTTTGTATTTTGCAAATAAGAAGGGTGAAGAGTTATTATGCCCACGGACTACATTACCAGGAGAGGTTGGAAGTAGGATTTGTACTCAGCTTTTCCTGCTCCTAATCTGTGAGAGAAAATGCCAAATCCAAAACACTGACTGCTTTTGGGCCTGACCTTTGTTTATTTTTGCATTGTAAATTTGGATTGACACCCTTGCCTAATGAAAACAGAAGCCAGCTAAGGGAGGAAGAAAGCTTGATTGGGTAAGGCTCCAAATTTTGGATTTTGCTCCCTTGTCATACACTGCCCTCTACAGTTTACATGGAATCTTTGAATAGGTATCAATACATTTGCTTTTTTTTTTAGCCTTTCTAATCACATCCTTCACATTACAAAGCACGCGAATATTTCTCTACTGTAGACTGTAATTTTTCAGTATTCGTACCAAGACATATCTTAGCTGTGTTGGAGTTGGACCTTGCTTTTTTCTGAGCTACAGCTTAATTGACTTTCCTGTATCCAGACTCTCTTTTTTCTAATTCATCTCTGACACAGTTGACAATTCGCTATTTCTAAGGTCTGACTACTTCATGACCTTGCTCAACAAGCTTTAAAAAGGTTCCCCAGAACCTCTTATGATAAAAGCAAAACTCCCTTTTTGACATCTAAAGCCCTTCATGATGTGGCTCCCATCGATTTCTCAAGGCCTATAGCATATTTCTCTTTATGGAGTCTATGTTTCAGATAAACTAATTTGCTTGTTACTTCCCATACTCAGCATTCCATCTCCCACCTCTCTTCCTTTGCACAGGCTGAACCCCATGCCTGGTGTGAAGATTGGATTTGGCTATCTCCTGATTGTAACAATGAAGGCACTTAGCTCTTCCTTTATTGTGAAGATAAAATTGTAATCCCTGGTCTATTTTTAGATTTGAATCCCCCAAAGTGTTAACTCAGTATTTAAAGTAGATCTACCCATTTTAACTACAAAAAGGTGTTAACTAATTACAAAAGGCATAACTAACTAAAAAAGGTGTGAACACCCATTTCATACATTGAGTGGCCAGTCCTGGAGAGGGGCATCTGCTGTGATTGGTAGATGTAAAAATTTAGGGGAGGTGACACAAGAGAAAAAAGGTCTTTAAATAGAGGAAACAGAGAAAATTAAGAATGAAGAAGAGTCACTTGAGGAGAGACTGGAAGACAGATACTCAGACTTGGAGTGAAGACACTTGGCTGTGGAACTGAACCCCTGGAGGAGCTTGTACAGGAGACCTCAGGCTGCTTTCCTTTTAGATGGTCACCATGGTGAGTGTAAAGGCTGACTTAGTTCCTTGCCCTTTCTGGAAGTGTGAACCTCCGAAAAAGGCTTGTCTTGAGACTCCCTTCCCCTGGCTGGGGCCTTAGTATTTCTGACTGGTTCAGAGGAAGCCAGGCTTTCTTGCTTTCTCTCCCTCCCCCCCCCCCCCTCTCTCTCTCTCTCTCTCTCTCTCTCTCTCCTTTCCTCCTTTCCTTAATATTTTCCCTATATTGTAAAATAAACTACCATAATTTCATTTACTTGAGTAATTCATTTTGGAATTTAGAAATTAAATCCTTGGTGACCACAAATTTAATATTCTGTCCAATCATAAAATCTAACACTGGAAAGCTCTCCTTCACCTCTACCCGTCTAATTCTTAGCTTCCTTTAGGACTCAGTGCAAATGCCACATTCTACCAAGGACTTTCTCCTCAATTGTTAGTTGTCGGAGCTTTATATGAAATTTGTGTCTATCTTATACTTACTGTGTATTGCCTTTTTTCTTCCATTATATATATATATATATATATATATATATATATATATATATATATATATATATATATATGAGGACCTTGAGTACAGGGGCCATTTTTATATTTATTATTGCTCCCCTAATGCTTAGTTTAGTGACTGACCCCTATCTAGTAGGTACTTAAGAAATCTGCATTGAAATACTATATAAATTGGGGTGTGTGTGTATATGAGGTGATTTCTAGGGACCTTTCCATCTTTCAAATTTGATGAGTCACACTTGGACCCCTATTATACTTGTGTGGAAAGAGGTGAGTGTTAAACGTACTTTCATTGCTTACATCATATCATTAAAAAACAACAACAATTCTCACGTTCCATCTTAGGATCAATATTGTGTATTGGTTCCAAGGCAGAGGAGTGATAAGAGTTAGGCAAGGGGGGTTAAGTGACTTGCCCAGGGTCACCCAGCTAGAAAGTGCCTGAGGTTACATTTGAATGCAGGGCCTCTAGGCCTGGCTCTCTATCCACTGAGCCACCCAGCTGTCACCCCTCCAACCATATAATTTTTAAGGCAAAATATTCTAACACTTCTTGACCCTTAGTCTAGCCCTTGATGGGTGCACATGGCAATCTAGCTGGCCTGTTATTGGTTTGTTGGGAAAGGTAGGGGGCAAGGAGGAGAAGAGAAGTGAAGAAGCTACCTATAGAAACATATCTCCTGCCTTATTGTGATACCATCCTCATCCTCATCTTCTTATCCTTCTGCCCAATCTTGACCAACAAGATGGAGGACTTGACATTCTCTCAGATCCCCATGGCTTTGCGGGCCTCTCCAAAATAGAATTCCTGAGCCCAGTTCATTAACTAACACCTCACCCTCCATGGTAATTGAAGGTTCACAGAAAGATGTCCTTACAACAGTCCTATGAGGTAGGTAGGACAAGTATTACTACAACCACTTTACAAAGGAAGAAACTGAGGCTTCAAGACATTGTTTGAGAAGTAGCATGGCATAGTGACTAGAGAGCTGTGCAGACAGGTTAAAATCTTACCTCGGACATTTGCTGGCTGTGTCACCCTGGGTGAGTCGTTGTACTTCTCTGGACCTCAGTTTCCTCATCTATAAGATGGTGATAATAAAGCTTGTAACAACTCCCTCTTAAAGTTTTTTATAAGACTCAAATGAGTTCATGTATATAAAGTGCTTTGCAAACTTTTTTCTCACCCCTTACCTTTTGTCTTAGAATCAATACAGAGTATCAGTTTCAAGGCAGAAGAGAGATAAGGGCTAGGCAATGGGGGTTAAGTGACTTGCCCAGGGTCACACAGCTAGGAAGGGTCTGAGGCCTTATGAGAACCTAGGACCTCCTATCTCCAGACCTGGCTATCTATTCATTGAGCCACTTAGCTGCCCTTTCAAACTTTAAATTCCATCCTCCAAGCTGACTCTCCAAGTCATTTTCCTAAAGGGCAGGCTCGACTATGAGCCAAATGAGTATCCTGGTACTTACTGGTCTTGGACTTAAGAAGACCCGCATTCAAATTCTACCTGACACATCCTAGCTGTGTAACTCTGGGCACTTACTGTGCCTCGATTTCCTTATCTGTAAAATGAAAGTTCTAAATCTATGATCCATCATCTTCCTTCACATTTCGTATCTCCACAAATTCTCCAGTTTTAAGCTTAGCCTCTATGGAGGAGAGGGAACAACTTCAAAGTCTAGGAGGACAGGCTTATAGATTTCTCACAAATGCATCCAGAAAACTTTGTCACTTTCTCTGAATAACCAGGAGAAGAGAGTATCAAGGAGGAGAAGGTGAACAACAGTGTCAAAGGCTGCAGAGAGATTGATGGGAATGAGGACCGAGAAAAGGCCATTGGATTTGGCCACTCAGATGAGCAACTTTGGAGAGAACAGTTCAGTGGAACGATAGTGCTGGAATCTTGGAATCTAGATTGTAAGGGGCTTAAGATGGAGGGGGAGAGGGAGGAAGGGAAGGGGAAGGAAGAAAGAGAGAGAGAGAGATAGACGGAGAGACAGACATACAGACAGACAGAGAGCGAGAGAGACAGAGAGAGCGAGAGAAAGACAGAGAAACAGACAGAGATAGAAAGAGAGAGTTTAGCTACAAAAGGCAGAAGACATATAGGATGATAGTGAGGATTGAAGGATCAAGGGAGGGTTTTTTGAGGATGAAGGAGCCATGGGTGTGTTTGCAGGTACTAAGAAGAAGCCAGTAGACAAGTAACTGAGTGAGGATGACAGAAAAGGCAGTCTGTGGAGGACATGGGAAAAATGGGCTCACTTCAGTAGGTAGAAGGCTTAGCCCTGGTAAGGAGGTCACCTCATTACGTGAGACTGGCTGAGGGGGAGATAGAGGCAGGTGGTGTCCCAGAGACAAGGCATGAAGAAGAGGGAGTTCCTGATGAATGGCCTTATTTTTTTCTGCAGAACATGAGGCAAAATTCTCAACTGAGAGACAAGGGGGAAGGGGAACGATGAGAGGTCTCAGGAGGGATGCAAAGGTTTGGAAGAGCTGATCTGGAGAGTGGGACAGTGAGTTGATGAGGCAGGTATAGGAGGTTGTCTAGCAGTGTGAGGAACCAACCATCTCCCCCTCTCCATTCTCTTTAGCTACACCACACTGGGAGTACTTAGACATCTCCTAGAACTGTACCACCTCCAAGATCTTGGACCCTGGAATTAGCTCACTGACCCCACCCCATCCATTGCCCCTTTATTTCTCTCTTCTATTCTTTCACTCAATTCCTTTTATCGGAAAAGCTGGTTCTTTGCTCTTATTCTGAGTTTCTTCCTTCTCCCTCTGTCTCCCCCTCTACCCTCTTGTCAGTTGATTTCTCATATTTTGATCTCATTCAGCTCCCTTCCAGTCTTAACTGCTGTCAGCCCCTTCAGGAGTCCATTAACCACCAGCCTAGAATCTCTTCGCCCCCTTCTTGACCTTTCACCACAGCTGCCTCTACTAATTCTCAATCCTAGTAGGTGGCTCCCACTGTCTGATTTCTCTGCTTTGGTTCCCAGGCTGCAGAATGTTGCTGGAGAAAGCCTTAAAATTGTGTTGAAAATACCCACTGTAAATGTAGGCCCACACTGCTCCCCAGGAATCCTATGATTCGACATTTATTGAGTCTTTATATCCATTCCATGACATGATTGTTCCCAACTTCCTCCTGTTCCTCAAGCCGTCAAGTAGATAGATAACTCATCCCCTGGTTCACTGAGATCTAGGCTGTCCAGTTTGGACTCCTCTTTTAAGAGCAGCTAAGTGGTGCAGTGGCTAGAGCATTAGAAAGACTTGGAGTTGGGGGGCAGCTGGGTGGCTCAGTGGACTGAGAGCCAGGGCGAGATGGGAGGTCCTGGGTTCAAATGTGACCTCAAATACTTCCTGGCTGTGTGACCCTGGGCAAGTCACTTCACCCCCATTGCCTAGCCCTTACCACTCTTCTGCTTCAGAACCAATACACAGTAGTGATTCTAAGACGGAAGGTAAGGGTTTAATTAAAAAAGAAAGACTTGGAGTAAGGAAGACCTGAGTTCAGATGTGGCCTTGGATACTTGCTATATGACCCTGGGCAAGTCTCTTCAATACTGGCTGCCTTGGTTTCCTCATCTGTAAAATGGGGATACAATACCCTTTGACCCAGCCATAGCACTGCTGGGTCTGTACCCCAAAGAGATAATGGACACAAAGACTTGTACAAAAATATTCATAGCTGCGCTCTTTGTGGTGGCCCAAAACTGGAAAACGAGGGGATGCCCATCAATTGGGGAATGGCTGAACAAACTGTGGTATATGTTGGTGATGGAATACTATTGTGCTAAAAGGAATAATAAAGTGGAGAAGTTCCATGGAGACTGGAACAACCTCCAGGAAGTGATGCAGAGCGAGAGGAGCAGAACCAGGAGAACATTGTACACAGAGACTAACACACTGTGGTATCATCGAACGTAATGGACTTCTCCATTGGTGGCGGTGTAATGTCCCTGAACAACTTTCAGGGATCCAGGAGAAAAAAAACACCATTCATAAGCAAAGGATAAACTATGGGAGTGGAAACACCGAGAAAAAGCAACTGCCTGAATACAGAGGTTGAGGGGACATGACAGAGGATAGACTCTAAATGAACACTCTAATGCAAATACTATCAACAAAGCAATGGGTTCAAATCAAGAAAACATCTAATGCCCAGTGGACTTACGCGTCGGCTATGGGGGGGTGGGGGGGAGGAAAAGAAAATGATCTATGTCTTTAACGAATAATGCTTGGAAATGATCAAATAAAATATATTTAAAAAAAAAATGGGGATACAAATAGAACTCAAGAAATAACATATCACACTTAGCACAGAGTAGGTGCTATATATTTTCCTTTCCTTTCCTCAGCCATCTGTAATACTGATGATTCCTTTTTTTTTAACCCCTCACCTTCCATCTTGGAATCAATACTGTGTATTGGTTCCAAGGCAGAAGAGTGGTAAGGGCTAGGCAATGGGGATGAAGGGACTTGCCCAGGGTCACACACCTAGGAAGTGTCTGAGATCAGACTTGAACCCAGGGCCTCCCATCTCTAGGCCTGGCTCTTAATCCACTAAGCTACCCAGCTGTCCCCTGATTCCCTTTTGTTAAAAAAAACACTTGGATATTATCTTCTCTTAACCTCCAAAATACTCTCTTCTCCATCCCCTTCTCTCACCATTTTCTGTCCATCTCTTCCCACTCTCTATTCCTGTCCCAATTCTTAATGTTCTTGCTTGTAGGAGTTCTGTCATCCGCGGCTTTCTTCTCCCTTTATAATCTCTCCTTTAGGGAACTCAGCTGCTCCCCATTTCACCTGTTCCCTCTCTGTGGGTGAGGATCACACCTGGATGGTCAGCCTTTACCTCTCTTTTGAGTTGGGAATCTGCATTTCCACCTACCTACTACACATCTCAAGGCATCTGAAATCCAACAAGTTCAAGATTCAGGCTTTACCACCCTCCACTCCAAAACGCCATCCTCCCACCAGTAACCCCATCACCTCCCCCCCCCCCGCCCCCCCTTCCTTTTCGTTCCCTTTTCTTCATTTTCCTCTCCTTCCCTTTTCATGTCCAAATGGATCAAGTCCAGCTGATTCTTTCTTTGCCTGCATGTCTTTCTGGTTGATTAGGGTAGCATGATAATCTTGTGTTGAATAGTGAGATAAAGACTTGGACGTGAAGTTAGGAAGTTTGGGGGTTAAATCTTGCCTTTGGCATTTCCTTCCTATAGAAATTCCAGCAAATCACCTGGGTCTCAGTTTTCTGCTCTGTAACAGAGGGATAATAATACCTCTCCTGCCTACCTCCTGCCTACCTCCCAGGCTTGTTTGGAGGCTCAACTATAATGTAAATAATGTGTATAGAGCATTTTGTAAGCATTAAAGCATTATTGAAATGTCAGTGATAATTCTTATCCACCCTCCTATCCATTTTTGCTGCCATTACCCTGGCAGTCCTGCCTATCCACCTGCCTGATTGGCTGCCAGGCATGGATACCTCCAATCCATCCTTCCTCCTGCTGCCAAGCTGCTTTCCAACAGGCTCAAACACAACTGGGCACCATGACTGCTCCAAACTCTTCATTGGCTACTTGCTAGCCTTGCTCTGATATTAGCTGGGTGACCCTGGGCAAATTAGAACAGGCCCAAGTCTCAGTTTTCCCACCTCTAGAATGGGAATGGCAGTGCTTGCAAAGACTATCTTTGAAAGTTATGGTGAGGAAACGATTTTGTATACCTGAAAACATGTGAGTTATTATTATTCTTATTAGTTGGTCAATCAAAAATTTTTTATTAGGAACTACTGATGTGCCGGTTAAGATGGAAAATCCTTAGCTTGGTATTCAAGGCTCTCAGCAGTCTTTCCATTCTCTCCTTCTACGACTTCTCTCCATAGGCTCCAAGTGCCAGAGAAACTGGACTATTTGCTCATCTGTGAATGTCGCACCCACCCTCTCACCAAACCTTGCTCCCTAACATTGTCTCTGTCCATCTCCAGGTCCAACTTAAGTGATGCCTCCACTAGGAAACGTCTTTGCTCCCTAGCACCTTTCAAAGATTGCCAACAGTGGCTCAGCTGTCATATATACCAATGTCTTTCAGTACCCAAAGATGTTATACATCCCGATCAGGTGGTTTGAGCTCACCAAGGACAGCTAAGTGTTCTATAATCTCCTTATTTGGTATTACTCCCTAATAGGGAATCATTTTTGCTTTGTCCTTTCTATTCTAAAGGTCATTCTCCTTGGCAAAGGAAACAGAAGCAAAAAGAAAAATCAAGATTTTATATAAAAGAAGCAAAATAAGGCGAATATTTAAATACCAGGCTGTTTGTATCTTATCTTTGAAGCAATGGGGAGTCTTTGATACTCTGAAGTGATATGGTCAGAGTCTGGCTGTGCGGAGGTTATTTTGGCAGCTTTGTGGAGGTTGGATCAAAGAAGAGAGATTGAAGGGTGGAGTTCAAATTAGAAGGCTATCAGGGGGACAGCTGGGTAGCTCAGTGGATAGAGAGCCAGGCTCAGAGATGGGAGGTCCTAGGTTCAAATCTGGCCTCAGACTTCCCAGCTGTGTGACCCTGGGCAAGTCACTTCACCCCTATTGCCTAGCTTTTACCACTCTTCTGCCTTGGAACCAATATACAGTATTGATTCCAAGATGGAAGGTAAGAGTTTTTATATTAAAAAAAAGATAAAAAAGAAGGAGATCAGAATGGTCCTGGTGAAATATGATGGGAGCTTTGTGAGTGTAGAGGAGGTTTGGGGGGTAGTTATAAAGGGAGTGTCAATAAGTCCTGGTGATTGATTGGATCTGGGGGATGATGGAGAGGTTACAATTAAGGATGAGTCTGAGGTTGAGAACCTGTATGGATATCACAAGGATGATAGTACCCTGAAGAGAAAGCAAGGAGGTTGGTGGAAGGGTAAGTTTAGGGAGAAGATGATGCATTTGCTTTCGGACATGTTGAGTCTGAGATGGTTATGGGACATCCAGGTATTGGATATACAGTGGGCAACTGACAAGAAAGAATTTGTACTTTAGGGATCTGGAGCAACATGATACGTCTTCTAGGCCATCTTAGATCTGGAGCCTCACCACGCTGAAGATACTTTTGGGATCTTTTGCTTCCAATGATCCAGGAGGCAGCTGAGGGTAGGACATTTCTTGGTTGTGACTCATTCCAAGATGGCAAAAGTACAGAGTATTACTTCAACCCAGTCTCTAAAGACCATCACTGTCTTGTACTTTCTCCTCCTCTGAGGTGTCAGAATTCTAAGAGATCCCCACCCTTTGGGAGTCAGAGGCAGTTGGGATAGGGGCCCCCTCTAAAATAATCACCCTTCCCCCCAACCCGTGATGGACAACTTCCCACCTCCCACAATCCCCATGCTTCAGAGTCCATGTGGTAAAAATCCTTTCCCCATAACCCTAACCTTTATCTTTCCACAATTCATACCCTCTCATGTCCTTCTATTCTTTTACCCCCTCTGAAATGTTCACTCTTGTTAACAAATCCTTTATCTTAAATCATTTCACACTTTTCATCCTCTTGGGCTATGAGAAACCTAGGTTTCTTCAAGATTAGCTCCTTCCATCTTTATTACCTGGTCTAACTCTTCAGGAATCTATTGGGAGAAGGGGGGTATATGCGAGAGATAATATAGGGGTAGAACTGACATGGCACAGTCATGTGAAAAGAAGAAGAGACAGGTTCCAACTAACTTTCCCGAACTCATATCACATTACCCCCTTTCGCTCATTTCTGTTCCTCCTAAACTGGCCATGCCCCACCTCTGTGCCTTGACATGGGCTGTCATGCCTGACATGAATGCCTTGAATGTCCTCTCTTCTTTCCACTTCTTAGAAACCTTAAAAGCCTTTCCTGACTCCCCCTCTCTCCCTGAGCTTTTAGCGTTCACTCCATCCTCAAAGTATGTGGAAGCGTGCAACAATGCCTCACTTAAATCCAGGTCATGTGTAAGTCAGGATGTTGCTTCATGATATCATTGGTCCTTTTAAAAAATGAAGGACAAACAGCACTTTTTTATGTGTTGAAATGTGCGTACTTCCAGTAGAACGTAAGCTGCCTGAGAGCAGGGACTCTTTGGGGTTTGGGTTTGGGTTTGGTTTTGTATACCCAGTGTCTTCAACAGTACTTAGGGCAGATGCTTAATTCTTGTCAGATTGAACTGAAAAGATCTCATGAAGTTTTCAAACATGGCAAATTGAGTGTTTGTATCCCAATAGCAGACATCATTAATTCAGGGGAAGGAGGAGGAAGAGGAGCATGTTTTCAAAGAAAGAGCATAAATTTGGTTTTGGACAAATTGAGTTTGAGTTCCTGGTCAGAAGTCCAAGGAAAGATGTCCCAAGGGTTTGCTCTGTATCCATCTTTCCCTTGGTTTGCCAATTTATATGAAGCAATATCAAAATATTCCTTTCTCCCTACAGTGTAATGGCGACTTCTCTTTTCTACACTTTTGCTTGGCTTTTTTTTGGTGAACCCTGAGTATAAAAAAAAGAAAACTTAGCCAGCTAGTGGGGTCTTTTTCATATGATTATGGAGGTGGCTGGAAGTGACCAAGTGAGCCTCTTGCTGTCTTCCAAACCTCCTAGAAGTTGGAAGGGCATGGAAGCCATCACCAGGGCTCCTCCCTTCCCCTTCCCTCCTGACCTTGGCCGACTGTACACGTGGTTTAGCTGATAAACCAGAAGGATGGGCCCAAGTGAGCAGTCTAGCCCACTAGGTGACAGTAGCAGTGAGAGAAGTGATTGAATCTCAGCTACTCCTTTGGTTTCCCTTGTTTTAACACCTTCCTGCCCCCGCCCTCCACCCTGACCACTCGTATCCCCCTGCATTCATCTAGGTGCTCTGTTCAGGATGTTAAGAGTGAGAAAGACTAAGCACGTGTAGCTTCATAGCTGTTGTTTTTTTTAAGTATCTTGATTAAACAGCTGACTCATTATTCCAGAGATTCTTGTCTGAGAAGGGCTGTTTGGGAAACAGGAGAGTTACCATGGGAGATCACCTTTCAAAGGCTTGCCTACATACAGAACGAAGGGCAATCTTAGTTTGATCTTCCAGCGGCTTTCCCACTCAAACATTGTTGGCCTGTAGTGGCGTTGACCTTTGAATGGGCCATCTTGTCAATATCTTATGGAATATTATCTATATGGAACTCCCTTATGGGATAGCACTAAGCAGACTTTTTTCCTGTGCCCAGTACATATAAATGGACTTTTTTTTAAAATGGAGAACACAAGATCAGAGAACCACATTCTAACCTCAGTTCTGCTATTATATGGCATACATGACTGTGGGCAAATGACCTCGCTACTATGGGCCTCGGTTTGTTTCTCTGCAAAGTAAGGGACTAGATCAGGTGAGCTCTATGGTTCCTTCCAACTCTAACATTTTATAATTCTAGGTCCGAGCTAGAGGAGTTGCTGATGTGCATTGGTGGAAGGAGTTTCCACACACGGATGAACTCGAAGGTCTGGGCCCCAAATACAAGGTCTAAAGTAACCCACCAGGATTTTACATCTCGGCGGAAACAAAAGGAACAGAGGACTGACCGCCCTGGCTAGACAGAATGCCCTGCTGTAGGAGCGTGTCGGTGTAGGAATTCAAAGCGTGTTAAATCATTGGACAAAGGTTGAAGTCCCTCTGGGTCAAGCCTAATGCCAAAGGTAAGGTTCTAAAAGTTGGATCCTGAGCAATTGGGGCGGTGGCCTATGGTGGAAACCCTTTCTTTCTCTCCTGCTGCACCAGGAGCTCCAAATCAGCAAGTAACCGCCGAAAGAGCACAAGACACGAGCAGGCCAAAAGCCAATGAACAAAACGAAAACAAATATGCAGTTCTCTCATGGCAGTTTATTATGGCATGAAGGAAAAAACCATCCTGTGCTCAAAGCTGATGCTATATTACAAATGTATGGCTGAAGTAGCATGTGACTATTAAAATAGGATTCCACAAAGCATGAACAATTTAAGGCATTTACAATACAGTGGCTCTTCTATAAACAGACACTTAAATATACATGACTGTAGCTGCGGACAGAAACCATCAGAGAGACAAATTCAAAATTAACTCTTCATATCAATAGACTCTTCTTCTGAACTCCAAGTCTTACATTCAAACACATATTGAAAGGCCTTATAACCAGGAACAAATCACCTGTACACTACAGATATACACGCTAGGGGTGCCGAGACCGGAGGCAGCCTTTCTTCCAGTCTGAATGAGAATGGTAAGGATGCTTTGCAGTCTCTCCAAGGTCATCATTCAGAGCAAGGCGAGCTTCTCCAGGAGATTTGCAGGGGTGGCCCTCCGGGGCTTAGAAGATCCCTTCCAATTGTCAGTGTTTCTCGTCCGGGAGGAGATCTTGCTGCTTCGCCCATCTCCACGCTAGCTAGACACTTCGATTCATCGGTGGTGTCCAAAAGAAATAGGAAAGAGACAAGAAGTCCCAAGGCATTTGGATTCCTGGTCTTCCATTTGGCACTTGCTCAGTTTGCCTAACACCCCTAGTTTGTCTTACATTATATCAAACACACGCGTGTTTCAAGCGGTAATACACAGTATTACGGAAACTAACAAAATGATTTGCATATTGGTAACAAGGTGTAACAAGCAAAACTTCTATAATAAAACAATACGTAAGCCAGAGATTTATATACAAACTGTCACAAAGAGAAGTATAAATACTTCTATAATGAATGCTTAAGAAAACACCATTTACAAAATTTGGATATATACAGTCACTTGAAAAATGGCCAATATTCAACTTTGTCACAGGTAAAGAAGTGGCTCCGACTCACCAATGGACAAAAACTAGCTTTGGGTATGTGCCTGTATGGTTGGGGTTGTGTATGAGTGTGTGTTGTGTGGTGTGTGTGTGTGTGTGTGTGTGTGCGTGCGTGCGTGCGTGCGCGTGTGTGTGTGTTTGTATCTCTGTGTGTGAGTGTGCCTGTCTGTCTGTATCTGTGTGTGTGTCTGTATGAGTGTGTGTCTGTGTGTCTGTATCCCTGTATGTGTGTCTGTCTATGTCTCTGTGAGTGTGTGTGTGTAGGTGTGTTTGTAGTGGGTTTATATTTTTATGTTTCATTTTCCCCCACCCCCAAGCCGGGGAAGGAGGGCGTCAAATGTGGGTACCTTGCCAAGAGTTAAACATGACCAGAACTTTGAGTGTGCTGCCCTAAAATATCGTCGATCATCCTCAGGTTGTTCAGCCACTCTTCATCATTGCTGCTGCTGGTTTTCATGAGAGAATCGATGAAATCTGTCTCATTGCAGCTGTCTGGCAAAATGGAATCGTTCTGCTGTGGGCCAAAATCATACTGTGGCAGCTCAGCTGAAGTACCCATCCTGCTGAAGGTCCCAGACGCCTGGCTGCTGACTGGGTAGCTCGGTGGCTCGATCCCTTGGGCTGGGCTGATTGGGTTGAAACTGGACACGCTTTGGGGTATGGGTTTCATGACATTCATAGCTGGCAATGGGGTTCGGGTTAGGCTTTGTCTTAGATTCTGACTGTTGAGCATGCTGAGGTTTTGAGCAGGCTGGCCTACATTCACTTTTTGCATCTGCCTGACTCCAGGGGCAATCTGATTGGGGGGTATCACTGACTGAGGCGGAAACTGCTGACCTGTTAGATTGGATCTCACATTTTGTTTGGAGAAAAGAGGGGTGGTGGAGAACTGCTGAATGCTGGTGTCTATTTGACTCTGATTGGGCATTCGAGAGGCCACGGTAGGGATCCATGCCTGAGGGGAGGAATTGGGATAGATGTTGGACATTCGGGCCATATTAGGCTGACGTAATTGGTGTGGGCTCACAGACTGGTTTGCTAAGGAGCTGGAAGTGAACCCAGGCAGGGTCATTCCAGGCTTGACTGCTGAATGACTGCTCTGAACAGTCTGGCTGACAGAGCTCAGACTAGCTGAAGTCTGTCGCATGGAGACATTAAATTCGGAGCCAGAGGAAAACATTCCCTGTTGCTTCCCTGCGGTCTGGGGGATCATAACCATGCCCCCTGCGCTCTGGTTCCCAGTAGTTGAACCAATTCCAGGGGCCAAGGCGCTCTGAAGGATCCCAGGTGCGGATGACATCCTGCGAGGATTAGGCGAAGGACTCGACATGGACTGGCCACAGTCAGAAGGCATCTGCTGTGGCATGGCTGCTCAAAGAAAGGAACACGGTAAATGAGACATTCCTGTTTTAGAAACATGGCACTGGTGGCATGACAGGGGTGGGTTAGGTAGGAAAGAGCTACGCCAGGTGCATTGTGGGAGGAGGAGGAGGAGGATGGAAGTACCAGAGGGAGGAAGTGCTAGGTAGTAGAAAACAAGGCATCACCTGACAGGTGCAGGTGAGCATGGAGAAAGCAGAGTCACTTTGCATTTACTCTCAGGATGATAGCTAGTTAGTTAGATCTTTGCCTGTTATCTGTCTATCTGTCCATTCCTCTATCTATTTAACTATTTTTGAGACTAGGTCTCCTCTCTCTCCCTGGCTGGCAGTGCCTGATCCAATTATTATTATTATTATTACTATTATTAAAAACTCTTCTCTTCCATCTTAGAATCAATACCAAGTATCAGTTCCAAGGCAGAAGAGTAATAAAGGCTAGGCAATGGGGGCTAAGTGCCTTACTCAGGGTCACACAGCTAAGAAGTATCTGAGGACAGATTTGAACTCAGGACCTCCTATTTCTAGGCCTCGCTCTCAATCCACTGAGGCACCCAGCTGTCCCCCCCCCCCCATCCCTGACCTGAGCTGGTTTGCTTCTCCATTGGCAGCCTGGTGGCCTTCTGCTCTAGAGATGTCAGCATACTGGTGCCACACTTGGTGTGACCACCCAATTGGCTTTAGTCCTACTATAGCTCAGAATTATTGAGCTCAAGCAATCTACCAGCCTCAGTCACCTCAAGTAGGGTCCATATTTGTGTCCTACCACACTCAGGACCTGTTAGTCTTTAAGAGATGACTTTATTTTGATTTCTCTTTTGAGTTAGATCAGAGATTCTCACTTTGGAAAACCTTTCAATTGGGATTCCACTTGGGTCATAAACAAATGGCTATTCCACATGTTGAACTTTAAGGGGGAAAGATTGCAACCAGGAATATTTCATGGAAGGCCTTGCTGACTTCTAGACCTCGTGTCCCTTCTAAAGTTTGAGGAAGAATGAGATTAGCTCCTTACTTGAAAACGGACTCATCTGTTGGCAAAGAAATGGAGTCCGCTGGTCAGATGGCACTGCCATGACATTTGGTCTCTGCTTTTCCTGCTAAAGAGAAAATGAAAAAAAACACATTACATTAGAGCAATTCAAAAACACTGATGGGGAAGGGCATCTGGCACATGCCAAGTGAGAGAAGGCCTATGACACCATCTCTGTACAGGAGAGTGAACGGCACAGGGATCCCCAAACATAGATTTGATAAAAGTAAAATGGTAACTGGTCAAGACTCAACACTTGTCCTTGCAGCTGTCCAACTTGTATAGTTCAATAGAATGCAATTTGCGGCACCCCTGGAGATACAAAGGCAAGAATGAACTGGGCCTTGCCCTCAAGAAGCTTACATTCTTTAAGTAAGTAAAGATAAAGACTATAAAAAGTCATTTTAGTGAGGCCTTGAATAGAAGGTAATGACTGAGCTAGGCTTTGAAGGAAGCCAGGGATTCTAGAAGATGGAGGTGAGGCGTAGAAGATCACCTATGGAAAGGCAAAGAGCTAAGAGAGAGCACATTAAGGGAAGTAATGTGAAATGATATGGTACAATAGGTGGAGCCAGATTGTAGAGAGATTTAAATACAAGGCCCAGGAAATTTGTATTTTATTCTAGATGCAATAGGGATCGCTTAGAGATTTTTGAGAAGGGAGTGTGCAGTCAGATCCATGTTTTTGTAGTATTAATTTGGCAGTGGTATGAATGATGGTTTTTTCCCTTTAAAATATTTTATTTGTTTCAATTGATAAAAATCTGCCTCCTCATCCCTGGAACCCTCACTCCCTTCACATGGCGAATGGAAGACAAACAAAACCCATCATAAACTTTTACGGTCAATCAAAACTAATGTCTACACTGGCCATCATGTCCAAACAATACTTGTCTTGTTCCCCACTCTGAGTCCTCTACCTCTCTATCTGAAGATGGGTAGGTGGCTTCATCATTAAGTCCCTGGAATCCTGGTTGTTCATTACGCTGAAAAAGAGTTTCTTGGATGCTTTCAGGGTTCTTTGTCTGAACCGTATTGTTGTCGTTGCATAAATTATTCTCCTGGTTATGTTCACTTTACTCTGTATTAGTTCATTCGAGTCTTCTAGGTTTCTTTGAAGCCACCGGAGGATGCATTGGAAGACAGGATGCAGGAATACCAATTAGGAGGCTATCATAGTAGTTCCACTGCAAAGTGATAAACCCTGAACTGGGAACTGGGGAAAAGGTTGTATGAGAAGAGAGAAGTAGACAGATGCAAGGGACGTTGCGGCAGTAGGATCAAGAAGGCTTGGCAGCTTAATTAGAGAGAGGAACGAGTCAAAGAATAACTTCAACGTTGTTGGCTTATGGAACTAGGAGGATGGTGGTCTTTCCTCCAAAGATATGGGAAATTTGTAGGAGGGGTCACTTTTTGGGGGGGGAATGGAATGAGTTCTGGTTGGGAGATGTTGAGTTTGAAATGTTTATGGAACGTTCAGGTAGGAATGCCTAGCAGGCAGTTGGCTATATGGGGTGAACTTCAGGAGAGAAATGAGGCCCAAATGTATAAAGATTTGAGTGTCATCTGTATAGAGATCATAATCAACTCCGAGGGGAGAGAATCAAGCGAGAAGAGAAGGCTCGGGACAGAGTGTTGGGAGAATTTAGTAGATAGGAAAATTATAAAGAGGATCTAACAAAAGAGAATGAGAAGGAAGTCAGATAGGAAAGGAGAACCAAGAGAAAGCAATCAAATGAAAGCTAAGGGAAGAGAGAGTTCTAGGAGAGGAGTGGGTAGTCAGTAATATCAAAAATTACCAATAAGTCAAGAGGGATCAAGAGTGAAACAAGTCCACTGGCTTGAACAGTTAAGAGATCATTGGTGAGAATACTTTTGGTCAGTGGTGAGGTCACAAGGAATTAAGGAGAGTTTCGAGACTCTGGGTTCAATTTCATTGTGGCAGACAGATGGCCCTCTGCATAAGTAACCGGTGAGAAGCTATTTCCCTGTTGGGTTCTTGTTTCCCTCTGGATAACGGGACCTGGAGAACTCTGGACCACTCAAGAATAGATCCTCATTTTGCAAACATGAAAGAATACCCATAGGCTTCAAATGGATGTTAATATCCTTCCATCTTCCACTGGAATCAAAGCTTGTCTCTTTGAGCAAGGAAGAAAGAAAGAAAGCTCATTTCCATTCTTTTATACTGGTGAACACTTCTTGGAGAAAAAACTGGCGGGTCAAAACTCAGGGAAAGGAAGAGTCAAGCTCTACTTGAGACTATTTCCATGTTAGTCTTCCCATTTGAGATGAGGGCCAGGGTGGTATCATTCCCAGGCCAGACAGATTACCAGGATGCCAGACTGGGACACAGATCATCGCACTGCCTCCTTTTTCCCCAGACCAGGACACTATTGCTTTCGCTCCAAGTTTAAAGGAATTTAGCTACCACTGAGGGAATGCCCCTAGGATATAACCCCACTTTAGAATTCACATGGAGGGGCAGCTGGGTAGTTCAGTGGATTGAGAGCCAGGTCTAGAGATGGGAGGTCCTGGGTTCAAATCTGGCCTTGGATACTTCCTAGCTGTGTGACTCTGGACAAGTCATTTAAGTCCCCATTGCCTAGCCCTTACCAATCCTCTGCCTTAGAACCAGTAAGGTGGAAGGTAAGGGTATTAAAAAAATAATTCATATGCTCTTTAGTAAAGTATCAGGATCCCTCTTTTTATTTAAACCCTTACCTTCCGTCTTGGAGTCAATACTGTGTATTGGCTCCAAGGCAGAAGAGTGGTAAGGGCTAGGCAATGGGGGTCAAGTGACTTGCCCAGGGTCACACAGCTGGGAAGTGTCTGAGGTCAGATTTGAACCTAGGACCTCCCATCTCCAGGCCTGGCTCTCAATCCACTGAGCTACCCAGCTGCCCCCAGGATCCCTCTTTTTGATATTTACTCTTATGTCTGGTTTGTTCATCCTTTGTTTCCAGGAGGACTCAGGACATTAAAGGATGATGTCTTGACTTGTACATGAATTGGACTTAAGTGAGGTAGTTGTACAAGGTTATCAACTCCTATATTGCCATAGGATGTTCGTTATATTAACAATGTCTTTTGTTTGCTTCAAGGGGCAGCCTGGGTGCTACTTCCTACCAGATCCCCTAAAGTGTTCTAAGAGACCTGAAATTATCTTTTATTTATTTAATCTCCCGGCGGAATGGAAGTTCCTTCAGGGCACAACTCTAAGTTTTGGCTTTGAACAAAGTTGACAACAAATATTTAATGACCTGATCAATGATTGACTGGATTAAATTTCTACACATGCCTCGTTACCCAAACCCCAAAGCTCCTTCCTTTTCCTGGATGGCAAAGGTTGGTTCTTACATTTATTTTGGATCTGTCAGACACCTGTGGCAATGCTGGGCACAAAGCAGTTATTCAATAAAGGCGTGTTGAGTGAATATTGGGAGGCACATTTGGGTGAACATCATTAAGAACGGGGCTGTCGTGGGAGGTTGTGAGTTTCCTGTTACCAGAAGTGTTCAAAGAAAGGCTGGGATGATCACTGGTCAGGAAAACTCCAGAGGAGATTCTGACATGTGATAAGACCAGGTCAGTCCAGTTGACCTCTAAGGTCATCCATCATGCATTCAGCCATGAAGAGCTAGTTTGATACTGTGAACAGCTAGGTGCTCATTGTCAACCCTTCTCTTCCTTTACTTTTTGACCCCCTTCAAATCTGCACAGAAAACTGTCTTTAGCCTCAAAGGTACCTGAAGACAAGACGGGGGCTTGATGTGTACCAGCAGAACAAGAATGGAAGGAGCAAGTAGGCAATCTTCCTAGTATACGATTCTAAAACATCTCAAACATGGGCCAGAAAATGGGCACCAGCTGTAGATGAGCCAAGGAGGCAGCATTGAAGTTTCATGTACCATCCGGCTAGCTAGTCTGGTGGAACAATTCATAGGTTCCACCATGCAGTGCCATACTCACTCCTCCATGGAAGCCTGCTACCTGGGATGCCAGTATTCTATCATGGCGGCTTCTGGGATCTGCATGGCCAACTGACGACTAGAGATCCATACCTGCCCTCCCAACCTCCTCTACCTAAGTAAGGAACTCAACTCCCATAAACCAAAGTGCTTGGGGCACATGTTGCCCATGGAGGCCGCATGACTCAAACCTGCATGATATGCTGCCGGCGCAGAATCTGCTGCTTGAGTAAATGGTTTCTCATGCATCCATTCACTGTAGCTGGAGAGGCTGCTGAAATGGAGCTGCCTGCACTCTGGAGAGGGCCTGCTTCCTGAAGTCTGGCAGCAATGCCGGCATTCCCATCCTGCCAAGAAAGCAGAAAGAACAAAATTGTACGACAGGGAAGATTACAAAAGAAACCATTTTATCGAGCAGTGGGTTTTCCTTTCTGTCCCAACCTCAGCCCACTTCCTGTCCTATGTCCCACTACACCCTCCAGCAGACCTATCAGAGCACGGGGAGAGAATGGTGCATTGATCAGTGGACCAAGCAGAACTGATAGTTTGTCTGAACTCCTCTTCCTAGTACCAGACCATATCAAAGCATTAAGGAGGAAGGAGAGTGAGCCGTACGTACATCATCGAGGAGCTCAAAGATACCTCCCTCCCTCTTCCCTTCTTCAGTGATCTGGTCTCCACACATGGCTCAGATTAAGCCAAAGTCCTGATCACTTTATCACAGTTACAGCTCTATATAGAAAACCTGACCTAAGGACATAGAGAGGAATAAAATTCTAAAAAAGCCCTCAAAGAACATATGAGGTAGAGAGCAGCTGGGTGGCTCAGTGGATTGAAAGCCAGGCCTAGTGACAGGATGTCCTGGGTTCCAATCTGGCCTCAGACACTTCCCAGCTGTGTGACCCTGGGCAAGTCACTTGACCCACATTGCCTAACCATTACGGCTCTTTTGTCTTGGATATTATTTATATATATATATATATATATATATATATATACACACACACATACACATATATATATATATATATTATATTACATTATTGGATATGCAGTATTGAATCCAAGATAGGAGGAAAGGATTTAAAAATAAAGACTATATGAGGTAAGGGTGGTAGCCTGACTCTATGGGGCATGTGTCAATAATAATACAAATAATTAATAATAGCTAACATCCATAGAATACTTTAAGGTTTGCAAAATGTTGTAAATGCATTTATCTCATGTAATCTTCGCAAGAACCCGATGATGTAGGAGCTATTATTATTCTCACTCTTCAGATGAGAAACTGGGGCTCAGGGAGGTTAAGTTATTTGTCCTGGGTCACACAACTAGTAGGCACTTAAGTATCTGAGACAGGATTTGAACCTAGGTCTTACTGATTGCAAGTTCAGAACTCTTAAGCGTGCCTCTGGAAGACATATCAAAAGAGGTAACAAAATCCAAGCGAGAGTAGCTCAAAGGAATAAAATGGAGAGTTTCCCGAGTCACAGTAGCGTTGGCTATACATGTACATCCCACACCATGATTGCCAGGTTTTAGGCACCTCCATCAAATCTGAACAGCCGATGTTGAGTACCACTTCCCAGCGTGATTCACTTAACAACATCTGAGTGTTAAAGTGAACATCTGGTCGGGAAAAAGCCAAAAGAAAAGAATCCGAGAAAAGCTCTCTCTCTAACTTGGATACAAAGAAAAGCCCCACAGGAAGTTAAAGTTTCGGGGACCTCTGGGAGCTTTTGACTCAAAATCTTTCATGTTACAGATGGGGAAACTGAGGTGGGAGGCAGTGACTTGTCAGAAGTCATACAGCTAATAAGCTACAGAGTTGAAAGTAGCACCTAGTTAAGGGCTCCTTAGTCCAATGCTTTTTCCAAGGCCACATTGCCTCTGGAGGGTATATTCAGCAGTCAAACAGAGCATCTACACTCAGATTACTATTCCTGCTTTCATATCCAGCTTTCCCATTATTAGGGTTTGTTATCATTGGCAGAAAGAACCATGCACATTCTCTCCAGCATTCTTCCCGAGGCCATGCTTCCTTTGTTTGCCAAATGGAGGCCCCCCATCCTTTGTTTCTGAATCAATGTTATCAAAGAGAAGCCCAAAGAAAAGAGTTGCAGCCTTTTGACACTGAGAATTAGAAGCATGTGAAAATAGAGAAAACAGGAAATGACCAATGTTTTTAGTGACCAGAAGGAAATGGTGGCTCAAAGTTGCTGCTTAGTAGTGGGACACTCTAGCTTTTTTGCTTAAATGCAAGGGATTGCCCAATTTACTGGAGGATTACAAAAAATAATAAAAGTAATGGTGAAAGTCATCAAAATGACTAAGTGCTCTCTAGCTGAACACTAACTTGTAGTAAGGCACAGCCAAAGACAAATAAATTTCTAAAAATGAGTGTGTCCAAAGATGTGTCCCTAAAACCCTAATCAATCGCTGGCATCGTCACCCTTACTTTCTTTGTGTTAGGGGATTATGGGCTTTGCCACGAGCTCCGTTTTGTCCCTCCTCTTTCAGGGTTTCTAGTTCACTCTGCAGTGGCCAAGAAGAACATTCAGTCACTTTCACCTGGCTAGGACCAAGATCTGGGGACCTTTCATTGAATGGGGCCAGTATAGGAGTCTTTAAAGCTTCCTGAGTGGTTCTTCTATGTGCCAGCTGGGTTAAGATGAAACTAACATAGCTGAAAATGTGTTGACTAGCTCTGAGGCATGTTGGCCAGGGTGGTCTCACTCTGCCAGAATGACAAGATGTTCTGATAGCAGCAGCAGCAGCAAGGGCATCAGTGGGATGGGGCCACAGTTTCAGTGGATGACTGCTGTGGGAGAGGAAAGAAAGAGCAGGAGCCTTCCAACTCTCAACAAGAATGATGTAGGGTAGTAGGGTTGTGAAAAGAGTTCCTGGGCCATGCCAAGGGAAGGCAGAGCTGAAAAAAGAAGAAAGGCACAACCAGCTGCTATGAAATGAAGCCATGAGAACTCGGGCAGGAGACATCTTCTAGCTATAGACAATATCAAGGGTTAAACCCTCCCTTTCCTTGAACATGGATCTTCAATGAACTTGCTTAGGGAAAGGGCCTAATCCTTCTCTATCCACAAGCAACTCCATGGGAGATTTTAATCTTTTTGAGTATGAGGGCAAGGCTTGGGATGGTGCTGAGAATGATTTGGTTGTCTGCCGTTTCCTTGTGATTTATTTTGCTTTTCTGTCTCAATTAAATACTTAGCTATTTCATTTCTAGTTCCATCCTGGTATGTCAGTGAAATAAGTACCAGTTAGGGCTTTGGACCAAATATTATCCCAATATGGAACTCAGTAGCCTTTAAGAGTTCCAGAGTGGATGGAACTTAGGAAGTACCTATAGCAATATATGTAATGATGTTATGGATCTATATAATAGTAAGTAATATAGGGAGACTCATAAGTCTCTCCAAAGCTTCCAAAGGATCACAAGCACAGCAACTAGATCTTCTCATGTGGATTGTGTTCCGCATTACTGCTTTAGTACCGTCTTTGCCCTTTTCATTCCCAATTTCCACTAAAATAGAAAATAGGGATACATTTCCTATTTTCAGCCTCGGTCGCTTTGGCGAGATTGGAGACTGTGGCAATTAGTTCTGTCATTTATTCATTCACTAATTCAGTCATTCAGCCAACAGCCTACCATTAAGTGACCTACAATGTGCAAAACACGATTATATTACTATTCTGTGCGAATGCCTGTCCTCATGAGTTCTCTTCTGGATTTGAGTTGAGTTTGAGACATAAGCCCTGTAATACAAGGTGTCCCAAAAGTGTCAGTGCAGTTTTAAGCTTGAAGAGCTTTAAGCATCAGTAGCTTAAAGCTGCATTGAGACTTCTGGGACACCCTGTACATAGAAAATATTGTGAAATTTTCTTTCAAATAAACATTCGCCAATCACTTAAGAGCACCGCACTGGGTCAAGAAGTCGATATGAAGTCTATGGAAGGCCCAGTTCCTACTCTCACAAACCTTCGAGTTAAGGAACAGATCAGACACACAACTAGATTATAATATGAAGTGTATGGGAGGAGGACAAAGTGATGTATAAGCTCCAAAGGGAGGTCACCGAGGCTGAACTTTCAGAGAAGTTTCAGTAGAGTGTGCGTGTTGGGGGGTTGTGGGTGGGGCCCAGAAACTATATTGTAAGGGGCTGAGGGGAGAATGGGTGGGAAGGAAGTAGAGACAGTGGGTGTAGACAATTCTGTTAGGAAGTTTGGCAATAAAGAAAATGTACCACCCACATCTCTGCCATCACTTCAATTTTTTCCTAGCTTGTCTTGCAGTGTGCAGACTGTCTGTGCTTACTGAAGCAAATGAGTTTGAGGCAAGGACAATCATGTTGATGCTTAGCTCAGGGCTATTGCATTAGCAAGTCATAACATTAATGTCTCCCTCACTAATCTGTCCGCCCAATTTTAAGATTGTCTAAACTTCCCCTGGAAAATCATGTGAGTTTTCCCATCATGTTATTATTGCAGAGGAGGAGAAATTTCATTATTAATCCAACCACTTCGCCAGGCAAAGAGATTAATTGTTGTTGCGGGGAAGGACCATCAGTGGGGACGGCTCAGTACAACTGAACAGCCAATGCCTAGAGAGGATTTCTCCATTTCAGAAAGAACTCAGATTTCTCATTACCCACTAGAGAAAACAATCTTTACCTTGAGGAGAATTAGAATGAAATAGCTTCCGTGGGAAGACAAGGAGCGAATGCAAAATCTCTTATTTTTTGTAGAACGTGATTAGACCAAGCCAAAAGACAAAAGAGACACACACACACACACACACACACACACACACACATACACACACACGCAGAGACACAGACACAGAAACAGAAAGAGAAATGAGGTGTTGGGTTTTTTTTTAAACCACCACTAGTGGGAACTACTGAATTCTTTTCCAGGAGAAAACACCCCGTAAGTGTCAATACTAAAAATAGTTCTCTGATGTAGCCCAGAAAACTCCGCTATCTGTAACAAAGGTTAATGAGCCTCAAGATTGTTCTTTTCTTTGCTCTACAAGAAACAAAAAATACCTCCCTTCCTTGTCTGTGGCCAAACCCAAGCAGCCCACATTTGAAATGGTCCATCTTTCGATTTTCCTATTGAAATGAACAGGAAAATAGCATCTGCACAGGTGACCTATAAAATCAAAGTCCCGAAAAACTCTGGGTGTTCCCACACCTATCCGGGAGTGCAATGATGTGGGCATTGCTAGACGAGATTGATGGATGTAAATTTGTACAGTACGGCAGGAAGCCCAGTTTGGAGAAGAATGGAAATTCCTAGCCAAAAACCAACCCAAAGGGCCCTAAGGAGGTGACATCTGATGTATGTATATAATGGGTCTATCCTTTCCCCACAAAGCTTTCAAGGAACTAACGATGTGACCATGAGGTCTCAGAATCCCAGAACCTCAGGGGCAGCTGGGTGGCTCAGTGGATTAAGAGCCAGGCCTAGAGACAGGAGGTCCTAGGTTCGAATTTGGCCTCAGACACTTCCTAGCTGTATGACCCTGGGTAAGTCACTTGACCCCCATTGCCTAGCCCTTACCACTCTTCTGCCTTGGAACCAATACAGAATATTGGTTCTAAGACAGAAGGTAAGAGGTCCAGAACCTTGAGTTCACGAAGCTCTCAGAGTTTGTCAAGTCCAATTCAGAGATGACCAGGGATCCCCTCTACAACATCCCTGCCAGACAAGTGGTCTCAATTACAGATGTAATTCTACAGAATATTCAGGAGGTGATTATTACATAAGACAAAGATATTATGGTCAAGGAAAAGATAAACATTTGTCTTTTGGTGTAGAGCTAGTCAAATCTGGATTATCTCTACTAAGGAGTATCTTGGAAAAAAAGACAAAGGCCCCCCCTGTCCTAATCATTTTCTATAAGGGTCTGGAGGATATTTGGATATAAACTCCGCTCTCAGTTTTCTAAGAGCTTGACAAAGAAACAAGGCAGTGTCGGTGCTACTGTGCTTGATTTAGTGGATACTTCAACCCCCCAAGAAGCTGTGTATCCCTCATGGTTTCATATGTGATCCTCTTTTTCGGTTCTTTGAATATGAAATGATCGTGCTTGTCAATGTCTGTCAAATTCAATTAATCAAGATAATAATCATTAAAATAAAAAAATTATCCAAGTATATGTTGTTGGTATTGTGTGTGGCAACAAAAGAAAAATCATCCCTCCTGATTACCTCCCTGTCCTGCCTCTCAAACTTAGCCCTTTGAAAGTCTCCAGCTAGATGACTCAGGGGATACACAGCCAGACCTGGAGGTGGGAGGTCCTGGGTTCAAATTTGGCCTCAGATACAGCCTAGCTGTGTGACCCTGGGCAAGTCATTTAACCCCGACTGCCTAGCCTTTACAACTCTTTTGCCTTGGAATGGATAGTTAGTATTGATTCTAAGAGAGAAGGTAAGTGAGGTTCATCATTAGAGCTGACTTTAGCAGAGTGTGATATCAAGGATTCCCTTTCTCTCTAGCCCAAATTTCTCCCCTACTTACTGAAGTCTGAAAATTCTCTGGGTGTGTGGGCCTTTTATTCCTCCTGGGAATGAAGCTCCATGAGGGCAGGTGAAATGTCTGCTCCTTATATAGTGGTTTAACCAGTGTGTGTTGTTCTCCTCGACTACCCACAAAGAGCTTATTAACTCATCTTTGTTGTCGAAGTGGGAATGAGTTTCAGTCAAAGTGCAGTAAGCAATAATAAGGAAGGAAATTACTTGTACAAAGTCATATAGCTATAAATGGAGAGCCATTTATACTTACTGATCCTAAAGCCAAGGCTCTTTCTACCATCATAGAGTCCACCTCAATAGCTTTCACTGTTTTGTTCATTGGAAAGAATGTTGGATTTGGAACGTAATGACCTGGGGTCAAATCTTATTTATTCTACTTGACTACCTGGGTGACTGTGAACAAGTCACATACTGTCTCTGGGAGTCATTTTCATCATCTGTAAAATGAGGGCACTGGACTAGATGGTTTTTAGTCTCTTTCAGTGCTAAACTGAGGATACTGTGTTAAGGAGAGGAACTGAAGAGAGGCAGGATTGCAGAACATAAAGAGCCCTAGAATTGGGCTCAGAAGGCCTTGAGTTCAAATCCTGGGTCCGCTATTTAATGCATGATGCTGGGGAAATCACTCCTGATTTCTGAGTCTTGTCTTCCCTCTGATCTATGAAGAGAACAAGAATAGAACAAAGGGGCCATATCCTGAGCTGTGGATGGAGACAGAGGACTTAGCACCTGTGGCAAGGAAAGGGAAGAGCAAGAAGGATTAAAATCTGGTTTATGAAGACTTTGGGGGTATTTTGGGGAGCTGCTGCTGAATCTCAGGCTATGGTGATCACTAGTAAATAACCTGCAAGGAAACACTTAGGTGTGGAGGGAACTTGGTGGTGAATGATTTTGTAATGCAAACAACTGTTTTCCCTAGCCCTCAATTTTTGCTATTCTGTAAATGGGGATTTTGGAGTTCCTGGTATTTTTTAAAATAGGGAAAAAAGTCTATCTAGAAGTCATGAACTAGCCTATGCAGATGATTTGGCTTAAAGGAGAATTGGGGAAGATCATTGCAGGAAGTTTTCCACTAATGGCAGAATGTATTTGTTTTTTAAAAGATACTGCTCTTATGAGTCAAGCTATTGGCCTATCAGATATATGGAAGGAACTTCCATCTTGATTTCTCCCTTCTACAGAGTACATAGACTTTACCCTCTCATTTTATAGATGAGGAAAATGAGGTCCGGAGAGGGGAGGTGGCTTATTTGAACCCAAGGCCTCTCTGATACTCTAAATCTGGCACTCTTACTACTATGCCACCTGTTAATTTTTTTTGTCTTGTGAAAGCATCATCTCATGAATAAACATACAAGAGTAAGCTATACTATAGAATTGGCCTTTGGGACTTTGTAGCTAATTGTAAATTTAAGTTCTGAGGAAATTTCAGCAGTTCAAAACCTAGTAGTGTTTGGATTTACCCTGAGGACATACAAATGGGAATCCAGGAAAAAAATACTAAAGTGAACCTGACACAATGCCCATACCTGCCTGAAGCCTTTCTGGCTTGGTAGAACCTGCCATAGCTTGTACTCCATTGTGTAAGAGTTAAAATTTGGGGGAAACTGAGGCAGGTAGAAATTAGTTTCTCTCTGCAAGGAGTATTATATTTTTATGAAGTTTATTAAAGGTTAAGGATTAAAGAAAAGACAGAATAAGAAAGCACATGTCTAGGCCCAGGGAGGCCTAGACAACCTCACCTACATCATGAAAGAGACAAGTCTGCTCAGAAGCAGAAGTAGGAAAGAGACTCAGTCACCTTTTACAGCCAGGTTAAATAGAAAATTTTGACCTTTCCCAGGTGGAAATCTCAGTGAGATTAGAGGGCATTCTGGAAGCTAGCAAGGACTCCTGGGAAATGGAGTCCCAGGTTCAAGTCTCCATTTTTACAATTGACATAGCCTCAGAGAATCTAGGGGCCACTTTGCGCCAAGGGAAGACAATGGAGTAGGTCTTCTTCTTAATACAATAAGATTCAACTCTTCACGAGAAGGACTGACAATCAATCGTTGGACTATGGGCTACAGTAATCGCAGGCTCCCCAAAGGAAGGACTGAACTCTCAGAGGGGAAAATAGGCGGGATTCTTGCTCACGTATAGGTCATATGTGAAGTCCTGTGAAGTCCTTCGCATGTTCGGATTCAAAGGAAGGGATTGATTTGAATATTTATTGTCAGTGTCCTAAGGGTGCAAGGTATTTTCAAGAAGTCATCCAAGTTTGAAGTTTACTTTCTTCTTCCATGTGGCATCTGTTCCCTCAGCCTCACCCCAAGCGTCACCTCCTAATCTAAGTGGAAGCAAGCATGGGATTGCCTTACCAGCCTGGAAAGTTGCTCTGTTGCTATAGAAGTAGTTACAGGTGTGCCCCCATTTCCACAAACCCTTTTTTGGGATAAGTTTGAAGTTTTGTATAGTTAGCAGAGTAGGAATATAGTAGAGTAGTTGAAGGCCCTGCCCTGGGTTCCAGTCTTAACTCTGACACTTACCAGATCTGTGAACACAGTCAAATTACTTTCTCTCTCTAAGCCTCAGTCTCCACGCCTGTCCAATAGGGCAATAAAACCTGTACCACCTAGTTTGCATGACTTCTAGGAGGACAGGACTTCATAAATCTTCAAGGCTGACAGAAATGTGAGGAGTAGTTGCTATTATTAGAGAAAATAATAATAGTAGCAGCTCAAATAAGATTGTAGACTTGTTCCAGCCAGAAAGGACCTAAATAGATGGTGGAGGGTGGGAGTAAAGGGAGGGGTGGTGACTACATCACAAAAGGATTCTTCACTTTATAAAAAGGATTTGTCACGAGATTTCTTTCAGTTGGAGAGTCTAGTCAAACAAGTGACACAAGAAGGGAAAGCCACTTGACAATCTGAGTATAATCAGAATTTTTAAAAAAGTCCATTTGAAATGATACATGCACAGCCATCTTTTCAGGGGGGGGGCATATCTGCCATATCTGTAGAGTAGATCCTATTCCGAGAGGCTAGAGCTAAGAAAGCTCATCAATTCTGTCTCCCCAATTATGAGAGTTACCCAGCAGAAGATTAAGATTCTGCTACACCTAATGGATCCAAAGGTAGACTGCTCAGAACCCAGCACTAGCAAGAGCACCAGCTCCCAGCTACTCACTCCACTTAGCTCCCTGATGTTCTGCCAGGTAAGGACATGCCCAAGGGAACCCGCTACCTAGTTCCTAAATATATGCCCAAAGGGGACTCTTCCCTCACCTCCCCAACCTGGAGATCTGGGAATTTCTTTCACCCCATAGCCCACCAGTGCTTAACGGTGGCTCTGACTGAACCCATCCTCTCCAAAAAGTGTTTTAAGCCATAAAAGTGTCTCCCCAGTAGAGACATTCACCCCTGGGAACAGCTCTCAGTGGCCAATCGTAAGAATGCTAGTACTAAGCAGCTTGGGAGAAGGCTTTCCTGGGTCTGCAAAGAAAGAAAACAACTTACTGAGCTTAGTCAACTCTGAATTATCTGTCTGGGTTTATAAATATTTGGGATCTTATTTGCAAAGCTGGACTGACACTGTCACCTAGTCTATTTAAATGGGAGCTCAGTTAACATTAACAGAATTTTTGTTTACTCAAGTCTAGTAGGAGCTAGAAGGGAGGCTCTTTGAAAACTGAAATAATGACCTCCAAGCCCCAGGGGGAAGATGTGAATCAGCAAGCTAATTACCTCCCTCCCCCAGCTAGCTCAGAGAGACAGGCCAGCTCTGCTTTCAGCTGGGAGTTCTCTAATAGTCTGCCAGGCAATGGAGTCTAGACCCAGCAATGGAGTGGGAAGCAGGGGCCAAGATGGGACAGTTGGGCTACTTTCTAGCTTCTTCTGAGCTCGAGCCTTACTGCATGGTTCCACTATCTCATTTCAAGTATCAGGAATTCCCAGCACATCAGCCATTTGTTGATGTTCAGTCACTCAGGCCTGCCTCTTCGTGAAGCCATGGACCCTGGCTCGCCAATACTGTCCATGGGGGTTTTCTTGGCAGAGTTAGAGGAGTGGTTGGCCATTTCCTTCTCCAATAGAAGGACCAAAGCACCTTCCAGAGTCAAAGTGAAATGATTTGGAGATTGACCACCATTTTGGATGCTCTCTACCTGAGAGCAGGTGACTTTGAGGTGATTTGGGAAGGGATGAAGGAAATAGTCTCTGATGAAAACTAGAACTTCCTCTGAGCAGGACAGGCCTGGAGTTGGGAGCCTTGATCAGGTTACAGGTTGGACTAGATGGCCAACTCAGACTGGGGGGTTTCCTCCACTTAACACTAAAATCACATGAGGGAAGAGACAGAACGCCCTTTGCAATCCTTAAAGTGCTCCCTAACTATTAGCTATTATTATTGCTGTTGTTGTCCTGATTCTCCTTCTCTTAGGAGTTTCTGAGGGCAGGGCAGGGTTGGTAACAGACTATATCTTCAGCTGAAGAATGCCCCGCTGTCTGCTTTGTTAGGGTTATTTTCCTGAAGGGTGAGCAGATGGAAAGCACTGGGGCTTGGAGAGCACACAGAGAAAAGAAGGGAAAAAAATCCAATCACTACCCTCGAGTGGAAAGCACTGCTTGTTCTCACACAAAGGCTGCCGGCAAACAGACTTGCCATTAAAGGGCAGGGTCCTAAGATGCTTCTTCATTGCAGTGACTGCTTTCTGATCACTATCACTTATAATGCATTCATTTTCTCTGAAAACAGATGCAGACATTTTGTACCCAGCTATATTTCATGCACTAAAGATATAAGTCCATGGTCTGCTTCAAATCCTCCGCCAAGGCACATGTTGGCTGTCTCCACTGTCCCGAGATTCCAACCTTAATGGGAGAGTTTGGGGCTCACAAGGGGGCAGTTGATCCATAAATTTGGGAAGATAATCTCAAATCACATTCTTCTGCAATATATTTTTGGCTGGCGGCCTTTCTGCCTATCTCAACTAGGCTGCCTTGGCCCTAGCAACATGATACATTTCTCATTTGTATCAAATAGCCTGTGACTCTAGTCATCTGTTATGCTGTGCTGTGTCCTAATGAGGATCCCGATACCGACTGATTTGCCAGTGGAGTTCTAACTATATTATGTATGTCTGGGAAGAGATCACTGAGCTCCCCAACTTTCAGACTCACTTTATAGAAGGCAACACCAATTGATGAGTAAAGCAACTGTGAAGAAAACTGGCTGCTTAGCCAAGAAATTGTTTTGACTTATTTTGTCACTGACTTGACTGAATAGACTGACTGCTTGGGTGTTGTGTCTGTCTATGCACACAGACTGGTTTGATGGCGGGGTTGTGGGGGGGGGCACCAACAACGGTTGAATTTGACCAAACAATCAATTACTTGAAAACATTTGACTGAAATCAAAGAACTCATTAGTCATGAGATCGTGGATTTAGGGGGCACTTTGAGGTCCAATTCCCTCATCTCATAGATGAAGAAACTCGAATGATTTGTCCAATATCATATAGGCAGTGATTAGAATTTGAACCCACGTCCTCTGACTCCAAATCTAACTTTCTTTCCAATTCATAGCACCAGGCTCCAGGTACTAAATGATTGGTTTTTTGGTAATTATCTTTGAGAAGCCTGTTTGACCACACCCGACTACTTCTCATCCCCATCAGTCAGCTTCTTCCTTAAACTGGTTTGTCGTTTCACTTATGTGGCCCAATGAAAGGCATTATGGGATAGTGAATGGAGGACTCCACCTGAAGTCAAGAAGACCTCGGTTCGAATTCCATTTGGTTCACGCCTGACTTTCTGATCACAGACCTTGGGCTACGCAAAGTTTTCTGAAGAGAGACTGCCAGGAAATCACACGGCTAAATACATCACTACTTAAGTCCTCATCAGAACTTTGCAAGTCTCTCGGGCCCTGCCTATTTGGGGCCATAACCTCTCTTCTCCTAGTTAGAAGGGAGGAGCAAAGTTTAGCCTTGGCCTAAGCAAGTGGTTTTTGGTCCATTCCTCAGCTGATACTGGGGGTGCATGCGGATGAAGGCTTTGAAAAGCAGAATCGGGTGACTGGGGCCATATAGAAATGTGAAACGGTGACCCCACCTCTCTGAAAGAATAGATATGCACAAGGGAAAACACTTCTGCAGCAAGGAGCAGGAAAACCCCTCTTTCCATGGGAAGCGGGAAGGAAACATGCTCAGGGGTAACAGGAAGTGAGGAGAAAATTCACCACCAGTAGGCAGAGCAGGACTCTGGACTGGAGTTGGAAGCTAACTCCCATTTGGGGATTCCTTTCTCTCAAGATTTCACTGGCGAGACTCAGTGGTATCAACTTAACAGTAAACATCCAGATAGAAACTGAACTAGCCATACCAAATGCAAGTGTTTGGTCTGAGTGATACTCAGTCTGGGTGTCTGGGGCCATTTCAAGGCAGCTCGGCAGCTAGGTGGCACTGCAGTGGATTGAGTGCCAGGCCTGGAGTCAGGAAGACTTCCCGATTTCAAATTAGTAGCTATGTGAACCCGGACTAGTCCCTTAATCCTGTTTGCCTCAGTTTCCTCACCTGTAAAATGAGCTGGAGAAGGAAATGGCAAGCTACTCTAGTACCTTTGCCAAGAAGACTCCCAAATGGAGTCACAAAGATTCAGACACAACTGAAAACAATTGAACAACGATAAAATTGGTTGGGTTGCTTAGTGGTCAAGAGGGCTGGGCCTGGTGACAGGAAGGCCCGGGTTAAAATCCGACCTCAGATACAGACTGTGTGATGCGTGACCCTGGGGAGCAGCAAGTCACTGAACTGCGAACTGCCTCAGTTTCCTCAACTGTAAAATGGGGATAATAATAACAGCACCTATCTCCCAGGATTGTTGTGGGATACTATTTATAAAGGGCTTTGCAAACCTTCAAGTACTAGTGATTATTGTTATTACGATCATCTTGGTTTGGGACTGGTTTTAAAAAAAAACTTTGCTGCTATGTAGTTACAGTCATTGTTATTCATGAACCATATTCCAAACTAGCTTTAAAAGTCACTCTTCAAACTGGCAGGTAAAAAAAAGCGAGAGGCAAGTTGGTATAAAAGGTGAGAGCCGTAGATGAATTTTTATGGCCAAATTACAAACGTTTAAAAATGAGATGATGGAGACGGCCTCACCTCGAACCATTCTCATCTGAAAAGGCAGGATTTTGATACGATGACCCACCAAAAAAGGGCTGTAATGTTCTTACCAAGTCAGTGCAACGTACTCATAAAACATCTATCCTCAGCCTTCCAACTATTTATAAACTGTATATGGCTCATTTTTTCTTTGTCATTTCATTATTACAGATTTGAGATCACTAGCCATCTGGAGCTTCATTTCATCAAGCTCTCTGATTTGTCCTTGGAGCAAGGTAACGTGGGACACAGGCATGAAATGCTGCTTTTTACCCCTGATATTTCTTTATGCTTTCCCCCCATAAATCTCCTGGCTAATTTTAAAGCATTTCTTTTCTGCCGCTTTAGATTTATTTAAAATTGCCGATCCAGATATACATACTTAATCCAGATTTTTATATTAAAGAGACTCATTTAACCTCCGTAAGAGACAATAAAAAGCAATTAATGGGGTTTATTTGTAGATAATTGAAACCTTTCAGACTGTGGCCCAGGAGTACCTGGTAGCTTCATGTGACTTTTAGTGTACTATGGATGGGTCAAGCCTTTCTCCTCTACCTTGCCACTCCCCCACCCCCATCCTGCCTCAGCATTTACACTTGCAGGGCCATAGTGTCCTACAAAGCAGAATAGAAGCTCTGTATTTCACATCCTCAATTTGTTATTCAGTCATTTTCAGGTGTGTCTGAGTCTTGGTGACCCCATTTGGGGTTTTCTTGGCAAAGATCCTGGAGTAGTTCACCATTTCCTTTCCCAGCTCATTTGACAGAGGAGGAAACGGAGGCCAATGGGGTTAAGTGACTTGCCCAGGGTCACACAGCTAGTAAGTATCTGAGGCCATATTTGAACTCAGATCTTTCTGATTCCAGGTCCAGTGCTCTCTCCGCGGAACCCCCATTACTGTTATAGAAGATGCCCCTCTGGCCAGGGATATCTTAGTAAAAGTAACAGGTAATATTTACGTTCACTTATTAAATTCAGAGAGAATGGTTCCAATCATCCCTCAGACCTCTAGGATTCTGATTCTGCTCTATCTTCTCTGGAGGAAGGCTTATTTTGGAGGTTTTTTCACCTCAACTTTTAGAGAGGGAAAAGCTTGTAGGATGCTAGAAGAGAGGCGTTGGGGTATGGTAGGAGGGAGAACTCTACCACTTCCTAGTTTGAGATCTTTGACCAAACCACCTTAGTCCTCTAAGCTTTAGTAGTTCCTCTGGAAAATAAGGTTGCACTCAGTGATCACTGAGGTCCATTCTACCCATAAACCTATGATCCTCAAACTGAAAGAGATCTCAGGGATAAATTAGTCCAAGTCCCTTATTTTGTAAAGAGATTAAGAGATGATGAGTCCAAGGTCACAGAGGACCATGGCCAATTGGAAGCTAGGGGCAAATTCATTTCTAAGCCCGTGAATTAACACAAATCATGACCCAGCCAGTAATAAAATAAGCCCAACTGCCTCTTACTTGTCCAGTCTCAAAGGAGTCTCTTCCTTTCTCTGGGCTTCGGGTTCCTCCTCTTGTAAAACAAGGCATTGGATCTCAATTCTACTATTTACCTACTCATGTGACTTTGAAGGGGCAAAATGCAATAGTGGAGACAGTACAGGTCTTAGCATCATAAAGATTTAGCCTTGAATATTGCTCTCTATCTCCTACTAGTTGTATAAGCACGGAAGCAAGACTTAACTTTCTGGAGCCTCAGTTTCCATGTGTAAAATGGGGGTATTTTACCTGTAGAAGTCATCCCATGGGGTTGCCGTGTAGCTCAAAGGAGATTATGAGTACAAAATGTTTTGCAAACTGTTGAGAGTTCTAGAAATCTAGCTCTTATGTCTATTCACTTCTCAGGGCCTATATCCTTATCTAGAAAGTGACCAGGTTAAACGAGATCATCTCTAAGGCTCCATCTAACTCAGATAGTCTGCAATTCTATGATGTTCATGCAGAGGAATCAGCCCTTGCCTGTGGAGTCCACTCTTCATTGACAATTCTCTCTAGCAGTATCAGCCTTTTACAGGGCTCAGGGCTAATCTGAAATTTTGAGGACATCCATAGCACCATCCATGTATGGAGACCGATTTGTACCGTGAATTGAGGAGCCTCTTTTTTGACCTCAACTTCCAAGATAATAATAATAGCTAACATTTGTATAGCACTCACTATGTGCCTGGTATGGTGCTAAGTGCTTTATGATTACAATCTTACCTGATTCTCACAACAACTCTGGGAGGTAGGTGCTATCATGATCCCTGTTTTACAGATGAGGAAACTGCGGAACACAGAGGTTAAAGTGACTTGCCCAAGGTCCTCCTGCTAGGCTGGATCTGAACTCAGGTCTTCCTGACTCCACACCCATTTACTCCAGAGAAATGAAACATCACCAAATTCTGCTTCTTCCTTTTGTCTTTTCCCACTTCCAGGGCAGTCTGACAGTCTTTCTCTTTTAAACCTTATCTCCTTTGCAACTCTTATCAGTACAGGAGAATTAAGGCTTGAATAGCTGAAACCTTAGCCTGGGCCACTTGGAGTTTTTAATGCCTGGAGGGAGGCATAATAAAAATCACAGAGACAGGAAGAACAAAAAAGGGTACTAAAGAAGGGGAGGCATCAGTTGGAGTTTTACAACTTTAAGAAATGCTTGTACTACCCTTGTACTGTGTGAATGAGAGAAATGCCGAGCTTTGGGGCAACACTGCCCCTGAGCCTGGCAAGACCATTCGATGGGTCTCGTCCTGTAAGTGAACAGTGGGAGCTGTCTCATCCTCTTGCCGCTTAAGGCCAAAGCCTTGCCCCTCTGTCTGCTTGGCCTAGGAACAGGAAACTCCTTAGATCACCCTCTAGGACCTTCCAGAATAGGCCCACAGGATGATATTACTGCAGCTTCCCCATGTTGGGAATGGTCCAAAGAGTCAAAGGGAATGCTGGCCCCATGGTTACTGATCTGCTTTGTGAAAGGCTGATATCTACTCTCATGTTATGAATTATTTAACAGGTTAAAGATTGGTCTCATCTTCTCTAGCCAACGTATGGCTATTTCAGTCTACAAGAGGAGGCAAGTAGGCATTAAGAAGTTTAAAGCCATCCACTGTAACTACACTGGCTCTGAGGGACTTGAAGCTTCACTGGCTTCATCCACTTTTCTCTTTCTCAGATGAACGACCATAATATGGAACTCTCAAGAGAAGTAGGAGACAAAAGGAGGGAGGGAGGAAGGAGAGAGGGAGAAAGAGAGAGAGAGACAGAGAGAGAGAGACAGACAGACAGAGAGAGAGAGAGAGAATGAGAAAGAGAGAGAGAGAGGGAGAGAGAGAGAGAGAGAGAGAGAGAGAGAGAGAGAGAGAGAGAGAGAGAGAGAGAGAGAGAGAGAGAGAGAGAGAGAGAGAGAGAGAGAGAGGGAGAGAGGGAAAGGGAGAGAGGGAGAGAGAGAGAGAGGGGAGAGAGAGAGAGAGAGAGAGAGAGAGAGAGAGAGAGAGAGAGAGAGAGAGAGAGAGAGAGAAGAGAGAGAGAGAGAGAGAGAGAGAGAGAGAGAGAGAGAGAGAGAGAGAGAGAGAGAGAGAGAGAGAGGGAGGGAGGGAAGGTTAAAGAGAGGACCAAGCACAGAAAGATAGAAAGGAGACAGGGTAGAAAAGAGGGGGCACATAGTAAAGAAAGGCAGAATGGCAATGGTAGGAGTAGAGGTATAGACATGAGGAGAGAGAGAGAGAGAGAGAGAGAGAGAGAGAGAGAGAGAGAGAGAGAGAGAGAGAGAGAGAGAGAGAGAGAGAGAGAGAGAGAGAAGGAAAACGAGGGACCAATACTAGGAAGGTGAAATCATAAGATCAGAAGCTGAAGGCCATCTTAGTACAACCCCCCTCATCTTAGAGGTGAAGAAACTGAGATTTGGAGACCTGAAGTGACTTGCTCAGACCACTCAGGCAGTAAGTGGCAGTAGTATGGTATGATCTGAATCTGTGTCCTCTGACTCCAAAATGATTGATCTTTTCACTGCACCAGATGAAGGGAAGGAGTCAGAGAATTAAAAAGGTGTGACATAAATTCAGAACTATGTCTCTGTCTTTAAGTAGTCTCACTAATAAATAGTGCCTCGTTACTATAATTTCGAGGCACCCGATTCAAATCTATCCTCTTATAAGGACCAGAAGATCAAAGGTTCTCTCTCCCATCTATCCATTTGTGAGTATACCATGATACAGAACATCATGGAAAGAGGTTTGCCTTGGTTTCTCACTGGGGCATTCGTTATCATTTGCTTCCTTAATTCTTCAGTAGAAGAGAGAGGCCAACTTTCTCAATCCATGGGCCTTTGGTCAAGCCACTGTTTTTTTCTTTGACTACCCACAAATTTGCTACAGTTAAATTCTTCTAGAATACAAGACCTGCCTTGGTTCCTTTTGAAAGTGGCTCAGTCTTTCAGGCCAGTACTTAAGAAATTTAAGTAACTGGGTGCTAACTGGAATCCTTGTGGCCGAAAGAGTTGATGGTGCATGTAGCTTATATTTTAGAGGACTTGAGCTGTTGAGCAAATCAGTCAATTTCTCCACTCTCTCAGCACATGGAAAAATGCCTATGCTGTCCTTGCTCCACTAGCCTCCCCCCCCCCCCCACCCAGTGGACCTGAGGGATGACCTAGACAGGAAAGAAGAATCCCACGATTTAACAACAGGCAGTGAAAAGGCTAACAAGGCACTCAAAAGATCAATCCAGCTCTATATTTTGTAAACCTTTTAGTCTCCATATATCATGAAGACACTGTAAGTCAACTAGTCTTTAGCCCTTGAAATGAAATATTTTCCAAGTTGGCCAAATATTATTTTTGGGTTTCCCTGACAAATTGCTTTCTATTTAATCAAATTGAAGAGTCAGGTATTTTCCCCCAAAGTATAAATATCTGGAGCAGAGCTCTTTGCCCATCAAAGATGATTAAAATCACCTAGAGTCTAGAATCAAGTACTAAATGCTTGGATGTTTCTCAGAATTCGGTTTAAATCAAAGGATTATATGGAACTGGTAACTTATTATTTAGTTGCTCAGGAAAAAGCGCGCCCCTCCTTTCTCCCTCCTCCCCACAACCAACAGCATAAAAAGGTGGAAAGAAACCTGATAATTTAGAAGACAATAAGAAAACAGGATTGAATCTGAAAATGGATCCGAAGAAATAAGGGACTTGATTGCAAACTCCTCAAGGACAGGGACCAACTACGTCTGTTATTTTTGTACTCTGCCCAACTCCAACCATGGTGGTAGGCACATGGGAGTCACTCAATAACCATTTGTTGAATGAACAGATAAACCAGTTTAATGGCCTTTTTTCCCCTAAATGCCTTTCTAAACAAGACAAAGATTGGCCTATTGGAGGCTATTTTTTATGGCACGACTGGCTTGGGCCAGCTGGCCCATCTGAAGATCAGAAGTGATGATAACTTCTTAGACTTAGTATCACTTTTGGAAAGGGGAGAAATTCTGAAGGTCCTCCACCTTCTCTCCTCTCTTTCTCTGTGTCTCTATCTCCGTCTCTGCGTCTCTGTGTCTCACCTTTCCAGCACATTTCCCTAACTTGGCCCAAATGGCAAAATATTTCCAGATTGAGAACTGTGGAGCTTCAGTGACAGAGTTCGCTAGCCCCTACTGAGTAGATGAAACATTCCTGACCCACTGCTGCACTGTATCTCTAAATGAATGTTCCTAGGGAGTCATCCAACTGCCATACTCAGGGAAATTGATCAAATGAGAGACGCAAGATTTCCTTTAGAATAAGGAGAAGTCACACAAGTGGAAAATGAGATGCTATTTCAAAAGGACAGCCCAAGTTGAAATGAAATCATCAGAACTTTAGTGGAGAAAATGGTCTTTTGGCATCTAAGCATCATTTTTTCCCATTTTCTGCTACAAATCAACTGCTTTTCCAGGAGGGACTCCTGTCGGACAGGATTAAGGCTGTGTCAAGACTGCAGGACCAAGCACCGATTTCTCTATTTATGTGACTTGGGATTTGGTTGCTAGCCCCGGTGAGCACAGCTGCTCCTTGTTTACTCTCTCTGTTCTGGTCAGGAATGGTAATCTTTCCATGGCTCAGAATCTTCAACCTGCCCTCTCACTCCACAGGCCTAAATTCAGACAAATAATAAAGTTGCTATTTCCACTGCCATATGACATGGCGTTTCCTTTCTTTCTCCTCTCATAATGACCCCTTTGGTCACCCTTCTTCCTCACCCTGGGGTTCCGTCATATTCTCGCATCTCTTTTAGGCCCACCAACCTCCTCTAATTCCTACTCTTCAATTTGCCACTCCAGCATTTAAATAAAAAGGGCTGAATGGACCGTAGAGATCACCTCAATTTATCGACAAAGAAAGGGAAGCTCAGAGAGGGGTGACTGACTTGTCTAAAGTCACACGGGGAGGTAAGGGCAGGGCTGGGTGAAGAACCCAGGTCTCTTCATTCCTGTCCTGGGGCTTGCTTCTCCCCATAGAAATACACTATTATACTGTGTGTGGGACTCAAATTCATAATCCCTGATTTAGCCAGGGAGCACCTTTTCCCATTAAGCCAGAAGGACACGTAGATTAGGTTACCCTGCTTAGGTATCCTTGAGCACAGAATAGGACTGCTTATTCTCTCCGCTCTCTAATCTCAGTCTCTCTCTCCACCCCCAGCTCGAGTTACCACTTAAGCTAGCACCATCTAGCTCATTAGGGAACACAGCCTGGGACAGAGTCCATGCTTGTCACCTGTCCTGGCCATGCACCTATTTGTCCATTCGTGAAACCCTCCCAATCACCCAAATCCCCTTTAGCCGATCCGAAATCCGTTCTCTGTTCCTCTGTTACAATGAGTGGGTCTCCTAGACTATGTTCAGATAGACAGTCCCCGACCATTCTCTCTTGGTCCTATTGGGGTTCACTCATGTCGTATAAACTCTTTGGGGACTCTTTGGGGCAGGAGCTGAGGAGGAGTAAAGCAAGGGCTGGAGGAGCATACCTGCCCGGTCCAAGGACACAAAGATTAGAACTCCTTGTTTCTACTTTCCAAAGGTGAGGTCAAAATTCGTGATACTCTCCTGCCTCCTCTCCCTCAAATCCCTGCTGACTTGGGCCACCACTGCGTGGTCCATTTCAAACTCTCTTATCTATTATGCATTCTCTAGTGTCCTAACTATGTTCGGAGAGGACTGATTCCATTGATACAAGAAGCTCCCAAAGGAGGGGAGTGCCTCTATGAGTATCAGTTGGGGGGTCCCTCCTTTGGCCCTTAGATAGCCTTAGGGAGTTGACTAGAACACTGGGAGGCTGAGGGGCTTGGGCCCCAAACTGACACCGCTGGTATGTGTCAGAGCTAAGACACGACCCCAGCTCTCTCTGTGGAAAGGTAGAGGACATTGCAAAGTAGGGGGCAGGATCACCTGAGTTCAAACCATGCCTAAGATACGTCTTAGCAGCAAGTCACTTAACCCATCAGTCTCACTTGCTCATCTGTAAAATGGGGATGCTTATAGCACCTGCTTCACAGGGTTGTTGTGAGACTCATAAGCGATAACGAACATAAAGTACTTTGTAAATCTTTGAATGCCAACTAAATGCATGCTAACTATTCTTCTTCTTCTAAATGATAATGGACTTACCCACTATGCTACACTGCCTTTCTGAAGACATAGTATATTTTATATATAATCAGTTATATTTTATATATCAATCATCAGTCTATATGAAACTAAGTGGCCATCAAGTATTCCTTAAATAAACAAATTCATGCTCTTGAAAATCTTAATTGGGGGGCAGCTGGGTGGCTTGGTTGATTGAGAGCCAAGCCTAGCAATGGGAGGTCCTAGGTTCAAATCTGGTCTCTTCTGCCTTGGGGCCAATATACAGCATTGAATTGGCTCCACGACAGAAGGTAAGGGTTTAAAAAAAAATCTTAATTGCTTCTAAACTCTTGGCCACTTTTTGTACTGCCCCTAACACCCTAACGACATCATATGACCTCATGAATTTGCCCTATGGAACTTCCTTTCTGCCTGCGCCTGCCCCAAAGGGTTGTGTTTTTGAAGAAATGCAGGGCTAGGGCCAAGAAAAGTGTGAAATGGATAATTCTCTAAACGGAAATCAAGGCTCCTGCCTTTGAAAATAGATAGTGAAATCTGGAAAGATCTGCATGAACTGATGCAAAGCAACATAAGCAGAACCGGGAAAACATTCTACACAGGAACCGCAATATGGTGTGATGATCAACTGTGGAAATTTGGCTTCTCTCAGCGATGCAACAATTTGGGACGATCCTGAAAGAGTTATGACTATCCAAGTCCAGAGAAAGAACTGTTGCAGTTGGATGGATACGGATGGGTGTATTCACTGGTTTTTTTGGGGGAGGGGTTGGTTATGTATGACTTTGCCCTTATAACAGTGACCAATATGGAAGTATATTTTGCATGATCATAAAAAAAGAAAATATACAGTGGCTGAAATTAGGCCAGAAGTTCATATCATATAAGCAGTATGGTTTAGTGGGCAGAACATAGTATCAGGAATGAAAGAAACCTGGATTTGATTCCTGGTTCTGCCTTTTATATCATATGTAACCTACGGAAGGTTATTTCCCCTCTTGGGACCTCAGGCTCCTCTTCTAAAATGAGAGGGTGAGAATGGATGACCACGGAGGTCTCAGCTCTGGCATTCTATGAGAAACACATTCTAAATTAGTCCAAACGAGTATAATTAAAGGATTGAATTTTTTCACTTGGTCTTTAAAGAACCGTACTTTTTTCATTTCACAACTGCCCCTCCACCCAAACACTGATGATCTTTAGATAACTGGGGCAGAAGTTACTGCCTGCGAATGAGTTCATGTGATTTAAAATTCTTCCAGATCAGCAAGGCTGATTTTCCTAGAACTGGGGTGGTGATGGGGAAACCTCCAGAAAGGGGAGAAGGAACCATGGAACCCTCCAAGAGTGGGCGGGACGATAAAAAGGATAAAATGTGAAGGCTGGCTCTAACCCTATAAAGTCAGATTCTGCCTTAAGAGTCACAATAATCAAGACACTTCTGCCTGGTGCCTGTTTGGTGTCTTGTCTGCCAGGGACACCCGAAGGGGGCTATGTTGTTGCCTACTTTCCCTGAAAAGCGAAAAGCACCCTCCCGAACAGAGTTCTAACTAGGAATTCTTTTCCTTGGGGAAAAAAGTAGGGAGGGAATAGAGTATGGCCCAGAGGAGTGTGGGAGTGGTGGAAGAGGGGAGGTCCATCCAGCCTATGCCCCCAGTGGGGAAAGCCATAGTGATGAGACCCTGGGGAGGGGGAGGCAGGGGCAGGCAAATGAGTGAGTTCCTGCTACACAGTGCAAGGTGACAGAGGACCCTGAGGCATGGGTGGGGGCAGCAATCTCTGAATTGCTGCAGGGAGAAAGGTCATTCTCCTTAGGGAACAAATACACATTCTCTTAGATTTGAGCGCCCTGGAGAAACATCCCAGTCACTGCACCCTAGTTGCATCTTTGCTTCTCAGCCACAATTTCCAAAGGAAAATATATTTGGCTGCCAGTCTCTTCTCCCAGAAAAAAAATGTATGTTACATATAAGAGGAACGATCATATACATATACATATAAGAGGAACACCTTTCCCAACAAACAAAGCTGCATATATATACATGAACAGGGACTTCTACTAAGCATCCCTTCCACAATTCAATGCAATAATTCATCATCCTTTGAGCTTTACTGTGGCTATTTCCTGGAGATGTTTGTCATTTTCCTCTCGGTCATTTCCCTTCTTCACCCTAGTCATGAATCGGCATTGACTTCTCTTTCTCACATAAGGAAGGGAGAGACCTGCTGAAATGGGACGTCCATGGAGGCCCCTCAGCACAGACATCTTGCAGCTGTGAGCAACTGTGTCAGCTGACTTCCAATGGCCGCAACACAAATCTTAACTCTTCCAGAAGAAGACCACTGGGTTCCAAATGAACTGAGCCTCAAGAGAAGGTCACTCAGTTTTTCAGGCCCTTAATACCTGGAATTACAGTAATTCCATCTTTTTCCCCTAAAGCTCTTGGGTTACATCAATCTCTCGATCACAACCAAAGTCCATCACCAAGCAGGAGCCCGAGCCGGCCTTTCTGCTCTTAACCTGCTGTCCTGGGGGAGGAGGGCCTCCCAGGGTGGCAACAGTTTTGTTTCGCTTTTTCAAAACTCGGGCAAAAAAGGCAGTCTAGTGCCAGCCGGTCACTTAGGGGCAACGAGCATCGTCTGGATGGATGAAAATGGATGTCGCTCCCTAACAAAGGGAGCGACAATCAGTTAGCTAAACAGGGAGAGAAGAGAGAGAGTCAAAGGAATGATCTGGGGGAGACCAGGGAGAGGTATTTCCTGATCTTCGATGGACCCGAGGCATAACATATGGCTCTCTGAAAAGTCGTTTCGTTCCTTTTCTAAAATGCTTGAGCAGATTTCACTAAAGAATGGCACTTGCTTCCAAGAACAGAAAGCAAAGAAGATTTAACTGTAAAAAGTTTGAGCAGTTAATGCTTCAAGACAGGGTCAGCAGTCACTGATGGATGGATGGATATAACGCCTTCCTGCCTACCCCAAAATATTTTCCCTTGGCTTAAGGACCTGTCTCCAAGAAAGCCCTCTTCAAATGGGAGGAGTAAGGTGATAGAAGCCATGACCCACCCTTTCTCACTCTGGATTTTTGCTTTCTGCTCTTCTCTCTGTCTGGGATGTCTGCTTTCCCCTTCTTCCCCTTCCCTACCCCCTCTTTAAAAAACCCCGTACCTTCCACCTTAGAATCAATACTGGGTGCTGTTTCCAAGGCAGAAGAGCAGCAAGGCATAGGCAGTGGAAGTTAAATGACTTACCCAGGGCCACACAGCTAGGAAATGTCTCAGGGCAGATTTTACTGACTCCACATCCTAGCTGCCCCCATCCCTAAACTCTCTTGAGAGATCAATTCAAATGCTTCCTCTTTAAGGAAGCCTTTCCTTGGCACCACTGTCTTCTACTCTAGCCCCATGAGGCCTTCTTTTGGCCCCTTCCCCTAAGATAATAAATTGTGTCGCATCTCTCTAATGCAACGGTTAATCACATATTCCCATCTATTACATTTAATTATGTATGTATCTTTTCCACGTACCCTACCTTAAGCTCTGCGAGAACACAGTGTCCCTAAAGCATGATCTATGGACTAGAAAGAACAGAACAGAAATGACTCTTATGGAGGGGAAATAAGAGATAAATAGGGAGATAGGAAGAGAATATTTAGCTCCCTTTGATGAATTCACATCAGCAGGCACAGGGCAACAACATCCCAGGGGCCTCGGTGAGGTGGTGATTGTCACTGTGGTGCCACTGTCAGTGATCTTTGCAAGATAGGGGAAAACAGGAGACAAGGACTGGATAAGGGCCAACATTGTTAGGATTTTCAAAATAATTTTTTAAAAGAGCAGAAAGTGGCACCTGCCAATTAGAGGCCCGGGAGCTTGACTTCAATTTCTTATAAAATTCTAAAATACTGAGGCAGCTGGGTGGCTCAGTGGATTGAGAGCCAGGCCTAGAGATGGGAGGTCCTGGGTACGAATATGGTCTTCGACAGTTTGTAGCTGTATGACCCTGGGCAAGTCACTTGGCCCCCATTGCCTAGCCTTTACCACTCCTGCCTTGGAGCCAATACTTAGTAGTGGTTCCGAGATGGAAGGGAAGGGTTTAAAAAATTCTAAAACATTATTAAGGGAATGGTTAAAGGACATCTAGAAAAGAAGAACCAGCATGGCTTCATTAAGATGAATAGGTTACCTATTAACTCCATTTCTTTCTTCTCTTTTGGAAGAGTTACTACACTGGAATATCAGGGAAATTTGTTGGAAACAGTTTGCCAAGAGATTATGTATTGGGGGTAGGTTGTGTTGATGCCTTTTGCTTTTCCATCGCACTCACTTCCTCACCCTCAGCCCATACACCTCCCCTTGTTTTGTTTTTTAGTTTAGCAAAGCAGTTAACTAGGCCTCTTATTTACAGAATGGGCAGCCATAAGCCCCACGAAAGGCCAATGGGGTGGATTTGGAACCGGGCGAATGATCAGACTCCCCCAGAGTAGGCATTTCTGGTTTTATAAGGCCGACATCGGAATGCCCCAACTGTCTGTGTTTGGCCCCGTGCTGATTAAAGCTTTTAACAGTTACTTGGAGAAAGTCACCGATAGCATGCTTATCCAGAGTGGGGCTGGCACAAGGAGAGCAGGGATAGTTAAAACTTGGGACAACGGTAGCATCCAAGGATAACTTCATGGCCTGAAACATTGGGCCAAATGTCAGGCGATTAAACTTAAAAGGGAGAAATATAAAATCTGACACTTGGGTTCCAAAGGGCAACTTCCAAGTATAAGGTGGGGCAGGCATGGCTGTTCAGCAGATCATCTGAAAAAAAACCCTGGAGATTTTAGTAGGCTTACGGCTCAACATGAGTGAACAAAGGAAGCTAACTGAGACTTAGGCTACGCCGAGAGGCCAGGCATCTAGGACGAGGGGGATGCTGGCCTCACGTTCCTCTGCCCTGGTCAGTCCACAGCTGGGGGATTTCTTGGTGGCACTTTTTTTTAAGCCCTTACCTTCTGTCTTGGAGTCAATACTGTGTATTGGCTCCAAGGCAGAAGAGTGGTCAGGGCTAGGCTATGGGGGTCAAGGGACTTGCCTAGGGTCACACAGCTAGGAAGTGGCTGAGGCCACATTTGAACCTGGGACCTCCCATCTCTGGGCCTGGCTCTGAATCCACTGAGCTACCCAGCTGCCCCCTTGGTGGCACATTTTAAGAAGGACACTGCTAAAAGCTAGAGAGCAACTGGGATGACAAAGGCTTTGGGATCAAGCCACATCTGGACATCAGTTGAAGAAAGGGAGGAAGTTATGGCCCCAAGAAAGAATAGAAAACGTAGGTGGGACGTGGTCAATGCCACATGGAAACAGATTCGGGATCGCTCTTCTTGGGCCCAGAGGGGCAGAAGGCAGAGCAATGAGTAGAGTGACAAAAAGGCAGATTTAGGTGAGAAGTAAACTTCTCATCAACTCAAACTAAGCCCACATGGAATGGCAACCTCAGGAGGTAATGGGCTGCTCCTCACTAGGGGTCTTCAAGCAAATGCCACATGACCACAGGCATGTTCTAGTGGGGATTCCTCTTCAGATGGGGGTTAGGCTAGATGCCCCCAGAGGACCTGCCTGACTGAGACTCTGAATCTGTGACAGGGCTCATGTCTTATTTATTATGTAAGTAAGATGTTTTCCCCAATACCTAGCACACTTAAGAAATGGAGTTTGGATTATGTCTGTATCCCTGGGAGATTGAGATGGAGGGGAGAGGGAGAGGAAGATTAGCACAATAGTCCAGGAGTGGCCTTGCAGTAAGGTCAACATAAGGATGCCTGGAGACTGGGAGAGGGGCACTCAAAGAGGGAGAAGGCAGCATTCTTCATTTTCTAGGCAATGAAGTGGATAGAATATTAGATCCAGAGTCAGGAAGATCAGAGTTCAAATCTGGCCTCAGATTCTTACTAGCTGTGGGACCCTGAGCTTATAATAGCTTAACTTCTTTTTGCCTCAATTTTTCTCATCAGTAAAATGGGGCTAATAATAGCACCCACCTTCCAGGGTTGTTCTAAGGATAAAATAAGATCGTCGTAAATCACTTTGCAAACCTTAAAGCACTGTATAATGCTACTACTACTACTACTACTACTACTACTACTACTACTACTACTACTACTTTTTCTTTGACGTTTTGCCTAGATTCCTTCTCTAAGACCCTCTTTGACATGCATATTGCTTTAGCAACATTCTCTGTAAAGAAAATCTCAGAATATAATCTTTCAAGTCAAGAACATCTCGACACAACTGAGGAGTGAATCCTAGAGAGACCAATCCTGCTCATACAATTCCAGAATATCACCAACTTCCCCAAAGCTCCAAGGTACTAGTCATTTTAATGTGTACCTTTTGAAAATTAATGCCAAACAAGCCTTGAGAAATTTCTTTTGAAAAAACCCAAACAAGAACAACCAGAAAGGACTACCATGTTTCAGTAAGACTCGTGGAGAGGAGCCCCTTAGATGTCATCTAGTCAATTCCTTCATTTTAGGTAACTGAGGTCCCGATAGGGGAGGAATTTGTTTAAAGTTTTCCAGGGAGTTGGGGGATCGTTAAGAAAGGTCATAATGCTGAAGAATTTGGACTACAGAGCTATGTCCATGATTTAGTCCTTATTGATAGGCCAGATGACTTGGAGATGAAGCTCAAAACATCTCTCTGCCTCACAGCACCAAACATGTTCAGTCAAGACATGATAACATCAAAATCTCTCTGTTCCCGCTAATCTTGAGTAGAGTTGCTCATTGTCCATTAATGGAATACTATGTACATCTGAGCAACCGATCATCTATTTTAACTAATTAAGATGCTTTGGATCACATTAAATTGCTATATGGGCTTGAATCTGTACTTTGTGGTTTGGGGTGAAGTGAAAAAAACCCAAACTCAAAATGGAATTCATCCATAGAAAATGCGCAGGGCTAGCCTCTTAGAAGTAATTAATGGCACCGAATTCCTAAATATGAACGTCACTGAAGAACTCCAAGAACAGATCAAGGTTTGAGTCCTGAAAGTAATAATTATCAACAGAAACCAAATGTCTCCAAGAGTCATTATGGGATAAGACTTGAAAATCTAAGAGCCTTCCATATAGCGTCAAGAGCACAGGGCAACGGATGGATTCAGTGTGCAAAGGGGAAGGGTCATTGTACTTCGGGCACTTCTTTCCTGGGGTTGAGCTGCTAATGGATTGCATTGGGTATCCCTAGGCCACTGCTCTCAGAGAACACATGCTGATGCCAATCTAGCTCCAACAAGTCCCAAGAGGATTTTCCAGAGGCCTGAAAAGCCTAATAATGCCACTCGGGTTCTCTGGTTCTAGAGGCTGCACTGTCTGTCATTCAAGGCTCTGGCACAAGCTAGTGCCTGGTTGCGGTTCTACCTGGAGCACGGCCACAAGTGATGCTAGGGTTAGAGAGAGCGCAACTGTCCAGTCCGCCAGAATGAAAAATACAGTCCAGACGGCAGCTTAATTCCAATGTTCACTGAGCCCAGAGCCAAAGCCACTGCCCAAAGCTGCACTTTGCAACCTCATTTTGCTCCTTATTGCAATCAATGGAGCAATAAAGGAAGTCATGGGCTATCTCAGGGGGGTTGGGATGTACTTATTCTGCCAAATGGCACATTTCCATAGCAAAACCTAAATGGAGCTTATTAAGGAGCAGCTACCAGCAAAGCGGAAAACAAACACCTACAAGGAAAGCCCTACGTATGTGACAATCTGTGCCCACCAGTGGTTTCGAACCAGTGTTTCTCACATTGTCTTCCACGTGACTCAGAAAGCCTCTGAGAATACCTTGACGATGGCAATGGTTTCCCTCCTAAAATACTGAACATGAAATTATATAGAAAACCTTTTACTGCATGGTAATGGCCGGGCGGGGTATAAAAATGGGCGTGACTCCATTTTAGACCCAAATTTCCCCAAACCCTCCTTTATTCTAGGGGCTACTCTATAATCTTGGGTCCCTCCCAACCAACATTTCTAGGCTGCCAATATCTTTTCAAGACCCAAAGTATGGTTCTGCAGTCCAGTTTGTTTGGGCAATGTTGCTTTCAACCAACCTTATGATTCTTGTTAACATTAGGCAAAGAGCTTATTAAAATACATGGGGAAATGACACGTGCTTACTATCTGTCCTTCAAAACCTGGGAGTTGGACACCAGGCTAATCTGAAGGAAATATGAGAGTTAAAAACATACTCTGGGAAATCCTCTAAGTGGGGACTGAAATGGCTCTGTTGGTATTGGGAATCTTCAGCGTTATTCCAGGGCGATATACGCTAATCTTTCTGGAAATGGGAGAAAACTCAGAAAATTAGTGGCTGGCAATTCCAAGAGGGTCTTTGGGGTTCCCGTATAATTTGCTGCTGTCACTGTTGTGCTTGAAATGGCAGGCAGAGGTCATGGTTTTTCCTTTCAAGGGACAGCTATGAGCCCTGCTATTCCTACTGCTTTCATAACAAGAACAATAAATGGAAGGAATAAAACTGGACGACAGAAGGATGGAGTAAACATAATGAAGATAATTTTGGTCCCCTTTCTGAAAGCAAGACTACTTGTCCAATTATGCCAGAGGAGAGAATGCCCCGATCACACCTAGCCACCTGACAACACCCAAAGGAAGTGGGAGCATTTTACCCTAAGAGTCGATAGTTTTGTGTGTGATCAGAGTTCTGCATGTACATGGAAGAGCGTGATTTCCCTCTAAGATGCAAGGACTGATTGCATTCTGAACGTGAATGTCTTATCAATGATTAGTGTGAGACACTCAAAAAAAAAATCCCAAGGTTTTGAAAAGGAAAGTCTGCACAGTGAGTTACTATCTGAAGAAAATTTGTCATTGCCTCTCGTTCAAAACTAAGGTCTCACAGGACGCCCCTTATTTGTGCCCAAGATTTTAGAACTTAACTCTCAGCCATCATCCCTGAAAGTGCACTGGCCCCAGAAGGCCCCACTTTCCACAGCAAGCCGGTCACTTGCGAATGGCAGCTCCCTAGCGCCATTTGGCTGGCTCTTGTATGAATCAGTAAACTGTGAATCATCCTCATGTTTCCAGCCTCCCAGATGCACTAGAGAAGCCTTGAAACAAGTTTGGTGTCTCATCTCATTCAGACACTGAGACAATATCAGTTCCTGTTTACAGCTACTGCTTTGTTCCCCCACCCACACATAGAAATTTCTCCAAAATGACCAGAAAGAAAAAGAAATTGAGTTCATTTTTTTTTACCAGGAAAGTTATTTCTAGGTATTAAAAACCTACAGTAAGCCATGTCATGCATCTTTCACTGAAGCCTTAAAAAGTATAAATGAAGGAAAACTCCAAGGGTGTCCATGATGGAACAACTGTGCCTGCCTTTATATAAGACTCTCATCTCTGGCTACCCAAGGTAGCGAGTTTCTCCTCCACTTTCATACGTGACAACAGAATGTTGTTAATTAGAAAGGGATTAATCAGTGATTAAAATGTTTTCGAAGCACTAAAAATAGAAAGACATGTTTGAGCCCTCTTTCTTTTCCCATGTTCCACAGCTTATCTTTGAAAGGGTTGCTGAAGAACGGCCAAGGGCCATTCCCATTCAGGAGTAGCTGATGCTATAAAGCCTCCTTTTCACAGCTTGGCTACCTGGTCACCTTTGTTAACAAAATGGCAAACCAGGAGACAGACTTTATTTCTTGGCCTTCCGAATGAGCTGGTTTGACGATCTCGGGACCTTTGGTAAAGGAACCGACTGTCTGTACTGAGCTCTCCCAGAGTTGCTGCTGCTGAAGGGATACGTGTTCCTTCCTATTCAGTTCTTCCACTTAGAAGAGGTGATAGAAGACTTTTGTGGCCCATTAGTAATAGGTAAGAAAACAACTTAGACCTTTCCAATGGATTGCCCATTTATGTCTTAAAGTGGCAAGTCAGCCTACTATTTGTTGGATGAAGGGTTAAGATGGCAGTCAGCACAGTTAAGCCTGATTGAACCAGATAATAATGATGGTAGCAGTGATGGAGAATGACCATCTTACATTTAATTTTTTTTTTGTAAACCCTTACCTTCCGTCTTAGAATCAATACTATGTATTGGTTCCAAGGCAGAAGAGCAGTAAGAGTTGGGCAATGGGGGTTAAGTGACTTGCCCAAGGTCACGAAAGTGTCTGAGACCAGATTTGAACCTAGATCCTTCTGTCTCTAGGCCTAGCTCTCAATCCACTGAGCTACCCAGATTGCCCCCCCCCCCATATCTTATATTTAATATGGCATTACCCACACAACAATCCCAAGAGGTTGGCTGTGCAAGTGATATTATCTCCATTCTGCAGTTGAGGAAAATGAAGCTCAAAGACTAGGGAGATTTAATCCCAGTCACAGAACTATTAAGTGTTGGAGCTGCCATTTAAACGCAGGTTCATTGATCTTTCCATGATACTGTAGAAAAATTTCTCAATTCTATACTTTGCCATTGTAGACACAACTAAATTTGGGTTTGAAATTCCTTTCCTTTTCAAAAATATTTTTTTTCAGCCTATACTGTGCTTCATGAAAAGGAAATTTAACATGAAATCTTTGGTAAACGGAGGAGATGATACACAAAACAACAGTAGAAAAGTGGCTTTCCATGGGAGAAGCACCAATTCCAAAAGAGCCAAGCTCTCTGAAGGCAGGGACTGCTTTTTGTTTGTGTCTTTCTGTCCTCCATGACTTGCACCTACGAGTTGAATTGAACTGAATTAAGAGGGGAAGAAGGGTTGTGTTTTTTGCAGTGCATTTCAAGTAATAGACAGAAAATACTGGCATCTGTGAGCATGCCTAGCCACAGAGAAAGCCCTGGCTGGGGAAGTCCCTTGCTAGTTCTACACTGCTTTCAGCTTTAAAAAATCTCACTGCTTTTGATGTGGGGAAATGACATGATCTGGCCTCTTGGTGCACAAAAAAAGCATACCTCATTGCGGGCAAAAAATAAAATAAAATAAAGACTCAGGCAAACATAGGATGTTATTTCTAATTTGCATCAGAAAGAGGAAGGTCTTCTATTGAAGAGATTGAACACTAAGCAATATTGATATGGGAGAAAGGTCACACTGGCTTAGGAGTCAGAAGATCTGTGTTCTGGTCTTGGCTCCGTTGTTAACTAGCTGTTTGACCTTGGGCAAATTCCTTTCCCTTTCTATGGGCCTTGGTCTCCTCCTCTGGGAAAAGGGGGCTTAGATTATTTGATTTAGTGCAGTAAATTAGAAAGAATGCTGGATTTAGAAACAGAAAACCTGGTTCTACCACTTATCACATGTATGACTTTTGGCAAGTTATTTAACATCTCTGGGCCTCAGTTTTTGAATCTGTACACTGGGGACCTTTATGGTCCTGTCAAGCTTTAAAATCTGTGCTCTCCCATCTCTCTCACATGTCCTTATTAATTTACATGTTGCATTTCTTGTTAAGCTGTGAGAGCTCCTTCGGGCAGGGACTGATTTTGCTTTTCTTTGTAGCTCCAACACTTAGCACAGAGCCTGGCACATAGTAAATAGGTGCTTAATAAATACCTATTGATGAATAGTAAGTATTTAAGAAATGCTTGTTGACTGACTCATCTGATGATCTCTAAGCTCTGTTCTGGCTCCAAAATTCTAGGAGTCTATTTCACTCTGAGCTTCCCCCTTCCAATTAAAAAAGATTCACAATGGGATAAATGAAAGTATCGACTCTATTACATAGTTGGCAAATCAGCTGAGGGAGCATTTCACCCCAAGAGGTGGTATAGGTTACAATCCTGAATGGGTATAAGAAGGGTTAAGATGACTAGATATTGCTAGATGGCATTAAATGAAGAAGGCTGGCAGGATTTTAATTTTCTTTGGTTTTACCAGTTATGGATCAGAATTCTGGAGGTTTAAGCCATGCTCTTATGGACTACCTCTCTTGGTTCTGACTTTCAGAGACAGAAATAGAGGCTGGATGGCAATGCAATTGAGTGTGAGTACTCTTTTCCCTAAATGGTTCTCAAAATTAGAGGAGCATTTACTGTTATTATAGATTCTCGCCCTACCCTCTAAACTTATTAGGATTATAAAATCAACATCAACCTATTTATTGGCGCTGGACTTTTACATTTGCTGCAGTCACAGATTCACCTCTGCCCACCTCCCGGACTCGATTTTTGAGAACAGCAGGGCTACAAGTTTCAATGGTTTTGCCATCTCATTGAGATGGGTATGGAGAGCAAACCATTCATGCCTTTTCATTTTGTGCAATTCTTGTCTATGTTCTTTTGTGAATTCTCCCTAATGGAGCTAACTAACATGCTGGAGGACTTCCTCTCGGTCTCGGGATATTTTGTGGAGACCAATTCAACAGTCTAGCTGCCCATCTGTCAGCCCTCGATCTCCCTTCATAATGTGATTGACTCATCTCATTTTCCAGTATGTATATATGTGTGTGTGTGTGTGTGTGTGTGTGTGTGTGTGTGTGTGTGTGTGTGTGTGTGTTCATAAGGAAATGCCAGAGGAAATGACTTGTTTTGGGACACAAAGCATGTATCAGATGTAGGACTTGAACTCGCATCTTTCTGACTCTTCTTGAAGTCCTATTTCTAGTCACCATGCTGTTCCCATTCTTCTGTTGTACATCTCCACAATATGAAAACAAAATTTTTGTTAACTTTGAAGTATGTATGTTATTATGAAAGGCCTAATTCTGGATCGGGACAGCTAGGTGGCGCAGTGGATAGAGTGCCAGCTTGGAGTGAGGAAGACTCTCACCTTTCTGAGTTCAAAATCTGACTTCAGACACTTACTAGCTGTATGGCCCTGGGCAAGTCACTTCATTCTGTTGGCCTCAGTTTCCTCATCTGGAAAATGAGCAGGGGAAGAAAATGGCCAACTACTTCAGTATCTTTGCTAAGAAAATCCCAAAAGAGGTCACTTAGAGTCAGATATGACTGAAAACAAGTGAACAACAACAATGAATTTCGGACCCTTTTCTTCCCAACTTAAATAAGTTTCATCACAGATTTTCAGAATACCAAAGAACCCAAGGGGAGATTTCAGAATATGGTTGGATTCTAGTTGATGCTTTAACAAGTTCATTAAAACTTTCTCTTTAAAAATGAAATGAAGGGGGCAGCTGGGTGGCTCAGTGGATTGAGAGTCAGGCCTAGAGACGGGAGGTCCTGGGTTCAAATCTGGCCCCAGACACTTCCCAGTTATGTGACTCTGGGCAAGTCACTTGACCCCCATTGCCTAGCCCTTACCACTCTTCTGCCTTGGAGCCAATATACAATACTGTCTCCAAGACGGAAGGTAAGGGTTAAAAAAAAATGAAATGAAAACTCTCTGCCTAGTCACATTAGACCTTTAAGGTTTATAAAGTTCTTTCTCTGGAACAGGTAATAGCCAAATATTATTATTCACATGTTACACATGAGGAAACTGAGATCCAGGCAGGAGCTAAGAAAGCATCGGAGCTAAAAAGCAAACTCAGGTTGAGTAACCCTCTCTATTCCCATGCTGCTTCTAGATTTTTCTCTAGGTCTCTGCTTAGATTATCCTATTATCTCTCCTTCTTTTCCCATCGGGAATAAGGATGGTTTTTCCATTCCCATTTTCGGCTTTAGCATAACGGCTGATGACAGCTCCAAAAGTGTCCAGACAATGCAAAATGGCTTTAGATGTCAACACTTCACCTCGTTCTTTTTTTGTCCAAGCAGGAAAAAAAAGAGAGATTGGAGTTTAAAAGGTTAACATTTGACTTCCAGACCCATCTTAAATTCCCACTTGAAAAAGTAAGATGGCTTTGAAGTAAAGGATCACTAATGTCTCTCTGATAGCAAAAACAAAACAAAACTCTAAACTAAAAAATAAGATATCAGATTCTTAGCCAAACTAGTCCTTTCAAAGGCTGCATTTCCCAAGTCCGGCAGTCCATAGAGCTGCGTTTCCTGACAATTCAGGAGAGCTACCATTTTTTTTTTCAACCCTGACACATTTGCGTCTGAGTTTCCAAAGAATCAAATGATCAAATGAGATATTGGTAAAGTATGGTGCCTGGCACATCGGAAACACTATAGAAACGCTCGTTAGTATGATTATTAATTAAGTAGTCCTTCCTCCATCCCTCCCAAAGCCCCCATTGAGGACGGACAAATTAGTGTAAATATAAATATAAAGAACCAGTCCCTGGGAAGATGTTTTTGCATCTGGAAGGCCAGATATCTAGAGGTCAAAGCCCAGGTTCAGCCTTAGTGCTTTTTCTAAGGCAGATTTCTCACTAGCACCCTTTATTCTGGGAGAAAGGCATTTAATTAGCTGAAGGGCTTGGTGCTCTGCCTTCAAAAGCTTGCTCCTCATCCATTCCCTCAAAGGTCTCTGCTCTGACATTATGCTATTATCAGCATTAGCCTTTGAAATCAAATCTGCTTTTTTTTCCCCTCCAGGGAATTAGAAGGTACAATTTTTTTAAACCACATTTTTTCTTGCTCCCACCAAAAATAAACAGCCCCAAAGAGACAAAGAAACATGGCGAGACGGGGAAAGCGTTCCCAGGGGCTCCTCGAACTGGTCCAATGTCTTGAGTGGGAAGCTAACTTGGATAAAATATTATTTGCTGGTTTTCAAATAGAGCTCTTTTGAGAACAGAGAAAAGCCCACGTGAGGTCTCTACAGACTGACTTTTGAACCAAGAAAGGGGATTCTCTTCATATTAACTAAGCCGCTTTTTAAAAAATCATTTTCCTCTTCAGTAGAAGGTCATGGTATGAGGGTAAGAAAAGTCAATTTGTAACATTAATTAAGATAACATTGATTCAAGCTGATAGTCTGCTAGGTGAAGGAAGCCTAAATCAAGACAACAAAAAGAAAGCCAGGTTTCCCTTATAATTCCCTTCAGGGAGAAAATAAAACCCATGAGTTTTGAGAGGCCCCAAAGGATCCATTGACTCGCCCAGCTCAGCCTGGGTCTAAGCAATGTCTCAACCATCATTTGAAAAGTAAAAAATCCAGTTGATCGACCAATGACTTGGTCCATAGAACATTAGGCAAATGCGATTGAACTTGATTATTTATTTAGTTCGTTTTTTAAAATCCTTATTATGTATTGGTTCTAAGGCAGAACAGTAAGGGCTAAGAAATGGGGATTAAGGGACTTGCTCAGGGTCATATAGCTAGGAAGTGTCTGAGGCCAGACTGGAACCCAGGACCTCCCCTGTCCCTAGGCCTGGCTCTCAACCTACTGAACCACCAATCTGCCTCCTGAACTTTATTTTAAAAAACTTATTGAACTGACTGACAACCTTATGAATGCTTTCCTCTGTGAATTAAATGATGTCCTTTCAGAGAATCATTACCTGGTCAGAGATCTGAGCAGTTAGAAAAAGCTCTCAGTTATCATTTTTACATTTTTACAGATAGGGAAACGGAGGCCTAGAGAGGGGGAAATGACTTTTCTAAGGTTTTTTCCTTTGCTTCCTATTAGCAACCTCACCCTGGGCCATCATTGAATTGATCGATAGACATTTATCAGGCATTTACTATCTGCCACATATTGCCAATGATACAAATGCAAAAATATACTTCTCTTTGGGGCATAAGGGCAGCTTCTCTGGCCCTTGAGGAGCTTACAGTCTAGCCAGGGAAGACAACATGTGCATATCCAGGTATATTGAGGGAAAAAACCAGACACCGGGTCATTCTGGTCAGGAAGACAGGGGCAGCTGAAAAGCCACCTTCCTTCATTTTCTTTCACATTTGGAACACATGCCTATTCTTGAACTTTCACCTCCTCCCCTTCAGAAATCCCACCATGGCTGAAGAAGCAAAACCAGCTGGGCCAAATTTGTGACTGCTTGTGCCCAACTTCCTTTTCAGTTGAAAGGAGCAGCAAGAGGTACGGGTGAGCAGCTGGGGACAGGATTTGCCCTTCCTCTGCTTATTTTTTCTGACCATGAGCCCTGCCAATCGTGTTAGGTGTCAGCAGGGGTGCACCCAGCCAGGAGAATGGTGTTTACTGGAAGATTTGAAATAACAGGTGGCCCGGAGGAATTTTTACTATATCCCGCCAAACTATTTCCAATGCTCAGGGAATCCAAAAAAGAGTTCCAGGTTTTTAAATTATTGCCTGGCCTTCCCTTCTTCCCCTCAAATAAAAATTACAGTGTACAGGTAAATCATCATTAGATCTAATCCTGCTTTGACATCTTCCTCCAGAGTGTACATTCTTGGAAGTGATATTAACACTAAGACCCTTTACGATATCCCACAATCCAGGCTGGGCCTGTGAGAACAGTTGCCAACGTTTTCTCCATAAGAAGGAAAGGGTTTGGGGAAAGGTGAAGACTAGAGGCTCTTTGGGTCTACCAGTTATCTAGCCAATGGGGGGTTTGTGTGACGGACTCATTGAAAGGGATGTGATTATTTTAGTTACCCAAGATGTAAAGGTGTAACACCCCCCCCCCCCCCCCGCCTTCATTCTATGGTGATTTCATTCTGCCTCTCCTTTTTTTAAACCAGTTAAAAACTCAAATGCTCCATCCTCAGGTCAGTTACATAGCAACTAGACTACCCATTCTCTTCTCCTTCAGTCCTTCAAAGATCAGATCTCATACCTTTGGGTTCTTTTTCCAACTGACCACTACCCATATTTCTTCTTTCCAACAAAGCTTCACCTTTCTCTTTACTTTGGAGGAAAAAGGAATGGAGGCATTCCACGGCATACTTAATGGATGACTATATTCACACAGGTATATATACACATACGAGCACACATACACACAGGAGCTTGACTTCTGAACCCCTCCCCCCAACAATATTTAGGATAGCATTTATTTCCTTTGGGGTCTCTGTATTTTTGTCCTTGAGCAATTGTAACTCTTAATTAGTGGTTGCCATTTACAAAATCCAAGATGGTGCTTCTTAATTCTGCATTTGCAACATCATGGGTGTCGCCAGTCCTCTGGGGGGATGAGGTGGTAGAGAAAGGGTGTCATAAAAGTCTGAAACCAAACTGAATTATATTTAACTTTGATGAAAAGAATGAATGTATATATATATATATATATATATATATATACAACTACATACATATATGTATGTGACATATATGTATATATGCCTTTAGCTCTCAGGGACAGAGCCAGTGGGTTTCATAAGAGTCAGACAAACAAGGACAGGGTCTGACAGCTCTTCACAGGATAGAAACTACTGCTTAGACTAAGTCCCTGTTTTTCTTTACCTATTAAGCACAGGCGAGACTGTCTCGGACTTCTTTTTTTGAGTGACTTCATTTAAATCAATCACCTGATGAGAAAGTAAAATTCCCTTAAGACCTGATGTCCTCATTCTACAGAGAAAGATGGACTACTGTACACAGCTGGAATATTCATTTATGTCAAACATGTTCCTTCCCAGGGATTTGCTTTCTATTTTTCCATTCAGAATCTACTCTGAGAAATGATGGTACAGATTTAAACAAATGCTCAGCCTTTCAACAGTGCCTGTCATTCACAGGTAGCTCAAGGAGCTGTAATCGCCGAGAAGGAAGGCCCTTTGGTGTGTAATGACTGTTATGTAAGTTTGGGCTTGTAAAATCAATGAAACACTGGGAATTATCTGACTGGAAATGAGAAACATGCAAAATCTATAATCATGCCTCAACTACCCTTATCTTAGCCAGTTTCTTCCAATTTGCCTTGAATTCTCTCTCTTAACCCCCCCGCCCTGTCTGTCTCTCTCTCAGTCTCTGTGTCTGTCTGTCTCCTCTCTTTTCCTTTTGGAAGAGCTGCCAGGACCAAGTATTGAAGCCTCAGAAGTTACGTGGGGGAATACCATCATCTAGAAGTCTAGAAGCCTGGCCAGTTAACAGGGGATGTTGGCATGCCGTGACAGGAATTCTTGGTACTTCTTGACCATGAGGATAATACTCTCAGTACAGAGGTGGTAATGGGAGGAATAAGTCAGTCAGTTGACAAGCATTTAGTAGGGATATAAATAAGGGGAAAGCCTCAGGGGTCTGGTGGAATGGCAATGGCAATTTTACTCTTTCTCCCCTGCTTAGAGTCCTCTAAGCAAGGGCAGGGCCTGCAACAGGAGAGGCTAGGAGAAGAATTCATTGGCGATGCAATGCATGGAATAGGCACCGAATAAATGCTCTTTAGGTTGGGTTCTGCAATGGCCACCTCATGCAACTCCACACTAGCGTGACACAAAATAGAATCCGGGGCTATCTTGGTCAACCCAGCAATTCTCTGCCCCTCTAACCCCCATAAAGAGCATTGACGTCTAAGTCAGACGCAGCAGCTTACCTTGATCTGAGATGGAGGTGGAAGGTCACACCCTTGGAAGGAGGGGTTAGGATCTAGTCCGTCTGTTAGAAATGTTATGCATTTAAAACTATAATCCTGAGAAGGGCCCTATAGACTTTCCCAGAATGACTTACTTGGGAGTCCAGGACACACAGCACAAGCTAGAACCCTGGCCTAGATGGTCTTGAAGTCCCCATGTTGTCCACCAAAGAGACAGCAGGGAAGAGTCACTGTCTTTAGTGAGGAAGACCCAAGGCTAATTTCTGGTAAGGTTACCCTTGGTAGACCCCTTGGGGAACTGGGATGACCCTGAGTTCTCAAAGGCTCCATCAATGAAGTCTAAGTTCTTGCAGGTCTTAACAAGCCAGAGAGGATTCTGGGACATGTCTATAATAAACCACATGCCTAGTGTCCTACAGCTGGCCTGACTAAGTGCACAGAGAAGGCTGGACATAGAGTAGTAAATTTGCAGGGTCCCCACCATCCAGAAAGACCATGTATTAAAGACCAAGAGGACTTGTAACCTGGAGTTGGTGGAAGGAATTCCCACTCCTAATGAAAGCAGGACTCCTGTTACGATCTTTGGGCCTTCCAGGTTTCTCTGAGCTGTACTCATTCCTCCCTTTCATGCACTCTCCTAGTCTAGCCAAATGGGCTTTCTGACCCCACATTTGACATTCTGTTTCCCATCTCCATTATCTCTGTATTATCTAGTCCTCACATGTGGAAGGCATACTCTCTTCATCTCGGACTCTTAACATCTCCACCAGCCTTTAAAATTCAGCCCACCTCCTACAGGAAGCCTTCTTGGATTCCTCCCACCCCCAACTAACTCTGGGGCTTCATCCCACTACCACGGAAAAATACCTTGTATTTATTTGGTATCTTTCCTAGCTCTTAAAATACTATTTTACCCTTCTAGAACGAAAGCTCCTTGAGGGCAGGCATGGTTTCATTCTTGTCTCCGCATCCCCGACACCTAGCATAGTTTTTGATGCATAACAGAAGCTTCATGAAAGCTTCTCAATGAACTGAACCTCATTTATACCTAAGGGAGTTCTGGTTGTAGGAAGCCGTCGAATGAATGCTTATGGCAGCGGCAATCAAACTTAAATAAATAAGCAAATAGTCATATCCTCTGTTTAAGAAGTGGGAGACAATTTTTTCCTAGTGATGTTATTAGGTTGCGATGAATTAATTGTATTCTTACCCTCAGTCCCCTTGTGCCCCAAAGCACGTGTCAGCTAAAGATAAGGTCTATGCTGAGGGGACGCCTACTTACTCTCTTGTCTGGGAAGTCTCCTTACCTGAATAGGGCCTGAAGCTCTAACCTTGACCACACTAACACTATAAACTAGTCAGATATGCAACTGGTTGGCTTCATTATGCTCTGTCCCATATCAAGCCTGATCTGGGGTAGGGGGGCGGTTCATGAAGCCTGGATGTACCCTCTATACTTAGGCCACCCTGGAAGAAAATGTTGGCCAAACTCAGCAGGCAATCAACCAAAACCAACCCAAGATGCTCTCACCTGTCTAGGTTGAGCAGGCAGAGAGGCAGGGGACAAATGTCGTTGCATCCTCTGCGGTTGCTGCATCATCTGCTGTAGCAGGAACTGGGTATTGTTGGGCTGCTGGGTCGGCAGCTGCTGAGTAGAGGTCTGTGGAGGCTGCTGCAAGTAGTGGAGCAGGGACGGCTGCCCTGAGCTTGCAGACATGGACGCCACCTTCTGGGGGGCTGCCTCCGAGGTGAAGTGAGAAAGGGGCTTGGTGTTGCCAAAAGAAAAGGGCTCCTGACTTCCAGGGCCTTCACTGACCAGCCCAGACTGCAGGCCGCCAGATGCCTGCTGCAGAATCACACTTAGATTCTTCGATGGGTTGTTGGTCATTGTCTTAAAGAGTGGGTTCTGCTGTTGCTGTTGCTGCTGCTGCTGTTGTTGCTGCTGCTGCTGCTGCTGCTGCAGGCCAGCAGGGTTATTGACATTTGACATCAGAGTGCCCTGTGGACTGAATGACTGCTGATGCAGAGCTGGGCTGGAGAGCTTGTCCGGCCGATATGGTGAAGCTGGGTTGTTGGCGGCCATGCTTGAGACCAGGCTGCTCGAAGGACTCTTGATACTGGTAGTAGGGATGGCAGTGGAGGTTAGGCTGGAAAGCATGACGTTAGGAGGGCTGAACTGCTGCTGCTGCTGGCCGAGAATGGGACTGGACAGCATCTCAGAACCAAAGGGCCCAGAGGGACCACCAGTAGAATTGCCACTGACAGACAAATTGGAAAGCAAGGCAGTGGGAGAGGTCTGGAGGCTGCTCCCTGGCAAACTGGTGGACGATATTCCAGACACCATGATGTTCTGGGGGCTGTATGGTTGTTGATGTGGTGAAGACCCTGGTGGGTAAGGTGGAGAAAGACCTGGAGAAGCCATGGTAGACCAGCTGGATGTCGGCATTTGCTGTTTTGTAGAAGATACTTGCTTGCTGGCTGCCAGCGCCTTCAGTTGGTGGGCGTGATGCCAGTGAGGTCCGGACAAGGCGGGTAAGGAGCCAGTTAGCATATTCCGGGGCTGGCACTTGGTCTGGGCCGTCGAAGAAATGGGAGAGGTGGTGGGTTTATTAGGACGGACCGGATAGCTTGCTCCTGCAGAGGAGGGCCGCATCTGAGGTGACCCACTAGTTACTGTCTGACTGCAACTTGGAGAAAAATCCTTATTGGTAACGTGGTTCTCCAAGTGAGACGTCTGAGGAGAAGGCTTTGGAGTGCTCCTCAAGGCTGGTGGGGTGTGAACTATGCCAAGTGGTTCTTCTGGCTTGCTCCCCAGTATATTTTCAAGATCCAGATCATTAGGAGAAGGGTCTGGCATTTTGGTTAACTCCTCCAGGAGATCTTGCAGCTCCTGGTCCACAGTCTGCAGACTGTTCCCTTTTTCATCATAATGAACCATGCTGTCTGGTCCACCCAGTGGCCCTTTTTGTCCAACTTCTGTATTTGGTGGCATGGCAAACGAAGAGCCCATGTCATTGTCATTCATCTGGTTATTTTCAAGTAGGACTGAATGGTCAGCCATGCCAATGGATGAGGAGTTAGGATCCAGAGAGAATGGCGACATCTGTATCTCAGAACATGAGCTACTTGGGTTGGTACTTTGTCCCATAGAAAGAGTAACATCATCAAGGCAAGGTCTCTTAATGTCATGAGGGTAAAGGTCATCAAATGAGCTGCTGTCAGGAAAGTTGTCTCCTTCCAGTTTCCTCTTAATGGATCCCTGTGACTGAAAGAAAAAAGATAATAAATAAGCATTTGGCACAGCCGAGCAGCAAAGGAAATTAGTGAAACAGAGCTCTTCCAACAGAAGCCAGCTGCTGGAATGAGACCTTAAAGGTAAAACAGACCCATCTATCCAGATTCCAACTAGTAGATGCCAAAGCTAGGAAATATTTTCTCGGTTCGTTTCTTTGTCTCTTTTCCTTTTAAATGGTTTTATTACATTTCAGATCAGGCATTAAGCTTCTTATATATTAAGCATGCCAAACAGTTATGCAAAAGGTCTTCTTTGCCCAATTAATAGGAGAGTGCACTGAAACGAGGCATCAATTGGATGATTTGTTGCCAAAGCCAGACATTTAAGAGCTAACTAGGAAAAATCCAAGATATTTTTTGATTCCTTAGAGCCAGTATGTCTGAAATAATCATCCAAGCTACACATTTTCCAATTTTTTTTAAAGTGACATATCAATATGGACATTAAGCTTTCAAACTGTCTCCTTCAAAAATGTTTCCTTGATCACTCCCCATCTCCTGTCTCAGCTTGCTGCTTCTGCCCAGGCTGTCCTCCATGCTTGGCATGTACTTCCTGCTCACCTCATCCTCTTAAAATTTGGGGCTTCCTTTAAAACTAAGCTCAGGTACCATTCCCTACATGAGGCCTTTCTGGCTTTCCCCTCCCCAATCCCCACCTCCTCCCAGATGCTAGTGAGTGCACCCCACCCCTCCTCAAATTATCTTGTATTTTCTCATCCCTAAACAGGAATCCCAACACAGCATCAGCATGTAAACCCTTTGAAGGCAAGGGTCATTGATTTAGTTTTTCTTTGTATCCAGGAGGCCTAGAACAGTGCCCGACACATAGTAGGTACTCAATGAATGCTTGTCATTGAAGTGAATACTTGGGAAAGAGCAAACTACAGGTAAAATCTTTAATTTTGAGGATTCTTAGATGGACATGCTACAAACCCCTTGGATTTTTCCAATAAAAAATGAAGACTCGAGTAATTCAATCCACTTCCATGAGAGATTTGGTCATCTAGACCTCTTGAAAAATGCTACCAGAAAACAATGGTTCTCTCATTGGTTTCATTCCTTATTCTAGGCCAGAACCGTCTTAAATAGAACGTTATGTGGCTCTCGATCTAGTAACCACACCCTGTATATCTATGGGTACAAGTGAATAGGGGCAATGAAGAGGGGGATAGGCCACCTGTGTCCTAATTCATCAGTACAGGAAAGGAGGAGAGAGAATTCGAAATGGATTTAAACACCAAGAAGGTCCGGGGGCTCCGAATAGATGGGTTTTCTCTTGAACGGATCTTTGGACAACTTTGGCAGTCTTACAAGGAAACGTGAGGTTGACCTAATGATCCCTGATGCTTAGACATTCTTCTTTTCTGACTAGCTTGTATTTAAAGCTGAACTCACAGCATGGATACGGTACACTTGCAAACAATAGAGAAGGCAGGCAGCAGTCCTCCTTGTGTGTCTAATTTGGGCTTAGAGTTCTAAATGATCACCTGTTCACTTAATATATGTTTATTGACTGCCTGACTGACTTGTATGTGGATAGTTCCCAGGCACAGTTCACGAGCAGCTGGGTCTAGATCCCAGGTCACGAAGTTCTAGCCTTCCCACTCCTACCTGTTCTTACAGCTTCAAGGAAAAGTATATCTTTCCCTTCTAAACACACACACACACACACACACACACACACGCACACGCACACGCACACACACACATACACACACAAACACCCAAGGAGAGGCAGCATTTGGTTTCATTCCAGAAATGGCTGCTTAGGGTTTTCCCTAAACCTATAATACCTATGAAGGATAGGAAGCACTCACGGAAGAGACTGCCAATCCAGGACAAAGGGGACTGAAACATCTCCAAGTTCTCTGTGAGAAGAACTACTGCCAGCTAGCAGGAGGAGAGAAGGTGTTTGTTCTGTGCAAAGAGTTCTGCAATAAAGAGCTTTACTGAAGATAGAGAAGACCAGGCTAGTCACACAAGCAAAGGCTTCTGGGGCCTTGGAGCCAGACAGTAGTTAAAAGCTGGGGAAGGGGCAATAGAATGGGAGCAAGAAACAGGACAATGGGGTGGAAATGGGTACCATCCACCATTCTCTCTCACTTCCTATCCCAGCCCATATGGTCTTGGAGTCTGCTCAGGAACAGGAGAATCCAATCTAGAACCCAGGAAGTACTGCCTTATTTATTCCTTTCTAAAAGCAAGAGGACCCTCAGATAAATAAACATGTTGATCATGACTAGAAATTTGGAACTCAAGAAAGCAGATTTGATGACGTGCTCCAGTGGAGGGAAGGTAACAGAGTTTGTAATCACTCCTCATTTGATCCCTTTGATACAAATTTTGAATGCCATTTGGGTTCTCAACAGACAAGGAGGAGGAGCCTTTGGAGCCTTTTGCAAGAGATTGTATGTGTGCGCGCACGTGCGCGTGTTTCTTCCATTTGTAGCAGGACAGAGGAAATACAACAGGTATTCTCTCTGACATGGATCATCGTGCCCTGGGATACATCTAAGGTATGGGTATGAAACGCTCAGATTTGGAATGCTCCAAATAGTGGGGCAAAAAAGATGATTGAATTCTTTTGTGGTAATTATAGCCCTGGATCTAGGGTTACCTGACTGTCCCTGGGGGTTCGAATGTAGGCCCTATAGTGGCAGAAGTTTTAGGCTATAGTGGGGTTCTTTTCCAGGCTTGCAATCCAAGTCATCTTTGATTGTATTTACAAATTGATTAGAAGCCAATGCATTATTTCCAATTTGATGGTGAGGGTCTGCAATTGCTAGTCATAAAACATGGAGCCTAGCAGTATAGTTCGAGTGCCAACCAACATTAAACAAAGCTTAAGTAAAGGAAGATTATGGAGAAAGCCAAGAAAGAAAGGACAAAAGAAAACCTAACACTTAGCTTCGGCCTTTCATGCTAAGCATGGATAGGACCAGCAGACCAATTACAAATACATTTTTCTCTCCAAAAAAAAGGTTTCAATGTTTCCTTCTCTGCTGTCACATGATCTGTGGCTCATTTACAAGCCATGATGTTCTTATGCTCTCTTTTCCAGAAGTTGGCCACATTCTTTTCTCCAATCTCCCCAGCTCCATGCAGAGGTCCTCAAAGGTCAAAAGAGGGACATCTACGTGGCGGTTCAGACAAGAACAGGATTGAGAATTGCATAAAGATGCTGGCCATTTTAGGTCATCTGTTTGTAACTGCTGCAAACTCTTCACTGTTCTCATTTGACTTCCAAAATCAGCAGTACGAGATTCTGGGTCAACTAAACTCCATCTGTTGTTTTTGGCAGGTCCTTAATCAACCAATCCTAGGTACTTCTAGATCAGGGGTTCTTGGGGACTGCCGATAGATTTCAGGGGGCCTATGAATTTAGAGGGGAAAATGCAGCTTTATTTTCACTAATCTCTAGTTGGAATTTAGTATTACCTTCAATGATTAAAAAAACACTTTATCCTATGAAGTGGTCCACAGGCTTCACTGGCCAGTCAAAGGGTTAAGAACTGTTCTAGACAAATCTCTGGTGTTAACCTAGACCATATTTCTCAGCCTCTATCTTCAGCAATGGTAAGTCATGAGCACTAGTGACCAGAATCTTGCTTGGAACTCTTTATCCTAACAGTTCCTCAGGCGATATGGGTGGAAATTACAGATCGTTAGATTTAGGTTTACTATAATGAAATGCATCCTATGAATTAGGGTTTTCTACAATTCACATAAGACTAAGTGTGATTCAGTGGTAAGAACACTGAGTTTGGAGTCTCAATTTCTAGCTCTGCTGCTTACTATCTCTGATATCTCTGGACATGTTTTCCCATCTATAAAATGGAAGGCTTGGTTACTAGGTGATATCAAAGGAGACTTTCCAGTTCTAGAGCTTGTGAAACCACCAGGAGATGCATTGCCTTGAGAGACAGAGAGTCTTCAACATTGCAAGTCATCCACTGGATGATCATTTTTCAGGGATATGTAGGCAGGATTGGTCCTCCTGGAAAGAATTGGACTAGGTAATCTTTGAGGTCCCTTTTAGCAATGAGAATTCCTTTGCTAGTCTACATAATTTTCACATCTGTCTCTCCCTCCCCTCTTGTCTTAGTTCCAATAATGAAACCAATACAAAATAGATCCTAGACTATTAGAGCTAAAAGGAACCTTAGAGATTCAGTGGACAACTCTTGTCATTTCTTTCCCCATAACAGCTCTCACTTTCCTTCCCTTCACTCATACAAGTGCCACTCTAGTTCATGCCCTTATCACCTCTTGCCTGTATGATCAAAAGATACTTGTAATTGGTCTTCCTGCTTTGAATTTCTCCCCACTCCAATCCGTTCTTCATTCCACTACCAAAGTGTTTTTCCTAAGGCATAGGCTACAATACCCTTCCTTATTCAGTAACCTCCAGTGACTTCCAGAGTCAAATATATCTATGTATTTATCTATGTATCTATCTGTCTTTGTATCTATCTATACATCCATGTATCTATCTATCTATATATCAATCTATCTATGTATCTATCTATGTATCCATCTATCTCTCTATCCATCTCTCTCTCTATCTCTCTATCCATCTGTCTGTCTGTCTATCTATCTATCTGTCTGTCTGTCTATCTATCTATCTATCTGTCTGTCTCTCTCTATCCATCTATCCCTCTATCCATCTATCTGTCTGTCTGTCTATCTATCCATCTATCTCTCTCTCTCTATCTCTCTATCCATCTGTCTGTCTGTCTATCTATCTATCTATCTATCTATCTATCTATCTATCTGTCTGTCTCTCTCTATCCATCTATCTCTCCATCTCTCTCTCTCTATCCATCTATCCCTCTATCCATCTATCCGTCTGTCTGTCTATCTATCTATCCATCTATCTCTCTATCCATCTATCTGTCTGTCTATCTATCTATCTATCTATCTATCTATCTATCTATCTATCTATCTATCCATTTCTCTCTATCCATCTAGCTCTCTATCCATCTATCTGTCTGTCTCTCTCTCTCTATCCATCTCTCTCTATCCATCTAGCTCTCTATCCATCTATCTCTCTATCCATCTATCTCTCTGTCTGTCTATCTATCTCTCTATCCATCTATCTCTCTATCCATCTATCTGTCTGTCTATCTCTCTCTCTCTCTCTATCTATCTATCCATCTATCTGTCTATCTCTCTCTATCCATCTATCTCTCTATCCATCTCTTTCTCTCTATCTATCCATCTGTCTATCTCTCTCTCTATCCATCTATCTCTCTCTCTCCATCTATCTATCTATCTATCTATCTATCTATCTATCTATCTATCTGTCTGTCTGTCTGTCTGTCTGTCTGTCTGTCTGTCTATCTATCTATCTATCTATCCTTCTGCTTGGCATTTATAGCTTTCCACAATCAGATTCATTCTTACCTTTTCAGTCTTTGATACATTCTATTGGCCTCCTTGCTGGTCCTCATCCATGACACTACATTTCCCTTCTCTGTGACTGGAATGCTCTCCCTGCCCTCTTCTTGCATCTTCTCTGTATGCACTTATTCACATATGTAGTGTTTTCCCCCCATTAGACTGTGAGCTCCCTAATAGCTTCTTCTTTGTATCTACAGTGCCAGGTAAACAGTAAGTAGTTAATAAATGACGGATGACTGTCTAGCTCTCTCACATTATAGAGTCGGAAGCTAGGACCCAGAGAGGAGAGTTGGCTTGCCAGAGGTCACACTGTGAATGACAGAACCAGAACTCACACTCACTTTTTTGACTCTCAGTCCAATACTTTTCTATATCCTGTTTTTTTTGGGGGGGGGCACGATTATGTCAATTAGTATTATTTGGAAATGAATGACTTCATACCAACATCAATTTACTACATACAGTAAAAGTTCAAATTCATTCGCAAAAGCAAGAGCAAAGTAGACAAAGCGACCAATGTAATCTCATATGACTTGATAAACAATCATTAAAATTCATTGCAGAGCATGTGATAGCTCTCCCTCCCCTCAAATTATTAGGGAACAAAGACAGTCCTTTTGATCTGGGCCAAGTTCGGCTTTGAACTCAAAATTATTTCTAGTTCACTTTGAAAATATGACAATATGGGAACTCTTCTATGGTTTTAGTCATAGAACGAAAGAAAAGGCAAAGATTTCTTGGGGGTGGTCTGGATCACCAGCGTACAGGCCCAGTTCACAATGCCGGCAAAAAGAAGGGAAAAATCCAGTTTGTTTACATTGCTCTTTCCAAAGAAATCCACTAGATACAGATTATGAACGGTTCATTTTTAACTTCCTATGCTTTGAGGTGTACAGAAAAAGTCCCCAACCAAAACCATTTCCCCATACCTCCTGTTTATATTTTCTGCTGGACGAGGGACAGAATGACAGAGACAAAAATTAAAGAAGCATTCCATTCTGCACAACAGATAGACTTTACTTTGAGCACTGAGGGGTGGGCAGGACAAGCCCTATCAGATTGGTGAAGTGGCTTTTCTCAGGCTTCTAGCTCCCTTTCTTGAAGTTCTTTCTCACCCCGCCCCCGTTCCCCTACCCCCTACTCCAATTTGAGCTGTTTTTCAGGAGTTTTTCCATTTTAGTTAAAAACAAACCATAGCTCATGCTGGAAAGTTAGATGAGAGCCTAATAGATAGGGAGCTGGTTTTGTTGTTTGATGGGGGCAGGGGCTCCATACCCCACACCCAATCCATTATTCTACCTACTTACGGGACTACTCAAAGGCCCTATTTGGGAACACATTTCCAGGGCCAGTACTAGGTCTACTTGGAATTCCACAGAGCCAATTCCAGCGGCCTGTAGTTGCTTTTTGAGCCTTGACTAGAGGGTAGAACTCCTAGGACATCATGGTCCTAAGTGGGAAGAACACATGCCAAATCCAGCCCATGCCAGATTTTTGGTTCCCTCTCGTGAGCTTCTCTGGGCCTCATTTCCCTCCTCAGTAAAGCTGTGGGGTTGTACTAGATGATCTCTATGGCCCCACCCAACTTAAATTGGAGAATCCCATGACCACACGAAGCCATGCCTTTAGACTATCTTTGGACCTTTGGCTGAAAATCCCGACAAAGCATCAGTACCTACGACATAGTTTGTAGATCCTCATGGTAAGGTCTCATGTAAAGCCAAGAATCTTTTTGTCATAGAGTAGATAAACAAAACAATGCTGAATTTATCTAGTTGACAAGTTTATATTTTAGTATACTGGATTTTCTTCAGCACGATTTCGCTCTTTAAGAAATAGCTCATGTTGTATATAACCTCAGCTCAGATGTGTATTGTTGTAACCTCTTTTGCGAGTGGACAGCACAGCATGCTGGGGGCTTGGGCTCACTAACATGGCCCAGCTTGCTTGCTAGGCAAATTTAACCTCCTCCACAATGGCCAATATCAGTGAACTCAGCACTTCGTCTTGGGTCTATTGAAAATCATTCTCTGCACTTCCTTCCCTTCTTTGCAGGGGGTGTGTGTGGGGGGCGGGGGGATGACTATGGATATGGAACACTGCATATACTGTCTTGCTTGACTGATGTGTGGATTTGTTTTGCTGAACGGCTTTTTTCCTCTCTTTCTCATGCTTTGTTATAAGGGATGGCTCTCTGAGTGGGAGAAGAGGAGGGATGGCTTAAGAAAGGAAGGAGACACAAAGGCAAAAGATGTTAATAAAATGAATTTAAAAAGGAAAAGTGATTCTCTCTTTCACTTCCACAACTGACCAAATATCTCAAAGGCTAATATTCATCAGCTTGGATGGCTTCTTCCACATTCTTTAGAGACAAGGCTTTTTTTCTCAGGAAATAGCCCAACTCAAGAGGATGGGGAGGAGGAAAAAAGATGATCAGGGCCATACTGTAGGGATTCTGCACTAATGGGGCTCCAGAACGCATCCTGGGGAACACAACAGTATAGGGAGACGGAGAACACTCCCTTTTCCTGTTTCCATCAATGGCACTAACTGACTGGGCTGTCAGTCATCTCCAGGACAGATGGTAATTATTCACAGAGAGCAAGAAGGTGGGAGTCTGCCCTCTTCTTTCTCCTTTTCCCCTTTGGCGGATCAGCCCCCAAAACTATTCTTTGGCATTGGTATGAGGACACCTAGTGTGGGGTGGGCTGCTGAAGATGTGAACAGCCTCACAGATTCCCAGTGGGGGGTGGACCTCAAAGGCCATTTCAACAACCTATACCCCCCCACCCCCCGGCCATATCCCATGCTCCTAGTTCTGGCCTCTGGGGCAAAACTGAACCAGTCTAATCCCTCTTCCATGTGACAGCCTTTCAAGCACTTGGAGATCATTATCAACCTGCTTGAACTCCTCTGAATGCTTTCCAGTTTATCGGTAGCCTTTCTAGAAGGAAGATCCCAGGATCGAACATAATGCACCAGCTGTGGTCTGCACAGGGCACAGGACACCACGACCATCTTTAATTCTAGACACTGCCTCTCATCATGCAAGCCAAGACCACATTAGAGTTCTAGGGTTTGGTTTGGCTGCCCAGTCACGCAGTCAGAAATGCCTAGATTCTAGCAGAATCTTCCAAATCCTGTAGCTTAGGGCCTCCCTGTAGACCACGGGACTCTTGTGGGGGCAGGATGGGGATCCTACTGGAATTGATGATAAGATTTATTAGTATCATTATTAAAGATTTCAGAAAGGGGTTTCAAGAGGATGTCTACACTGTAGTTGGCACCAGGTTTGGATGTGAACAGTGGTACGTGTGAGCATGTCAGCACATACATGATTATCAACACAGTTGACACCAGAAAATCCCCTCTGTACCACAGAAGCAGGATGTCCCTGCATTTCAAGAAATGAGAGTTGAAAATGGTAGGGAATCCTAGATGTTGACTGACTCCTACAAGGGCCGTGACTCAGTGACTAACCTTTGCAAAGGGGTCCTTAGGAGGGGAAGATTCTAACTGTTCTAGGAATGCCCTCTGACTCCTAATGAGTCAACGCTTCTAGAGTAGGGCTCACCACATGATGAGCTGTTCCTTATGAAATTCGGCTCAGCTAAAATAGTCTCACTGACCTGTGCTCCCACTGATACTGGCGCCAGTAATTCAGAACTCAACCCAACCATGTTGGAACAGCCCACATGACTCTTACCCATCTTTTCCTTAAGTTTGCAATGTGTTGGGTGAGGGGTGGGGTAGGGTAGGGAGAGTTTCCTGGATGTAGTCTGTAAATGAGAGGATACCCATGGAGCCCAGGGGCTGTCTGCCCACAGATTATCCTTCAGCCTTGCCATAGGACTAGCCTCCTTACCCCCAAGCCCCCCATATTTCCCTTATGACATCCTTGACTCTGATTCTTCTCTGAAGTTTATCATTGGTTCTATGTTGCAGGCTGCTTACACCCACCATGTACCTTTATGCTGCCATCTGTGTAACATTCAATTCCAATTCCTCAGATTATAGTATTCTATGATTTGGAGCCATATAATAGTGGTAGAATCAAGATGGATCCTTCTTTCTTTTTTTTAACTCTCACCTTCTGTCTTAGAACCAATACCCAGTACTGGGTATTGGTTCTAAGACAGGAGAGTGGTAAGGGCTAAGGGCTAAGCAATGGGGCTCAAGTGACTTGCCCAGGGTCACACAGCTGGGAAGTGTCTGAGTCCAGATTGGAACCCAGGACCTCCCATCTTTAGGCCTGGCTCTCAATCCACTGAGTCACCCAGCTGCCCCCTGGATGTTTGTTTCTAAGGAAAGCCTGTGGACATTAAGAGAGTTTTGAAGTTTCCCTAAGACAATACCTATCTATCTATCTATCTATCTATCTATCTATCTATCTATCTATCCATCCATCCATCCATCCATCTAGTTGCTGTGAGGGTCAAATGAACTAATATATGCCACCCTTAAAGAAGTAACAAAACTGTCAGTTAATTATTCTCACCTCCATCTCAGGGTTGTTGTGGGAAAAGTGCTCTGTAAACCTTAAGGCTCCATGGCCGTATGAACGCTTACTATTACTGCAGAAAGGAGAAGCAAGGAACAAGGCTTTAGCTAAACTGACCCAAGGTTTACTGCTCCTCTTGATGGCTTCTTTTTAAAAAATACCACACACTGTCAACCCAAAGTGGTCAGCCATTTGCCAGAGGCAGCCTGTTTGCTGCACCCAGCCATCCATACTTGAGTGTTTGTGGCTTAGACAAGCTTCGATGAGAGCTATCTGCACATCAGCCCCAAGGGTTTCAAGCAGCACCAACAAAAGCAGTCACGAAAGCAGCAAACTCAAGCGGGCAACTTTCCATTCCAACTGACAGATTTCAAGAAAGGCTCTGTACCTTTTTGTAGCCTCTGCCAGTTGGGAGGACTGATACTTTCCAAGGGTGGCCAAGGACCCACACATCCAGTTTGTTTAACAATAACATCTTTTCTGACTTTCTAAGAATCATAGAAATAGAGGATCTCAGAGGTGGTAGAGCAAAGAAATCGATTTAGCCTAGCCCCCTCATTTTATAGAGGAGGAACTTTGCCCCTTGGAGGAGAATATATTTGCCTAGGGTTACATAGAATTAGGGGCAGCTACCTGGCACTGTAGTGGATAGAGTGCTAGGCATGGAGTCAGGGAGACTCATCTTCCTGAGTTCGAATCTGACCTCAGACACTTCCTAGCTGTGAACCTGGGCAAGTTGCTTTACCCTGTTTGCCTCAGTTTCCTCATCTATGAAATGAATTGGAGAAGAAAATGGCAAACCACTCCAGTTTCTGCCAAGAAAACATAAGGGGAATCACCAAGAGTCAAACACAAGTGAAAAACAACTGAACAATAACAATACAGGGTGCTAGTAGTAAAGTTAGAATTGAAACACAGGTCTCTGATTTCCGTGTTGGTGCTCTTTTCCCCTATACCCATGTTGGTGAACCTATGGCACACATGCTGGAATGTGCCAGAGGGGGCTGCTCCCTTCTCCCACTCCATGCACACCTAAGGACAATTCTCACATCACCAACTCCTCAGTCCAGCAGCCTAATGGGAGCACTTCCTCCCTCCCCTGACTGGGGTAAGGTGAGGGACTCACAAGTGGCATGAGGGTTGCAGTTTGGGCACTTGGTCTCTAAAAACCACCACTGGCCTAAACCTTTGCATCTCTTGTCATCTCTGCTCCAGGAACTGAAAGGTGATTTGGACTGGCTGCCTAAGACCTTACCTGAGGTCAGGGACCATGAATTTCTGACTTAAGGGAGTTCTAGGAACTTTACGAGTCCAGGGCTTTTCCCCATCTGTCCCTTGGATGAGAATAGCTAGCATCCCTGGCTGCCACTGTCAGTGGCCTGGCTAGGCCAGGCTCCTGGAGTTTTCCTCCATCTGTTCCAGAATGATAAGGAACAATTTGAACAGAAATATAGTGTCTAGAACATAGAAGGTCAGGGTCCTGCTGTAGTCTGTTCTGGTCAGACCACATCTAAGGTGTCTAGGCACTAGCTTTTAGGCTAAAGAGTATCCCTAGAAAAGGGATCAAGATGGAAAGTGGACTTCAAACTCTACTGCATGAATGGTGAGCCTGTAGAAGAGAAGGCTTAAGAAAGGCATGAGAGCAGTCATCAAGCCTCTGAAGGGCTGGCTTGTGGAAGCGGGGTCAGAATTGTTCTGTTTGTCCCCATCGGGCAAAACTAGGTAGAAGTTCTAAGGAGTGAGATTTCAGCTCGAAAGCAGGAAAAACCTCCTCATAATTAGAGCACTCTTAAATTGGAACTGGATGCCTTGGGGGAATTCATGTGTTCTCCTTCTCTGGGCAGCTCCATGCAGTGGCTGGAGGACCACTTGTCAGGAAGGCTTCAGACAAGGTATGGGCTAGCTTCCTGCCCTAAGTGTATGATTCTCAAATGCTTTGTAAGAACTCGATTTAAACAGTGATGATAATGATGATGATGATGGTGGTGGTGGTAGCTAGCATTTATATCATGTTTTAAGGTTTGCAAGATACTTTATAGACTCATTTGATCCTCACAATGGCCCTGGGTGGCAGGTGCTATTATTATCCCCATTTCACAGATGAGGAAACTGAGGCTAAGAGAGGTAAAATGATTTGTTCAGGGTCCTAGAGTCGGTGAGTGATGGAAGTCAGATTGGAATTCAGAAGGTCTTCCTGATTCCAGGTCCAGAACTCTATCCACTGCAAGAGGAAGAGGAAGAGGAAGAAGAAGAAGATGATGATGATGATAAATTGCCACCTCAGGAGAGGGTCAAGTTCTGGCAAAGCCCTAAAGGCAATTTTCAATTTCCAACGACTTAAAATTCTATCCCTATGAAGAGGTGCTAGGCAGAATACAGTATTCTTTGTGCTACACCATATTGGATCAGTGCCCTGGGCCTGTCCAGGCTTGGAGAGAGAATGAAGACTCATTGTACCCCAAACCCCCAAAGTGCCTTCCCTGGAACAGTTATGAGTCCCCTGCAATTCACAGTTATTTTTAGGGCTTTGCCAGAAGCTTGCCACTGTCCTGTGGTGGTGATTTGCCATCATCATCACTGTCGACCTTGCTTGGATCCAGTTCTCTACAACGCATCAGAATTAAGGTTTGAAGAGCGGGCACTCCACCTGTCCTACGTCCGAGTGATGTAGGCAGGACAGGAAGTGCAAAGCCAGGGAAGAAGACAATTCATTCTCTTCCGAGTCTCACAGATCTGAGAGATCATGAAAGAATGAAAAACTACTGCCAAATGACCACAGAAAGGATACGGTTTCTAATTCTTGCCAAGATGCTGCAGAGTAAGAACCATTGAGAAGATGACAACGCACTAGTCAAGTTTCCCACTCTGTACAATGATTGCTGGTGGAACTTAGGGAGTCCCTTCAACATCTCACCATCTAACTCTACACTCCCATAGTTTCTTCTCTTCAGTTTGAAAAGCGTAGGGAAATTGCATCCCTGTTAAACAAAATGAAAACAACTCGCCCTGCCCACAAACTGGTAGGGTTGTAATACCCGATCTCGAAGTTGTAATACCATTGATCTCTCCCGGTCTGTGATTTGAAACGCGTATCTGATCCCCTCTCTGGCATTAAATGAGGACTGGGGGACACAGGTAGTGGACTAGATAGTTTCTAAGATTCCTTCCAACTCTAAAAGCCACGAGGCCAAGAGATCCCCTTAGACTTAGTATTTCGAGAGAGAGATGGAGTCCATAGTCTTGTTCTTTAACTTCTCTTTACTTCTGTCTCCTCATTTGTAAAGTGAGGATAATAACAGTACCTACCTAGCTCACTGGGGTTGTTCTGACGATCCCACGTAAAGCACCTAGCAAACCTTAAGGCTCTATTTAAATGGTAGCTATAATAATAATTATTATTCTCCTACAAGAACTTGCCCCCTGGGTTTAACAGCCTAACCAGCTACTCAGAAGTGACTTGTAACAATACTTTTGATTTTATCGCAAACCCCACCTGCTCCTAAATATAGCAGAATCGATTATTATGTACATTATTATTGAGACTTAAATCCCATACCCCACCTCACAACACACACACAGAGCAAATCCCTATCATTATTCCAAGGTATGATTATTGCCCAGCTAAATTTCAGGGTATGCTAGTCCTGTGCCCTGGTGAGGGCTTACTGTCTCAGTTGAAGAAAAGACAACTATAAATCGTCACCAAATGATATCTCCATCCCCAAGTGCTTGCTGTACGGAATGAAACTTTAGCCTCTAACACCAAGGTGCGTGAGAACATTCCCAACAACGAAGGCTGCTAATTCACAGCTCCAGAACTCTGGTGCAGTGCAAGAAGTAGTGATACACTTTTCAAGTTAGCTATTTGAGAGCTGCTGTAATTCAAACCCTGCCAATCAATCAATCAGTCAATCAATCAATCTTTGTCTACCCATGTGCCAATCAAAGGGGCCTAGAGTTGGTAACAACCTGCTTTTGATTAATTGTTTCAACAGGTCTGAGCATTGCAACATCCCGTTTTGTTCTAGGTTTCTGTAAACAGACTCCAGAGGTTATTAAATGAGAGAAATGAGTTGATGTAGGCAAAATAAAGAGTCTAATCAGAGTGAGACACTTTTCAATCCATGGCCTGCCCCATCGGCCCTCCCTTTCAACTCTTCTGAAGGCGCAGACTTTTTGGATAGCTTAAACCGTCTGGAAATAGAAGAGAGCAGACAGTTGAGAGGAACAAAGCCTTCCCCATCCCACCTTTCTCTATTCCCCCCCCCCCAATTGGGAAAGTAGATAAATGAAGGCCTATGGGTGGGAGCCAGTGTGAGGACACCACCTGCTCTCTTTAGCAACCCCTAACCATCTGCCGGAAGGAAAAACCAAAACAATAAGCAGGACAGGTGAGTGAGGAACTAAGAGAAGGAGATTTTGCTAACAGTCTAAAAGCCAGAAGAAATTGGAGTGAGGAGGGGGCTGGGCAATTTAAACCCAGCCATTCCAGCTCCTGAATGAAAACAAGGCTTTCTTTTAATCCAGTGGGTGATTACAAACCAAGGACTGCACTCAACAGTTAACCCTTGGGGAGCTACCGGAGCTCCCCAAGCCACAGCATATTTAAGGCAGTTAAGTCCCCTCCTGGGTAGGGGGGAGCCATAGCTCTAGAACTGAAAGGGACCTCAGGTCTTGTAGTGCAGACGCTTCAGTCACTCAAATGTCACAGCTCCAGCAGCACTTCTGAGTGCGGCCAGAACCTGATTAAAATGCAATTGAGAAATATTTCACAAATAAGCAAAACTATAATTAGACATCAGTGATGTTAACATGTGGTTTTCTAAGTCAACATCCATCCTTATGGTTTAATGACCCTTTTAGGCAAACCCTGTCATTTTATTGTTGAGGAAACTGAGGCCCGGGGGAAGTGGGATGGCCTGCCCAAGCCTCGTAAAGGTCAGAGGGAGGATTTAAACCCAGGTCTCTCTCCCTAACTCAGATTCTTTACATCATACCTGGTTGATGCAAGTTAATCTGAGTGGGTCCCGCTGTGATGACATAAGGGAGTTGTTTGTCCAAGCGGATTTAGAGCTAGAGGTGAAGTCAGCAGAGACTTGGGTTCAGATCCCATCTCCTAGATTTACTCAGATGTGTAAAACTGATCAAGTCACATGACCTCTTTGCCTCTCCAGTTTTTTTTTAAACCCTCACTTTCCGTCTTGGAGTCAATACTGTATTGGCTCCAAGGCAGAAGAGTGGTAAGTGCTAGGCAATGGGGGTCAAGTGACTTGCCCAGGGTCACACAGCTGGGAAGTGTCTGAGGCCGGATTTGAACCTAGGACCTCCCGTCTCTAGGCCTGGCTCTCAATCCACTGAGCCACCCAGCTGCCCCCTCCAGTTTTTTTTTAATCTTTGGAATGGAGATACTAAAACTTGCCATCCTACTTCACAGGCTGATGAGACTAATGAGATGAACATTACAGAAAACCAAATAAGTTCTCAAATCTTAACCTTGAGGGCAAGGAGTACTTTGCTCAATGCCTGAATCAATGTTTATTTATTTATTCATTTGTGTGTTTATTTACTTCTTCATCTACTTATTTTGAAGCCCTCACCTTCCATCTCAGACTCAATACTGTGTATTGGCTCCAAGGCAGAAAAGCAGTAAGGGTTAGGCAATGGGTGTCAAGTGACTTGTCCAGGGTCACACAGCCAGGAAGTGTCTGAGGCCACATTTGAACCTGGGACCTGTCTCTGAGCCATCCAACAGCCCCCTGAATCAATGTTTATTAACTGATTCATGGACCTTCCTTCGGTTTCTCCTTTTACAAGTTTAGGTGGTATCAGCCTTCCACTCTGCTTCTGGAAATGGCCACCCTCCCTAAGGAAGTGCAGATCCATAGCTTTCTAGGAATGAAAATGAGACAATTTGTTTGGGTGTTGGTTAGGGTCTGGTGGCCGAATGCCTCTTCCTTACCACAATACCACTTCTGAATGGGATGAACCTTAGCCAGGTCCAGCAAGGCCCTCAAGGGCACACACCGACTCCTCTGTCCACAGTTTGCCCTCTTTGTCAATCAGGGTTTTGGAACCAAGGGAAATGTTCTTCAGCAGGGTTTGGATTTCACAACTGCATCTGGATTTAGGAGGGGCAGTGTGTGAGTGCGAGAGAGAGAGAGAGAGAGAGAGAGAGAGAGAGAGAGAGAGAGAGAGAGAGAGTGTGTGTGTGTGTGTGTGTGAGAGTGATGCTATTTACTACTGTCCCCTCCTCCCTCCATCTCATCCTACCAGCTGGAACTTTGTTCTACAGATGTATGCCTCGATTAGTCATCAGAAAACTTCTAGCAATCACATTTTCCTCCTAGAATATCAAGTGTGTTGGTTTGGCTGCGATTCACGAAATGTACTTCCTATTAAGAATAAAAACCAGGCTGTTCTCTCATGGTCTTAGGACCACCTGACATGGCCTAATGGGCTCAGGTTGGACTCTTCCAGGATGGAATTGTGACAGTTCAGGAAAATCCTTTGACTGGGGCCTAATACATCCTGAATGACAGTGAGGTTGGTCTGCCACCTTAGGGTTTAAATTCTGTGAAGCAATCGGACTTAGCACAAAGCACAATGGCCTTGGGAGGCCCAGAATCTTAGAATTGCCCCATTGGAAGGGTAACTCAGAGGTCATCGAGTGGTTCAGTCCCTCCTCAAAGCACGAATCCCTTCTACATCATCCTGCCTCTGCTTGAAAGCCTCCAGCAAAAGGGAACTCACTATTTCCCCGAAAAACTCCATTCTATTTTTGGCTAGCTTTAATTGTTAAAATCACTCTGAAAGGAAGGAGAGCCCAAATTTGTCTCTCTACAACTTTTCCCCCAGTGCCCCCAGTTCTGACTCTCTAGGGCCAAGTAGAACGAGCCTAGGCCTTCTTTCATGTGACAACTCTTTGACTATTTGAATACAGCTGTTCCAGGTCCCACCCCCAGCCCAATGTCTTCTTTTCTTTAGGTTAAACATTTCTAAGTCCTCTAAGCCACCCTCAGATGGTGTGGCCTCAAGTCTCTTGGCTGAACTGCTCCCTCTCCGGCTTAACAATGGCTTCTAACCTCTGCAAACCTCTGGCAGATAACTGGGTCTGTCCTGTCTGTAAAATGGGGAGAATGCCTACCTCCTAGGCTTGTTGTAAGGATCAAAGGAGATCGTGAAGAAATAGTAAGGCCAGTCCAGGGAGAAGTAAAGGATTATTGGGAGGAGATATTGTTTAAACCCAAACCTGAAGAAATGGAGTCTCCGTGGCCTTTTCTTCAAAGCGAGAGAATCAAGTATGCCGTGTGAGGAACTCCAGGCCACTCTCTTTCTGCTTAGAGCTCAGTCGAGAATTGCCTCACTTTCCCTGCCTTTTCATCTCCACAGTATCATTTTATGATAATAATAGCTTACATTTATGGAAGGGGTTGTTGGTTTTTATAGGCCATTAATTTCAATACCCCATGGAACCTTTTATGCAGCCAATCATGAGACTCCATTGCTTCTCTCTTGGGGAATAGAGAGGTAGGGAGATAGTAATTTGCAGCCATCCTTTCTTCTGATCAAAAGGGATATTACAGCTACATATACCAACAGGAATTGAGGTTAATTTCTTTTCTCCTCCTCGCTGCTGCATTTCCAGTGGAGCCCCACTAACACACCAATCACAGGGCTTTCTGCCACAGGACCAGGTGAGACTGCTAGCATCAAGTTCTGCAGGTATTTCTGGTAACTAAACCCTTTTGGAGGCGAGCCAGCTTGGACCCATATCAGACCAAATTCCCAGGCTACAGCCAGCTGTGTGATAGATAGCAAGGCTCCAGCATATGGCTGTTGCCAGAACAAACAACACTTGGAATATACCAAGTGAGCCCCGGTCTTTGAATAAGGTATGAGCCCCATGCTTCATGAAGACAGTGGGTCTTGTAATTCTGAGAGAAGACTCACTCCCGGCTTCCCTGACTTGCTTTTCATCTGTCCATCTTTCCCCCCAACTCCTCTTCTCCTGCCTCACCTTGCTAGCTGGAATGTCCCCGTGTGACACTGGAAGAACCACAGATTTGCAGGCTAGGAAGGAATCTCAGAGGTCAGCCAGGCCACAGAGAATATCTGGGAGGTTGGGGTGGGCAGAATTGCTTTGGGGCTGTTTTCACTCACTCTGGGACACTCCATGGGCTTGGAATCAAGACCTGGGTTCAAATTCTGCCCGTTATTAAATAGTTATTAATAACTTAACAAATAATAAATAGTTATTAAATAACTTAAATTCTCTGTGCCTCAGTCCAGGAAACTCAACAAATGGTCACAGCCTCTTCTCGAGGACATCCGACAAGAGGAGTCCACCCTCTCTTAAAGCAATGGATTATACTTTTGGAGAGATCTAATTGATAGGAAGTTCCCCCTTACATCCCACCTAATCTACCTCTTTTAATGTTTTTCAGATAAGATCATCGATCTCAAGGTGGAAGGGACCTAAGAGGCCATTTTGTCCAGCCTCTCTCCCTACCATTTTACAGATGAGCAAACTGAGACAGAGGAAGATTACTCAACTTCTCTCCAAGGCTCTCGATTTTTCCCTCTGGGGACAGGATGGACAAGTTGAATCACAGAGATTCATGGGAAAAATGAGAGAATAGCTAAAGAGCCTTTGAATGATCACTGCATAGCCTGGTTCTCCAACTTCCAGGTTTCATGTCACCCCTGCTATATTTCTGGTTCAGAATGTGTCAGATATCCCTTTCACTAGGCTTTTGTTACCAAGAGGGAGCTTTCCATGACAAAAGCTCACTAAACCCAGTGGCCTCATAGACTAGAAAGTGGTGTGGACTAGGAGTCGTGGCCCTAAAGTAGACGGATTTGTTCCTTGGTTCCATGGGCCTCAAGTGAGTAACGTCAGAGCAGTGGCTATCTGCAAAATGGAGCAACTCAAAACTCGCCCCTGACTTTCTCTGAAAGGTACTCATGAGATGGCTATCAGCCACCACGTCCTCATCTCAGTCAGCCTGAATTCATAGCAATGGGGCAGGTATGGACTTTTCCATAGGGTAGAGCCCCCCTTCCCATCCCCCCGGGGGGTTAGGTGCTGAATGCACGTTAGTTGAATTGAAACAGAAATTCATGGGAAAAATGAGAGAAAGAGAGAAAGCTCAGACACAGTAAGAAACTGACTCATTCAAATGAGGTTTTATGTTCACTAAAGTGGTTTGCCTAATGAGGAGGGGATTATAACCAGACAGTAAAAATATAGTTCCAAGTTAAAAATAAAATCCAGTGGAGATGTTCTTTTATGGATACAAATTTGGTAAGGAAGGAAAAAGAGTTTGGTCAAATCTAGTCCTTTCTCTTTCTGGACCAATGGAGCCCTTTTCTTACACTGAAGGGAATGGTTTCCAGATCGGTCTGGTTATTCTCTATCTCCTTAGAGAGGAGGAAGGCAGAGCGAGAAGGAGTGAGGGACAGAAGCTAATGAGATCCTCCTAGTTACGGGGCAGGAAACTGTAACAGGTAACAGGAATACCATTCAGAGAGGTAGAAGGAGCTTCTGGAAAGTGCAATGTCCCAGAAGTCAAGGGAGGAGAGGGTGTCAAGAGGGGATGTCTAATAGGTTCAAATGATGCAGAGGGGCTGAAGAAGAAGAGGAATGAGAAAAGGTTATTGGATTTGATATAGACCGCCTTGTGATAGAAATCAGACTTTAGGAAGTTACATCCCCTGCATCTCTGCCTCATGCCATCTACGGTTTCTTTCAAAAGACAAGGCCTTGCATCATTCTCTGGGTATTAGAGCTCTTTCTCTCTTGAAATCACTTTGGTTTGCTTTGTATTTAATTATTTATGCATGTCTAGCCCACCTCCTCTTCCTCTCCCCCATTAGAAATTCCTTGAAGGCAGGGTTTGTTTTCTTTCTAGCTCAGAATCATTAGAGCCTAACTAGGAACCTAGTATACCTTAGGTGCTTAATAAATATTTGTTAAGTTAAAATGAAGGTTAGGAAGGGAATAGGTGACAAGGAAATAGAAGCCCAGAGAGGAGGGGACTGGGAATGCATGCACGGGGGCAGGGGGGGCAACATATTTACTTAGTGGCTATTATGGGCAAGTCAATATTCCAAGATTTTGAAAGCAAAGGACAGTTAGTATGGCAGCTAGAATGGGTAGGCAAGGTCAATTGAAAATGGGGGGCCCATAGCGGCTCTTATTTTATTGTAAATATAAGGGACACCTGGGCAAATTTGAAAGTCAGAAGGGTCAAGAGAGACTGAATCTCATAATTATGAGAGTAACTTCCAAGAGAAGTCAAGAAATGGGATCTAGTATCAAGATCAAGTGCCAGTTTTCAAGAAGAGAGAAATCTCTTGGTCTAAGCTTCAGAGAGGTGCTCTAATGTAGCCTTAAGGGAAGTAGTTAATTAGAATGCCAAAGCAGAGACGAGGAGTACACTCTAGACAGAGGGAGAGATGTACACAAAGCCAGGAGATAGATTATTGCATTTGGGGACCAGTTAGTAGTCTGGTTTGGCCGAGCTGCAAAGTATTGGGGAAGGGACCATTTGGAAGTAAATCTGGAAAGGTCTGTAGACAGATTGTAAAGGGCCTCCCTCCCATTCAGACATCCTCAATTCCAGGGCTGTACATACTGTGTTTTGAGAAGACTTACCCTTGAAATGTACAGTCACGGAATTGGTTGCCTACGAGAGCTTTTGTTGGGTCGTCGAACCATTCCTTCTGTGTGCACGGACATACCAAATAAAATGGCTAATGGGCATCTGGCTAGTAGCAGAGATTTCCCCATATTGGAGAACCTGTTGAAGGGCTGGTTTAAATGACATTCAGTGTACCAACTCCCAGAAATAGCAGGACCCTCAGGAAGGCGTGATGCAAAGGTTAGAATTCAATGCTGGCAGTGGGTATTTTCCTTTACCCATCAGGACACACCAACAAAAATGTTCATCCAGTGCTCTATCATCATTTGCCAGATGGACTTTTGAAGCAAAATTCCTTTAAAAACAACAATTCATCTCCAACCCGTGCACTATTTTAATGGCCACACGCTTATGTAACGAGAACACGTGTTGGCCTCGAGTGCCAAGTTCTGTCCTGGAAAACTACCAACCCCAGTTATTGGCTTTGCAGCAAGACTGCCAAAGCCTGTCATAGTAGAAGAGGTGGTTTAGAGACTACAGAATAAAGCATATTGCTTCCATTCTGAGCCCCTCTAAGATTGCCTATTTCCTCTTCTGAAACCTCCATAATTAAAGGCGGCTGGGAAGAAGGCTGAAACTTCGAACTGCCTTTCATTCTGGCAGACACAAACGCCTCTAACTTCCTGAAAGCAGTACTGTAGCTCTCCTGCTACCTCTCCCTGCTCCTGCCCTTCGACCTTTCTGCCTCAGAGCCCTAGTTATGGAAAAGGAGCAACTTGGCCAAGAGTCCTCCTGCCACCAATCTGAGTGCAGAGAACCAGAGGCCTCTGCAAATGTCTGCATCTAGTGTCTGCTGTGGGGTCTGTAAAGCATCAGCTGAAGGGAAGGACCAACGGATGACGCATCTGCAGGGACAATTCAGAACGAGGCATTAGTCCCGTCTTTTCGAGGCAGGTGGAAGACAACAGAGTAAAGTGGGAATGGCACTGGATGAGACCTACCTTGTTTTCCTGGCTTTGCTACTGACTCACTAGAGGGCCCTGAGCCAGCACCTTCTCCCCTCTTGGCTTCTCTTTTTTTCTCTTTGGTGGGATAAAGAGTTTGGACTAAATTTTGCTTTCTAAGGACATCTGTCGACTTAATTTAACGGGATGCAAGCATCCTTTTTTGGTCCCTCTGCTTGGCTCCATTCCGTGTTCTAAGAAGCAGCAAAAATTCGTCTGGTCTTACCTTCCCCAAGCCCTAACCTCAAAAATCCATTTGCTTTTAAAGTCTTTGACCATGCTCTTTCCAAAGCAATGAACTTCCTAATCCTCTCAGATCAGCTCCATTCGTACCTACCCTGCCCATCTTAATAGCATCACCACCCTTTCACTCAACTAACAATGCAAGTACCTACCATACACTAGGGAGACCATCGACTCTCTCTGCCAACCGCATGCCCACCAAGAGTGGAGCTGTAGGCGTGATCTGGTCGGAACGGTGTCAAGAACCAGCCATCCAAAGGATAGATGGCAGCACTAATGGAGGGCTCTGGCACATGCTCACCCAGGGAAGGCTATTGCTTCTTTTCTGATGTACCAGACATTTCTCCTTTTGGCAAAGTACAAGGCCTTTTAGGGATCTAGGGATTATTTATCCTAGGCATTGAAATCACCTGCCAGCCATAACAGTGGACCAGGGGATAAACACAGACCCAGTATGGATTCCAGACTTTCAAAGGCCTTGAGACAAAGGACTTAGTTTGAGTCAAATAGCAGTATTAAATATTGCCATTGCCAGGTTCCTCCTCGAGAACGAATGTTCTGCACTAAAGAGCGGCCCAATCTGCAAGGAGGCAAGGGGACCACTGGCACGCGGGGATGCCAGTGTCCACAAGCACCACGAACGTGTTGCCCTCCTATTACCTAACACAAAGATAATGCCTGGAGCCGAGCAAACAAAGTAGTGGAAGGGTGGTTCACTTAAGCTGCCCAGACTTAGGTTGGGGATGAAAAGCTCTCTCTCACTGGTCTGTCTCCTGTGTGGCATCTCGCTTTGTGCTCAGGAACCGCTTGACTATCTCCAAAAGCGTTTACATCACACAGGCCACAGTGGATCAGGGCAGTGGCAACCCCAGTGAAGGGAAATCCCAAAGCAGTTTTCACTGTAGCCATTAACTTCTCCCCAGCTGCCAACAATATGCTGATTCCTCATAAGCCCATTCATCTCTCGGCAAAGCCCTTAATGCATGCTCAGATACACTGTGGGCACTGCTTGGGATCTTGGGGTGGGGTGGGAGGAGGAAGGATGACAAAGCAGATGAGAGCGGTGACTGAATTTTTAGCAGTTGAATGGATAGACCTTATTGGCCCATGAAAACTGACCGAAAACAGAATAAACTAGACAAATGGGAAACCCAAGCATTGATGCTGGTAGCCCCCAAAGTAGGGTACCTATACCAAATCCCTTGATGCACTTGTAAAGCTAAGCTCCATTTTTGATTCCTCAAGTACACGTATCTACTTTGCTATATTTCACTTCTCTGCTTCTTGGAAGTAGGTCTCTAGTCATTTGAATGGGGTGGGGGATGGGGCTCTAGCTCTCCCACTAGATTGTAATCTTCTGGAAGGCAGGGACCCCCCCTTCTATCACTTTTGTATCCTTTCTCCCTGTTCGTTGTACTTCAATGGATCAATGGCACCAGTCACAGCCCTTTCATAACCTCTGATCCCATGTGATGCTTTTTGAGGTCTTTGGGATCAGAAGTTCTTATTCTTTTACTATTTCACAGATATCAGGGCAACTCCACTGGCTATACATCATTTATACTTTGCTCCTAACCCAAGGCAATCTTACTGATGAGAACATGGTGCTCATGAGGACTAGGGTGACTTAGAGGATTCTTCTGTGCTCCCTTGTGTAGAATCACTGAATTTTAAGACATTAAAGAGGTGCTGTGTCATGGAGTGGATGAAGCAGTAGATTCGGGGCCAGGAGGTCTGGATTCGAATCCCAGTTCTGTCGCTTTGGGCCTATGTGGCCATGGCAAGCCATTTCACTTTTCTCATCCTCAATTTCCTTATCTGTAAGATGGGGATAATACAACTCACACTGCCTACCTTGTGAGGATCAAATGAAAATGTGCTACAAGAATGGGAGTCATCATCGTTATTATTACTGCTACCCCACACAGTGACTTTGGGTGAGAGGCAGTGTGGGATAGTGGATCTGGGATCAAATTCTTACTAGTTCTGAAGACCATGGGCAAGTAAGCGACACCTTCTGAGCTTCAGTTTCCTCATCTGTAAAACAAGGCAGTTGAACCAAAGAACCTCTAATGAACCTTGCTAGCTCCAGATCTACGGTCCTATAAAAGAAATCAGCAAGCCCTAATCGATGAGATTTTTCAGTGGCCCCCTCCCAACAAAACTCCTTCAAGCTTTTCTAAGTCCCTTGCAAACTGGTCTGAATGAGATCCAGATCTTGACAATTCTTTCTTGAAAAGCTGAAATGGGGTATCGGTTTCCCACTCCCAAGGGGATTGTTTCAGGTATTAAAAGCCAGGGAAGAGTTGAGCAGACCTTCCTTCACAAGACAGTACTTAACTGCTACAGAACTAATCTGGCCCGACCGACTCCCCCCACCGTAGAATTTGCTGGACCCAATGACTATGGAAACCAAACATTAGCAGGAACTCCCAGGACACTAATAGTGGGCCGCAGCACCCCTGGCATAGGCACATAACATGAACCCATCAACTCGGAGAGGTGGAAGAGGCAAAACTGTCAACCCATCACATTATTTCTTCAGTAGATTCTCTTTGAAAAACGTATTCTGTGTTTAGTCTCTTAGCTGAGAGAGCCAGCCGGCTAAATATACACAGATCGTTCATTCCAACTCTGCAGCTATCCAGCATGCCACTGACCAGAGATGCTCGGGTGGGATAATATTCCATAAGAGACAACAGCATGGTACTCTTTTTTTTGAGGATGGAATATTTCAACCATGTTGCTAATTTTACTACCATATATGGAAACAAGAGGCCAGGATGCCCTCAGGAAAATTGTGAAGTAGCCAAAATTTGTCCCCTTCCAGCACCTTCTCCTCCCTTTGCCTCCCACAGGGAACTCAATGTCCTCGGCTTGTCCAGAGAAGCTTCCACCCCCACTATGGTACCCTTCCAGACTTTTTTCCTAATTGCCCTCAAAACTCCTTTTTCCTCAAAGAAAACCTGCCCTGTCCCAGGATCCTAGGTTTGTAACCTAGCTCAACTGCTAACTTCTATAGGAGGCCTTCTCTGGTCCTCCCACCTGCTAGTGCAGTGCTGTGCCATGCTGTGCTTTCCCTTCCCAGGTTACCTTTCCTCTCTTCTGTAAGTAATTTGTATAAACCTATTTATATACATGCTTTCTCCCTTATTCAATATAAATGCCTTAAAGGCAGGGTCTAGGGCGCAGCTGAGTGGCTCAGTGGATGGAGAGTCAGGCCTAGAGAGGGGTGGTTCAAATCTGGTCTCAGACACTTCCCAGCTGTGTGACCCTGGGCAAGTCACTTGACCCTCATTGCCTATCTCTTACCACTCTTCTGCCTTAGAATCAATACTCAGTACTTATCCTAAGATAAGTACTGGGTATTGGTTTTTATTAAAAAGGCAGGGTCTATTTTGGCTTCTTTTTGTATCCTCAGGATTTAGCACAGTGCCTGCCTGGCACATAGTAGCTACTTAATAAATGCTTACCGATTGACTGACGGGCACTTACTAACTGTGTGACCATTGGCAGATCACCTCACAGTTCAATGCCTCATTTTCCTTATCTGTCAAATGGGGGTAATGTCTGAAATCACAGGGTAGTTGAGGCTCAAATATATGAAGAAGCAAACTGTCAGTTACTTTAGGCAGTGCCAGGCTTCTGATTAGTTGTATTTCGAGAAGCAAGGTTTTTAAGTGAAATCATAGCCTCCAGTAGGAGAGCCCAAGATTCTTTAAATGCCTACCACACATACAACAGCATGATGGATGCCCTGCACAACTTAGGTAAGACATGATATGTGCTCTTACAAAGCTTACGGTCTGAGAGAGAGATAAGACACAAATTAAGGGAGCAATAGCGCGCGATAGTAACATGTGAATTAGGGAGGCAAACAACAAAGGACTTTGTGAAATCCCAAGGGATTGTTACTGACCTGGGTGGGCAGAGTAGAAAAATCAGAGAAAGCTTCATTGAGGAGGCAGCCAGGTGGCTGTGTGATCCTGGGTGAATCACGTAACCTCTGCTGCCTCAGTTTCCTCCTCTGTGAAAGGTAGATAACAATGGCACCTACCTCCCAGGGATGTTGCGAGGATCCAAAGAAATAATATTTGCAAAGCACTTTGCTAACTTTAAAGCAATATATAAATGCTAGTTATTATTATTATTACCATTATTATTGGATTTAGGCTTTAAAGAATGGGCAGAATCGAACAAAGAGAAGCAATAGTGTCAGAGTACAAGGCAGAGGGTAACTCTTTGTAATGTGAATGAATAATCTCCCTTCTCCCTCCCTCCATCCCCAATTTATCATAGGATTATAGGATTTAGAGCTATAAAATACCTTAGAGGCTCTCTATTGGAAAGGTTCTTAACCTTTTTGTGTGTGTCATGGCCCCCTGTGGCAGACTGTGGCAGCCTATGGACCCCCTTTCAGAATAACGTTTGGAAAAGCATGAAATAAAATACCGCAGATTACAAAGTAAACCAATTCTATTGAAATTGTTATCTAAATCGCTTTTTAAAAACAATTTCATTGACCCTGGGGTTAAGAACCCTTGATCTAGTCCAAACCCGGGCCCAAAGAGAGGAAGTGATTTATCCAAGGTCATCTAGCTCATCATCAATTGATAGAGTACCCCAGGTCCTCTGACTCTCTCTCCATCTAGTGTTCTTTTTATCACGAACCATGTTGCCTTCGAATTTAGACAGGTTTGGAGTTTTGAATAGTGACTCTCTTAAAACAAAGCCCGCCGACACCATGTCACGGACAAAGGTTTGGGCTCTAAAGGGCCCTTTCACATCTAGGAGGTGTGTTCTTACCCACCATCCTCTAGATGTCTATGTCCCTGGAGCCGAGCAGACACCTTCATTTTCCTGCTTTCTTCAGCAAAAGAGGCTGTCACAAAAACAGAGCTACTTCATTAAATGCAAAACCAAGAAACCAAAACGGAATCTGGTTTTCTGTGGGGAAAACAAAAATCAAACCAAAATGATGATGGCTTTTTAATGTATTCAGAGCTCTCCTTCTACATGGACACATGGAAAGTGTTTAGGGTGACATCACGGAAGGTCTCGCTGAACTGAAGGAAGTTCCTCCTTGGGGGGAGTCCTTATATGGCACTTCCTTACAGTTGCTGCATGACCGTTGCCAAAAAACTAGCTTTGTCTGCGCAACGGAGAAAGGGTCGAAGTTTGGATGTGTTACTAACAGGAACTTCAACCCATTTCCCCTCAGCTGCTATTCAAAAGTCTTTCTCGAATTCGCTTGTTATCCAGAGCTCCTAGGGAACACCCAGGGCATTTCGGCTGTTGGACAGGATGCCGATTCAAAATAGGCAAATTTGCTATAAGATTGCCTTCTAGCAAGGTGCGAAGTTACCGTACATTATTTCTGCTTCTGTTTCCTCTATCAAAAGAAATAATCTTCTACTAGGAATGAGAAGAACAGATATGATGAAGAGGGGTCAGAGGCAGAATTTGTTGCAATGAATGGAAAAAATGTCCAGAGAGGCAGCACAGTGTGTGGAAAGAATCCTTGATTTGGAGTGAGAGGATGTGGGTTCAAATCCCAGTGCTGACTCATACTACCTGTGTGGCCTTGGGCAAGGAATTCCCTCCCTCTGGGCCTCAGTTTCCTCATCTGTAAAATGAGGGCATTGGACTGATTACATCATCTCCGTGGTACTTTGGAGTTTTAAATCTGTGACTCATGAGCCTAACCTTCAGAACTTTCCCAAAGTGGACTAGGCTGACTTGAGAGGTAGTGAGTTCCTTATCACCAGTGGTCTCAAAGTAGCTGACCACTTGTTGGCGATGTTGCAGGGGGTAGACGGTTCCTGTTCAGGTTGGACTACACGTTAGTTCCCTCCAACTCTGGCATTGTGTGAAACTCATGACATATATAAGGGAATAACAGGAGAACAACCAACTACTTTAGATGGATTCGACCCTCCTGGTTTGGATAAATCCCATCCGAAGACTGTGGATTAGTTTGCCAAACATCAGCGGTCATTTTTGAGGAATTACTGAGAACAGTAGAAAACTGGCAATTGGCAATATCACAGTTTACCAAAAAAGGATGGAGTGGGGAGAGGAAGGTAGATTCTGAAACCGCGAGAAGTAGCTCAATGTTAATCCTCGGTGAAATGTTCTAGACTGAATTATTTAATTGATGGTCTATGTGCATTTTGAAAGGAAAGCAGTGATATCTGACAGCCAGCCTGGCTTCATGAAATTAAAAAATGGCTTTGATTCTCCCGGAGAACAAGAACTACATCTTGTTTTCTCTTTGTACTCCTGACATTAAGTCGTGCACACAGGTGCTTCATAAATGTTGAATTCAACGTACTGAATTTGAGGAAGTCCTGCCAAAGTAGCCTCATTTCCTTATTTTTTCTAAATAGAATTATTAGAGGAGAATGCCAAAAGACATTGCCAAATGTCTTGCTGAAATCTAAATACACCAAGTCTCTCACATTACTTTTGTGAGCGAGATAGAGAAATGTGAGCTGGTGATAAAGTAGCTGGGTTTTTAGTTGACTGAATGACTGGACCAGAAGACTATTGATTACTGACTGGTATTAAAGTCACTCTTAGAGGGCAGTGGGGTGGCTCAGTGGATTGAGAGCCAGGCCTAGAGCCGGGAGGTTCTGAGTTCAAATCTAGCCTCAGACACTTCCCATCTGTGAGATCCTGGGCAAGTCACTTCACCCCCATTGCCTAACCCTTACCGCTCTTCTGCCTTGGAACCAATATATAGTATTGATTCTAAGACAAAGTAAGTATTCAAAAATAATAATAAAGCCACTCTTATGGGCTATCTCAAGTGGCAGGCCTTTGGGATATATCCAAATCAACATTTTCATCAATGACTTGAATGAAATAGACATGGTAGGCACGACAGATGTGCCGATGACATAAGATGACAGCTAACACTGGGTAGGGCCTGAGCCCATGATTTCACTGTTATGGGTGAGAAAAACGTCTACTGATATAGGTTGGTGCCTCCTCTGCAATTTCTACAGCTGGACACACTCCTGAGAGCAGCTCAAATCAGATTCTAATATCATGGGGGAATATTTAACAAAAGAAGTGAAAATACAATAAAACACAGATAATGTTAACATGTAGTTTTCTAAGTCAATCAATGGCCTCGTTTCTCTTCTCAGTTTGACACCATTGGCCTAGGGCCCTGAGAGACTCAGTGATTTGCCCAGAATTGGTGTCAGAGGCTTTGAGGCAGGCTTTCTAACCACTATGACACATGGTCCCTAGTAATCTGCTGGCTGCCAGAACAAGGAACCCCAAAGATCTCAGAAGGCTAGAATGGCCGACTAGATCTAAGAAGATGAAATGTCAAAGGGGATACATGTGGTGTTGTCTGCTCACATCAGGCTGGGGGAGGGATGGGGAGCTGGCAGTTCATATGAATGAGACTTCAGGGTTTTAGTGGACTCAAGCTCAGTATGAGTCAGTGTGATGCGGTACGCAAGAAAGCGAATGCAGGTTTAGGTTGAGTTAACAGAAGTAGCACGTCCCCAATTAGGGAAGTAACAGGGTAGCCCACATCTTGCCTGTTGTGCGTTAGCTTCTTGGGGCCAGATTCTGGGAAGAACATTAGCCAATGGGATCTTGTCCAGAAGAAAGTGACCAAGATAGTGAAGTTTCTGGAGACCAGGTCCAATGGGGACTAGTTAAAAGAATTGGCATGTTTAATCTAGAAGGGAGAAGCCTGGAGGCGACTCATGATAACTCTTTTGAGTTTTCTACAGGGCCAGAATGTGGAAAGACAGTAGACATTTTGAGAGAGGGTAGAACTAAACCCAAAGGTCTAGGGGGGCAGATCTGAACTCCATAAAAGGAAAGATTTTCTAGAAATCAAGAGATATAGGATGACTCATGAGGGAGTGAGGTCCCTGTCACTAGAAGTGTTCAAGAAGCCTTCTGCTGTGGAAGGGATTCCTGCAAAGGACAGGACAGCTCAGTTGTTCTCCTCTGGCTGAGAGTCTATGGTTTTTAAAGGGACTTAGCTTTGAGGGGCTTATACTAGGACAAATACCAATGCTCTACTTTGTTGTGCAAAGAGGTTTCATCTGAGATGGGATTCAGTTGTTTTCTAGGTAGCTTCTGCAGGATGGTCCAGGGTCATTATTCTGACTGCAGAACACACTTTACATGCTTACTTGATGGGAGAACCCAGTGGCAAAAGTGCTTCCAACTCTTCTTACAAGTGTCCCAAGGGATGCTAAAAAGGGAGGGGGCCTGCAATCTCTGTTGTTTTCTTAAGCAACCCAAGGCCACAGTAAATAGCCTTTTGAGCTAAGTAGGTGGGAAGACCTCAATTTTGAAGCTGAACTGTCTGCCACATCTCAGAGAACTGAGCTCACCTCTGTAGGAGAGGATGACTTTGACCTCTCACTTGGGAGGATTCTCCATGTGAAAAAGCCAGCCCAAGAGCCCACCTATGGGATTACAAGAGAGAGAGAGAGGAATGCCAGGGTCCTGAGGCACAGTGCAAAAACCATATCATCGTGGCCACCATCCTGGAAGCAGTGTGAAACACAGCTCACCTATGGGCCACAGCATCTCTTTAAATCACAGAATTTCAGGGCCTTCAATGAGCAGAGAACCCTAAATTCAGAGCTAGAAGGGACCTTGGAGATTATCTAGTTCAACCTCCTTGTTTTCTAGATGAGGCAACGGAGGCCAAGAAAAGTTACAAGTAGCAGAGCTAAAATTGGCCCTCTGGTCCTCTGACTCCCAAACCAGTGTACTCTGGGCCATACCGCACTATCGTGCTAGTCAAACCCCTTCACTTTATAAATAAGGAACTGAGGCTAGCCAGAGAGAAGAGACTTGCCCAAGGTAAAGTTGAACCAAGTCTAGATCTTCAGACTCTTAACTCCCGCTTGATACTACATTTCTGCTAACCAGATAAATCACCAAATCCCCAAGTTTGAACATAGAGACACCGGGGGACACAGAGACTGATCCACGCAACTCAGTGGCCAAGCTCAGACTGAAAACCGGTCTAAGGACTCAGTCTGTCCTACTTGATCCAATGGATCGGATCCATTTTCTTCTGAGTCAGGTGTGTACACATGGCTGTATCTCTACTGGAAAGAATTTGTGACCCTCCTGATAAATATCTCACCCAAGTTATCCCTCCTCCCAGGAAGATTTTCTTTGGTTGGGGGAGAGGGCGAGGGGGTAGGCCCACTCAAGAGAGTTCTAGCATGGCTACCCCCATCAGTGGCTGGGGATGAAAGTGGTTTAACATTTTTTAAAAGGCAAGGCAAGGCAAGAGTACTTACTGTTGCTGCTACTTAAAAATGAAACCATGTAAATTCTGCTTTCCCTTGAAAACAAAAGGAAATAACTTTCTAAATTAGTTGTGTTTTTTTTTAAACTTCTGCCTTGCCCCTGTAGCTTTCACTTGTACAGTCTGAGAGGCAGCTGGCTCAAATGAAAGCTATCTTGGCCTGAGATTCAGAAGTTTACACAGCATCCTTAGTTTGCCTTCCCAGGAACCCTGCTGAGAGTCCTTGGGCCAGTCATTCGACCATCTGTGCCCAAAATTCCCCCAATTGACCCTCTACTCCTTGAAACTGGGGGTAACTCTACTCCCAATGAGAGACAGATCCAGGTGTGGGCAAGAGAGGCAGCCACCCAGGGCTGCCCCAATGTGGGGAGTTGTAAAAAATGGAGACTTTGCAAGAAGACTTCATATAAATGCACATATTGTAATGGCCTCCAGAGCCTAGGGGGATTTCTTTTGTGACAAGAAAGTTGCGTGGTAGCACGCAGCGAGGCAGGACACCGTTTTCAGCTCTTGCTTCGGTCCTCCCAAGGCCTGCTGTCCCCCTCCCCCCACCCCACTGCTTACTACTCTCCAGCTCTAACTCAGGGACAGAAGCCAAGAAACTGTGGGGCATGATGAATAAATCACTGGAGTTGGGAGAGACCTGAATTCATCTCTCGGTTGGGCGATGCGGGCCAAGTTGCTTCCCCTCTCTCAAAAGCCACTGTTTCTCCCTCTATGAAATAGGACCAGTGATCCTTGCATGGGGCCCCTTGCCTTCCGGGGTCACCGGGAGGAAGGAGCTTGGCTAACCATGGAATATTATTAGAAATGCGTGCCCTCGCCATTCTTTAACATGGGCCAGCTGGGTGCCGTACGGACGACAGGAGGAGCTCCACGTGTTGTCTGAGGGGTTAGTGACTGATGACAGACATGGGAATTCTTTACTGCAGTGGGCCCCTCTGTATGTACTGCTGTGAAATCATTTGCATAGTATGGTGGGAAGGGGAGGGAATCAGAGACTCCCAGAGGAGGAAGTTTCCTTGGAGGCCTAACCCACATTTAAAGCCTGAGTCCCGTCTACTCCATCCCACACACATCCCAGCAGCCACCCAGCCAGAGGAATGCTGGAGGAAGAGAATCGAGCACTCTCCCCTCCTTGGAGGGGGTAGAAACTAAAGCCTGGAGTGCGAAAGGGATTTCTCTAAGGTCACGGAACAAGGAAAGGAACCCAGGTATCCCAACTCCAAAATCCAGGGCCCTTTCTACAAACACCATGAACGATCCTTCCATCCTCTCTATTTCTGGCATTGGGTGAGAAGCAACTTCCCTGTCCCAGGCTGTCCTAAACGGTAAAGAGCTGGGTGGCCGTAAACTAAATCTGACCCTCGGCTAGCAGATGCTCTTTACCTGAGGCACTCCTCCAGGGTCATGGTACGGAGCGTGGTCTGTCTGTACTGTACTGAGTTACCGTCCAGAGTTTACAGAACTGCCTGAGAACAGAATCAGGACATCATGACCCAGACACCTGCTGGGAGCTGGGGAGAAGAAAAGCTAAGAAGAAGGTTGGGCTGGGTGAGGGGATGAGCTCCCCAGCATGTGCATGGGTTATGACCAAATGGTCCAGCCACATTTGTAGCCTGCGCTCGGGGAACTACTATGGGTCCATCACTTTAATAGCCCCTTGAAGTAAAAGAAGATACGTCTCCCCAGCAAGGCTGCTGAAAGGGAATCGCAAAGAACAAACTTGTGGAGACAACTCTCTCTTCTGGTTCTAGAAATGCAGCACTCCAGGCAGTGCGGAGCCAAAAAATCCATCTGTGGAACTGAGATGCACTCATGATGATTCCAGCTAAGAATCTTAAGCATGAGAGGACTCAGGATATATAACCAATCAGCCACGGCTCAGGGAAGTGTATAAAATTATTGGGATGGGCCCACTAATCACAGGATTCTAGGTAGCTCAGTCGATTGAGAGCCAGGCCTAGAGACAGGAGGTCCTGGGTTCAAATGTGGCCTCAGACACCTCCCAGCTGTGTGACCCTGGGCAAGTCACCTAGCCCCCAACACACCGACCTCTTACAACTAACTCTTCAGTCTTGGAACCGATATACAGTATCGATTCTAAGATGGATGGTCAGGATTTTTTTTTAAAAGAGGGAGAAAGACCCTGAAGAGCTATCTAGTCCACCCTTCTCATGCTAAGGAGGCAAAATGAGGCCTAGCAAAGGGAAGGAAGTAGTCCAGGGTCACCGAGCCCCATCACATTTCAAGTCCAGCATTCGTTGTCTTGACCTACACCATGCTGCCCTGTCCTTAGGGAAAGCTCCTGGCTGCTGTTATCAGTGATACCTTTTCTTTGATTTTTCATTTGACTTTAACATTTTGATCCCTCCCTGAGAATTTCTTGGAAGTGAGATGCCTTCCACTCACTGGGCGGTTCAATGCTGAGAAGCCCACCTTTGGAATCCACAGATCAGTAGCATGATATGGTCCAAAGAACTACTATCTTTACAGTTGGAGGACTGGGTTCAAATCCTGCCTCTGCTCCCTATGTGACTTGAGGCAGGCCACTTCCCCTCTCTGAGCCTCAGTTTCCTCATCTGTAAAATGAGGAAATTGGGTCAAATGACCTCTGAGATTCCTTCTAGTTTTAATTCGATGACCCTGTGTTAATTGCTGCTAACTTGTTAAGAAAGTTAAGGTTGGCAGGGGGAGGCGATGTCTAGATCTCAGGTGACAGGGAAATATCATCACCAAAAATGGAGGTCCTAAGATTTGGCTTCTTCTTGGCCATTGTGTCCCAGTTAGATTTTTCTAATCCTAACAGGATCCTACTGTCGTGGAAAAGCCTGAGAACAGCTGTGTGCATTGCAGGAGAGCACCCAAAATAGAAGCACGCACACGATCTGCAGGCACTTGACCCAGAAAGTTCATAATTGCATCATAAATACAGTACTCCTCACAGTAGTTTGACCATCTACTATATTAAGGCTTTCTCTGAAGGTAAGGTGGCTTCTTTTGCATTCATCCCAGAGCTCCAAGGACACATATTTCTTCCACATACCTCCAGACTAATTACCAGTCCCAGGTCACAAACACCCTAGATCACTGGGCCTTTGGGGTGAATCTCTCGTCCCCCAAAGCTTGAACTATATCCACTTTCTGCCTGATCCTTAGATGGCCTCTACGGCCAAGAGCAGTCTCATGAGCTCTGACTCAGGTATGCCTGAGAAGAGAGAAGAGAAGAGAGAAGAAAAAGTGCTGTCGAATACACACGGCCATTGCTGAACTTGTGACACAGAATTGTCATCACCCAGCTCTCAGGTACAGTTTCCTGTCCCTAAGTCCTTCGGAGGCTCCCAGTGAAGTGGGATCCATGAGACTTGCCCTAGGGATAAAGATCACCTTGGCAAACACAAACACAGACACAGAGAAAGTCGCCCAAGTAACTAGGCTCTCTAGGCGGATGAACCAGTGTGTTTTAAAACCATCTGGTCATCATCTTAATAACCATGCATGAAAAGCCTCTCAGTTCTACAGGACTGCTTGGACAATTTCCGAAGAGCTCCCAGTCCTGTGTTCCACGGTCAGTACAGACCAGGAAAAGATATCTGGCTACAAGGAGACTTCCAAGAAGTACAAGGAAAGGAGACAAGGACAGGTAAAAGTTCAAGCGAGAATGAGCACAGAAGTCAAATCCGAGCTACAGGAACACTGAAAGCCAACAAGAGCGCCAAGCCTCCAAGAGAAGATTACGCAGGAGCCAATGCAGAAAGTACCCGAAATGCACTGCGCCATCTTCTTCTTCTAGGAGATAGACTCTGCAATCAAGCTGCCTAGCACACAGGAAGCCTTTCTAACATCATGCACAAGTGAACGTTGGACCCAAAGTGGATTGTGTTCCTTTACTCTGATGCTTCCATCAGAGGCAACACCTTCTGCTTCTGACTAGAACCATTTGGTTATCCAAGCAAGATTTACCAAATGGTCATCATGGGAGGGGCAAGATGAAGCCAGGTGCTAGGCATTGTGGGATACACAAAAGAATAAAATATGATCTGTTCTTTGAAAGCTTAGAGTCTACTTGGGGAGATGACACATAGACTTTGTAAGATGTATGATTTCAGCATTTCATCTGTGGACGCTCCTCCACTGATGCAGATTCTAGACTCTTCCATTAGTAAATGGGAGAAAATGGTCTTCATTAGATTTTGTGGCCAAAAAGAAAAAATCACCTGGTAGTTAACCATAGAATGAAAAATGAACCTTTCTGAATTTAGGTAGTCTAGTCCTCAGGCAACAAGTCCACAGCCCTTCACTGAGCCAATAATCAAAATCGTTCCAGTTTCATGGGGCCTTCTAGAACTTCTTGTGCTTCATTTTGATAACCTTCAAGAACTCAGGGACACAAAGGTCATAAACATCAACAAAGAGGAGATACGATTATTACTAATTTTGGGCAATGTGATGATATAGTTGGAAAACCCAAGATAATTGACTAAGAAACTAAGCTAATAGCTTTAATAAAGTAGCAGAAAATGAATCAGTCCACAGCATCATCAGCACTTCAGTGAAATAAGAACAAAATCAGGGGGAATGATAGCGAAAAGACCTTAAAAATAACTACAAATAGATAAAATAACTGACAATCTACTTATCAAGACACAACCATGGTTTGTATAAGTACAATTATGAAATGCTCTTTAAAGAAATAAAAGGCAGACAAATAATTGCAAGGATATTCATTACCCAAGGTTGGGCCATGCTGATGTAACAAACCCAAGAACATTAACTACTTAGAGGACACTTTATTTAACAAAAACTGGGGGGCGGAGACTAGAAAGTAGTTGATAAAGAAAGAAAGGTTTATACCATCACCTTAGACCACATAGTGTATGATAAGTAGCAAATGTATAACTTAGTTTAAATGTAAAAGATCACATCATAAAAAATAAATTTGGGGAAAATGGATGGAGATTTTTTTTACTTCTATGGTTAGGGGGATAATCCTCAAACAAGCTACAGGGGAGCACATTTTTAGCATGAAATTGAAAAGATTTAGCATGAACAAAATCAATGCAGCTAGAATAAGATATGAAAAATACTTTGACAAAAATCTAATATTCAAAATATAAAGAGAATTAACAAAAATGTATAAGATCAAGAAGAATTTCCTAAGAGACAAGTGGTCAAAAACTATGAACAGATAGTTCTCAAAAGAAATGCAAACTATGAACAAACAATAGATAAAGATGTGATCTTCAAGTCACTAATAATAGGAAAAATGTAAATCAAAACAAATATGGCAAAAGATGACAGAAAGTACAAATAGTCAATATTCAAGGGACTGTGGAAAGATAGGAAAATAAACACACTGTCTGTGGAGTTGTGATTGCTTCCAGCATTCTGGAAAACAAATGGGATTTTTTAAAAAAATGCAACTAAAATGTCCATACTCTTTGACCCAGAGATCCTACTGCTAGGCATGTAGCCCAAAGAATTCAAAGACAGAAATAAATGCCCTATATTTGCCAAAATATTCACAGCAGTACTTACTTACTTACTTATGGTAGCAAAAAACTGGAAATAAAGTGGGTGCCCAATGATCAGGCAATGGTTAATAGATGGTGGCATAAGTAGGAATATTGTATCATCCTAAAATATGAGAACTGAGAATTTGGAAAAAATAGGAAAATGTACAAGAACTCATGGAAGGCAAAGTAAGCAGAACCTGGCAATGATATGCACAATGGATACCTGACTGAAACAGAAAGAAGAATCTTTTAAGTATCTAAAATGTGTCAGTGCTGGAGATATAAAACAAAAGACTGCCTGCCCTCAAAGACCTTCCATTCTACTATGATCACTGAATAAATGAGACTCCTAGCCACGAGAATAATGAAGAGAATTCCTCCATTTTGCAGTTGTTTGGTCTGAGGAACTGGTTGTGATGTCATCAAGAATAGGCTCAGGAATTCCCCCATTTTGCATGTGAATAACTTAAGGGCTATCTAGCAAATTGAGAAATAAATTACTGGGGAGAGATTCAGATATAGAAATCAAATAAAAATTAGGAAAATATATTACTTTGGGTTAAAATTGCAAGGGAGTATCAAAGTAACTAGCCCTACATTGAAGCAGAAGCACAGAATTGAGATGCTTCACCGACCATGGACACATGCCCAAATGCCAAGATGGAAACTCTCCATTTCTGAAGTCATGCAGACAAATGAATGAAAACAAATCATTTGCATCATCTCTATTATATACACCGATCAATGCCTTTTGCATATGGCATCTCTGGACAACACTTTCTAGTTCTCAAAGAACTTCCACTTGCAATCTCTTTGCATTTAATTGAAATGAAGCAAAGCCTAGTGCTAAGAGAGAGAGTTTAGCTGGGACTCTTTCTGTGCCCTCATTGAGCTTACCATCTAGCAGATGGAACCTGGGCTAAGCACAGAGTTGCTAAAGGTCACAAGGCTACCAGACTCAGATCCACACCACCGGCCCCCTGTATGCAACACCCAGGGCTACTCTGATGTATATTTTGCCTTCTATAATCTTAAGCATCTTTAGACTCGGATTTATGGTGATTTTTAAGAACAAAAGAAATTAAGAGTAGGGTCGGCAGTATTCCTTAAATTAAAGGTTGACTGCCAATCAAAGGTAAGGGCCTTAAAACATGGACTATTTTTTTTTTTGCTTTTGGATCCTCAGTATCCAGTACATAGTAAGCACCTGACAAATATTTGCTGACTTGAATTAAGCGGTTCTAAGTCTAAGTGGATAACTTTGGAGCAAGGGATATATGCTGTTTCAAGATGCACATGATCTCATGATGTACATGATGGTGGGGGAGGAAGTTTGGGGGTGTATGTCATCCATGGAAATTACCAAGTGAAGGAGGAACAGAAAGCAAAACAAAAAATCAAAAGTACAGTGAAGATAACATAATGGAAATGAGACTGCGACTCCTCCCAAGCTTCCTTCTCTGTGCCTCTCGTATTTGGCCCTGTAATAACTTGTGAAGATTGTAGGTTTCTTGGCAAGTTGATGGCCTAGTCTTCCTTTTAGCTGTCAGTCTCAGTCCCTTAGTCAATAGGTAGGAGTGAGGGAATCGCCGTTATTCTGCTTGTGTGGTAAAATCTACCCTTAGCACCAGGTCTTTTTCCTAAGTTAAAAACAAACTAAAAATTTGACCACACTGAGGAAAGCCCAACTGGCACGTCCTCCATGGTTTTGGCCCTACACCAAAGGTAGCGGTAGCAGCAGTAGCAGCAGCACACTGCACTGTGCTGGGATGCTGACAGACAGAAAAGGTTATCTACACCCAAGTAGGTATAGTTCCCTTCAAAGCCATTCCTAGTGAGCTTCCACCTCAATTTCAAAGAGGTTGCCATGACATAAACCATTTTGGAATGGACGTCTCTTTGTGAACGGACTTTTAAGCCTGGCCATCCTTACTCCTAAGATTTGATCTTTTTGGAAGCAGCCAAAAGTCACTTGGAATCCCATCTGTTGGCTAAGTGGAATGATCCAGTTGAGAAGTACCTTTTAAACTATAAGGCATAAAGTTATATTTCATGAGTTGCCATGAAACGACTCATTGTATACCATTAAAAATACTGCCACCCAAAAGGCAACAAGGAGATCCTGATGGGTGTGTGTAGGCATCCTCAACCAAGAACTGCAGAAGAGAAAGCAGCATAGAGTATGTCATCAGAGAGACGTAGGACTGAAAAAGAAGGTAGGCCAACGGGTAAGGAGAGTAAGGGGTAAGTAAATCAATAAGACAGCCTACCTGCATGCTTCGTCTTGTATAAATGGAGATTTAGCCATTTTTTTCTGGGGAATGAAGTCCAAAGGCTCAAATCTCCGTTTATACAGTGTGTATGGTAAGAACTAGAGAGGTCCTCAGCATACTGGATAGACTGTTTATGAGAAATTTATGAGAGGAAAGACAAGATTCACAAAGGATGAAAGAGCAAGAATCTGTATCGTTGGAGGGAACACGTAACATCGGTGAGCTCGTGGATCCATCCACATAGCCAAGAGATAGAAAACAATGAAACCGGTTTCCTTATATGGTTCATAAGCTAGCTCTGAAGAGAGTGTGATCACCCTTAATAAGAAGACAGTAGTAATCTAGATGGAGACGTTCTGGTCTTTTCAAAAACCTATTGCTCCCCCCCAAAAAAACCCACAATGATTCCGTCACCTTGAAAAGAATGCTGCAGAGGATCGTAGTCCCATTTTCATTTCAAGCATTTATTAAACACCTACTGGGTACAAGGCACTATATTATATGTTGGTGACCCAAAGGTAAAAATAAATGAGTCCTAGTCTTTGAGGAGTTTATACTGCCCTGTTCCTATTTCTCCTAGGAATATAGTTCACAGGGAATTCTGAGTGCGGGATAGGGAGAGTGGGGAGAGGAGGGTTGGAAGGGAAAGAGAGAAGGTTTCAAAGCAGTGCTTAGAGAACAGGGACACTAAGTGGGTTTTCTGTAGTGTCGTAGCCTTAGTTGGTGACCAGAAAAACTAAGCATGATTTCAGGACTGTCCCTCCGCACCCATAACACACACGCTGTGGCCCCCGTGCCACTAAAATAAAGGTCATTTACCGAAAAAGTACTGGGCCTGGAATTTTATTAGTAAAAGCCCTCCAGTTATGTGAAATGACATCACCTCGGAGCCCTGGGCTCCCAGTTCTATGAACAGGAAGGAAATAGACCCACTGCTCTTTAAGAGCGGCTTCCTCTTTGCTCTATTAATTTCAGAGATTAAGCAAGCCACTCCTCTGTAGGCATAATAGAGGAGGCTAACAGCCATAATGTCTGCTGCAACTCTGGCTAACTGATTCTCGAGATTTGGGTCTCAAAAGTCAGTGCGAGAGAGACCATGTTGTCAAAAGCTTTTAGCTTCTCTTGTTTTTATAACCGTCGTGGACCTTTGAAGTGTGGTAAAGATCCCTAAGCTGGTTTCGGAATCTGGGCCACAGACTATTTCTAAAGGAGGCAAATGGAAATCTGTCAAATTAGCCTTTAAAAGGACTCCAGGACCAAAGACATTCATTGAATGGGAATTTCTTTTTTGTACCCTGCCCTCAGAATCTCTGTTCTCAGTCATACTGAGAAAACCAGCTACCCAACATACACTTCTTGTAATTCTGACAGCCACTCTCTATTAGGAAAAAAAGCTTCCTTCCTTTCTGATCTAAGTCATAGGCTTGGGGTGGTGTAAATAGCCCTGAAAGGGGAGGCAAGAGGCCAGGAGTTTAGGGCCAGTTTTGTTATTATCTCTGCCACCTTGAACAAGTCGTGGGATCACAAGATTTAAAACTAGGACAGACTTGAGGCCCAGAGAGTGGAAGATACTTGTCCAAGGTCACACAGGTAAAAAGTATCAGGCCTGGGATTTGAAGCCAGGTCCTTTGGCATCCGATCTAGTTCTCTTTCTACTGGAAAACACAGCCTTCTCCTCTCTCTGAGGCTTAATTTTCTTACCTGTAACATGGAAGAATTAGACCAGAGGGTTGCTAAAGTCCCTTCCATTTTCTAATACTCTGCCTCAATAAATGACCACAGATTATGGCAAATGCCCGTTGACATTTACTAACACGGTAACCACTGCCTGTTTCTCCAAAACTCCAACCACCTGATTTGCATTCAAGTTTGAGATCAGAAACATCCAGCAAAGCCTCCCTCTTATACACCAAAGCTCACTGTTGGAATATTTCCAGGCCTTTCTGGGCTCTAAGATGACTTCTGAACATGGTAGAATGAAAGTGAATGTATCCATTTCCATTTAGCTTTCCAATTTTTTTCCAAATGATCATCCACTGTCAAAACTCTCATTTTGTTCTAGACTCTTAAAAGGTTTTTTTTCCTTTTCGAGACTGTGAAAGCAAACACTAGAACAAGGACCCCGAAGGAGGCGAAATGTATATCCTTCAAACATCAAGACAACACTACCGAGGAAAGTAGTAATGTTGTGCTGGACTGCTTTGACTGAAACTCTGATGCCTAGGGAGACACAGTTCTGAATTGTCTGGTCAGGGTGAGGGGTGTAATCTCTGGCTACAGAACAGAATGAAACGGGTAAAGGCACATGGAGTAATGGAAAGAGAACAGGATTGGGAGTCAGGAAATCTAGGTTCAGCTCCCTGATCTGCTACATATCATTAAATTACTGGGTGACCTTAACTAAGTCTTTTCTTTCTGGGCCTCAATTTCCCCTTCTCTAAAATGAGGGGGCTGAGCTAGATGGCCTCTATGATCTCTTTAACTTCTGATATTTTCTGACTACTGCTCATCCTGGAAACACTCTATTACCCTCACTTTGTTAGGCCCATGTACTAAGCAGCCACAGATAAGCACACACTTGAGAGAAGAAATATAGTTGATGAAGGGGATCACAAACACTTTATATAAGTTGACATGAAACAGAGTAGCAGAAGGATGGCCACCAAGGAATTAATTTTTTTTAGCCATGTCAGTTTATAAAGACCTTTTACTAACTCGTGGAGAGGATGGGAGCTATGCCAGTGGAAGGAACAGATTAAAAAAAGCCACAGATCAAGAACTCTGTCCCGGTTCCTCTTCTCTTTTCTCCTTACGCATTCTCTTGGTGATCTCATCAGCTTCCATATTGTCAATGATCATCTCTCTGAAGAGAATTCCAAAATCTGTACGCCTCACCTATGAGTCCTTACCTTTCTCCTGAGCGCTAGACCTGTATACCACCTGTTGGGCATTTCCGACTGGATAGCCCACTGGCAATTCAAAATCAGCACAACCAAAATGAAACTCATTACCTCCCCTTTGCCACCTCTAAACCTGATTCTTTCGCCAAACTTCCCTTCTTCTCTTGAGGGTACCACCACCTTTCCAGTTCTCTAGGTTCAAAACATCCCGGATCTTTGCCTTTTCTTTCCTTCTCACCCACCGATATACCTCTCATATCCAATCTGTTGCCAAGCCTTCTCAGTTCTATCTCCATAGCCTCTCTTGTATTTGTCCCCTTCTTCAAGGCTCTAAGAGCCTTCTAATTAGACTCTCAGCTTCTAGAGGTCCAATCCTTTCCAATCCATCCCATGACCAGTGTACAAAATGGACCAGGATCTTTTTGGGCCCTGGTTCCACCATAATAAAATACAAACTTCTAAAGATTGGCATTGAAGGTCCTTCATACATTACCTCTAAGCTCCTTCTCCAGGTTTCTCACAAATGACTCTCTTCGCTCTGCCTTCCAGCCAAATAGGCCAACTTGGTTTTTCTCAAACTATATTTTAACTCCTGCCTCCATTCCTTTAGACTCCCTCCTCATCCCCACATCCCCTGATCTTTAGGTTCATTCAAGGCTCAGTTCCTAAGCCTTCAATAGGAAGTGTTTTCTTGTCCCCCTACTTGTTAGTACTTCCTCCCTCCTCATCCTGAAATTATGACGTATGTACTTATCTGTTCACACATTGCATCCCCCAGGGGAACGTAAGCTCTTTGATGGGAAAGTCTTTTTCATTTGGTCTCTGTATCCCTAGTGTGTAGCATGGTCCCTTGGAAATAGTACATCCTTAATAAATACTGATTGTTTTGGTTTGGACTGAAATAGGGGATTGGGACTGGATGATATTTTTATTAAGACACACATTCATAAAGCACAAATACTTTCTTGCTAGAAAATTCTTTGGGGATTGAGTTTCTGGGATACAGACCTCAGGCTATGGAACCTATTCAGCTAAAATAATTGACCAATTCGAACTTTTTTCACAAGCTACATTAGCCTCCAAAGACTTCACCTCCCCCCCCAGAAATAACCTGTCCTAGGATCAATGTCTTCTGCTTTCTAGGGCTAACTCTCTGGCTGCTGGGACTCTGTACCCCTAGACCACTTCTTGCTAGACTTAGGGTATGTATAAGATCCTTCATGTCCAGATGGATTAATAGGCTTATCTTTTTGCACACAGTGGTCCTACTGCTATTTCCCATGATTCAACCTGATAGGAGAGTAGGGAGGGAGGAAAAAAATGAGAGAAGACAGGGGAAGAAAGAGAACAAGAGAAAAGAAGTGACAAACATGGAGGGAAGACCTCGGCACTGGCATTAAGGGTTGTACCAATGTCATAGGCGGCCTTCCCTTCATTTAAAAAAGAAAATGATAGAATACTAGAGTTGTAATGAACCTTAAAATTTATCTATGCTAACACCTCCTACATGTAAGAAGTCCTATGGACATCTCTCTAATTGGTGATTATCTAGTCCAGTTGTATCAAAGTCAAACAGAAAATATGCATAAGGATCCCTGCGGATCCCCACAGCGGCATATTGACAACACCCCAAACCATATATTAACATTATCTATGTTCTATTATATTTTTATTTATTTTGTTAAATTTTCCCCAATTAATTGTCATTATTTTCTAGCTTCACCTTGGAATGTTGTGGGGGGATCTATGATACTTTATATATTTTTATGCCTCTGGTCTAGCCCCTGCTTAAACTCTTTGAGTATTTCTTCACTATACTGAAAAATGGTCCCTTTCATTGTTGGAAGGCTTTAGTCATTAGAAAGTTCTGTCTTATATTAAGTGGAAGCCTGGTCCTCAGTGACTTCCCACCACTCCAACCACTACTACTACTTCCACCCTCTGGATAATTCTAGTCCTACTTTCACATGACAGCCACTGCCTTCTCTAAGTTCTAGACATTCATTTTTAAAGTCCTCATAGGGCATGGTCGCTTTGGTCACCATCTTGGGACGAGCTCCAGCTCCCCAAACTCCTTGCTAAGATGTGGTCCTCTCAGAGCTTCAGACTAGAGTGAAGGACAGACAGCAGGACTATCAGCTCCCTTGTTTTGAACACTACCTTTCTTTTTGTAAAGTCTCAGAATGTGGCAGTTTTTAAATTTTGTTTTGATTTGATTTTTGGCCACCAAGTAACATGTGATCCTTGACGTAGTAAAGGCTCTCTTCCCCAGTCTTTTCTCACGTGAGCTGCTTACTCTCCATCTTTTCTTTATACAGTTGATTCAGTGTGAGGACTAAGCCAACCAGGATGCAATGGCTTCGACTAGGGGACCTTGGAGCTTCAAAGCCTATGCCAGTGAAATTCAAGCTCTGGCAGGTCCTACAACAGACAGGAAATCCTTCAAGAACAGGTCTGATCATGAAGTGTCCGTGTTGCATGGGGATGAGCTGAGTTAAGGCTGGAGTTAGCTACAGAGCAAAACCAGCTCCTAAAGACCATCTACTTAGCCAGAGAGGGCTGATGGTCTACGTTAGTGGAGGGAGAATTTGCAATAACAAAATTAGAGTAGATTCAACCCAGTGTTCCAGTCTGTTGGTATCTTTTGGGGTTTTGACTCTTCAATCTGGCCTGCTAGCTACGCTTTCTTCCACCTTTTAGTGGGCCACAAGTGTGATGGATCTTTATCCAAGTCATTGATATAAATGGTGGCAACCATACAGTCAAGCAGAGAGCTTTCATTAACCAGCTCATAAGGACATAAGTATATTTTCCTAGCTCTTCCCACCTAGCTGTACAACCTTTTTCTACACAGAAGAAAATAAATCAATGTACGTAAGTCATGAAAGGACCGAGGGAATTAGCAACCCTAGAGGAAAGCAGACACTTCATCTTCACATCAAGTCTACTGATAACTAATTTTAGAGGGAGGGGAAATGTGAGCGAGAAACCTTCAGGAAAAGCTAGTTTGATGTAGGCCAATAATCCCTGATTATCTGCAAGGGTCTTGCAAGGAGCACTACTGGCTGCTTGAAAACACAGCTGATGAAGGATATTTTCCAAAACAGACTAGAGGGTACACTGAAGAATATACATTTCTAAAAGACCTGCATTTACAACAAAGATTTACAATGATCTAGGTAAAAGCAGCAGACATAACAAGTTGATGATCCAGGAATCTGGAAACATCTGAGAGAATGCCTGCAAAGATTAAAAAAACAAGGTAGAAAGTTCCAAGATTTGGCTTATTCATGACAATGTTCTGACTTGGTGAACTTTCAAGTAGAACAGTTTTTGATCAGAGCCCATTATCTTCTCAATCAGTCATCTACCTCATTCACCAAATTTGGCTCCTAGTGACTTTTAGTTATCTCCAAAGAGGATAAATATTTGCCATTACTAAGGAGCTCTAAAAGAATGTGAGGAGGCTCTAAAAAAGACAGGTCTCAAAGAAGAATCCAAGAAAAGCTTGAGAAATGAGAACATCTGTGAAATAAGCATGTAGCACTCTAAGGATGTCAACAAATAACTGCAAAATGGAACAGATCTGTAGGCACTTCTACAGCGATCTGATTCAACTAGCCAAAGACTCACAAAGCACCTACTAGCACTAGGGTTCTGGGGATAAGAAGAGCTCTGTTCTCATAAGCGATGCTGGAAAAGTTAAAAAGAAAGACCACACAGAGCACGGTATTTGGAATGATCCATGTGTGACCTTGGACAAATGATTCTCTGGACCTCCATTTCTTCTTCAAGTGTAAAGAAGGGGACTGGACTAGACATTCTCTAATGGCTCTTTTTTAGCTTTGACAGTCTAAGCTTCTCTAAGTCTAGACACACGATTCCCATCCTGAATAGCACAAGGAACACTGGGCATTTACAATAAAACCTGATATGTCTCAGGTTTGCAGATTCTCCGGAATGAGAAACTGTATAGCTCCAAAAATGGAGTTTTACTAAAAAGGCAAAGAAACCAGCCAATTCTATTGTCAGGGAGTATTTCAGTGCTTGGGAATTCATAACCCATTGTTCAATATTTCTGTGCATCAAAGAGAGATGATTTGCAACCATTTGCAAGAGATACAAGGCATCTAATTATAGTATTGGCCCAATAAATATGTCAACTTCCCCAAACATCTTATGTAGATTTACAAAGTCAATTGTAAAAGCATCAGTGTGGCAGCAGTGGTCACTTAATCTAACCCAGGGCCAGAACGACACTCCATTTACAGAAAGAAATAGGAAGGGCTTTCAACCTTTGGAGAGAATAAAAGGTTGAACAGTCCCTTACCTCAGTATGACAGCCTTGCTTTGCAATGTGACCTCTCCAGGCCTTTTTTCCCTCTCTTTAACTGCTGACACCGTGAAGCTGTTGACCTTTCACCAGTGACCTGTGTAATCAATAAACAACTCACAAAGTCTTTCTATAGAGCTGCCCCAAGCCTCGGTTTGTCCTCTTTTGTGCCGCACCAACTGTTATTCCATTTGAACTTTTCCCCCAGATTCCTGTTTTGGGGTGAGTGGTCTTCATGCATTGCGTTGTAGGCTTAAAACCCTACACACCTGTGTCCTCTTCCCCTTGGCTATAAATCAAAATTTCCAGAGTTTCCAAGCCAAGGCAAGTGTTGGGCAGTTTGAAGCGGCTTGTCCTTAAGACAGAGAATCCTGATTCAAGGAACCAATACTTGTAGAAATCAACATTACAAGCAAAAGCAAAGTGTTTTTCAAGTTGGCCACTTCCTGAAAACTCACTCAACCTTAAGTGGGCAATGGACAGCTGCCTATGGCTGCCCTTTCTGAGAAGTGAATGATGTTCTCTGCCACTTTGGGAGGCCAAAAGAGGACAGCAGGCCAAAAAGGAGATGACAGCAGTGGAGAAAATACCAACCTTGCCACATAGGCCCTTATGACAAAACTGGATTCAGGCTGTCTACACTGCTGCGGCATTGGGCCATTAAAATTTTTTTTTACTGTTCACCAGCTTTCTATAGCACCATGCAATTTGTCCTCTGTCATAAAAGGATCTCACGCAATTTGAAAAGGTAAAAAAATGAGAGTTCCTGAGTTTCCAAGTAATCAAGTAGTAGAATGACAGCATTGAAATTGATTATATATCGTCTAATGGACCAAAATAAAAGTCTCAAGTCAAGTCCTAAGCTTTGAGATTTTTTTTCAGTTTGAAAAAAGGAGTGTTATAAACCTGAACTGAGAGACCAAGAAAATGAAGGTTGGTTAGGATTGGTCTGGCTGTGCTCCAGGGGTCTTAGACTACTCACCACAGGTCAGTAAACACACATTTTGGGGGCTGCCAAGGATATAAAAGCACTTGGAGCACCCTGGAGAAAAGGGGTGGCTAAGTTAAGTTAGAAATATTTACTGCCATCAATATTCCTGTTCAACTGGTCTCCCTAATTCTCTATATCCTAAATTGGCCAATTTCCATTTGCATTCACCTAGGGGAAATGGAAGTAAACCCAAAGTTTCTCCCTCTTTCACTTCCTAGCCCTTCCTTGGACATGTAATATATTGCTTCAAAAAACATACAAAAAGAGGGATTCAAATGTGATTCATGCTTGCTGACCCCAGACTTCCTATAGTCGCTTTCCAGGAAGGGAAAGCAATTGGTTTTGTTAATAACTTCAGCAAACCATCATCCTTTGAGACAGGTACAACCAGCTTTCTAGCCCCAGACATGACAGTAGAGTCCCAAACTTTGTTAAATGATAAAAAATAAAAGGTTAGCAACCATCACCAGCATTCAGAACGACAAGAGAGAGGAGAGCTCCAGTGCAAAGAGCACAGAACATTGGACTGGCAGTCTGCTCTTAAGTTCTGCTACTCACTAGCTGTGTGACCTTGGGCAAGTGCCTTCCTCTCTCTGTGTCCTCATCTATAGAACAGATAACTCTTTCTAGTTCTGACATTCCAGGTCTCTGACCATTTAAAAGTTTCCTAGAATGGATATCTACCCATTGTTGAATAATCCCAAATGGGATTATGGCCTAAACTAATTAGAAAAGGTGACTTCCAGGTACTGACTGCTAGAAAACTACAGACTGCTTCTAAAATGCAAATGTGGAAAGATCAAAGGATTTGGAGGCAGAAGATCCAAGTTCAAATCTGGACTCTGATGCTTACTAGCGGTGTAACTCTTGGGCAAGTCCCTTCCCCTCTTTGGGCCTTGGGTTCCTCATCTGTAAAGAGATGGCATTCAACTGGGGCCCTAAGGTCTAGTCCATCTCCATGTATGACCCTGTGACCATCTTTGATTTCCTCTCTCGTTATCAAGCTAAAGGTTAGGGAGGCCACCAAAGACCAACTGAACAGATAAACCACTTAGATTCTTAAGTACCAACTTAAATAAATATAAGCTTTAAATCTTAATCATTTGAGTGCTTTCACATACTATCCCTCCTCCCCCCCGCCATTATCATCATTAATTCTCATAATAACTCTGAAAAGAAGAGCAGGACATTTCATACATAACCAAAGCCGTCAAGTTGGAAAGAGACCCCAGAAGCCATCTAGTTCAACTCTCTTGTTTTAAAGATAAGGAAACTGAGGCTCAGAGGAAAATGCCTTACCCAAGATCACCTGCATAGGAAGTGGTAAACATAGGATTTGAACTCAGGACCTTGGACTTCAAATCTACTATATTCTTTCCACTGTAACATGCTTCCCATGTCATACATGTAGAAGGAGAAACTGGGGCCCAGGGTTGTTTAGTAATTTCTGCGTCAGGCAAGTAATCAATGGCAGAATAGAAACCAGCTTGGGTCTTCTACCTCCTTGGCCAGGAAGAGCTCTTCTTACGGGGTGACCTGAATAAGGATCACTTTGAGGTTTGCACCATATTTATCTACTAGCCCTACGCACTACCTTTCCAACAAAACAAGATTGTATCAGTAGGAAAAGTTACCCAATGAAGTAGTTGGGTTTTTTTTAAGTGTGGTTTTAAAAACAGACAGAAGCACTGACTTTGGGGAGCAATATGAACAGGGGGAAGCCAGAACGGCAAAGGTAAAACATGGCCTTTGTTAAAAACCCCTGAAAAGGTGATCCTGGGTTTATTTTGTCTTTTAAAGACCATTTGACAAGTCTCGATGGCTTTATAATAACACAAACAGCATGACAATGCAACTTAATAACAGTAATAACTCACATTCAAGGTTTACAAAGCACTTGACAGACATTATCTCATTCGATCCTCAGGACAACTCTGTGAACTGGGGCTCTTGTCATCCCCATTTCACAGGCGAGGAAACTGAGGCTCACAGAGATTCGTGACTTACCCTCGGTCACATAGCTACTAGTATCAGAGGTGAGATTTGAACTTAGGTCTTCCTGACTCCAAGACCAGTAGTCTTCTAGCCTTTCCACCTTTCTAGCAACTTGCTTTTGTGCCTGAACAAATTCTCTCAGGTCTTAGAAATGCAAATATTTGCAATGTTATTCCATAAATGAGATCAAGTCAGTGTGGTTGCTACCAACGGTTTTGCAGGATACAATTTCATTTGTATCCGTTTGCCTCTTCATTCCCAATTGGCTAGAACTGGCCCTGCTTTAGAAAGAGAAAAGAACAGGCAAATATAGCTACACATTTCTGAAGTGGATCCAGAAAATTTCCTTTGAGAACTCATTCAATGAAAGTGTACAAACAGGCATTAAACGAGAAATGTCATTTTCATAAAGAGCTCCTCGACTCTAGGTTGGGGCAACATCATCAAAATGCAATGCAGACATGAAGCTTTGGGCTCCAAAAGGAGCTGTGGAAGGGACGGCTAACACTAATATTTTTATTAGACAACCCCGTTTGGTGGAGGAGGCCAAGTTCCGCATTCAGCGCTGTGAATGCGGATTTTCATGGCTTGCTTTCACCATATTGTTAACCTATTTAGCAAGCAACCAGCTATGCATTTCTGGCCTATACTGGAAGAAGACAGAAAAACAGAAGGCTTAATAAGCCCTCGCCATTAGTGTCAGACTAAATCACTTGACCCCACAGCTCAAAAATACTCAGCCCATAAACCCCAAATGCTAATAAGACAGACATCTTTCCTAAATCCAGTCAGTCTCCTATCCCTGCGTCCTGAGGAACACAGGCTGGGGCCTCATTGTAAATGCATGTGTCATTAGGCACGCCTCACTGGGGCTCCTGATATTTCAATAAAGGAGGAGGAGGAGGAGGAGGAGGAGGAGGAGGAGAAGAAGGAGGAGGAGGAGGAGGAGGAGGAGGAGAAGAAGGAGGAGGAGGAGGAGGAGGGAGCCAGTTTAAGAAAAGTGGCCCAAGTCTTGCTTTAGGCCTGTTCTGTGTCAGGTCACTGCTCCTGTTTGCTTGTGCTGAGCTAAGCTTCAGTTAACAAAGTGAACTTGAGATGTTCTCAAGTGTGCATGAACTGCACTGTATCATCGCTCCTGGATTCTACTTTGTCTAGTTGGGCTGGCCTCTTCTACGCTGTCAGGTAAGCAGGAAAAAAATGGCCTAATCGGCATCAGAACTCCCTTCCACACCTTCAAAAGCACTGTTGGCTCCGATTTCTTGAAAGATAAATATTTAACTCCAGATTTTCAATCAAACACAAACATATTTCTGGGGTTGAAGATTAAACCTGCTTGAGCTAGGAAAAAACAATATCGCTGCTGTGGGCTTCACAGAGATACTGTGGTATCTCGGAGGAGCGCTAGAAGATCATCAGAAGACCCAGCTTGGAATCGGGAATCTAACGGGCACTACCTTGGGGGAATCAGAACGAGTCCTTTCCCTACGCTCCCTACGCTGGGCCTTGTTTTCCGGATCTATAAAACGAGGGAGTTAGACTATGTGATCTCCAAGGTCTCTTTGGGGATCCGACACTCTACAATCCTATGACTCACTCAACAGACTCTCTGAAGTTTTAGACACGGTTTTCCTTTCGTCGTGTACCCAGACAATTAGGAATACCGGCATGCCAGTAGAAAGCTCCTGGGGCAAAATCTGGCATGAATTCATCCACTGAGTCAATCATTGTCATTCATGCATCCTGCCTAGGTCTCTTCTCTGGAGTTCTTTTTCTTTCTGCCTCTATCACTTTCCATTTGTGTATGTTAAGTACCTCAGAGCTGTAAGGTGAGGGTAATAAAAAAGGAGATCTGCTCATTATATGCCTCAGTTCAGTTAAGGGGCTGTAAAATCTCCCTGACTGGCTAACTTGGGTCTATCCAAACTCTAATGTTATGATGGTAGAGAAATCTCTGGAGGTTTCTGAAATTCATTTCAGATTCATTTAAGAAACCAATCAGGTTATCCGATTCTATCTTGGCTGGCTTTCACTTGGGCACGGGAAGTTATAGGAGTCCAGCTTCTGTGTCTGGGACTCAGCTAGCCATTAAAATATAGTCCAGCTCACAAATGATTATGGGCTCACACTCAAGACTCAGAAAAAAGGCAAGCTGAGTTCCAGAGCTCGGCTGTCCAGAAGGCATTTGTGCTGTCAACATGTCCTGTTGTCGGAGCTTACTGCTAGTCAACCAAATCTTTCTGAGCACCCTCACTGAGCTGTGCAACTGAGGTATGACAAAAAAATCAGCCGGGAACGGCCCTGCCATTCTCTCTCTTCTTATCCACTTGATAGGTAATGGTTTACTGAGGCAGTGACCCTGAATATGAATAGGAAGGCAGAAAAGTCTAGGAGACAAGGCTAAGATATGCTATGAAAACCAAGGTCCATGGAGAAAGACGCCAGGACCAGTGCATTGAAAGACTGAGGAGCATTTGGCTTTTAAAATGACCTTTTGCCTCAACCAAGATGGCACTAATGACAGCTTGATTTGGAGGGGTTCCTAGAAGGGAAGGGAAAGGGGAATAGGAAGTTAAAGCAGTTTAAAGAGAAGGTTCTAGAGTGAATCTAGAACAAGAAGCTTAAAAATCAAGGGAAGGAGTGAGATATGCCTGAAAGGGAGAGTTGAGTTAGAAAATGCGAGAAGACCCAAAGGAGTTTTGAAATGCCAGAAATGAAGCAACATCCACATGGTAACAAATGGTTGAAGACTGGAATGACAGAGTGGGACAGAGTCTTGAGGAAGTAAGAAAAGGAGAGAGGAGTTTGAGGTATTAGTTTTAGGCGACTGGAAGGCAAGTTCTTGATTGGTGATATGAAGGATCAGGATGATAAAAAAGCTATGAAGGTGACAGATGGTGATGGAACAGAGGGGAGAAGTTGGGAGAACTTTGAAATACCCTCAATAGCTATGGAGGACATTGAAACTCTCTTCCTTAAACCTGTGTGTGTGTGTGTGTGTGTGTGTGTGTGTGTGTGTGTGTGATTACTTAGGTCAAATACAAAGACAGAACTTTTCAATGAATTAAAAGGAACAAACAACCTAGGGATGCCCATTTGGTGACAAATGAAGTCTTGTCTCCAGAATAAGCATTTCTGATTTGTCTTATTGCAAGTCTAAGTTGCCACTGATAAGTTATTCCAGTTTTTCAAACATGTTTTAGTGTGCTTTTAAAGCTCTTAACTTTTCATAAGATTCTGAATCATACGATTTTAATGACTGACTTTATCTTCACATCATTTTTTGTCAAATTTAGGGATTTACAAAGCAAACAAGCCAGTTAAACAAAGCTAATTACATTCACCAGCGACATCCTTGCTTTTCCCCCTCAGTGCCCGGTGATTTCGGCTCCTGGTGCTCTGATAGCTGCTGACAGCTTGCTGGGACAGAAGAAGGAAGTAGGTCAGAGTAAGCCAGGGTCAGCAACAGAGAATCCCATTAGACAGGCTTAGAGGGCAATCCTGAAATCGAGGAAGTGTGTGATGTAGTGACAACGTCCCAGACACATAACAGCCAGCCTCGGGACAGCCTCCGGCAGAACTTGTACATTTATCGGCGAGTCATTATAATGACCCCAGATAGAGCTTCTCCAGATGATTTGTGATTCCTAAGAGGTTCTGCAGAAACCAAATGACAAAAATGGACTTGCAGTTAGCAAGATTATTCCAGACCACAGGCAATATTACCACGAGCTACTCTTGCAATGTGACCCTCTAGCTTATGGTGCAGGCCTAGTTTCTAGGGGGAGGAGGGAGGGCAATCTCTTAATAGCTACAAAACATGGAATGGGACGGGGAAGAGGAGGGGCAGGCATCCAGTTCAAATCAATAGACATTCATTAAGTGCCTGCTGTGTGTAAGACACTGGGGCTCTAAGGCAAAAATGAAAAGGGGCCCGTACTGAAGGATTTCGTGTACTATCGTTGTTCTTTTTCTTTTTAAAACCAACCCAACCCAATCCAAACCAGGGAGGGTATACGAAGGGATATATATATAGCAAAACCGAACTCTTTCAATAGATTTCTGTCAAGATGAGTCATTTTAGAAATCTAGACAGATTGGGGCTTCAGGCCCTCTGTTGGTTCAGCAGAGTCCAGTTCCTCCAAGGAGGCCGTGCCATTTCCACCTTTGGTAATGGGGTCCTCGTCACCTTTAGGACAGCCAATGGATTGCAGATGCATCAACAAAGGCTCGATTCTTTTTGGAGGGAGGGATGAACTAGAAGCAAAGGGCTAAGCAACTTCCAAGTTAAAAACATCATCTGTGCAAATGGTGTTGGAATACAAAACATACCCCTGGCCAAGGCAGGTCTAAGAAAATTGCCTTCTCACATCAAAGCCCAGATCCCCCTAGAGCAGATGTTGACATGGAAGCCTATAATTTTCATAGGACTTTTCAGTGGAAACTCTCGCACCACCAAGAATCTAACTAAACTTTCAGTCTCGCAAGATCAGGTCTTTTCGTTGACTTCTCATATTCTATTTCTTCATAAGAAGAAACTGGCATGAAGCATTCCCTCCTTTGTGCATCTTGTTTGCGTAACTCCTTCCAAAGGACCTTTAGGTCAACGAGAGCAGCAAACAAAACAGCCTAAATTTATGGTGGATCTGCTAGGTTGGAAGGGAGGGAAAGCCCTGAACCTCTGCTCTCTGGGGATGCCTGGCCTTTGGTGCCCAATGCACAGAGTTCAAGTTGCTCTGACAATGAGAGCCATCAAATCATTTCGATTTCAATTACAGGTAGCAATTACTCTGGCCTATACAAAGTGTTCATTTCTGCAAGATTGTAGCTCAGATTTAAATAAGGCATTTTATAGGGGAAAAGCTGGTGGAGGACCTTGGGAAAAATGATGGGCTAAGAGTTATTAATCTGGGATTCATGCTCGGCCTCTGACAGTTACTGGGTAACCACTGGCAAGTCGTTAACCTCTCTGAGTCTCAGAAGTCCCCATAACATATCTCCTAAGCTATGGATAGATAATATATCGGCCCCTATCTTAGAAAATAGGTCTGATTTAACAGGACTCATTGGAAGCCACCATGGACATGAACATAAACAAAAGGAATGAGTTGTTTTCTTTGGGTTCGAGGGTTACACAGACAGTCATTTCATTGGGTGTGCACAAATCAACCAATGTCTCAAAAATAAAGGAGTTTGGACTAGTAAAGTGGTTTGGATTATTTTAGAAGGTTAATTTTATTGCCTGCACTTGCAAAAGCCAAATCACAACTTGGCAGGGGCCAGAGCATCCCTACTCCTTATCCTGGGAGGATAATAATAATAATAATAATGATGATGATGATAATAATGATAATGATAATAATAACAATAATGTCAGGCATTCATAGATCTAGCCCTTTGCTTAGGCAAAGCCTTGCAGAGTCTCCCATTTAATTTTGCAGCCTCATCTCACAGTTATTCCCATTCCAGGATGCAGCCAAAGTCAACTGCTTACCCTTTCCCAGTTTGGTTCTGTGTGGCAGAGTCTTTCATTTCTGTGCCTGTAAGGGACTTCCCCAACCCCACAGCCTCTGTAATTTCTCTTATTCTTTCAGGGCCCAGCTTGGATGCCACCTTCTCCATCAAACCCTCTTGGGCTTGTCTCGTTTGAACTCACACTATGCCCATTTCCCTTCATCTCTTATTCCATCCCTCCTCCTACTTAGACTAGATTAGAACTATGACCTTGAGCAAGTGACCTTTGGGGGGGCCTCAAAATAGGGATCCTAGTTGGGAGAAAGGAACTTGAGATCGTGCCAATTGAGTAGCAGTCGAAGAAAATGGCGGTTTTTTGCTTGGAGAAGAGAAGACTCAAGAGAGCTGTCCTGAAGAATTTGAAGAGCTATCATGTAGAAAAGGGATTAGCCTTTTCTGCTTGGCCCCAGAGGGCATATCTAGGAACAGTGGGTATCATTTTCAAAGGAGCAGATTTCTGCTTGAAGTAAAAGACAGTCAGAGTTGACTAAAAGTAAACTGCTGGACACAGGAAAGAGGAAGGTTCTCCCTCATTGGGGGTCTTTCTGCAGAACCTGGATGACTACTTGGGTTAGGAATGTGGTCTGAGGGATTGTTCTGGTACAGGTTTGGCCTACGTGACCTCTAAAGTCTCTTCCAACTTAGAAATTCTGGCATTCGGTGTCTAAACCATCTCTAAGAAGACCTTGGACGCAGCTCTAGATTTATCATTCCCCGTGATGGTATTTTTCTTTAAAATCCTTTCCCTAAGTAGACTTGTTAAAGCGTTGGAACTGAGCGGTCTCTCCAGGTCAGGGACCACAATGGTGGCATCTCAGTTATGTTCAGACCCAGGGGAGGCGGAGCAATTCTAGGTCTCACTTGAGGACTAAAGCGTTAGGGTTAGTACCATACCAGAGTCATTCTGACCTCCAGCTTTCCTGAGTCTATCCACCTATAAACTGGGTAACCCAAGCCAGTATGTACTTACTCTCCATGCTAAACTGACCCCACCCCCTGCAGGTGAGCAGGCAATAAGCATTTTCCCCAGGACATTTAGCTGACGAAAAGGCAAAGTTAAAAATATATCCACCAAACGGGAACAAGAACAACAGAGAGAGTACCTCTGGCCACAGGGAAAAGTGGAAGCTCTCTCACAGCACTAAATCTAAAATCGATTGTCCACGTTTGATAAAAACCAATGGAACCTGCAAGTAACTGAATACTCTCAAGGCAAATGGACTGTTTGATGGCTCAAAGGACCCTCTATCATGTCTTTCATTCCTGGACCAAAATGCGTTTCGTGGTCTTGCCTAAGATATTTCACTTAATGCCACCACGAAACTTCCTTTTGCCATATCTATGATCACAAAGGGACCATATTTCAAAGTTTCAGGGCAACCTATGTCAATGGCTTAGTGATGCAACCACCATAGCCAGTTTCCCAAACTGGGTTATGTGCCATGTGAAAAGGGGTTCCATGAGAACCCACCACTCCGGGCAACGTTCTCCCCTCGAAAACCCTCAAATGCCCAGTGACATATAAACAAGTTATTGTGGGCAACCATTTTTGGGGCGAGGAAAATGGGCCTTATTTTCTTTGATTGTTTTTGCTCCAAATTTTTCCTGCCCCACCCTAGTCCCTGCCCTTTATCCTGGAGGTCTTCCCTAGCTTCAGATTTCCTCACACTAGAATTCATGAGTTCCACGGATATTTTTCAAGTCCCAGAGTGACCAGACCAGTGGTGGTGGGGGATGTATTGCAGCAGAGTATCTCTCTAAGGTCCCTTGGACCTCTGACGCCAAGGCTCCTCCGATAAAGAGGCCAGAGAAGTCTTGGGGAAAAGCCACTTGTCTAGTTCAGTGCTCCTGCTCATGTGACTATCTCCTCTTTGAGCTTTTAGATCTTCCTGTTGATGTACTTGCTTTTCTCACAATGCTGCTGCTACCTTGCCATGGAGGAGGCGCAAAGAGGACCAAAAACCTGGTTTGGAACCAGTTTATTCACGCTAACCAAGTTTCAGGGACCAGCGGCTGGCTTCCTCTTTCTTTCTTTGCCTTTGGAGCAAGCATTTCAGGCCAAACTGCCCTAAGTTTCATGATTGGAATGTAGCCTGCCAATTCCAAATGCAAAGCACACTGGAGCCAGAGGGTTTTCCTTACCTAAAGCCAGGAAGGATCTAGGGAAGAAGGAGAGACAGGGCCAATTCTCAGAGACAAGGGGGCACGGGACCGCCACAAAATTGGTTAGACCCTATCCAGAAGCAAGATCCAACTGAGTGGAATCCCAGAGTGCTTCCCCCGCCCCAACCCTGCAATCAGACTGCTTTGGATAGTCCTCTCACTTGTAGTAGGGTTCCAGCAAGCAGCAGAGGAAACGGCAAAAAGCCGCAATTGTGCAAGAACACTGGGACTCTCCCATGGCAGGGTTACTACTGCTTGCCTAGCCTGTCTCCCAGGGCTGCTGTGAAGAAACTGCTCTGGAAACCATAAAACACTTAAGGAGGTGTGGGGGGAGTCATCAGTATTCTGAAGTAGCACGATCAGGACAGGAGAGAGAAGAAGTAAAAGGCAGCCAACACCTAAAGAAGAGCACACTGTTTGGTGGGGCAGAAGCAAACCCAAGAAGCAGAACCTACAATGGCGAGAACACCCCATCAGGAACAGGAGAACCTGGAGTTTGTGTCCGAGCTCAACCACTAGCTAGTTGCAGGACCCTGGGTAAGTCACTTCCCCATTCCAGGCCTCAGTTTCCCTATCTGCAAAATGAAAGGGTTGGCCTAGATGCCCTCTAAGGTCCCTTCCTGCTCTAAATAGATGCATTACTTCATGTATGACTCATAAAAACTAGAAAAATGATTTTAATAGCACCATAGAAAACCAACTTCACTGAGCAAAAACAGGTCCACTTCCCTTCACCGGGACAGGCTGGGAGAATTGCTTTCCATGACAGAAAAGTATATTAAATTGCCTTGGGGATTCCAAAATAAACAGTTTATTCCCACTTACAACTATGTGTAATGAGCCTTTTGATTGCTAATAAGGAAGACACCAGCTTGGCCAGTCCCCACTGATTCTCTTTGTCAGTCCAAAAAGCTACCATACTAGTTTTTCATCTCTTGAGACCCAAATCTCTCTAGTGAACTCCAGTCTTATATCAATAACTGCTGATTATACATTTAATTTCTTTTTCTTTTTCTTTCCTTCCTTCCTTCCTTCCTTCCTTCCTTCCTTCCTTCCTTCCTTCCTTCCTTCCTTCCTTCCTTCCTTCCTTCCTTCCTTCCTTCCTTCCTTCCTTCCTTCCTTCCTTCCTTCCTTCCTTCCTTCCTTCCTCCCTCCCTCCCTCCCTCTCTCTCTCTCTTTCTCTCTCTCTCCCTCCCTCCTTCTCCCTTACTTAGAATCAATACTAAATGTTGGTTCCAAGGCAGAAGAGTAGGAAGGACTAGGCAAGTGGTGGTTAAGTGACTTGCTCAGGGTCACACAGATAGGAAATATCTGAAGCATCAGATGTGAGTGAGGACCTCCTGTACTTAGGCTTGGCTTTCAATCCACGGAGCCGCCTAGATACCCTGTCTATTATACATTTCTAACCAAATGTCCTGTAGTTATCTCAAATCCAACATATTGAACCCAGATTATCTTTCTTCCAACACTCCTCTTGAGATTTTATCTGTAACTGTTGAAAGCACCATCATTCCTACAGTCCCCTAGCTTTGAAACCTACTGTTATCCTCAATTCCTCACTATCCTTTGTCCCACATGTTCAATCAGTCGCCAAATTTGACAGTTACCATTTTGACCCTCACAGCAGCTCCCACAGTCAATCCCTTCTCCTTGCATACTTCACTGCCCTAAATGAAGGCTCCTAATCACCTTTCACTAGACCTTCTGTAATGGCCTCTTAAGTGGTCTCCCTACCGGGTCTCTCCCTACTTTATCCTCCAAACTTCTGCCAAAGTGAATAGCCATCTAACCAAAAAGTATTTATTAAGCTCCTATTGTGTGCTAAGCATTGCCCTAGGTCAGTGATAGGGAACCTTTTAGAGATGGAGTGATCCCTCCCCTCTCCCTGAGTGCCAGGTGCACCCTGCCCCCTTACCCCACACAAGGGAGGGAAGAAGTGCTCCCATTGAGCTCCTTGGTGGAGGGGTGGGTGAAATGAGGAAGGTCCTCAGTGCAGGTGAAGAGGAGGAGGGGAGTGGCCCCAGCACTTTGCTCAGCTCCCCTCCAGCTCTGTGGCCTGTGAACCGCACACTTTACCTGCTGAGTGCTCCCATTGGGCTGTGGGGCAGAGGGGTGGGTGATGTGGAAAAATGTGGTCAGGCACAGTGGAGAGGGGGAGAAGGGCAGCTCTGCCCAGTCCCTCTGCCTTTCTAGTAATGAACTGGGCGGGGGCATGTCACGTGCCGGCCACGTGCCCACAGAGAGCCCTCTGCATGCCCACTTTGGCACCCTTTCCATAAATTCACCATCACTGCCCTAGGCAGTGGTGATAAGAATGCAATGTATGAAAATAAATCCCTCCATTCTTAGAGAAGAGACAGTATATATATATAAGTTTATGCAGAATAAATAGAATTGACTACAGATAAGTTAAATACAAGGTAGTGGGAGAGGAAGGGAACAAGTAGATGAGGGGAATCAGGAATGCATGAGTTGGTGCTTGAAGTATGTCTTAAAGGAAGAGAAAGATTGTAGCAATGAGAAGGGAGGGAGGGCATACTGGGCCTGGAATGCCTAGAGGCGGAGCAAAGGCACAAGGCAGAAGAGGAAGTAGAGTGTATGAGGAACACAGAGGAGGCTACCTTGGCAGGACTACAGTGTGGGAAGGGAAGAGTAATGCCCAACGAGGCTGGAAATATCTCTTGGTCTCATGCTGGAAAGGCCTCTCTCTCAGAGTTACGCAAGGGATTTTCTATTTGATCAGCAATAAAAAACCATTGGATGGAGTTGACTGAGTGGGAAACCGACAAGGTTGGATTTGTGCTTAAGGAAAAGCACTTTGGCATCTGGGTGGAGGATGGACTGGGGAGAGACTTGAGGCAGGGAGCCCAATGGGGAGGAGGTCATTGCACTAGTCCAGGTGAGAAGTGATGAGCACCTACACTAGATGCTCCTTCCTGGAATGGATTCCTTTCTCACCTTTAGCTCTTGGAATTTCTGGTTTCCATCAAAGCTCTATCCAGCTACGAATGCTCTCCCTCCTCAGACTACCTTGCATTTATTTTGTCTATATTCTTTGGAGACTTTTATTGTCCCCAGTTAGAATGGAAGCTCCTTGAGGGCAGGGATTGGTTCATTTTGGGTCCCTGTAACAGATGTTTGTTGATTGATTTCTATCAGCTCGCCAGGCCCGTTTTCTGCAGCAAAACCCTGACCTGAGTGGAAATGTGTATGGGCACTCCGGAATTCTTTCACAGTGACATAGTTTGAGACCACGTGCCCAAGTCTTCAAAGGGAGATGTCCAGGAAGAAACCCTTTGAAATCAAAATGCAATGAAAGGGATGGAGAGAGCATGAGGGGAGGGGGAGAGAGGTTGTCAGAATCTTAGCAGAGGTCCATCTCCACTCCAGAATTCTGCTCAGATCTGAAAGGGGGAACTCCCCCAGACTTGCAGTGACTGAATCAACATACAGAGGATCCTGTGTGTTGGCTACTGCTGGCCATTAAAGGTTACATGATATAGAAATCAGAGGGTTCCAGCTGGAAGGGACCTCAAAGGCCAGCTAGTCCAACCCTCTCATTTGACAGATGGGGAAACTGAGGCTCAGAGAAGAGCACCCAAGGTCATACATGGCTGAAGTGGCAGAGATGGCATTTGGACCCAGGTCCTCAAATTCCCAAGCCAATGAATGTACTTTCCACCACCAATCCTGCATCCCTAGAGTTAGGGCTCCAGAAATAAACTTTAGTGCTAGAGCAAAATGAAGTTTCTACCTAGTTCCAATCAATCCTCTTTGAACAAGAGGATTCTGGAATATTTGATGGGAAAGTACTGATTAATAGAGCTGGCTAGCCTTCCAAAGAAAGAGGAGGACACACAAGAATTCCTTTCTCCCTCAATGCCCCAAGGCAATCCTCTCCAGCAGTGGCCTGACCTTCAATGTTAAAACTTTATCCCCTCCAAGGAATACAAAAGCTTTTATTCCAGTGAAAATGCAAATAACCCCGAGAGAAGGGGAGCAGCTTTAAGCTGCCCACAAGCATTTCTCCCAAAGGGAGTCAGAAGAATCTGCTGGCTCTTTTGGATGGGGCAGGGCACTTATTGACTCTATGCACCCTTTCGAAAATATCAACCATACACAGGGTCCTTCCAGGTCTAGGGGCACTCAGCACTGCTAGATAGCAACATCTCAGGCTGCTCCAGAGGACTGAAAGCAATTCAGGTTGGTGAAAAAGAATTCTAAAGGAGAGTTAGGAGATCCATATTCTACTACTGGCTATTCTCCCAGTCTGTGTGACCCTGGGCAAGTCACTGCCCCCTTGGGAGCCCTGTCTGAAGGCCCTTCCAGTTCTGAGGCTATCCAAATCTCTGATTACTGTTTACCTTGCTGTTTCTCAGAGGCACTCATTCAATGACCAGAACCTCCAGAAAAAGCAAATCGTGGAGGCCCAGGTGTGGTACAGATGGTTGAATGCTGGGGATGCTTCCCAAAAGGAAGGACTACACAGTCCTCTTTCTGCTGGGAGCACGGGAGTCTACCTTGCGTCCTGTCTCTGTTTTGAAGATTAGAGTGTAGGCTCAATTATAAAGTTACAATATTAGAGTGGGAAGAGATCATGTGGACTGTTTTAGAGATGAGGAAACTGAGGCTCAGAAAGGACAAGTGACCGACTTATCCACAGTCAAACAGACTGTGTGTAGATAGGGGAATCAGGAATGCATGAGTTGGTGCTTGAAGTATGTCTTAAAGGAAGAGAAAGATTGTAGCAATGAGAAGGGAGAGAGGGCATACTGGGCCTGGAATGCCTAGAGGAGGAGCAAAGGTGGAGCAAAACTCAGATTGGAATCCAGGTCTTTTAGACTGAATCCAGGGTTCTTTTCACTATGCCAAGAATGCTCATTAAGCACATGAACAAAAGAATAGCAAGACAATTTGGGGGATCTAAGTGGCACAGTGGATAGAGAGCTAGGCTTAGAATCAGGAAGAGCTGAGTTCAAATCTAGCCCCAAACACTTATTACCTGTGTGACCCTGGGCAAAGTTCCATAAAGTGAGGATAATAATAGCACTTACTTCCCAAGGTTGTGAGGATCAAAAGGGATTAAAGTATGGAAAGCACTTAGCATGGTGCCTGGCACATAGTAAGCATTATATAAATGTTAGCTATGATTATGGGCATCATTATTATTAATCTAGAAACCACTTCCTTTGTCAAAAGAATCTAAAGCTTAGTGGTCAGGAGTTAGCTGGCCTCATTCACTAGATCCCCTCAGGGTAATAGCCAGTTCCACCTGCTAGGGGAAGGAAAGCCATATGGCCTTGGCTTGCAACAAGGAGAATTTCAGGCAGAGGAAGAAGTCAAAGCCCAGAAAAGCAAGCCATTTAAAAAACCAAAATGGATCCCTGAGCTCTCTTATGGCCATTACTTCTGCTTGCTCAGGAAAATACTAAGTCTTTTTTCTCTCCCCAAACCTCTTAAAACAGCATAGCAATCAGTAGGAGGATTGAGGATGATTTGGAAAAAAAGGGTGCCAAGTCATTTCATTTCTCTCTCTTGCTGCTGCATGAGACAGGGAATTTCCTGTCCGTGAAAGCCATGGAGCACAGGTCAGATGAGCAGCTTACTAGAGAAGGGTGAATTTGTGACTCTGAATTTCAACCCCCAAATCTGCCCCATGTTATCACTGAGAACTTTTGGAGCAAGAGAATGGAGGTGGGTGTCCCGTAGGCGAATAACTCACTCCTGGGGACTCGAAGGCTTTCAAAGGAGGGGCTCCAACTAGGTGATCGCTAAGGCTAACTCTTTATCATGATTACCAAGATGGAAGCCACTTGTTTTCCTTCCTTCCTGATAAAGGCTAGGCAACGACTGGGGCAAACCCCTCAATCACTCCAAGGAACTCAATCTGAATGGTTCCCAGTTTAAAAACCGCGATTATTAACATGAAATCTGGGATACAAAACCCATTGGGAAGCAAAGGCACAAAAAAGATTATTTCCTGCCCTTTTTGGTGTGGTCTGTAATTTCACTTTGGCCAAGTTACTCTTTGCTTTTGGAACCACAGAAGGTCAGAGCTGGAAGGGCCAACCAACACATTTTACAGAGGGAAACACTGAGGTGTGATGACCATCTCTTCCTCACCAGTAAATGAAAAGCAGTCTTTTGGGCTAAACTGAACGAATGGCTCTTTGTGAAGGGCTTTGAGATCCTGAGAGAAAAGATCCTAAATAAGGGTAAACTGGAGAATAGGATTCAACTGAGGCTCAGAGTCCCTCCCAGAACAATTTCCAGAAGGCAAAGGAGCTATTGAGAGAGAGAGAGAGAGAGAGAGAGAGAGAGAAGCCTTGGTGAGGCAAGGAGATTTATTGAATGGGTGACCTCTGTGACATGACAGTTTTTATGCTCAAATCTTTTTAGAAGGGATTTCGCTCTGGCTTCCCATCAGCCAAGTCTCTTCCCCATTTCCTCATTTTGCTGCCCAGAAGATATTGTAAAGGAAAGGGAAAAAATGGGGATAGTAGGACAATTCAAGAGGCCGAAAAAATGACCATCCTGATCGATGCTCCCTCAGTGATAAAGCCGTAGGCCAAGTTTTCGCATCAACCATGTTTTTCTAGCAGTTACGAATCTCTGTGACTGTTACCAAGGGAAACGCTCAGAGCTCTCTAGTTTCTATAGTGGCTCCGACATGAATGGCCATGAACTATGGGGCCAGGTCCTCAAAACAGGCCTAGGGCACTCGTTTTCTCAACCAAATGATAAAAAATCAAGTGGATGGTACAAGGCAACAGACTAGCACATCTTAGAAAACTGGAGCTTGTTGTTTGTCTACGAGTCAGCACATCAAACAATATTTCATCTTTTCAGTGGCTTTGGGTTTGGGGAAAATGTTGTCCTAATGTCTTCCCATCCCTTCAGCCTCCTTCTCCCCATTTTGTTCAAGAACTCATCTGCCCCCCTTTATACTTCCCCACTCTTATCCCCCAAATCTGCTTACCCATTCTTGTAAGCCATTTCTACAATATTTATCTTGGGTCATTATTGGCGAGTACCATTTTATTGCAACACACACACATTTTTTTTCAGGCTGCTGCCCTCAATTAATATGCCTTTTTAATTATTTCTGAGAACAGCAGAGATCTTACCACCTTGTATCTGAAGCAATGTGCCTATAGGCCCTTGGCTTGTATAGTTGATCAATAATTTTAGAGACTTATTAGTAAAAAAGAGTTTCAAGTCTAGTGTGAAATAGGATCTATTTAAAGTTTTTCTAATTTTCACAAAGAAGACATTTCAAAACAGCCTCTCTCTGGACCACAATCTTATTCCCCCAATAAAAGTCCCCGATGTCTTAATACCCAATGGTGATTCTTTTATATGACTCTTAAAAAGGCAACTTACTTAGCATTCCAAAAGTTGTTGGCAAAAAGTCTCCCAATTCATCTACTATAATCAGATTTTAAAAACATGAAAGCTACCATAAAAAGGTGGCCATCAGGTGGTTAATTATTTTGGCCATAGCAACAATAAAATGGAGAGAGGATGAGGGAGGTCCTGTGCAGCCCCTTTACATTGTGATGGGGGTAAAGAGGCTACTAAGGATGGGAAAGGTATAGACTCTCAGTAGGCAAATTTAAACTGTGAATACTCTTTATATGTGATCCTTGGCAGATGACCCAGTTGACATGCTACTGGAAACCAAGCCATATTCACATTAACATTCTATGAATTGCAAAGACAGAGAAGGTGGCAACACAGCCAGTGGGCTACATGTATAGTCAGAGAGAGACTCTGTTTAAGAGCTATTTGAGGGGACAGCTGGGTAGCTCAGTGGATAGAGAGCCAGGCCCAGAGATGGGAGGTCCTGGGTCCAAATCTGGCCTCAGACACTTCCCAGCTGTGTGACCCTGGGCAAGTCACTTAACCCCCACTGCCTAGCCAGAACCAATACCCAGTATTGATTCTAAGACATAAAGTAAGGTTTTTTGTTTTTTTTAAAAGAGCTATTTGACAAGAATGGAAGCCTGCAGGCTGTCCTACTGGATTGGGGGGGGGAGGGTAGGTAGATTAGGAACTGAGTACTCTATACAAATTTACTGAATTTCCATTCCAGATTCTATATTCATTATTATATATGTATATATATATATAATTATGCATAGATATATACACAAAACTGTACCAGTGAATTAACACCGAGGGAGTAACTTCCATGTGAACTAGAAACGTGTTGATGGAATTATCCTTTCTGCCAATCTGGGTAATCAGGTTGCCAATACTATCAATTCTGGATTACCTACCCTAAGTGAGTAGAAACATGAGTAAACTAAAAAGAGAGATAACAGATACCACACTTACTTTCGCTACTATAGTTTTACAATGTAATCGTTCATCCCCACAGCTCCAAGTTGTTTCTGTAACGAGCCCAGTAAACAATGTTTACTTTTTTTATTTAAGAGATCTGGGCTATGTCACTGATTCATGGGGTGACCTGAAACAAGTCACTTCCTTTCTGCACGTCTTTAAATTCCAGGAGGGTGCGCAGTGAAGACTACAAAATGGGGAATTATTCGACTAGGTTTCTAAGGTCTTTGCCAGCTCTAGAAAACCCAAAGGAAGACTTGGGAGACTAATGGTAATAAAAATAAAAGTTGACATTTAAAAGTTGGGCTCTAAAATTTGCAAAGCATTTTGTAGAAATCATTTCATTGGATATATATGTCCATAAATAACCAGGAATCTTTGGGATGGGATTTGAACTCTGGTCTTCTTTGCTTCCCCAAATAACCCACTTCCTACAGCACCATGCATGTCAGAATATCAAAAGTCCACATGGTATGCAATTACCACCCTGCATAAATCAATTCAATCTTTACTCCTGCCAAGAGAAGGATCGTTGGGACCACAGTTGGATATCCATGATCCTCTCTTTGTTTTGATGCTCAGAGGAAACATTTTGGGTTTTTTCAAGAGTAGATAGGTTAACGTACAAGTGTTAAAATGTTACTATTTAGGGGGTAGCTGGGTGGCTAAGTGGATTGAGAGCCAGGTCTAGAGATGGGAGGTCCTAGGTTCAAATCTGACCTCAGACTCTTCCCAGCTGTGTGACCCTGGGCAAGTCACTTGACCCCCATTGCCTAGCCTTTACCACTCTTCTGCCTTGGAACCAAGACACAGTATTGACTCCAAGACAGAAGGTGAGGGTTTAAAAAAAGATGTTACTATTTATTTCGAAGGAATAGTCCTGCTTAATCATATTTTCCCTAACTCCTATAGCATAGCCTCAACTTCCAGTTGACCGTAAGAGAGATCATAGAACTACAGCGTCATCTGTGACCAAACTTTTCTCAGTGAATAGAGCCAAAAGCCCCAGTCCCTTCAGGATGAGAAGACAATTAGGCAGACAGTTTTGTTTGGCAGGAGAGACTCAGGCTGGATGACCAAAATAACTGATGGAAGGGATCAAATTTTTTCGCAGCTGCCATTCTGTCTCCACAAAACAAATGTTTTTTCCCTTAAAGGTAGTGTATCAAGACTGGGCTTGGAGTCAAAGATACCTGGGTTGGAATCCTGGCTCACACTAGCTGTATGATCTTGGGCAAGTCTCTTCATCTCTGGGTACTCTATAAAGCAGGGAATGTACTCCGAGGGTCATGGGAGATTTCTGATTTGTAATATTTTGGTGTCGATTAATTAGGCAGCTGAAAGGACCTTCCAGCTTCTGAGATCATCCACAGAATCAGAACTCTAGAGCTGGGAGAGATCGTGGAGGCCATCAAGTTTAATCTGCTCATTTCACAGAGGAGGAAACTGAGGCCCAAGGGGATTAAGAGAGTTGCTCAGAGTCACTCGGGTGGTAACTCTTATTTTACAGAGGGGAAAAGAGATCCAGAGATGAGAGCAATTTGCCCAGAGTCACCGAGTTAGTCTAGACTAGCTCCAGGATGTTTGGCATTACTGTCCAGGGCTCTCTCCATCAACCACACTATCTACACTTCTTAAATGGCAAAGTCAGCATTGCAGGATTTTCTGTACCTTCACTAAGCAGAGAGTTTATCTAGGATTTGGAATCTCAAAGCAAAATTCATGGTGGTAGAAAAGCTAAAAGGTCACTTTCAGGTGTGGCTCTAACCAAGGCAATGTGGAGTCTGCTTTATAAAAGAAAGGAAAAGGACTACTGCTCCTACTAGCTGGCATTCACACAGTACCTTGCCGATGAGAAACAGTATGGCTTAGACACTAGGAAGTTGGCCAGGAAGTCCTGCGTTCAAGTCCTGCCTTTGGCATATTCTAGCTTTGTGACCTTGGGGAAGTCACAGCTGGGTGCTGTAGGGACTAAGAGAAAATGCCACATTGGCAGGGGAAGCTCCTCACCACGGGCTCTCCCCCCCAGTGAAATCAATGGTCCCTATGTATCCCCTTGGGGGGTACATATGTTACCTCATCTGATCCTTAAGATCCTGTGAGGCAGACATAAGTTAGTATTATCATTTTAGAGATGAGAAAACTGAGGTTCAAAGAGGTTAGTTTTCCCAATATGACTTGGCACTCCAAGCTTCTGGCCTAGCATCCTTGCTGTCATACCTCCATGTTTCCCTTAAAGGAGAACAAATTCCTAATAGGGTCCCCCAAATCTAGGGAACAGAGGGGGGATCAAATACAAATATTCAAAGAACCAGAAAGCATGTGATAAGGACAAAAGGGTAACTTTTATAACAGTTTTCTTTGATCAATATTAAAAAAGCACCAACTATCATCATGGGTGACAACAGCCTGAAGACCGAGGCAAGACAGACGGTCCCACAACACCAAAATGAAGGCTGCTTTTGCCAGCTTTTTGTTTTAAGGGTTGGGGTAAGACAAAGAAACAGATTTATAGAAAGTTGGCCTTAGAAATGAGGTGTGTGTGTGTGTGGGGGGAGAGGTGCAGCTACTTGGCTCAGTGCATCCAGAGCCAGATCTGGAATTAGGAGGCCCTGGGTTCCGATCTCGCTTCAGATACTTTCTAGCTGTGTGACTTGGGGCGAATCACTTAACCCCAGTTGCCTACTCCTTATTGCTCTTTTGCCTGGAACTGATACTTAGTATTGATTCTAAGACAGAAAGCAAGGGCTTAAAAAGATTAAAATAAATGTTAAAAATAGGTCTATTTGCTGGAAATACAATGATTTCCAGTGGTTCTCTAAGGACCTCACCAGTATTCAGAAATAATGTTTTTGTTTCAATTAGATCAGAAATGCCATGGATTCTGAGATTGGATCCAAAGAAAACCAGAAGCTGACAATGATGGAACTTCCAGCACATCCCTCTCAGAAGCCCTGAGAGGTGGAGGTACTACAGATGGGAAATTATCCCCATTCTTCAGAGGAAGCTGAGGTTCCAAGAGGTACATAGATACAAAGTTGATAAGGCAGAGCCAGGATAGGAAACCAGGAATCCTGACTTCAATCTGAATGTACTTCCTGAGCCATGCTGCCCCAGCATTCTTGGGTGCAAAAACATTGAGTATAGAATGGGAGAACTAAAATCACTGGGTCTTTGCTATTCAAATTCAAGAGTATCAAACTCAATGTTTCCTGTTTTCCATGAGTGAATATCTTGTAGAAAGAGGAAGAATAAACATTCCTTTCTAGTAAGTAACTGGCAGCTAGAAATCCAAGTTAAACCAGTACAATCCCAACAGTGTTCTGTGGAAGTGTTAGCACTCCCATTTTGATGGATGGGGAAACTGAGGCCCTTAAGTGACTTGTCCAAAGACACAAAGCTAATAAGGGTCTAAGCTGGAAGTCTAACCCCAATCTTCAAAGTCCAGTGCTCCTTCTATTGGACCACCAGTGGCTGCAGAACTTGCTTTTTTAGGGGGATGGAGGATCTGAGGAGTAGAGGTAGGTATAGCATGGCTTGAACAATCAAAGGAACCACTCAAACACCGCCCCCCCCCAAATCAGGTGGCAGAATGGAGGAGTAGCTATGTTCTCTCCTCTCTCCTGACTTCAGTTTTTTCCTCTAGAGCACCTAGTGAGCCTTTTAGAGATCACATGTCTAAACTGCACCTTCAAGCAGCCTGTGAGACCCCTGCATTACCTCAGACAGTAGAGGGTAGAAGTGCTCCTCTTGAGCTTCTGGGAAGAGGGGCAGGGCATGTGAACATTGTCTTCAGGTGTGGTGGAGAGGGGGCATGGAGCAGTTCCCTCCAGCAAGCTGGGCATGTGTGCCATACCTTTGCCAACACAGCTCTAGAGAATAAGGGAACTAGAATAGTTTCCCTCTAAAGTTTCTTCCTTCTTTGATATTCTGCAAATCTACAAATAGCAGATAAAATTCCAAACTCCCTGAAATATTTGAAAAAGACAGCCAAGTTGATTTCTTTCTAATTTAGTGACAGTAAGAATAGTTTATTTTAAATAGATAAGATGAAAATATAAGGCTGGGGTCCGTGCTATTTGAAATGGTTTCATTTTTTAAATTTCATTAGAGAAATTAAGAAAGAGGTTTGAGAAACGTGTTTTGTCTTAACAATGCGAAAAATCTGGAAATTAAAGTAAAGCCAGAAACAGGTGGCCAACATGAGGCACACGTTTCTATTTATTGTGTGGAATTACTGAGGCCCAGAGAGGTAAAGGTCACACAGCAAAGTGAAGAGGCAGAATTTTGGTCTCTGGGCACTAGAATACAGTGGTTTGTTGTTTCTTTTTAATACGAAGCCCTGCTGCCTATAGGTTACATATTGTCTGTATGATTTCATGACATTTACCGAGTATATAAAGAGTTTGCTCTTTTTAAAGAGTCAAATGACTGAAAATTAAATTTTGTTCCCGACTTGAGAGGCTTTCGTGTTCTCCACCCCTTCCTCTTTATGAGGGCAGGGACAGTTGGACACTCCTAGAATGTTGCGAATTCAATTCACATGTTCAAGAAACAGTTAAGTGCCTTCTGTAAACCAGCCCCAGTGCTAGGTGCTGGGGCTACAAGGACACCTCAAAGAGCTCACCTTCTCTAGGATGGCAAGTGGTCATATCCCGAAGACTTCCTCCAGATGCCAACGTGCCAGACAAATTGTCACTGGATTGGTTTTTTAAAGAACCCCTCAATGGGTTCACAAGCTATTTCAGAGTAGATAGAATGCCAGGCCAGGAGTAGGGAAGACTTCTTTTCTTAAGCTTAAATCTGGCCTCAGACTCTTACTAGCTGTGGGACCCTGGGCAAGTCACTTAACCCTATCTGCCTGTGAACTGGGGAAGGAAATAGTAAACCACTCCTGAATCTTGGCCAAGAAAACTCCAAATGAGATACCCTATAGTCTAACAGGCCAAAAGAACAACTAGAAGCTCTCTACTCCTTACTCCAGCCAGCCCCTCCTTATCTTAACTCTTTGAATAATAATGGCTAACCTGAGGTTTGAAGGTTTGCAAAGCACTGGTCAGCATTCTCTCATTTGGTCTTTCCAACAACCCAGTGAGCTAGCTGGTGGTAGAATTCTCTATAGCCTCAGTTACAATTATATAGATGGGGAGGGGGGGGGCAGCTGGGTGGCTCAGTGGATTGAGAGGCAGGCCCAGAGATGGGAGGTCCTGGGTTCAAATATGACCTCAGACACTTCCTAGCTGGGTGACCCTGGGCAAGTCACTTGACCCCCATTGCCTAGCCCTTACCACTCTTCTGCCTTGGAAACAATACCCAATATTGATTCTAAGATGGAAGGTAAAGGTTTTAAACAAAAGCAATTCTATAGATAGGAAGTAACTGAGGCTGGATTTGAAACCTAAGTCTTCTTGACTCCAAGCATATATTATAACCTTTCTTCCAAGCCACATTGCCTCTGGACACAGAACAAAACAGCCAGCTACCTTCCTGTTCTCCGGCTCCAGCAAGATGGTGGAAGCTTCTGGAGAACAAAGACTGGTTTTCCTTTTTGTCTCTGTAGCCCTAGAAGAATGCCTTCCACATACTAAGTGCTTAATATATGCTCTTTGGATTGCCTAAAAAGGACTCTCTAAAGATAACTTCAGCTGCCATCTTCTGAAGAGGGGTGCTGAAGGCAAAATGACTTCCCAACTTAGAAAACATCGTCACATCCATTTTGTTTTACTGCCCAAGCAGATCAACTCAAAAGACGATAGAAAAGCTAATGGGGTGCCGTGGATATGCAAGCTTGGGAGTCACGAGATTTCAGCAGAACTGAGGCTTGTCTCTCCAAGGTCAGAGACAGACCCATTGTGATTGGGATACTTTGTTGGGCAAACTGAGCAAGGTCCACGGAGGGGAGGAGAGAAGAGGACACAGAAAGGGCAGGTCAGACACCTGGAAGAAGGCAATCTGAATCGAGTTCATCATTTTACCAAAGGCTGATCAGGCTGAGCCGGAGCCAGGGGTGGTGGTGGTGGTGGAAAGCAATGGACTCTGGGGTCAGGAGAACAGGGGCTTCTGGCCCATTTATTACATGCATTCCTAAGTGGGGTGTTGTAAGGCTAAATATGGCAATACAAATTTAGCCCTTTCCCCCTCTCACCTTCCATTCTCCCCATCTTCAACCCTCTCCCTGGAATATTTTTTTACTTATTTTAGATATAGTTTGCATTTACTTCTCTGTTGTTTCTCCCCAGTAGAATGGAAGCTCCTTGAGGGCCGGTACTGTTTTTGTGTTCGTAGAGTACCAGACACAGAAACACCTGCTGAATCGGAATTACTCAGGGGGAACAATTGATACTGCTTTCCGATTTCAGTAAGCACGTCAGTTCTAGTTCTTCATAACTGCTCTGGACAAGGCACACCCCAATTCCCACTAGGGTCAAACTTAGGATGCCTTTGCCCCATGGCTCCAGCCTTATAGGCCCCTCAGCCTCAGGCTTTATTATTTTCCAGGAACAGAATTAGAAAGGCACCTGTGAGAAGCCAGGCTTACCAGAGATCACAGAGCTCAGTCCTGGCTCCTAGGTCCCCTCTTTGCCTGCTACCATTTGGAGAGTTAGGAGCAGGGCAGCATCCAGAATGGCCATATTTCTCTGTTATGTTAATGAAAGAATTGCCTATGATGCTGGACTTGGGCATCAGAGAAGCTCTGGGGGACCTTCACCAAGTGATGCCAGCTACAACCATAGCAAAGCCCATCTGGAACTTCACTCATCTATCTCTGTCCTCTCCGTGGTACTCATTCGCCTCATTCACAGCCCTCCCGGAGGCTGGATTTCTGAGATCTGATGCAATTTGTACAGTAAAGGCCAGATCCTTGGACCCAAAGCCTGGCCTAGTGTCAACGACACCAGTGCTTGAATATCACACGGGGCACTTCCTAGCTGTGTGACCATGGGAAAGTCTTAAGATCATAGAACCAGAGCTGCGAAGGACCTCAGAGGTCATCTTGTCTGACTCCCCATTTTATAGAAGAGGAAAACTGAGGGCCAGCAGTGGAAAGTAATCTGCCCTTGGTCACAAAGATAATAAGTACCTGGGGTCAGATTTGAACACAAGGCTTGCCTCTACACCTCCTTCTGAGTGGTATGGCCTCTCTGCCTCGATTTCCTCATTTATGAAATGAGCACAATACTTGCAATCATCCCTACTTTGCAGGGCTGTTGCAAAACTCAAGGGAGATAAGCTGTTTGTCAAGCACACTGCCAACTTGAAAGTGCCCGATAAATGGCAGTTGTCCTTAAGTATCAGAACCTCGGAGGGCTCCGACTGAAAATATCTTGGCACTGGTACAAATGGAGAAGAAGGTCTTGAGGCTTATCCTACCACCCAGAGTTCTCAGAGAACAACAGATGATAAAGGCATGTGTGTGGCCCATTTGGGTTGCCGGCTGAGAGCAGCAGCTGAGATGTCTCCTTTCTACTGTATGGTTTCCCCTTAGGGCTCATTTCTACGACTACATCTCCAGTTAACAATATCTTGCCACCGTGATCTTATTGGAAGCAACTAGATTATTCCCTTCTAACCCCTCTCTCAGCACAGTTCCGGCAACATTGAGCGCGTCAGATTTGACTCCATCTCCCCAAATTAATTTCAGAGTAGCGGTAAGTCAAATGGCATATTTCTCAGCGCTTTTGTTAGAATGTGCCCATGTGCAGCAAACTGTGAAGAAAATGTAGTAATTAGAGGTTAAATTAATCTCTGACAGACAAGCAGCTTAGAAATGCTGGGTCCTCTTCACAAAACATGGCATCAAGCATGCCAGTTATTCAGAATGAAACACCTGAGACTGGCAACTTCGAAGTCTGAACTTCCTGTCGAAAAATCGATTGGCGTTTCCAGAAGCCAATGCTAACAGTGAAATCACCTTTCAAAAATGCATGCTGGGACACGCTAGGCCCCGACGTGGTCCTGGCCACTGGGAGAGGGCCTTCCTCTGGAGCTGGGGCTCCAGACAGCAACTTTCCAAAAAAGACAAGGCACAGCCTTTTCTGAAGCACTGATGTCTAGGCCCCCAGAATAATTGCTTTCCAAATGAGTTTTAAATTACAGCATGCATTCTACAACTAGCCCATAAACTTCCAATTCTGAATCCAGCATGCCCCTCTGCTGCCCTAAGTGTTAAAAAAAGGCAAGGCCAAATGCATAAAGGGAGGATTACATTACAGGAAGATTCCAAACTCTATTCTATTCTATTCTCTCCCCAGGAGAGAAGCTAGGCTCCTGCTCCATTTAGCATCATCATTCTATCATGTCACCAAGACTAACCCACCTGCCAAGAACCAATGGTCTCCCTTACCCAGTGGATTTTAGAGATGCTTCTAAAGCCGGCCTCCCCCCATAGAAGGAAGAGCCACAAGCAGCAATTCTGCCCAAGTCTCGTCCCCGAAATAGGTGGGGGACATGTTAGGAGACAATAAACGACGACTGATTTGTAGAGCGCTTTAGGATTTGGCAAGCATTTCTCTCCAGATGACCCCATGTGATAACAAACTAACTAAATGAGAAGTTGGGGAAAGAGAAGAGAGACTTCTGGGGCTGGGGTTGAGTATCCTCCAATAGAGAAAGAACCCTCCAAATTTCTCAGAGGTTACACACATTAGTTCCTCCCCAGAGGGACAGCGATTGAGTACTTGTGGCCCAGGTCTTTAGGTTTCCAGCACAGTTGGGAACAAGTTCAACTCCCCCCCCCCAAAAAAGACTTTCTTTAATATCATATATCCCTCTCTCATACGCTGGGGCGTCAGGTGCACGTTTTATCACAGGGACATGGAGTTTATTAAAGGTCTCACAATCATTTTTTTTCTTCCTTGGGGGGGGGGAAGACATGGGGCAGTGTGGAGGAGATTACCAAAAGCTTTAACCCTGCCACACAAAACTGAAGCTGGCTTTTTTCCATCCTCTATTCTCCAGTGGATTATACATTACCTCCAAAGGTGGACAGTGTAGGAAAGTGGATTCCCTGGGTTCTAAACACCAAATCCACTCAATAGATTGAGTGACACAGAATGAAACAATAACATAGTTAACAACCTCCCCTGCTGAGGTAAATCCATAGCATGACTGGAACAGCCTGAAACTCCAGCTGTCTCTTCCTGAATTCAAGAGACATGTGGGGGTTGCTGTGGCCTTTTGGTCACCAGGTATTCTTGGAAAAAAAGCGAAAAAAGATACCAGCCCTGTCCAAGTTGCAATTATAGTAAAATTGAAGTTGAGTGTTTTTATAACCTTCTATTGAGTCTGAAATTTTTAACTTATTATAGGAGATTGTTAACAAATATTGAGTTCATGCTATGCATAATTTGCCATGGAGAATCCAAGGAAGTTTGTTGCAAAGCATGAGGGAGCTTTAGAGGACTTGAATTCAAATGGCAGCCCTGCCACTTACTAGGTGTATGACCTTGGATAGGTCACTTCACTCAACTGGGCCTCTAAAATGAGGGGACCAGATGAGATGAACTGTAATGTCTCTTAGCTCTAAATTGATTATCCTATGAAAAAACTCTTGAACTGCATTTTTTTTTTAGCTGCAAAACAAGGAATTGTTTCCCTCACAGGGCTATTGTGAGGATCATAAAAGAAAGTACATGTAAAAGTGTTTTGCAAATGGTGAAGGTCTACAGAAAAATAAATTGTTATATATTATAATAAATTAAGCAAAGCCCCTCCTCCTTGTCTGCTCCTTTGATGAGCTCAGAGTCTAGCTAAGGGAAAGAGACATGAAGTTAACTGACAATAACAAATGAATGCGATAGCAAGAGAATAAGAAGGAGGTAGGCAGGGATTATCCTTATTTTACAGATGAGGACACTGAAATTGAGAGAGGTAAAGAGACTTGTGCCCAAGCAAATCATGGAGGCAGAGGCTCAAAATCAAGTCTTCCGACTCCCAAGTGTAGGATTTCTTTCTTCTCTACTCTCTTGCAATCTACTGAGGGGGCTGCTGTCAAATTCTTTCTCTCCTTATATGATATAGGAGAGAGTTTAGAGTCCTAATTCAAACATGTGAGAATTGATCTAGAAATATACCTTCCTGTAGGGTAGACCCTTTTAAAATGTAAACTTAGGAAGTTGAAGTGCCAGGTGCTCTGAAGTACCAACTCTCCATCTTTCCACCAAAGACCTTGTAGCGGCCACCAGGGCCCTCTAAGTCTCTTGTCACACTAACTGAAAGCAATTTCTCATAGAAAATACATGGTAACTCATAGTTACCAATGCTGTTTGAGTAGAGATGAAGTAGTTTCTATTGTTTGTACAGGAAAATCCATTCCAAGTTTCAAAAAACAACCCATAGATGGGTTCTCTACTTTGCTTAAAAGAATTAGGGATTCCCGATTCAAGGTTTATTAAATACTTTCTCTCTCTCTCTCTCTCTCTCTCTCTCTCTCTCTCTCTCTCTCCTCTCTCTCTCTCTCTCTCTCTCTCCTCTCTCTCTCTCTCTCTCATTAAAAAAGCTCTGATGAGATGGCCATTGAAAGTTCACCAAAGCAAACTTCTAGAACGAGTGAGTGGCCAAATAAAAATGGAGTTTTTGCTCATTGGAAACTTTCTTTAGTTTTCTTTTCCCTGAAGCAAATAACATTGGAAAAGGTATATGTCCTTTCCAAGTTTATCTGCTTGTTCCAGAGCACCTCCACTCAATGCAAACCCTTTAAGGGATCTGCTTTGGTATGTGCCATCTTAACCAGTTGCTTTGGAAATTACTAGAGGTCAGATTTGGAGTGGAGCAGATCAAAGTTGGCAATGAATCCCTGAAGAAATGGAAGGGCTGTGAGAAGCAAGGAAGGACAAATATAAATCAAGTAGAGTATTTTTCTATTCTTTCCTCTCTTCCCCCTGACCCCCACCCCCACCCCCAAGAGAACTCCCCCCTGACACTTCATAGCTCGAGTTAGTAGACTATATGAAGAACAATACTCTATGTAAATACTATATAAATGCAAGTTACTTCTTCAAGTTCAGGCTAGTTTTCCTTGGAAGCCCTAGTTAAGGCTTCCTTTTGCTCAGCTCCTTTTACAGGTGTTAAACAAGAGAAGCATTTTGCATTAAGTTCTTTCCAGTTCATTCAATCTGCTGCAGTTTTCTCCTCAAAGTTCCACAGACTTTTAGGGACTTAATGTTGGAAAAATCAGAATCGTGTTCCAACCGTGCTTGGAGATGTGTAAGAGAATACTTGAAAAAACTTACAGTTGACTGGTGCTACCTAGGTTACCCCTCAATGGCATTGAAGCTGGTATATTAAGAGAGGTGTATGATGGGAATGGGTTTATTGTGCTGACCATAGTAACCGACTCCTGTTCGGCCATCATTTATCTTGCGCACCAGCGACATATGGGTTTGTCTATTCACACTCTCAGCATTCTCTCTGCTCCAACAAACAGTCAGCCTTTTCTGCTTGGCTAAGGAGATTTTTAGTTACATCATTCTGTGTGTATCAACATTTATGGCAGCAAGATAATTGCTAAGAACTCAGGGGGATAAAGCTCCTTCTTTAGAACATAAGTCCCAGCCCCCCTTCCAATCAATATTCATATAAAGCAGGGCAATTGGCAAAACCTCTCATGGCCCGAGTTCCCTAAAGTTTGGAGATGTCACCAAACACAACACACACAGAATTGGGAAGTGGCTGCTGCAACAACTGTGGATTAGGAATGCAGGGGGAGATCGCTGGAAGTAGGAGGTAGCAAATGGGAGGAATTGGAGATATCTCAGGAAGATTTGCATGTGAACAAATGCAAAGCCCAATCACCAGAACCAAGAAAACAATCTGCAGGGCTACAACAACTAAAGGAGAAGAAGATCACCAAAAGACCTGAGTAACGGGCCAACCTAAGGAGGGAGGTCCTGGAGGAGAATCCATCTCCTTCCTCCCTGGAAAGAGAAAGGAAGATGACCACTACAAAAGAACATTGGATACATTGAAAGACAAGCGTTTGCATCAGGTGGTTTTGCCTAATTGGTTGTTTTGTTTTGTTTTCCTCACCAGGGAGGGTTCAGTCTTTGCTGTGTGTGAAATGATAAGTGATGAAACAAAGGCATCAGGAAAATGTATCAAGACAACACACAGCCAGGAGCCA